>NW_028227256.1:121570131-122170131 GCF_978045245.1 Mus caroli
TGACCTAATTGAATAAGCTGGAAGAACTGTCATAGAAATTTGGTCCAACAGATGGGGAAAAGGTTCAGCTCATGTGTGAGTATGTGGACTTGAGTTTGATCCCAAGAACCTATAGTAAAAAGGAGAGTAAGATGGCTTGCTGGTGATTCTAATGCTGAGCAAGTCAACCAGCCTAGCCTACTCAAAGAGTTCCAACCAGTGAGAGACCCCATCTCAAAAAATAAGGTGGAGGCATCTTGAGAAATGACAGCCAAGGTAGACATGTGGCCTCCACCTGCAAGCATGCGTGTTTGTATGATGTGTATGTATACCTACACACATCTGCTCACACACACACACACACACACACAATCTAAAAGTGAAAATTAATTAATCTTTAAAACAATTTGGTCAGGGATTAAGGACTCATTTTTTGCAAGGTATTTATCCATAACTAAGCCTCTGCTAGTCACAGCTTCTGCAAAAGCCAGAGGCATAAAAGGAGATCACATCTGTGAGAAATATTGCCAATTCATTCTAATTTCTTCTATCTGGAATCTCTGGAGTCTCTTTCTTGAATGTGTCTCTCCTACCTTTCTCTAGGATTTCCCCCAGGTATAATTCCAGATGATGGATTCCTCTCCTTTAATCACGTTGGGCAAGTGATTCTAAGTAATTAGATATAGAAAAAAATGATATTCTGCCATTTTAATGACTGGCTCATTCAAAGTGCCAGAGGTGTTGTTCATGTGAACAATATCACTGTATTTGACAATGGGGCAATGATGACCTTCTACTTGGTAAAGTAGACACAGAAAATAAGCAGAGGAGCGACAAATCATTTTAGCCATTCTATGAGTCAGTGGGCCTGTCCCCAGGGTGCACACAGAGGTAGAAAATCATAACAAAAAAAGAAACTAAGAAAAATCATTGCTTGAAGACTCAATTGGCTATTTTACAAAATTCAAAAATCCAAGGAGCCAATTGTTAGTGATAGACTTTTCCTGGGCAGATACAGCACACATCTTTAATCACTTCAGAAAGGGAACCTGCAACAAGCCAAAGTAAAGACTAAACCAAAGTGCAGCTAGGTGCAGCCTATCAGGACCATGGGTGAAGGGTGACTTACAAGGAGTTGCTATGACTCCAAAGAGCTGTATCACTGGATAGCCCACCCCAAGTGATAACTCTCAAAAACTGTAGGCTTGGATCTCTTTGCACAGGGCTTAGGATATTAACACTCCCAGAATTTCCATGGGACTTGGCTAATCATGGTCTCTTTCCCAAGTAGTTGTTTACACCGTTTTGTATTCCTGGGGAGATGCTCAGAGTGTCTTTCAGGTTTCTGTTCTCCCAAACTTGTGATCTTTTGTTTACCTCTCAAATGTCATAAGTGTTTCATCATCCCTGCCACCATTGATTGTCTTGTTTCAATTACAAAAACCCAACATGTAACACCAATAAACCTACTAAGATCAACTACCCAGACATCAAGCAAACCTACTAGGAAGATATAACTCTAAACACCCATCAAGTTAAATAAAATAAAAACAGGAGGAAGGCTAGCACTGGCAACCCATCATCAGCTGAAGGGCTGGAGAGATGGCTCAGCAGTTAAGGCAACATATTGCTCTTGCAGAAAACCAGAGCTGAGTTCCCAACACACACACACACACACACACACACACACACACACACACATACCACATACACACACACACATTCACACACACACACACACACACACACACACACAAGCTCCCAACTACCTGTCACTTGAGCTCTTTTGACCTCCACAGTCAGTGCACATGCTTGTGCACCTACATATACAGGTGTAAATAAACATACATTTAAATGATTTTTAAAAATAAAAATTAATCTTAAAAATGCACTACTAACTGAAGTGCAAAATAGGCACATGCTATGACTCAACAATTCACAGCCAAATAAGCAACACAAAGAAAAGACAGACTCATAGACATCATGATGCATGGATAATATTTTAATATTAACAAATGGTATTATGTCCTAGAGCCAGGCAAAGATCACTTTGGTAGCAAAATATGCTATCTTGATAAAATACACCAAAGAAATAAAACCTAAAGCAATTGGCATCAATTTAGACAAATCTTGCAAATGTATATTGACTGAAATAAGCATGGCAGGAAATAAAACATGTATTCTACAAATCTATATTAAGTTCACAAAATGCAAAGTTAATAGGCAGTGTGAAGCAATCTGGGTGCTGCTAAAATCAGAAAGCAAAGCAATGAGGTTATTACCATAAACTTCACTGGTTAGCTCCACTGCATGGAGAGAGGGAAATCCCACTGATCTACAAGGAATATTCTAGAACTTTCTGGAATGTCTTGTAGCCTTCTGTTCTCAGCCTGCCTGCTAGTTTGTGGATTTCATTTCCATGCTACTGGTTACTTTGATTTTATACATTTTTCTTGGTGTTAAATACCAAGATAAAAACTACACAGAAGAGCAACCAATGTACCTCAACCACAACTCCTCAAACTAACTTCAAGTCTCACCAGATAGTTTTCAGATATTTTTCCCCAAAATTCCCATGAAAATATTGGAGTAATATTAATTTTCTGTTTTTCTTCTCTTTCTTTGACTTGCAAATATTCATTGAAATGTTGACTGGAAGAATAATGGCTGTAAATATGATGAAAATATTTTATATGCATAAAATATTCATAAATTGAAGCATTATTTTATACAATCAATACACAGGAACAACAAAAAATAAAATAGTAATTGAGTGTTTATTGTATGACAAGCATCATTATAGACACTCAGCTCTATACCAGTGGAACAAATAAGAAGGAAAACTGTTACTCTCACTCACTGAAGTTATATTCAAGTTTAAAGGTAAGTAAGGAATTACTTTAGCAAATATAAATTGTCCTAGAAAAGACTGAATCCAGCATACTAATAGCATCATATTTCCCTCTCCTTTACCATAAAGGTACATTTTATCCTAATTCCTTTAGAGTATAAAGTTTCGACCCATTCATAAATTACAATACATAACTTAATTTGACTTATAGCCACATTCCTTCAGTTTGTACTATAAGAGGAAAGAAAAACTATTCATGTGTGTGTGTGTGTGTGTGTGTATAATTTTTTTAAAGAAGGAAAAAGTCCCAGGGAGGATCTCTAGTTGTCCACTTGAGAGTCATGATTTCATTAGAGAGCCAACGACTACAGACAAGATAATAGTGAACTATGACAGGTACAATGTGCTGGCCCATCTACCAGTGCTTCAGAGCAGCTGATCCTAACATCAATAGCTCTGTTATAATGCTGTGGGGTCATGAAAGGAGTTTTCAATAGTGTATGTTGAAATTGGAACTGAGGGAGATGGAGAGATGGCTCAGCAGTTAAGGGCACTTTCTGCTCTTTCAAAAGACCCAGGTTTGATTCCTCACACACACAAAGCAGGTTCTACGACCTGTACTCCAGTTCCAGGGACTCTTGTGCTTTCTTGGGGCCTTGACAGACACCTGTGCTCATGTACACATTCCCACACATGGACACGCACCTAGCACTGTTTAGAGAAAGACTGTTGGCATTTTCTGTACTAATATCAGCACTCGTCAGCCTCTTGGCTTAGTATCATTTTACTAATCAATAGCCAGATATGGTACAGAGGGGATCAGGCTATCACTTTAAAAGAGAAAAAATGAACAGAAAATAAATAAAAGGGAGTAGGACTCAGATACAGAAAGCATTATTTCCAACTGAAGCATCAAGGAATGCTGCATACACCCCTCATCCTTAGCGCTGCTTGTCAACCCATCCCTAGAAGGATCAAGCGGGACATCTGTTCAAAATCAAAAATAAAATAAAATCAAGAGCTGAGAAGAAGGCTCATTCCTGAAGTTCTAAGTGTCCTGGACAAGTATGAGGACTTGAGTCTGAACCCCAGAGTTCGCCTAAAATCACTAGGCATGTTAGTGAACACTTGTAAACCCAGTCCTGGGGAGACAGAGACAGGAGGATTCCTGTGGCTTACTAGCAGCCAGTCAGCCTGACCTACTTTGTGAGTCCCAGAGCAGAGAAGGACTCTGTCTCAAAATGTAAGTGGAAAGTGCCTGAGGAATGACACCAGAGGTTGACCTCTGGCCTCTACAAACAAGCCCACACAATGTGAATGCACACACACACACACACACACACACACACAATCTGACAGAACATAAAGATCATCCTGGCTTCCTAAAACAGTCTGACTAGAGCTAGTGATGACAGACCTGTGAGAGCTATGACAAAGGAAGGCAACCCCAAGACTGTGTCAGGAAGCAGACTGAGCCTTAAGAGCCCTTATCTTCTTAAGCAGGATTAAAGGCTGCCTTTCTTAACCAAGCCGAAGTAGAGGAGTTTATAAAACAGTCAGTAAAAAACAAGCACATGGTCAAGGGAGAAAACTGGAAGGCAGAGAAGAAAGAGGAGAGGGTCCATGAGCTTATGCTCTACCCTTAAATCAAACTTTCACAAGTCCCTACTTTGGGTTCATGAAGCACTAAATGGCCCTCACACCATTAGCTCCCCCGTGCTGGTTTACCCTGAGCTTCTGAAGTTCCACTGCTAGAATATTTCCCTTGGGTTCTAGAAATGAGAATGATTGTCATTACCTGGTTCAGACAGTGTTTCAATTTTCATTCCTTCATAATCGGGATCTGGTTCCTGTTTGTATTAGAGCTCTCTTTATGCATGCTCTGATAGACACTTCCGAAATTAACGACATGGCTATGATGAAAACTTCAAATGCTCACATTTCAATGTCAGCCCTTGCCTTGGATAGCTCCAGGGTGTCCAATTCCCCGGCAAGCCTTCCTTCCCTTTGGGCCTATGACTTCTGTTTTAAAATCCCTCTCTGGCCACCCTACAGCTAATTTACAGACTCTTTCTGGGGCTAAGGAAATGGCTCAGTCAGTGGAGTGAGGATCTGATCTCAATACCCTGACCCATCTAAAAGTCAGGTGTGAGAAATACATACAAGTAACAGTTTATGGATTCAACAAATTATATTTAGGTATGTGTGTATATACAAACACATATATGCTTATAATAACAAAAAGAGACCATAAATTTGAAGGAGATAGGGAGTGGTATATGAAAGAGTTTGGAGGTAGGAAAGGGAAGGGAGAAATGTTCTAATTAAAATGCAGTCTAAATAATGAACATAAAGAGTCAGGTGTGGACACACATCTATCACAGGCAAGGAGACTGGTGGATTCTTGGGACTTGCTGATTAGACAACCTTGCTGAGTCAATGGGCTCCAAATTCACTGAAAAGACCATGACTCAAATAGATAAATAAAAAGGTAAATGATAGATGGATAGATAGATAGATAGATAGATAGATAGATAGATAGATAGATAGACAGACAATCAGAGAACAATAAAAAGCAAACACCATTGTTGACCTCTGTTATCCACATGCATGCTCACCAGGAGCATGCTGACTGGAACACTCAAATCCACTCACACACATGAACATGTACATAGAGCATACACAAATTCTTTGGGTTAAGAAACTATGTTTTTTATCACTCATATTTCTTAACATCCTCAAAATTTCTTAGACAAATAAATGCTTTATATAGTAGTTTCATCAATGATTAACCAATCATCATTATCAACAACTAACCCTGTCATGATCTGCATACCTTATGGAGTGACTAGGGCAATAGAGAATAAAGATATGGCAAACACACACACAGAGAAGTTGGGATTAGGTAGGCCACATTGTCTTAGTCACGATTCTCTACAGAAACAGAACGAATAGAAAATATACATACATACACATGCATGTATAATATATACCTATATGTGTGTATGTATGTATATGTATACCTATATGTATATAAATATATACCTATATCGTGTGTGTGTGTGTGTGATTTATTAGACAGGCTACAGTTTAGCTAGTCCAACGGTGGCTGTCTATCAACTGGAAAGTACAAGAATTCAATAGTTGTTTAGTCTGCAAGGTTTGATGTGTTTGTTGGTCTTCAGTATATGCTGAATCCCAAAAAAAGTAGGCTCTAATGTCAGTGAAGGAATTGACTTGCTGGTGAGAGCAATGGCCAGCAGGAAGAGAGCTTCCTTCTTCCATGTCTACTATACAGGATGTCACTAGAAGGTATGGCCCAGATCAAAGGTAGATCTTCCCATCTTAAAAAATCCAGATTAAAAGTGTGTCTTCAACTGATTTAATTAAGAAAGAGGTCTTCCACAGGTCTACCCAGTTACTTGAGTTCTAGTTAATTCCAGATATAGTCAAGTTAGCAACCAAGAATAGATATCACATATCTCTCTGATATATATGCACCAACAACACCCCAGCAACATAGAACATTTATTGAATATAGCAGGAATGGTGAGGAGGCCTGTCAGTTCACTTGGGAAGGTCATCTCTGTAAGGAGCAGGCTCAGTTTGTAAGAGGAGGAAGCTTCAATCCATACTCCCTTCACACATGGTTATAGATAAAGGTGAAGCTTTGTCAGTATTCTTAGTCAGAGAAGAGGGAGACTTTGCATTCTTCAGATTACCCATGGGAATGACAGGGTCTTCCATGCCACTAGGACTCTTGACAGGGCCATGTTCATGTCAATAGTATAAATTCACCCAGAACAACCCCACAGAATTCACCAAACTTTGTTTCCTGTGTATGAACTGGGCATGATACTTTACTGTCAAGGTTACTGTGGAAATTAAGTAAAGTATGTTTACAATAAAAATTATCATGCATGTTAAAAAAGTAAAAAAAAAAAAACTGGTTGTGTGTCTGTGTGAGAGGGTGGGGGGAGTTGCCATTTCAAGATATGACTTGGTATGACGATTAATATTGATTAGAAAACGGTCATGGAGACAAACTTCTGGCCAGGCCTGTGAAGAATCTAGATTAAGTTAAGGTTGGAAGACCCAGCATAAAGGAGATAGGTACCACTTCATGCATGAACTCCAGTCTGTAATTGAGAAACAAACAAACACACAGAGGAAAGTAAGCCAAGATCTCTCTGCTTCCTAACTGTGGGTGAAATGTGACCAGTAGCTTCCCACTCCTGTAGCAATACCATCCCTGTCATAATTATGATGAATAGTAATTCCAATTATGATCCAAGATAAACCCTTCCTTCCTTAAGGTGCCTATGTCAGGTTTTCTCATAGTAATGAGCAAAGCAACTAATACAGTTGAATGGAGACTATCTGCTTCATATGCCATATGCTGGACCTCAGTCACCAATCTATGCTGATGTCTGTAGATTGTATCTCCTGAGTTTGTTGTTAGTTCAGTAAGATCTCTGCTAGTCCTTTGCCCTATAGATCACATAAAAAATTTAAAAAGCTACTGTAGGTCTCTCTACAGCTCTGCCTGTCATGGCTAGTGTTGCCCAGAGAAAATGCAGGAGTCTCTGCTTCAGCCAGGAAATTGCTTGGCAGGGTCCTATCTCTTAGCCTCCAAAAATTCTGAATTGTTGCAGTCTCCCCAGCTTCTTCCTCCCCCACCCAACATAAATTTTTTGTACGAAAAGTCCTAATAGCCCTCAAAGCTCATTTCTCTCAAATGATCTAACCTTAAATCCTCTGATTCTGCTGAGGCCCTTATAAAAAGAACTAAGGTCAGAAAAAAAAAATTATTTCATCATTCTACTCTGTCTTGCCTCTTGAGGTTGATTGGGCTGAGGTGAGAGCAACTGAGATGCAGATAAGATGAAAGCAGAGGACAGCACAAGGAAAAATAGCAAGCATCCTGACTGAGGCATCCTACTGATTGTTTCAAGCAGCATATAGGACAGGGCTCTTCTGATCTGTAACCCTTTTCTGGCTCTCAGTACTTTCCCATTCCTTGAGAAGAATACCCAAAACTATGTACCTCATTTTATAAAATGCTTCCAAATAAAAATGAAAGAATGCTGGGGTTAGGGCTTGCTGATACAGTGCTTGCTGAGTATGCATGAATCCATGAGTTCAATCCCAGTACCACATAAACTGGGCGGCATGTATCTTTGATCCCAACATATGAGAGGTTCAGGTAGAAAGGTCAGGAGATAAAGGTCGTCCTTGGTTATATACAGAGTTCAAAGTCAACCTGGGTTATATGAGACTGTCTCAAGGGATTTTTATAAAAGTAAGAAAACAGCATTTTTAGGAAAGAAAGATGGTCTGTGGACAGTTATCCTTCCAAGCAATCGTATCCCTTTTATTCTCCTATATTTTCATTCCTCTTGATTCTTTTCAGTAAAGCATTTGTTTTCCTTGTCTTCTACACAAATACATATATACCTTCCTTAAATATATTAGACTCCTTTTGTTACCTCTTTTACTGCACACCACACACTTTAGTTGCTGGGCACATTCCCCTGTCCAAGTATAAGATATTAGTGCCTGATTATACTTGAAGATATTGTATTTTTAAATCTGGAGGTGACATTATGTCTTTGCGTGTGTGTGTGTGTGTGTGTTTGTGTGTGTGTGTGTGTGCATGTGCACCTATCCATCTGTCCTTCCATTTATCTGTCTGTTTCACACGTTTACACTGGGTTCAAATACACTATGCAACTAATGATCTTTAACTTCTGTCCTTTCTGCCTCTTTGCTTCATGATTTCTGAGAACACAGGTGTGAGCTGCCACAGAACTTCATGCATGCTAGGAAAGCACTCTGAACTACTGACCATGCTTCCAGTCCTAGCCTTCAAACATCAAATATTGGCCAACATGTTAGGAAAAGGCATACAGTAAACATGGTCAATGTAATAGAAGGTACTGTCCATGTCTGTGAGAGATTTTCTTGCATACATGTTTAATTTTACATGTTCAAGGGGTTTAGTGTAGTATTTCAACATATGTACATTATGTTAGTCAAAATGATTAACACATTCATTACCTTAAACAAGTATAATTTCTTTTTGTTTGTATGTAAGTTAATATTCTATTGTTCTGATAAGCACCATGACCAAAAGTAACTTGGGGAAGAGGTTGTTTCATCTTACAGCTTATAGTCATCATCCAGGAAAGTCAGCACAGAAATTCAAGGCAAAAATTTGGAGGCAGGAATTGATGCAGAGGCTATGGAAAAGTGCAGCTTCCTGGATTGCTGTATACATGAGGTAGACTTAGAGACACTTTCTTAGAAAGGTAAATGTTTCATTAGTCAAAAAAAAAAAAGTTTAATGAGAAGATTCCAGCACCACAATCTGTGGAGATAGTCCAACTGCTAAAGTGCTTGAGGACCCAAGTCCCTTCCTCAGACCCCCTAAAAATTGTCAGATGGGGTGTCAAGGACTTGCAGTCTCAGGGATGAGGAAGAAGAAACAAGCAGATTCCTGGAGCTCACTGCTTGACTGAATATACAAATTCCAGGTAGAAGTGAGAGATCCTGCCTCCAAAATTAAGATGCTGATACCTAAGGTTGACCTCTGACCTCTACAGATATATGCATATACATACACCTGCACACATATGAGCAAGTACACACATTCACACACACACACACACACACACTAAAAAATAAAATAAAAGGAGTTACACATCTTAAAAGAGACATTAAAGGCATCAACGGAGTCTAGAGGTAAATAACAAATAAAAATAGTGTCAGCCCTCAGAATGTGGATGTGAAAGATGAAAGACAGACACAGATGACAGTGACTTGTCGGTGACAGCCCTGTGATGACTCCATTTAATCTGCTTGGTAGGCAATGAGACTGTGCTCCAAAATCTGGGTCTCTTGGCAACAGGGAACTGACAATACTTTTCCTCTCCAGCTTATTGGGTCAATGCCTCATGCTGGGAAGCCAAGAATGGCATCAATGTAGCTGATGCCCAGTGCAGATGCCAGACAGTCCACCAAGGCCAACATTAAGGGCATCCCAGCACAACAGGAGCTCCAAGGCTGGCTGTGTCTTGCACTTGGCAAAACTGCATGTGTCAACACTACAGGGGACTGCTGAACTCAAAGCCCACACAGATTTTAATTTGCACCAGTTGTTTTATTAAGCTCATCATATCCAACTTATGAGAACAGAGCCATAGGGTGTCCAGCCTTCCATCTCACAGTACCTTCTGCACATATCATCACTTTTTCCTTTATCTGTATCTAGGACAGAAGTCTCTGGGTATAGTGTTTTCCAAAATGTAATGGGTTTCTCGTCAAGCTGACCATGAGGCAACCTAAGATGCCACATCTTTAGCAAGTTCCCAGGTGACTTCAATACTGTTGGTCTCTACACTCCACTCAAGTAAAAATGTCTTAATTAGCTATATGTATAAACTGTCTGAAAACTCAGCTTATCTATCCATATAACATTCCAAAACATGCCTTAAACAGTATGTAAATATAGCTCAGGTTCAACCTGGGACATCCTACAAGACTACCCATTCAATACAATGATTACCATGGCTGTCAATCAAGACTAATTTATCATATTTCTGTTCCCACTATGTGGGATGAAGACAATTATTGGTTATTACTTCAATCTTTGTTGAATTTATTTTTGACTCACCGAGAGGCAGGAAGATACTCAAAAAAGTACCATGAACTACTAGGGATGCTTTGGCTATAAATAGAGTATTCAACTAGGCCCTCTGCAACTGCACCTGGATCCTTATTCCTTTTTGCTTGTTGATGTGATATTAACTTCCATGGCAAATTTTGAGTAAATTCATGCCACAGTAAACCATAGCCATTCTCTCTGCATCAGATTCTCCTATGAATGTTTAGCTAAAGAAAATATACCCAATTGAAAAGCCACAGCAATACAGCTACTTTGTTTATATACTTCATTTGTCATGGCGATGGTGCACATTTCAGGAGCCTTTGAAAACCACTTTCAGATATTCAAAAATATTTTTTTCTTTCTATAGTGAAAACAAGTGACTTCCACGTTGCAAGGATGCCCAACGAATGATATTCAGTGTATAGGTTGGTTGTTGTTTTGTTTTGTTTTTCTTTCCTCATTTTGGTAAACCAATGAGTGATTCCTCTTTGTAATTTTGAAAATTTTATGAGAATATTGTTGACATAAATCTTACATTATAGTGTAAGAGAAACAATCCTACAAGTTGAACACTTGGGTCAGAAGTCCTGCTAGAGGAGAGCAGACTGTGGCTGAAATGCAATTTCTCTCTCCCATCATGAACAATCAAGCAAAACAACCAGTGTAATCTTCAGTGAAAGCTAACTAGGAGACTGGGAAGATGCCTCAGTGGGCACAAGAGGCTGCCGCCAAACAGGGTAGCCTGATTTCATCCCTTGGACCCAGAAGGTGGGAGGAGAGAATCCCTACAAGTTGTTCTCTGACCTCCACACAAGTGCCATGGATCTTGGAAGAAATCCTGAGAGAACCCTCCCTACCTCTGCACAGTATCTCCCCACATCTTCTTCCTCCAGGAATCCTTTGGCACTGTAACATCACTGATCAATGTAAATACTGGGTGCTTTCACAATGTCAACCAGCTCTGCCAGTTTTCACATTTACTGAAACTATAGGAAATTAACCCCTGCAGATCTTGTTTGTTTAGGTGATTAGCTTAGTTTCTGTTTAGTTTGGTTGCATTGAAAGAACAAGAGAATTGATGTAGGACATTTTAGTGCTCACCAGAAAAACAAAACCAAAACAAAACCAGACAATGCATGAAAGGCTAATACAATTTGAAACTGAAATAAACATTAAAATGTTACAACCAAGTTTAGTTTTTTATAAACTTAGATGGACAGATTAAACAGAAAAAAGAAAGAAAGAAAATCTGAGAAATAGCCACTCAGATTTTTCTGAATTTAATAAGCTTCAGCTGTGGTGTTTCTAATGACTAGGAAAGAGAATGGATAGTTACAAATAACAACAATTTTGCTCACTAATTAGAAAAACAGAAGTAGGTCTCAATTCACTTCCTACACCAAAATGAACTCCAGATGGATAAAAATTTAAGTACAAACAACATAAATGTAGAAGAAACTACAATTATTCTTTTTATCAGAACTAAGCAGGAAAAAGAATGAAAAAAAAAAAAAAAGAAAAGAAAAGCACACAAGCAGGAAAGAAAGACAACCAATCTAAACACAGAGTTGTAGAGCCTGGTCCCAATGGATGTATCTACACTCAATGCTCCTCAGGCTCAGGGAACATTGCTGAAGAGGGGGCAGAGAGACTGTAAGAGCCAGAGAATGAGATGTTTGCTATGTGAGACACTGTCTCCTACATAGTAATATCAGAATCTATATCCATAACATCTCATCAACAGAAGCTGAACATGAACCTACCAAACTGGGTGGGGAGAAGCCCACAGGCCTCAACTCTACACAAATAGCTACAGGCAACTGAATAAAGCTGAGAGCAGAAGAGGTAGTTTTCTCTAGAGAAGAATATACCAATTGGTTGTGCACTGCCAAATGGTCAGTATAGACTGAATAGGTTATATTGGGCAATATATATGTATATACATACGTGCATGTATGCATCCAATAACATTTAATGAAAAAGGTGGCCAGGGATTTGAAGGACAAGGAGGGGTGTATGGAAGAGTCAGAAGAGGGGAAAGAGAAGGGAGTCAGGCTATGATTAAATTACAATCTCAAAAATAAGCAGTAATTTTTTTAAATTAAAAAGAGAAATTAATTTCACTAAATTAATTTAAAAGTTTTGAACACTAAAAGTCAAAATCTTCTGAGTGGTGGTGGAACATGCCTTTAATACCAGAAAGTGGGTGGCTGAAGCAGGTAGATCTCTTAGTTAGAGGTCAGCCTAGACAACAGCGCAAGTTCCAGGACAGCCAGGGTTACATAGAGAGAACCTGTCTCAAACCAAACCAACCAAACAAAAACACAAATGAAAAGTCAAAAACAACCTTAGCAGTCATGCAACAAGCAGACCATATGTGTGTAAGTTATCAAGTAAAGGTTTAATTTCCTCAGCATTTGCATCTTCTCAAAAATCAATAAGATAAACATTAAAACTCCAATAAAAATAGACTTTAATTATAAGTCAAAAAAGCAGAAATTTAAATACCTAATAAATAACTGTCTCTATAAGTCACTAAGAAATGTAGAGGAAAATGATCATTCTATATGTACTAACAAAATTGTAATTTTTAAATTATATCTACTTATTTTGTGCATGTGTGTGGTTGCATGCATACCACAGCATTGATGGGAAAATGAGAGGACAACTTGCAAGAGCCAGTTCTCAGTTTCTATCATGTAGGTCCACACATCTAGCCTCGAAATCTTTTAAAACTAAGGTTTTTTTTTTTTTGGAAAAAAAATTACTCAATATTGGGGATGACGTAACAAATAAGTACCCAGGAATGTATTTTATTGTTGTTTTATTGAGATGGGATGTTGCTATGTAATTTAGAAAGGCTTGAAACTCTCTTTGAAGTATAGGCAGGCCTTAGACTTCTGAACACCTTTATCCTTGATCCCAGCAATCTTCATAAAGAGCTTTCCAGCAGGAACATTGTTCCTGTCAATCAATGTTGTAATTTGTTATTAAATGTTTTAAGAGTGGGGCAGAGACTGAAGGAATGACCATCCAGAGACTGCCCCACCTGGGGTTCCATCCCATATATAATCACCAAACCTAGACAATTTTGTGAATGCCAACAAGTGATTACTGACAGAAGACTGTTATAGCTGTCTCTGGAGAGGCTCCACCAGTGCCTGACAAATACAGAGGTGGATCCTCAAAGCCTACCATTGGACTGAGCACAGGGTCCCCAATGGAGGAGCTAGAGAAAGGACCCAAGGAACTGAAGGGGTTTGTAGCCCTGTAGGAGGAACAACAATATGAATTAACCAGTACCCCCGGTGCTCCCAGGGACTAAATCACCGACCAAAGAGTACACATGGTGGGACTCAGCTGCATATGTATAGCAGAGGATGGCTTAGTTGGTCATCAATGGGAGGAAAGGCCCTTGGTCCTATGAAGGCTTTATGCCCCAATGTAGGGGAATGCCAGGGCCAGGAAGTAGGTTGGCAAGCAGGGGGAGGGGGAGGGTATATTCTGGCCATCATGAACACTGCACTCATGTGGCACATACACATGCACAAGCAAACACACACATTCACACCACAGACCCAATTTTAAAAATAAATATTTTCAAAACTTATTATGGACAATCAGAAACTCTGACCTTTGAATGAATGGAATAGAAAATGACCTTTTTCCATTAGCAACAGGAACTATGTTCTATCATAGAAGTTTTATAAAAGAAAACTGAAAACATTATTGCTAAAAATGTAAAGGAAATTCTTAGGCAAATGGATGGATCTCGAGGATATCATCCTGAGTGAGGTAACCCAATCATAAAAGATCTCACTTGATATGCACTCACTGATAAGTGGATATTAGCCCAGAAACTTAGAATACCCAATATACAATTGGAAAATCACAAGAAAATCAAGAAAAAGGAAGACCAAAGCATAGATACTTCATTCCTCCTTAGAATAGGGAACAAAACACCCATGGAAGGAGTTACAGAGACAAAGTTTGGAGCTGAGACGAAAGGATGGACCATCCAGAAACTGCCCCACCTGGGGGTCCATGCCATAATCCGCCACCAAACTCAGACACTATTGCATATGCCAGCATGATTTTGCTGAAAGGACCCTGTCTCTTGTGAGGCTATGCTAGTGCCTGGCAAACACAGAAGTGGATGTTCACAGTCAGCTATTGGATGGAACAGAGGGCCCCCAGTGGAAGAGCTAAAGTACCCAAAGAGCTGAAGGGTTCTGCAACCCTATAAGTGGAACAACAATATGAACTAACCAGTACCCCCAGAGCTCGTGTCTCTAGCTGCATATGTAGCAGAAGAATGGCCTAGTCGGCCATCATTGGGAAGAGAGGCCCCTTGGTCTTGCAAACTTTATATGCCCCAGTACAGGGGGATGCCAGGGCCAAGAAGTGGGAGTGGGTAGGTAGAGCAGCAAGGTGTGGGGAGGGTATAGGGGACTTTCAGGATAGCATTTGAAATGTAAATGAAGAAAATATCTAATAAAAATTTGAAAAAGGGGGCTGGTGAGATGGCTCAGTGGGTAAGAGCACCCGACTGCTCTTCCGAAGGTCCAGAGTTCAAATCCCAGCAACCACATGGTGGCTCACAACCATCCGCAACGAGATCTGGTGCCCTCTTCTGGAATGTCTGATTATATATAATAAATAAATAAATCTTAAAAAAATTTTGAAAAAAATGTAACGGAAACTGTCAATGCAAAAGAAAGAAAACAAATGGCAGTTGTGGATACTTCAGTCCTTAGAAAGGGGAACAAAAACACTAATAGGAGGAGATACAGAGACAAAATGTGGAGCAGAGACTGAAGGAAAGGCTACCCAAAGACTGCCCCACTGGGGATCCATCCCATATACAGTCACCAAACCCAGACTCTATTGTGGATACCAACATGTGCTTGCTGACAGGCGCCTGATATAGCTGTCTCCTGAGAGGCTCTACCAGTGCCTGACAAACTCAGAGGTGGAGTTTTTCAGCCAACCGTTAGACTGAGCACAGAATTCCCCAATGAAGGAGCTAGAGAAAGGACCCAAGGAGCTGAAGGGGTTTGCAGCCCTATAGGAGGAACAACAATCTGAACCAACCAGTACCCCCAAAGCATCCAGGGACTAAACCACCAATCAAAGAGTAAACATGGAGAGACCCATGGCTTTAGATCCATATGTAGCAGAGGATGGCCTTGTCCAATATCAATGGGAGGAGAGGCCCTTGGTCTTGTGAATGCTGGATGCTCCAGTGTAGGGGATTTTTTGGGGGGAAACCAGGAAAGGGAATAACAATTGAAATGTGTACTGCCTGGTTTTGTGTGTTAACTTGACACAGGCTGGAGTTATCACAGAGAAAGGAGCTTCCATTGGGGAAGTGCCTCCATGAGATCCAGCTGTAAGGCATTTTCTGAATTAGTGATCAAGGGGGGAGGGTTGGTACCATTTCTGGGCTGGTAGTCTTCGGTTCTATAAGAAAGCAAGCTGAGCAAACCAGGGGAAGTAAGCCAGTAAGGAACATCCCTCCATGGCCTCTGCATCAGCTCCTGCTTTCTGACCTGCTTGAGTTCCAGTCCTGACGTCCTTTGGTGATGAACAGCAGTGTGGGAGTGTAAGCTGAATAAACCCTTTCCTCCCCAGCTTGCTTCTTGGTCATGATGTTTGTGCAGGAATAGAAACCCTGACTAAGACAAAATGTAAATAAAGAAAATATCTAATAAAAAATGCGAGGCAAAGCCAACTCTGATCCTGCCCAACTGCCATGATCCAAATCTCCTTCTTTAAAACGTGTACCTCCCGCTCAGCCATAGGTGAGACATCTACATTAACCCTCCCATCAGACAGAGACTGTAGGAGAAGGCATAGAAAGGATGTAAAAGCCAGTTAATGGGAAAGGCTGTTGTGAAATGTGACCTCTGATACACCATGGCTGTTGTATGTGTGAGGGGATGGCAGCTGTGGGAATCTTCAAAACATGAAGCCAGTTAAAACTTTCCGCATGGAGTGGGGACAAAACTGGTAACTGTCCATCACATTAAGGAGTTATTGGTTACTGAGGCTGCTGGGAGGAGGGAATCTCTCTTCTTTAGGGAAATGGCCACTTGTGGGTCTGTCATGCCCCAGTGGATGTCCCCACACCTCTGTATAAAGGTGACTCTAAGTGGGAAAAAGAAAAAAAGAATTTGTTTATATTTCAATAAAATATTGCTCATCAAATAAAAAAAAAAAACTAGAAGAGCAGTTTGGTTAGAGAGGAAGGTCAGGAAAGGATGGGAAGGTCCTTGCATACCTGCAGACCCAGAACTCTGCAGGCACAGGAGGCAGGAAAATTGCTGTAAGCTTGAGGTCAGCCTGATTTACATAGTGAGTTGCAGGGCAGCTATGGCTGCCTGGTGAGACCCAGTTTCAACAAAGAGACAACAAAAAGAATGTGATGAGACAGATGGCAAAGAACTGTTCTTAATTCCTGGTTCCTAACAGGGGAGGGAAATGTATCAGCTCACATCCCATAGCTTCTTCATTCTGATTCCGCCTGTATGCAGAATGTAGACACTTGGGAGAGAGGTGTGTTGGGAGGTCAGAGGGAGTTGGGATGAAGGCAGGTGAGTATGTATGACCAAGATACATTGTCTATGGATGTGGAAATTTGAAAGTAAAAGTAATAACATTCATGTGGGCTGCGTTCTTAATCTGTATCTCGGGCCTCTGTTAAATCTTCTCTGAGCCCAGTCCCCTGAGCACTACAGGTCATTCAGCATCAATCTTGTAAGATCCTTAGTCATCCAAGAAAGTGACTGGGTGAAAATCAGAATAAAAGAAAAGAGGAAAAAAAGAAGACATGTATAGAAGAGAAACAAGGTTAACTGAGCACCTTCTAGTCCATGGATACTTTCTACATACTGCCACAGAGAGCTTGCACCTTAGCATGACGGAATAAGAATGCTTTCCTCCGCCTCCTCATAGGTATGACTGAAAACCCTGTGATATTTTATCTGTAACCACACAAGACAGACAGTAGGGAGACAATAAGACAAGTTACATGAAAGTCTTAAGAGCCAAGAAACATCACATTGGTATGTGCCCTGAAATTTTCTTTATTATTTTCTGTCCTAAACGCAAAGCAGGAATGCACCACCATTACCAGTCCTGTCTGGTACCTTTCATAAGGCCTTAAAATGATAAACAGGGAGAACTGCTACTTCTTCCTAGAAGCAAGAAATACCAAGATTAGAGGATCCACCCCTCCTCCTTTTCTCTTCGGAAAATGGCAGACATCCCATGGATATCAACCAGCTATGGCTTATTAAGATATGGAAACATGGCCGGGCAGTGGTGGTGCTCACCTTTAATCCCAGCACTTGGGAGGCAGAGTCAGGCAGATTTCTGAGTTCAAGGCCAGCCTGGTCTACAGTGAGTTCCAGGACATCCATAGCTACACACAGAGAAACCCTGTCTCAAAACAAAACAAACAAACAAACAACAAACAAAAGATACGATAACAGTAGGTACCTCCTCTCCTATTAAGGCTGTGAGGCAACCCAGTAAGAGGAGAGAAAGTAGGCAACAGAGTCACAGAGAGCATTGCTCCCCATTGTTAGGAGTCCAACAAGAAGATTCAGCTCTTTTTTTTTCCAAGGCATTTTTTTATTAGATATTTTTTCATTTACATTTCAAATGCTACCCCCTTTCCCAGTTCCCTCTCTGACAGTCCCCTATACCTCCCCCTTCCCTGCTCCCCAACCCACCCACTCCCACTTCCTGGCCCTGGCATTCCCCTGTACTGGGACATATGATCTTCGCAATACCAAGGGCCTCTCCTGACATCATGAAATTTGCTGGCAAATGAAGGGAACAAGAAATGGTCATTCTGAGACCCAGGAAGACAAACATGGTGTGTACTCACTTATAAGTGGATATTAATTATAAAGTACAGGATAAACATGTTACAACCCTCAGACCCAAAGAAGCTAAGTAACAAGGAAGGTTCAAGGACAGGGAGGGGATGCAAGAATTTCCCTTGGAAGGGAAATTTGATTAGGTTTTGTGGATAGGAGGGTGGGGGGTTCTGAAGAAGGATTAGAGTGGCAACAGGGGTAAGGGGGGGGGGAGATGGAAGAAGAAAGTACTGGGTGTGACAACTGGAATCAGGAGGCATTTCTGTGATGAGCTAGAAACCAAGTGCAATGGAAATTTCCAGGAATCTATGAGTGAGACCCTAGCTGAGACGCCTAGCAATGGGGAATAAGGAACCTGAATCCACCATCTCCTGTAATAAAGCAAGACTTCCAGTGGAGGGACTGGGACACCAATGCAGCCACAAATCCTTCAACCTACAATTTGTCTTGCCTACAAAATGTGCAGGGGTAAACATGGCAAAGAAACTGTGGAAGTGGCCAACCAGTGACTGGCCCGGCTTGAGACCCATGCCATGAGAGAGAGCTCATCTCTGACACTCCCCCTTGAAACTTTTAATGTGTATCTGTTACTGGAGTCATTACAGTTAGAGTTCTAAAAAGATAAATCTTGCCATTCACCCTCAATGGACCAAGTACAGACACAAATTAACAGTAAAAAGCAGAAAGGGAATATTTTATTCAGTATAGCTACATTGGGAAGAGGAATGAAAATGTCCAGCAAGCTCCCTACCCCCAAATAAGTCTTTGGAGTCTTAACAGGAGATTTGTGTTTAAAGAAGAAGAAGCTAGCAGCATGCATAACTGAGTGGTCCTTCAAGGCAT
Organism: Mus caroli; assembly: GCF_978045245.1. Taxonomy (NCBI): domain Eukaryota; kingdom Metazoa; phylum Chordata; class Mammalia; order Rodentia; family Muridae; genus Mus; species Mus caroli. The sequence goes on from NW_028227256.1 coordinate 121,589,363, forward strand.
TCATCGTCCCTTATAGTCATTGTTTCTGCTCCAGACTCTCTTGAAGGGTGATCTGATAAATTGTAAATCTCTTCCCAGGAGACAAGCTCCCTTCTGGCTGGGAGCAACTTCCACCTTTCCTTTCTCTCAGCATGAGACCGCTGAGGAAATTTTAATTTGTGTTCATTGTTTCAATTGTCTGATACTAACGGGAGAGACACAAGTGTCTCTTCATGATGTCTTTATTCCTGCCAAGACAGTTGCACATGTTGGGTAAGTGTTGATGTTGCTTCAATAGTGTGCTACTTACAGAAGACATGGCTATGAACATTTATATAATAATTGCTTCATGGCCTCATGAAAAACAAAACAGGAGCTAAAGAGATTCATCTGCGAAGAGCACTTGATACTCTTGCAAAGGACCCATGTTTGGTTCCTATCACCCACATGGGAGCTCAAAATTTAGGGCAACTCCAGTTCTAGGGATAACACACCACCATAACTTTACTAATGGATGCCAGACTTGTTCAACAGGGTTATTGTCAGTGCTATTTTTTTAAGTGTGTGTTTATGTGTGATCAATCAGTGTAGGTGTTTGTGTGTCCACCTGTAGAAGCTGGAGGTAAACATCAGACAACTTCTTCTATCACTGTTATTATCCCTTTCTGGTTTTTAATATCCCTTTGTTTCTTTTCATGTGCATGGATGCTTTGCCTGAATGTATCTATGTATACCATGTGTGGGTAATGCCCAAATAGTGAGGATAGTGTGTTGAAAGCTCGGGAACTGGAGTTTTAGACAACTGTGAGCCACCATTTGTGCATGTGGGAAATTGTACCTGGGTCTTCTACAAGAGCATTTAGCACTCTAACTCATGGGGATCATCTTCCCATCCCATTCTTCTGGATTTTTGTTGTTGTTTTTGTTGTTGTTGTCGATGGTGGTGGTGGTAGTCATGATGGTTTGTTTTGTTTTATTTGATTGCTTTTGTTTGTTTGTTTGTTTGTTCGAGGGAACATCTTTCCCTAAACACAGGGCTCACCAATTTTTCTAGACTTGCCAGAGTTATAGGGATCATCATGTCTCTACCACCGCATCTTGGATGACAAGCATGTCACTAAGCCAGGCTTTTTCACATGAGTTCTGGGGAGGGAACTTTGGTCTTCATACTTGTAGAGTAATCATTTTTCTTACTAGGCCATCTCTTTCTACCTGGCCCAAGTGCTTATAAATATATGAATACCACTGTACTTTGACAATATCAGTTCAAGCAAAGCACAGCCACATAGTCAGCAGTTTAAAATCTTGCACAACTGTGTCTGCCAAACTGTGTACTGTCATCATGACCTAGGAAACACAGTATTTAAAAAAAAAAGAGGAGAAAAAACGCTCTATCTGAAAATAGAGTTTGTACCTCTTCTTCTTTTATCTTGTTTTTTGTTGTTATGACAAATACCTTTACGAAAAGCAACCTTGGAGAAGAAGTTTTTACAATTCCAGGTCATAATTCACACCTGATGGAAATCAGGGCAAGAATCCAAATGCTATCTCACATAGTGTGGAATTCATCTCACAACCTAAGAAGCAGGGCAGGAACCATAGGGGATGCTTCTTGTGAGCTTCAAGTCATGCTTGTGCTTAGCTACTATCTTATCCAGTTCTGAACCACTTGCCTGTGGTATGGTGCCACCCAGAGTGGCACATGTCTTCCTACATAATCAAAACTCAAGACAATCCCCAACACACATCACCACAGGCTAATGGGATCTAATCAATTTCTCAATTGATGCTATCTTCTAAGATGAATCAAGGCTGTGTCAAATTGATAGTTAAGGCTAACCAGGAAAGGTTAACCTCTCCTCAAGTATGCTGATTCAAAGGTCATAATGGGTCATTTTTATACAATGGAAGAATTGAAACAAACATGCATTTTTTGCTTTTGCTTAGCATTCATTTCAGAGGTGCCTTTTTCCCCCATCAGATTGTATTTTCATGTTTTGGCTGCTGGTTAATTTATGACCAATTTTGACTTGTCTCCAGCAACTGAATAGTGTCTCATGATATTCATTACATATAATCAAACCTCTACTTATCCTGTTTTCTTTATTTTGTTTTCCCTTGGCTGTCATTTCTTCACTTTCATTTTTAAGATTTATCCCATTGTGTGTATGCAGATAGAAGTCTAGATACAGATAGGCTGACTCAAATCATTTTCTGGAGTGATTTAGAAGCATAAATAAATCAACAATACTTTTTATAACAACATCAATAATGCTTACATGGTTTGTCCTATATTTACTTCGGAGTTTGTAACTGAAAACACTGTTCAAATACCATATTACTCCATCTTTGGTCATGTTCTTCCCTAAGGTATCTTCAATTCATTTAGGAGGAAACAATGTACAGAAGGAGTGTGTGTGTGTGTGTGTGTGTGTGTGTGTGTGTGTGTGTTCCTGCAAGGGCTCGCATACACACATGCAAACCCACTTGGATACCAATAGTTTAACATCAGCTGTCATTCTTCAAAGATTGTCTATCTTGTTTTTGAAACCAACCATCTTACTGGCTTGGAAGTCACCAATTCGGCTAAGATGACTGGTCAGTGAGCTCAAGGTCTGCATGTTTCCACCTTCCCAGAAGGGAGATTACAAGCATTTGCTGCTATGCCTGGCTTTCTTCACATGCAGTATGGAGACTGAATTCAATCGTAATGCCTGCATGGTAAACATTGTACAAATTAAGCTATCATTTCAGACCAAGTATACAGTTTTTAAAAGCTTGGAAACTGGCCTAAAGCTCTATACATTTAAATCCCATATTCCTCTATGTGACTCTAGGATCTATAGACACCAGAAGAACCAGCAATAATGTGTATAGATATACATGCTACATATAGATATAGATATATGGATGCTTGGATAGTTGAGGAAGGCTTTGTGGAGAGCTGACCAACTAAAGCAACTTAGAGGAAGAAAGCTTTATTTTAGATTACAGCTCCAGGTTACAGTCCACCATTCAGAAAATCAAGGCAGAGAATGAAGCAGGAACATGAAGCAAAAACCACTGATGAGTGCTGCTCCCTGCCTCAAGCAGGCTTGTGTTTAGTCAGCTTGCTTATACAACCCAGGACCACCTTCCCAGGGACTGGTAGGCTAGGCCAGTTTCCCATTGTGGGCTAGGCCCTCCTCCATTAATCAACTATCAAGACAATGCCTGATAGACTGGCCTGATAAAAACAATAATTAAAGAGAGATTCTCTTTTTGGGTGATTTCTAAGCCATGTCAAATTGATAGTTCATGCTAACCAGGACACTGGGATTTGTAATATATTCTAATGATCCTCTTTATGTTATCTACTGCATTTTGTTTTTGTATGCTCAGTTTCTGGTTGGGAAAGATTACAAGCAATAAGGTCTTCTGTGTCTAACAGCAATGCCCGGAGAACCCATCAGGCGAATCATCAGAGAGGAAGCTAGTCCGGGATTAAAAGTGAAAGGATTTGACCTTGTTTTAGAATCTCACTCTGCCGTTATGTGTTTATTTATACAAATAGTTCCTCTTACTTGCTCCCTCCAGCTATTCTTCTATTCTTGCATAGAGGGATGAGGATCACTCATCTTGTAGAGAGAGAGGAATGTTACCTCAAAAAGAGTACTGTGTAGGCCTGTCGGGATAACAGCTCAGTGAGGAATGTGCTGGCCTAGAAAGTTTGAAGCTCTTCATTTGAGATCCAGAATCCAGGTCAAATAATAAAAGAAAAACAAGGAATAATGTAAATTAATATATTCATTTCTATCCCCACTAGCTTCCAAATGAATGAGACACAGACTGTGATTTATTTATTCAACGTTAGCCCAATTAGTGGACAAATCAACCCTAATCTATTTTTCTAATACTGGATTGTTAATTCCCCAGCTACGCTCCCTATGGGCCTGCAGCTTGAGTCGTCACAAGTTATTTCGGTTCCATCAGCATGTCCTCAGGGTCTGTTTCACTTTGGCCATATGCTCCTGGTCCATCATGCCTAATGGAGACTTTCTGTTCTCTCTGTCTCCTTTCTCCTTCCTTTCCTTCTCCTTCTCCCTCATGGTCCCTTCCTTTGAGACAGGAAACTGAAACTCTGCGTACTTCTATTTCCCCCAGTAATTGGCTGTGGCTATTTTTCTTTGACCAATAGCATAAATTGTGGAGCAGGTTTACATAGCATCACTTGTAAGTGAGGTTCTGCTGGTCAGGGGCAACCAAATCTTGGAGACCAGTATTTAGCATTTGAATACATAGCAGCACCAGACCAACCCCCAACAGAATATCCTAAGTTGACCTTTGCCCTCCACACATACAGGCACACACATGAGCACACACATGCACACAAATGCATACATAGCACTGTGCAAGCAATGAGCAGCTAGGTCACTGGGAGGTGGTAAATTTGAGGACGAGGGTGGACTGTAGAGGATACCTAAACATGATGGCTGAACTATTGCTAGGAAGAAGTGTTTGTGTAGCTTTGGACAGAATTCAGAGTCTAAAGGGAGCTGGTTCTATGGCTATGTGCTGTCAGCAGTAATAATAAGTGACACCGAACCCAGAAAGGAAAGCACAGGCTGGCTTCTAAGGTGAGCCCTTTGTTCTCCCTCCCTCCACACATGACAGATGTTCTCAGTGTATCTGACAACAGCCTTCGCCAGGAATCTCTAAGCAATGCAATCCTCCATTTCTACACCAAGAGCAGCATGGAGAATCGCAGCCCTGGGGACTGGAAGCATCCGAGCCACAAGACAAAGAGAAAGCAAGGAAGACAGCTTGCCTTGAGGGGCTGCCTACTGTCTCCCTAGCCATGGCACTGTGCATTTGTGCCCTGAGGGCTATGAACTATGGTCGAGAATTAAAATTGTTCCCAAAATGTGATGATGAGGGAGTACAAAATAAGGAAAGGAAACCCCAGAAGGAGAAAGCTGCAGGCTGAAACAAGAACTCTGGCAACCTAAAGGTCACTGGTGGTAGTAAGACCTTTAGGTCAGACCCCCACAGCTATCAGAAAGGAAAGGAAATACAATGAAAACATGCGTGGAGACAATTGAAATGCTGTCTAGATTAACAATAGCAAAGCAAATCAGGTGGCATTTTGTAGCCCTGCTAGCTAAAGAGCACAACAGGCTGACAAAGGATGGGCTTGCATGCAGATTCAAGGAGCTCCTTTCCCCATGACTGTATATAGCAGCCATGGTAGTAGAGACAGATAGTTATGCATTGCTGCCTCTGAACCATGTCTCATAGGTGCTCTTCCATTAATGACTTCCACTGACCATGAGAGACTCACACAGCAGGGCAAAATAGCCAGGGATAAGTGCTCTTTCGTAGGAAGCTACCCAGATGCTTATGCATAGCTTTTGGAGATAACACAGATCAAATTATGAAGTATGGTATGTGTGTAGAAACTGTATGTGCTTGGAGGAGTATGGGTGTTTGTGTGTATATAAATGTGTATTGTGATATGTATAAAACGTGTGTATATGTATATGGGATGTGTATGTGTGTATGTTTGGTATGTATATATAAACATGTGTTGTCATATATGTTTGTGTGTATTTGTGTGTGATTTGAGTGTGTATGTGTAGGTGTGGTATCTGTGTGTTTGTGTATTCATGTGAAATCTAATGACAAAACCCTAGATGTCTACCTCAATCACTGTTGTAGTATCTTTTCTGTTGCTGTGATAAAAACATTCTCACCAAAAGAAACTTGGTGTGGGGGGAAAGAGTACTTATTTGGCTTATACTGCTAGGTTAGCAATCCATCCATCACTGATGGAAGTCAAGGCAGGGGCTCAAACAGGAACTTGGAACAGAAGCAGTGAAGGAATTCTGTTTGTGGGATCACTCATAAGAGTATGTAGTCCAGGGCCACATGCCTAGGAATGGTGCTTCCAAATTGGTCTAATCGCTCTTGTATCAATTAGTAATCAAAACAGTCCCCCATAAACACACCCACAGGCTAATCTGATCTGGACAATTCTTCAGGCTCCCTTAACATGACTCTAGGCTGTGACAAGTTAACAGGTAAGGCTGATTACAACTGCCTATGTTGTTAAGAAAGTCAAAGTCCCTCACTAACCCTGCATAAACTGTTTCTGCTCACCTACTGGCTACTGAGCCCTAGGAATCAGATTGTCTCTGCCCTTTACAGCAGGAATTACAGGCTATGACAGAACACCTAGCTTTTTGTGGATTCTAGAATCTAAACCCTGGTCCTTATGTGTGCAGACCCATAGAGCTATCTCCCAGCCCCAACCTAGCTTTTTGTTTTAGTAGTAGCTGTGGTCAGCATAAAAGATATAAGTGCCCTGTATAAAGTTTTCATTCAATGGCCTTACAAACCAGTAGTCTTGAAATATTCATTCAACATTTATTTAGCAAAGAAAGAAAAATGGTCTTCTACTATACAAATTGTATAGCTAATTTAAATTCAGAATATAAATGAGATTTTACCTAGGAAAACTTTTCAAAAACATGAGAAACAGGAATTAAAAAAAAAAAAACCCTAAAAACCTTTATTTCATTTCACTTGAAAACATTTGGCCTGAACCTTTCTACCCCTTTCTACAGTTTGTGTTAGTTTTCTCTTATAATTCTTCAAAGGGTGAAATTATTCATGGTTTCACTTTATAAAATAAAGAAAATCATTTATCCCTATTAAACAGCACCACGGAGTTTCAGATCACCTATGCTTTGCTGCTTTAGACAACAGATGACTGTCAGTCAACAGGCAGATTTTGTGACCCTCTTTGAAGTTAATTGTGCAAAAGAAAGGACAGAAAGCATAAAATAGTTGATGGAGTGAGTCAAACACTGTTAAATATTGGTGTATTTTTTTAAGTTTATGTGTGTGAATGTGTGAGAGTGTGTATGTGTGTATGTGTGAGTGTGTATGTGTGTGTGAGTGTGTATGTGTGAGTGTGTGTGTGAGTGAGTGTGTATGTGTGTGTGTGTGTGTGTGTGTGTGTGTGTGTGTGTGTAGGTCAGAAGTAGACATTAGACCCCTTGGAGTTGGAGATTCAGGCAGTTGTGAGTTGCCTATTATGACTGCTGGCATCTGAACTTGGGTCCTGTCCCAGAGCAGTAAGTGTTGTTAACAGCTCATCCATCTTCCCAGCACGAGAAGCTAACAGTCTTGTAGACTCAGAGTTCTAGTTTGTACCATGTGAGCCATGCTTACTTGTAAGAAAAATAAATTGGGTAGCAAATGTACACTTGAGAAAGAGAAAGACAGTAGAGAAAAGCTAAGAAAGTAAACTACATATGTACAGAAACCCAGATACAAAGTTCGCAGGCTTCGTGACAGAAGGCACGGTCACCAGTCTTGATTTGCTACTTTCTGTCCTTCTGCATCCTGTTCTAGTCTAAGATAACCACTCCCAAGCAGGCAAGATGGCGCAATGTGTAAAGGTTCTTGTCACCAAGTTTGACAACCTAAGCTCCATCCCCAGAATCCACACTGTACAAGTAGAGACTTCTACAATTTCTCCTGAGTGCACAACACAATCACACTCAATAAATAAATATTGAAAGAGAAGACAAAGAAAAAGGGAACCACTCCCATCCCAGATAATTTCTTTCACTTTGACCTAGCCTGGGTAAATGCCAATTACTTATAGCCAGTGGACATTTTAAAAGCGTGTGTTTGTGAGTGTGAGTGTGTGTGTGTGTGTGTGTGTGTGTGTGTGTGTGTGTGTGTGTGTGTGTGTGCATGTATACTTGTGTGTGGTGTGCTTATGCACACAGCTTAAAAAGTCTTAGAGGGATCTTGGGAACCAGGTTAGGCAAATGAACTGGTAGAAAAGGTTCTGAAAACTTTGGAACACATTCCCAAAAGTACCCCAAAACAGATCACATTTATTTATTCTATATCCAGTTGGTGCTATTTGGCACCTAGAATAATGCAGCCTCTTAGACCAATAGAACATGAAGCCTGTCAGTCTGCCTGACAATGATCAGTGATGGGCAAAGACTTTGCCTGACTTGTGCTCCTGAAGCTATAAGAGAGAATTTAGAGAGAAGAGATTCAAGAGTGCGGCAGGGCCACACTAAACCCCAGTCTTGATGGTAGACCAAGGATGGGTGAACCTGTAATGTTCCAAATGATGTCCTCGTTACCTAAACAGGGAACACAGTTGAATTCAAGTTCTTTTTGTCCATTGACTCCTTCAAATGCCTGTTACGTCTAGGTACACCCAACTTGTTGATATTGCAACAGGATATTGTCATCTACAAAGTTTATGTTCAAAGATGACACTGTTGAGTGGCTAAAACACAGCCATAATGTTTTAGGAAAGATTACAGATTTGTGTTGGGCTGCATCCATAGCTATCCTGAAGTGCGTGCATCCTGCAATCCACAGGCTGCACAGCCCAAAAAATAGCATCATAGTGAGAAGATGGAGAGACTATTGGAAAAACATAAAATCTCAAACAACGTTTCACTGTCTACCACAACCTTGCAAATGTCGTACTTCTGTCCTCTTTCCCCTGGAGCTTTATTGTATGGAAATGCAGAGCATTAAGGTCAAAATCTGAAGTTGTACACAAGTATAACTACTGACCTCTCTGCAGATTAGATACATTCAGCATAATTAAGAAGGAATATGTTTCCTGTGGAAAGAAAAGGGCTGGGTTGACATAATAGGTTAATGACATATCAACTCTGAAGGAATCCCAAATTCTTCTTTGGTGAAGTAATGTTGGATAGAAGGTTAGCTCTGGAAGGGACTGACCAATAGTTTCTCCATAGTGGGAAGCAAAGACCAAAAGAGTGGTGATGCTGCTTTCTCTACCTGGGCCAGTTGAAGTTTGTGGACACTGAAGAAAGTCCTGAGTGTATTATACTGTTGATATATGCATGGCCATGGGTAGGAGTCCAATGCTTCAACCCCATAGAAGTGAAATCGCACAGCATTCCCTAGACAAGGCTAGAGGGATGACAAAGCTTTTCTTTGGAGTCCATGCAGAAATATTGATAGAGTATAAAGAAGATATCCACCATATCTTGCCCTCCCCAGATATTTAACTTGACAACTGCTGTCCTATATAGAGAGATTTCTACTGAGATTAGCTAAGCCTGTCTCCTTGATTCAGTGACATGTACGTAATAACCCCAGTTCTCTGTTCAATGGTATATAATAAATACACTGAGCTTCCAAGGCTTCTCTTCTCCATCAGAGAGTCAGTCTACCTAATCCCAACTTTTCTGTATGAGTCTGTGTGTTTCTTGCTTTCATTCCCTAACTACCCCAGTTAGATCTTGATTGGAGCTATTCACGCTAAGATATGATGTAATGATATGTACAGTGGTTGACTAGGGTCAAGATACAAAGATAGTGATGTTGGTCAACACCAGGTGATCTACAGATCCCTAAAAAAAGGAAACAGCAATAAGTAATAAGTGGTCTTTCTAGCTGTGTCAGGTCAATATGCCTTCAAGGAATTCCTGACCAGGGGATCGTTGTGCTATTATTCTTTCCCCTAGTGAACTTCCTCAGCTTTATGGATGCTTATATCTCTATTCCTATTCTTGTACATTATGTACCTTTTAGTAGCAGTTCCCAATCTGAGAGTAGCAACTCTTCTGTTGGCCAAATGACCCTTTCACAGGGGTCACCTAAGACCATTGGAAAACAAAGATATTTACATTATGATTCATAAAAGTAGCACAATTACAGTTATGACATGTAATAACTGTGAAAATAATTTTGTGCTTGGGGTTAACCACAACATAAGGAAATATTTTAAAGGGTCAGAACCTTAAGAAGGTTGAGAACCACTGCCTTATAGCAAAGTGAATCCTGGGTAACATGATTCCAAAGAGAAAATGTTCCTTTCTTCAAACTTCCAACCATTAGGAAAGACACAGGAGAAGAGATGATCAATTACCCTGTCTTGTGTGAATTCTTCTCTTTCAGGAGCACAAGAACCAAAAATCTGGCTGGGATGGAGAACAAAGGTAACTGGAGACTTCCTCCTAACAGCAAGACTTCTAATGACCCCCTCCTTGAGGTCAGCACACTGGATTTGCAAATCTCACTGTTAAGGCCTAACAGCCAGTAACCTTACTTTGGCCCTAGAACGAGGGCTATTCTTGTTTCTTCTGGTCCTTCCTCTCACCTGAAGATACAGACAAAGCTTTGGTAGTCATTATAATAGTGACATGGTGTTTTAGTAAACCCTGGAGACACTAAAGCATCAGACAGTTCAATGATACTTTCTAAATGTCAATTCACTTTGCTATAAGTCATTTCTGTTGCCTCAGAGCTGAGTGCACTCTCCTTGAACACAGGCTCATTACAGAAAACGGGGCCAACAGTGACAGACAGCCTGTGTTTTGATCTTGAGTTTTTTTTGTTTGCTCTTGGGACAAGCAAAGGAGCAGAGAATGACTTTTGTTAAGCTTTGCATTTAGAAAAGTACACCTTCGGAGAAATAAAATTTCATTTTCTAAGCAACACTTTGTAAAGAAACACCCGAATTTTCAGCCAGAAGTCTGCATTTATTATCTGGAAAACAAAATTATCTTCTACTTTAATCTGTGGAAAGCAAGCAGGAGTTCAAAAGTGACTTTTTTCCAGAATTCTTTATAAAGCACTGAAATAGGTGTTTCTGACAGAAGTCCACTGAGTTGTCCATCTAGCTAATTCTACTGTCGTAATTCCCTTCAGGCAGCAGCAAGTGTCACTCGCTTTGGCTTCTGTATAATTAATACCAAGTCATAGATATCTGCCTCTCTATTATTGGGGGCAGAATTTGGGAGGAAAAAAGGGGGAGAAGACACTAGTGTCAAATGAGTTATCTAATACGTTTTCCCACCGGAGGGAAAGATAAATTAAATGTGCAATAAAAATTTAATAGCGAACAGTGATTGCATATAGGAGCCCTGATAGAAATAAGCATAATGGCATAATAAATTTTCTTGCATGAGGAAAGATTATTTGGCGCTTTAAGCTTTGACAATTCTTGTAAATCTTATCCGTTTGTTAGCAATTAATAATATTAAATTGCTTCACATCTCCCTAGATAAACATCAGCAATCCTTCAAAATGTTGGTGAAGACACATATAACCTAGTGCATTCTATTGTGGAACTTTCTAAAATTTTTGAGACGTTAAATAGCTCTGTTCCAAGAAGAAAGAAAAGCAGGTTCATTTCTGCAGCTGACATAAAGACAAGGGTTTTCTGAACCATACTTCATGTTAAGCAGAGACAACTCACTGTCAATAAATATCCATTTGGGGAAGGCTGTTGAGTTGCTTCAAAGAGTAAAGCTCTTGACCCCCAAATCCAAAGCCTGGAGTTCAGATCTCCTGAACCCACTTCAAAACTAAGTTGCCTGCCTGGAATCTCACATCACTAGAGGAAAAAGAGAATTCCCATAGCAAGCTGCCCTGTAGGACTAGGCAGACAAGCAAGCTCTGCTTTATCAAGAGACTCCATTTGGATAAGTGAGGAAGAGAGTAATGGAGGAAGATACCTAAAGGTAACCTCTGGCTTCTATGTGCTTAAGCATGCATGTGCCAACACACACAGAAACATGCACATACACACTCTCACATACCACTTACATACATATGTGCATATGTGTACACAAGGATACATACACATGCCAGTCTTACTTCTAGGAAGTGTTCAGAACAATAATACACCCCTGTGTCTGCTACAGCAGTATGACTCAACCCCAGCAATGTTGACTGGAAATGATTTTTTTCCTGTCTTCCAAGTTTGAAGAATAAAGGAAGGGTTCTTCAGGATCTTTCCATTCCTACATGCTTACTGAGCAATAACTTAAGATGCTGGGAAGGAAAGAAACACACACACACATGCACACACACACACACACACACACACACACACACACACACACACACACACATGTTAAATGAAGCTGGCCCCAAATCTACAACTACACAAGGGAAAATCAATCACTTCACAAACAGATCCCAGCCTTGGTTCTGTGAGTGAGATATAGACCTCTATTGCATTTAGCCGTTATAAACAAATAGACCTTGGATCTATTTGTCACAGAATTTTGCTTGTCCTGAATAAATAATTGTATTCTTATAGGCTATATAGGATGGATAGAGGAGTGAAAAACACTGTATTCCTTACCAAAAATAAATGAACAAATAATAAATAAACAAACAAACAAACAGGTAGGTAGGCAAGCGGGCAGCCAAGCAGGCAGATGGATGGATGGATGGATGGATGGATGGATGGATGGATGGATGGATGGATGGATGGATGGGTAGATAGTCACAGAAACCCAGAGTTGGCTATGGATGTAACTTAGATGATAGAGTGCTTGTCTAGATTACATGAAGCTCTAAACATGTGCTTGAATGTTCAGTTAAAGCCTTAGCACTTAGGAGAAATCAAAAGAATCAAGAGTTCAAGGTCACTCTTAGCTACATAAAAAGTCTGATGCCAGCCTGGACTACATGAGATCCCATATCAAAAAAACAAGTAGGGAAAAAACCCAAAAGACAAAATTTCACAAACCAAATACATACAAGCAAATTAACTAACTTACCATATGAAACACTGCAATATGTTAAAGATGCCAGAGGACAGAAGAGTCAATGAACAATAATTGTGACTGGTATAATATGCAAAACAGTGGGAGCTGCTCCAAAGGGTTTCAAGAATGTTGTCTATGGTGATAAATGCCACCTATGGTAAAGGGTTAGGAGATGTCCCGGGGGGAAAGAGTGCTTGCTATACAAGAATGAGGACCTAAGTATGGATTCCTAGAGCATACCTAAAACACAGAATATGACTTGTGTGAGTCTGAAACCCTAGCCTTGTAGATCGTGGAGACATGAAGATCACTAGGTCTGGTTGTCCACCAGATTCAGTAAGAGAAACTGTCTCTGACAAATAAGGTGGAACAATAGAGCAAGACACTCAGCATCCTCTACAAGTCTCTGCATGCTCACAGGCATGAGTATTCATATATGTTCATATGTGCACATATGTCTCTCTGTCTCTCTCTCTGTCTCTCTCTCTGTCTCTCTCTCTGTCTCTCTCTCTGTCTCTCTCTCTGTCTCTCTCTCTCTCTCTCTCTCTCTCTCTCTCTCTCTCTCTCTCTCTCTCTCAAACACACACACACACACACACACACACTTAGTTATAAGGAAAATTTCTCACTTGGAAAAATAAGCCTAAAACTCCAGTTCTTGAGCCTCTTGATTGTATCATAGCCCTCAGTTACAGCTGTTCCAGGGTCTCCAATTTGTCCATATGTGTAAGCTTAGTTTTTCTTACAATGACAACATTCTCTTATGTAACATGCAGGCCCCAAACTCAGTAAGTGAATGAGGATGACCTGGAACTTCTGATCTTCTTGCTTCCATCCCCTACACGCTAGGATTAAAGGTGTGTGTCCACACATGCAGTGTTATGCCATGCTGGGTTCAAACACAGGACATCATGAATGCCAGATGTGCTTTCTCCCCCTAGACCACTGTGTTGCTGTTTCCTTGAGACCACACCCTGTGGTCAATTATTTCCAATTTAGATCGAAATGATTTTCATTTTATCAAGGATACTTGTAAGTTCCAGCTTAAAAAAAAATTTCAATGCCATATTTCAATATTTCAGGCCAAGTCAGGAGAGTTCCAGAAAGAAGTATGATATATTCATATTATTTAAAAGCTCTTTATGGAGGGTTTCTGTTTGTTAGATACAAAGCATATAATGATGATCATGACAGTGGGGTCCATGGCCTTTGGAACTCATACAGTAATGGGGTTACCTATAGGAGATGATGTCATATGATATACAGAAAAATCTGGGTATATAAGCCTAGAGGAGACTCAATGTTAAATAGATAATTGTCCTTAAAATGTAAAGGTTTTTAACTCACAGAATAGGAAGAAAGGGCTTAGAACTATTTCTTATAGATTCAGTTAATTGATATATCCAAGTGATTAGATTCATAGCTAGCACCTGCTGGCCACTCAGAAAGTGTTGTTTAAATGGATGAACGATTATCACCATGAGCTTAGAGACTTGACTCATCCAAGTTCTTCTCATGTGCAGCACTGAAAAACGGCTATCAGTTCTATGCCCTCAGCACTGTAAGCCTTTGAGAAGAATTCACTTCTCTAAGACAGTTTGGTAAAAGCCAGAGGAACAAGAATTTGGATTCAGTATTAAGAAGTCACTGCCAGGAGCCTAGGGGAATGGCTCTGCTGGGAAAGCATTTGGCATAAAAGCATAGGGACCTGAATTTGAATCCTTAGCACACACAAAAAAGCTGGGAATGGTGATCCACACATCTTTAACCTCAGCATTGGTGGAGAAAGGTGGATCCATGGGGCTCACTGGGCAGCCATTCTAGCCAAAGCATGAAATTCCAGGTTCAGTGGGATGCACTGTGTCACAAAATAAGGTAGAAAGTGATTGTCTAAGTTAGGGTTTTACTGCTGTGAACAGACACCATGACGACCAAGTCAACTCTTATAGGGACAACATTTAATTGGGGCTGGCTTACAGGTTCAGAGGTTCAGTTCATTAACAGCAAGGTAGAAGCATGGCAGCATACAGGCAGGCATGGTGCAGGCAGAGCTGAGAGTTCTATATCTTCATCTGAAGGCTGCTAGCAGAATACTCACTTCCAGGCAGCTAGGACTAGGGCATTAAAGCCTACACCCACAGTGACACACCTACTTCAACAAGGCCACACCTCCTAACACTGCCACTCCCTGACCCAAAGATATAGAAACCCTCACAGTGATGGAGAAGGAAACTGGACATTAACCTCTAGCCCATATATAACACACACACTCACATGAACGTGCATCCTTATGGCACTACTATTTATTTTATTTGTGTGTATACATGTGGGTATATTTGTGTGTATACACCAAGCTGTATACTGTGTGTAGACAGGTGTGCATAGGTATGGAAGCCAGACATCAACCTCATGTTGTTCCTTAGTAGCTTTTATCTAAAACACAGTCTCTCACTGGCCTGGAGCTCACCAAGTAGGCTAGGCTGGCTGGCCAGCAAGTCCCAAGCTGCCTGTCCCCTGTCTGTAATTTTCCAGTGCTTGGGTTACAAGTAAGTAATGTAGGTTTTAGGGACCCAAGCACTTTATTTACTGAGCCATAGTTATTCCAGCCAGTTTATATCTAAGTCCAAAAACTGAAGAAAATCCAGCATCCTTCCTCCCAAACATGATTATGCATTTCAAAGACTGTTGTTCTCAAAAATTCTTACCCACAGCTCAGAAATAGGCTCTTCAGTCAGGATATTTCCAGCCATGTAAATGTTTCTTTATTTCCATACTTGCAAGCTACCTAATTCACGGTATCACTTCATGGTTTTTCTTGTTAAAGGCTTTGTCTATGAGGTTTTCAATAAAACCAAGTAATCATGCTGTCACCCCATGTTAGAAAAATGATCAATATGCTTATAACAGTAATTTCAGGCCACTTATAGTCTTTCCAAGACTGTGAGGTTGGAGTTCTTTATGCTTGCCTGTTTTGTTTTATTATAATTACCTGATATCTAGGTAAGTTATTTGTCCTTGCATATTTTGATATCAGTGTTTGGGTGTTTTGTTTTGTGGTGTATGTGAGCTCATTTATGTGCATAAATTTGTTTACAAAAGCCAGAGGTTAACACTGCGTGTCTTCTGTCATTCTCCCCCTTATTTTTTTTTAAGTATTTCTCTATAGTTATTGAAGTATTTGTATAATGTGGGGAGGGAAGTCTGTGCACTGTGCATCTTAAGTCCTTGTGCTCAGGGGTCCAGAAAGGGGACATAAATCCCTTAGGGCTGGAGTTACCAGTGATTGTGAACCACCCAATGTGGTTTCTGGGAACTGAACCTGGGTCCTCTGAAAGAGCAGTGTGCTCTCTTAAGCCTGGCTCCTCCCCCTTATTTCTTTAAGATAGCTGCTTTCTCAGGACCTGGAGTTCACTAATCTGGAAAAACTAACTGGCCAGCAGAGCCCAGGGATCTTCCTGTCTCTGCCTCCTGAGCAATCCACACCATCATGCCAAGTTTTTCATAGGTGCCAGGGACTGGAACTTGGGTCCTTTTGCATATATAACAAGCACTTAACCAATTGAGCCATCTCCTGGTTGCTTTACATTCTTTTGTAGCAGATAGTCATATAAGGAAGATATATAAGGAAGAAATAGGTAGAGCCAGAAAAATCAGAAGACTCAGAAAATACCCTAAAATTAACAAGAGTATTAAAGGGAACTATGGTTCTTAACAAGGAAGTTTTAGAGGAATAAGATAATTAGAATAAAAAAAATCCTCGTTTATGGTCATGATTCAAGTGGCAGAAACCTTAAGTACTAGAGGAGGAATTTTCCAAGCAGTAACATACTATTTCTGAACTTGGGTTTTGAGATGTGGTTCATGAGAACTGATTATTAGTTCAGGCTTGCAAGCAATTTGACCTTGGAAGTCAGAATCATTTCTAAGTTCCCATAAGAATTTCATCCTTAATTTCCTAAGAAAGAAGTCATTTACTGGAAAATCTAATGTATTAGAATCAAAGAAGGCAGAGAGTTCTGCATGAGACCTTGTCAAAGTTGATGTGTGAATGCCTGGTAATATTTTCGTCTGGTCGTTAAAACCTCTTCAAACACCTAGCATTGTGTTGAAGTCTGTGTTGAATGGGAATTGAAGATACTAGAGCATGCTGGAAAACCTAGCTCAGTGGGTCCCTGGGCACAGTCAAGCGACTGAAGCAGGGAGGGGAAACACCTAGTCTCCTAGTAAGGTTACTGCTCCCTGCCAATGATGTGTGTTGGGGGAAGGGCATGCAGTTTTGCAGATGATCAAAGGACTTTCTTTGCACATGGGATGACAACTTAGAAGTCTGATTAATGCCCACCAAATAGGCAAATCAATAAAAGTAAAAGAAAAAAATCTAAACACATACCAAGCAAACAAAATATAAAAAAATCAAGAAAATGTGGAGATTGAAATAGCAGCTGTAGAAAACATTACAAGGTCATAGGTCCTCAAAAGAAACCCACTACTGCCAATTTGTTAAACAGACACATTGACAAACTGCTCTCTAGGTCCTTGAGAGATAGCTCAGCAGTTGCTGCTCTTGCAGAGAATCAGAGTCCAGTTCTGAGATCCCACAACAGGCAGCTCATGACAGTCTGTAACTCCAGCTCCAGGGAATTCTGGGTAAGCACTGACATGTGGCATATACACATAAAATTTTAAGTCCTTTCTAAATACTTAGGTTTTTAACCTTTTAAGAAATTTTGGATGGTTTTATCTATTTACATAATGGACACTACTAGACTTTATCACATCATAGTAATATTATTGACTGCTTTCCCTATCCTGCTGACACCCTTTGTCTTAGTAACACCTCTTCCTCATGCCTTTTCTGTGTGAGGTCCACTGATTTTAAATTTTAATTAGAATTTTGACCAAGAGTGGGTGGGGATTTACTTACTGGAGCAAGTTATTAATGGTTACACTGTAGAAAAGAATCTCTTCTCTTCTCTCTCTCTCTCTCTCTCTCTCTCTCTCTCTCTCTCTCTCTCTCTCTCTCTCTCCCCCCCTCTCACTACACACACACATCAGTTAGTTCCTCTCTTGCACTACCATCCTACGTATTGGTGCCAAGCTGGGCCTCATACCAAAGACGCTTCCTTTTGCTAGGTGACAATGAGCACAGAGACTCATAACTGGTCAAAGTGCTCAGCATATGTGTTTGTCAAGTGTTTAGTCCTTTACTGAATCTCAGAACCGTCACGGAAAAGAGGCAGAAAAACTGTTGAGAGGTAGAGGATGTTGGGTGGGTGGGGTGGGGGCTGCTAGAAACGAGTCTTCTGGACCCATGAACTCATGCAGCTGTGGTATGGTCATAAGACTTACACAAGTTTAATCCTATCAGCGTCCCACCCTGCATGGGGGAGAGGTTCATAAGACACTCACCCTCCTTAGGGAGTTCTTCATAGTTCATGGCTGGAAGGGGTCACTCTCTTCCATAGTGTAGCCAATGATAAGTTACCCATACTCTTGTAAAAAACCCTACACCTGAGCTCATGAAATACACGCACACATACACACACACACACACCCAACAAGATGGGGATATGCAAACGAAACACAGGTACTGATTAAATGGGAAAAAGAAAGGTTTAAAAGAGGGCTTATGGATAATGGGGCTGACTGAGGTTGATCAAAATTCACTATACACTTACACGGAAGCAATTGTCAAGAAATTTTTTTTTAAAAAGTAGGCCATCAGCAAGAATCTTAAAAGCATGACTGGATGCTAACGTTCAGCTATTGGATGGATCACAGGGCCCCCAATGGAAGAGCTAGAGAAAGTATCCAAGGAGCTAAAGAGATCTGCAACCCTGTAGATGCAACAACAATATGAACTAACCAGTACCCCGGAGCTCTTGACTCTAGCTGCATATGTATCAAAAGATGGTCTAGTAGGCCATCACTGGAAAGAGAGGCCCATTGGACATGCAAACTTTATATGCCCCAGTACAGGGGAATGCCAGGGCCAAAAAGTGGGAATGGGTGGGTAGGGGAGTTGGGGGGAGGGTATGGAGGACTTTTGGGATACCATTGGAAATGTAATTGAGGAAAATACGCAATAAAAAAATATTTTTAAAAAAAGCATGACTGGATTTAGAGATTTACAGAAATAAGCAGAGATGTCATATCCAAATTATCATTATTCTTCTTCATTCCTCTTCTTATTCAAATCCTTCTATTACCTCTTTCCCCATATAACCTGTGTAAAGTAGAGCACAATCAATGGAAAGACACCGAAACCCACAATTTAAGTGGGCAGAAATGACTTCTGAACTAAGATAGGAAATTCTGCAGGCACAGCCACATTGGCAAAGGTGGCATGGTATGTGCTAAGTGCGAGGCATCAGCTCCCCAGGCTGACAAGTCACAGTGGAATGGCAGGACTTGTGCCACAATGTGGACATGTCCCCAAGTGCAAGAAGCTCACACTTGCTAGTGGTGTGATTTTGGTGTATACAGAGCATTTATTAAATTCTACTGTCCCCTTATATTTACTCCAAAGAATTTTATTTAGTATGCCTGTTCAGCATATAAAAGATACTACTATAAAAGCACCTGAAATGTGCTTGACTGAACAAAAATAAATTTATTTTTGGTGAGATACCATTCATATGTCTCTTCATTATTTGTTGGAGGGGTGTACATGTTGGTATGATTGTATGAACATATCAGGATGCACATGGAAGCCAGAGACAATTCTCAGGTATCTTCCTATATTGCTCTGCACGTTTTTAGGGGCAGGGTCTCTCACTACACCTCATTCTCACCAATTAAGTTAGGCTGGCTGGCCAGCAAACTCAAGGGATCCTCCTGTCTCTATTTCCCCAGCACTGGGACTCCAAATGCTTGCTAGGCCCTTCTTTTTACACAACAGATAAGGATTTGAGCACGTGTCCTCCTGATCACTACAACACTTTATGAGCCATCTCCTCAAACCCCGTGCACTTACTTCAAATAGCTGAAAGTTGGATTTCTAATCCAGACTTGGCTGGTGGTGACTTGGGAATACTCTATTGAATAATATCATTAGAGAGTATTGAGTCTTCTACTGGATTACATTAAGGTCTTGACTTGCAGTAGGCAATCACTCATATGACACCCTAATCTACCATCAATTAGTATAAAGGATAAAGTAGTCATGAGATCTAGTAGAAGAGTCTTGGACCATGATTCCCAAAGGTCAAGTATGAGGACTCTTGTTTATATTTAAAAGAAACTCAGCAGACTGATGGGGGAGAAAATACACAATTATAACATTCCTCTTGCAGCTGAAATTAGCTCATTTGGGAGACTGTCTTCCTAGTGTGCATGTAGACCTGGTTTCAAGTCGGAGCACCATATAAACTGGAAGTGATGGTGTATGCTTGAATTCCACTGGGAAGTGGAGAAAAATGGATCATGAGACCTTGTCTCAAAGGAAAAGAGAAAAAATTAGGGACCAGGAAGCTGGCCAAGTGATAGTCCTTGCTGGGTAGTAATGAAGACCTGAGATCAGATCCCCAGAACTTGTGGGAAAAGTCAAGTGTCCCAGTGTACACCTACGACTCCAGTATTGTTGAGGCTAACCTGGTCTACAGTGAGTTCTAGAACAGCCAGAGATACATGGAGAGACTCTGTCTCAAAAACAGCATGAATTGGTTTGAAAGCACTCATTATCAGGTAATATTACCTAAATACAAGATTTGGTCTCCACCTTCTATCACACCATCATGCTTGGCTTTTTATGTTTGTTCTGGGGAAATCAAACCCATGTATGTAAAGTAAGTGCTTTGTCAACTGAACCA
The DNA here is from genome assembly GCF_978045245.1 of Mus caroli. Lineage (NCBI taxonomy): Eukaryota > Metazoa > Chordata > Mammalia > Rodentia > Muridae > Mus > Mus caroli. The sequence goes on from NW_028227256.1 coordinate 121,609,713, forward strand.
TCTCTACTGCCCCAAAGCCCAGATATAAATCAAGATAATTTGAGCTCAAATTCTGCTTGGTTTGTGCTCTGATTCCCTGAGCATCCATCACCTCAAGTGCACATGGGTGAGATTATGACATTGCCCTAATACATGATGTATGATCACAAAGGTTTGTGGTAGCAAGTACAGTATTGTGCATACAATGGAGTGTGACTCCTGAAACTCCCTTGTCTACAAAGTGGGAGTGTGGTATTTTTGGCACAGTGAAGTGGGCAAGAACTTACTTTCTTCTGTTTCTCATAGTATAATTATAACAGTGGGTAAGAACATGCAGATTTCATACTGCAAAGTTTCTCATTCAACAACTACAAAGACAATGGGCAATAACTAATATTTCATGTTACCAAGTTGAGCCAGATGAAAACACTAATACCCAATTCCTTTGAATGGTCAAAACATGATGACTTTAATACAATCTAGAACCAGTTGTTTGGGGTTTTTGTTTGTTTGTTTGTCTTTTTTTTTTTTATCAGTTAAAGAATTAAAAGTCAGGAAAAATTCTTGAGTGAAACTAGCAACTGCAGAGAAATCTCAAACATAGTGGGCAGCAGCAGACAGAGTCAGCAACTGAAGAAAAAGTGAGTATTGGGGGTGAAGAACCACACATATGCATCAGGCACCCAGAGCAAAAGACCCTCCGTTTTGCTGAGTGGAATCTGAAGACCAAAACCAATCCAGCCTCTTCTCCAGGCCTGGGGTGTTTTAAGTCTCTAACGCGTTTTCCTCCCTTAATGTAGGACTGGTCAGTTTAAACAAAGAAAGCATGGCTGACTGGCCCACAACTGTGTAAGCTTGTGCTGATCTGAGTGTAGAACTTGCTGAGCTGATCCATCAGCAGGGAGCATTGGAAGGAGCCAAAGCCTCCAAGGCCTTTTTGGTAAGCTGCCAGGCTTTTGTGTCCAGTCAGGAGGTTGAAGAAGAGAAGCATCATGGAAGTTTATTGCCTTTATTGACTAACCACAGCCCCTGTCTCTGTCTGCCTACCAGAAAGTCTGTCTAACTCTCAGTCTCTCAACTCCATGTAATTCCAATATAATATAATTTAAACTTGAAATCCCAGTATGATGCAAACAGTCAATTTTCTCCCTCAAATTACTCAGGTCTTTCGTTGTAAGATGCCGTTAAAAATACATTTCTTTTTCCTTTTAATGAAAATCCCAAAGATGTCACCTGAAGTCTTGCTGTGATCATCTCAGAGTGGTGATTGGATAAGAATGGGAGCAGCAGCTGGGAATTTTGATGGAAAACTCCTGGTAGAAAATGAGACGGGAGGAAAGTAGATCTTGTCCTGTTATTATTATCAGCCGTCCTTTTAGAGCAGAGCCTGTCCCCTTGATTTTAGCGGTGACCAGAAATGTTCCTAATCAGGTGTTAATGTAACTCACAGACTCCACCGGGTGCTTAAACAGTCACAGACCCACTGTGTTTGCTAATGGATGGCTCTGCGTTTCCTTCTTTCATGGCCATCATACAAACGAGAACCAGTCATAGAGGGCATAAAAATAATGAATGGCCTAAACCAAGCTGTTAGTACTATGTTGCCAACCAGATGAGGTATCAATCTAAGCTAATTACTAATTTCATATTCACATTTTGTCTAATAGTTCAAAGGATGAATGGATCTTTTGGACTCTGATTGTATTTCTACACCCATGTTTTTTAATTCTCATAAGAGAGCATGTCTCCATAGAATGGACATCCTACCCTGCTCTCTCTGGGGAGCTGATCTAAATGGAAGAAGGATGCAGGAGCTAGGTTTACCAGCAACAAATCATCAGCTGAAAGAAGAAAAACTGGGGGAAAACACATTTAAAATTTTTTTCTGTCAAGCCTTGTGGCCTGAGTTCCATCCCCCCGGCTATCTAAAAGAAAACCAACTCCTGTATGTTCTCCTCTAGACTTCACATGCACATCATACGTGCATCATGTATGCATATATACATGTGATAATACTAAGCCCTTATAGAGAGTTTATTACAAAAGGAAAAGTCCTCTTGAGAATGAGACTGGAGGAGTGAGCCAAGAAAAGAACCTCAAAGTGTGGGCTCAAGAGGCTCATGAAGTAACAGGTCTGGCAGAAGTGACACTATTCTAAAGAGAGATTTTGTCTCTTTAGGCCCCACTATCAGACTATTGAAATAATGGACTCCAAAGAAATGGTAATTTCCCCCCAGGAATCTTAGGCCAGGAGAAGAAAAAGGCACCAACCATACACAGCCCAGTAGGGTCCAGGGGCTAGAGGTAAGCACCTGGAAAAGCTAAGAGTGTTTGCTATTGTGGAAATGTACTATCTCTGGGCAGGGGGTGATGGTTTATTTGTGAAACCAGTATAACCAAAACTTGGAGAGGAGAGGGATTATCTGGTTTATAATTCTAAGCCACAGAGTCTAGCTAAACATGGTGGCACAAGCCTTTAATTCCAGCATTCAGAAGGCAGAGGCAGGAGGCAAGGTCACCCTGATCTACAGTAGTGAGCGCCAGGCCTGCCAGAGCGATGCAGAGAGACTGTATAATCAACAACAACAACAACAATGCATTTATTTTTATGTTGCTTTATTATAGCCATAGAAATTAAAACAAGAGGCATGGATTAAGGAAGGGGATCAGAAAATGAATAGACCTCTCCCAAGGCTTCATAGAGAAAGGTTACCCATCCTTAAGATTGAACAATCCCAGAGGAAGGTCAAGGATTCAATGTAAGCAGTTGAGAAGGAGCCATATTCCATTAGAAACCAAAAAACAGCAACCTTTCCCAAACAGAAGCACCTAGAGTTATGGAGTTGAGGAGGAGGAAGAGTCTTGAATTTCAGAACAATTCATTTTCAAGTCTTTTATAAATGGGGAGGAGGGAAGACCTGTTTGAAGTGTCTTCCCTAGTAAGAACAGAGATAACTTTTTAAAAACAATAAAAATCACCCTTTTTATTTATTTTAAATTATGTGTGTATGTCTGTCTGTGTGTAGATATGTGCACATGAATGTGGTACCCCTAGAGGCCAGAGGTATTGGGTCCTTCTGGAGTGGGTTACAGGCTGCTAGCTATAAGCTGCCTGATATGGGGGCTGGGAATTAGACTCTGATCTTCTGGGAAAGTAGTGTGTATTTTTCACATAACACAGCTCGCTTAAGGAAGCCATGCAAACACTTGTCCAGTTCCAAATTCTGAGTTCCATCTCAGTCAGCTGATAGAACAGCCATTGTGGTTGTTTATGGGGTGGATTCCCAAATGGGGCAGTCTGGGGAGGGGGAGAGGATTTTCAGAGGGGAAACTAGGAAAGGGGATAACATTTGAAATGTAAATAAAGAAAATATCTAATAAAAAAAGAAAAAAGAAAAGAACAGCCATTATGAAACCATGAAGTCTCACTTAGACTTTTACATTTCCAATATTAACTATGTTTTTATTCACAAAGGGGGAGGGGCTCTGATGGAAACATTTAGCTGTGTATCCTCTCTCTACTCATGTGTCTTTTGTCTGCTGTCTGTCCTTTCTTGTTGACTAGTGTCTCCCTCTTGGTGTCCTTCCTAATTTTATACTTACACGTGATGATATCTTAGTAACTGGGTATGAAATGAGTTAAAAAGGTAATCACAAGAGAAATAACCCTCAGATATATCATAGAGAAGACTAGAATGCATAACTAGAATAAAAAAAGGATTCCCCTAGGCCCAGTCCAGGTCAAAGATTGCTGTTCCCCTGTAATAAGCTGCTGGGCAGGGGTAGCTCAATTGGCAGTGCTTGCTTTGCAAGAACATGGACTTCGGTATCATCTCCAGCTTTCATATGAAAGCCAGGTGTAGCCGTGTGCATTTGTAATGCCAGCACTTGAGAAGCAGAGGCAAGAGGATCCCTGGGACTCACTGGATAGACAATCTAGCCTAACTGGTAAGATCCAAGACAATGAGGGAGTTAGATAGCATGTCTAAGGATGACACTGAGATCATGCTAGGGCTTACACACACACACACACACACACACACAAATAGTGAACTATTTATCAATTTGTATTTAAAACTGAGCTAGTCAGACAAGTCAAAGTAATTTTCTTTGCCTATCCTGCTTTTCCCACATTTTCCTCCGGAATTGACTGAGGATGGCTTGGCCAGTCAGAATCAATGCTTAAAGCTTGAGGAGATATCTGTTGTGGAAGGAACTGGATTACTGCTCAGAAACTCACCTAGAAGTTAATAATGGGAACACCATTGCTCAATAGTAACTGTTACTTTCCTGACAATGTCCCTGAAGCACTGTTAAATGTAACACTTATGGTCCCTTATATGCAATTTACCTCTGTGAAAGGTCATCTGCAAGCACAGGACTTGAAGAAGCTGCCACTTGACCTGCGTGGGAAATCTTATAGAACCAGGCATTGCAATATAACGTCTGTTCCAAACCAGTCAGCAGGAATCTGCATAGGGGGAACTCTATAGAGGGTATCTTAGTGGCATTAAACAGGCACCCTTTCCTAGGCAACCTTAATTTGGTACCATTTAAGATGCCATAACTGGATGGAGCTTATTGTTTGATTAGTTCCAATCCCAACATAAACACAATCTTAGTGTTTGGGGTCCAGGCATAGCCAGAAATTCTGACTCACAGCCAGTTGGGGGTGGTTAAGGAACTGAGGTACCCTTTCTAGCAACCTGAATATTGAGGGGCCAACTTCTGTTGCCTCCTGGACCTTTTGACCAAAGGAATTCCTGGGGAAATTGTAGTTTAGGAACTTGCCACCTTAAGGGGCTCATATTCTAGAAGTACCAATATGGGTCTGTTTGGCTTGATGGGCTGAATGAGTCTAAGCTCAGGTTTATTTTGAATAATAAATGTGCTGCCTGGGTCTAGATCATTCAGATACAATCTGACTGGTTTCCCCATAATGATCTTCAGCTCCCTGCCAGGCCCTAACCTTTATGATATGGGATTGCATTGCTTGTGACCACAGGTAGGTGATGACATTTCAGTTCAAGGAAAAAGAAAGAATCAGTGTGCCAGTTTCACAATGGTATTCTCATGGCCTCTAGCAGCACTGAGAGCTGACAGCTGGGCAGACATGTTACTGGGTAGACTGGAACTCCTTTTTATCACTAGTGAGCCCATACTCCAGAGGCATGCTCCTCCCCAGGAGTGAATGAGCCATCCTCCCAGTAGCCTCTGGATGCTGTATTTTTTACAGACCTAGAAGGTGGGTTGGGTCTCAGAGGATCTGTACTCAAAGCCTGGCTTATGAGAATTTGGGGCCTTCTCCATGGGGGAGACAAAACAGGACAACCATGATTACAGGGTTTTCACTCTTATCTTTAGGGGTTGGAGGCTCTGGTGACAACCCATTGTCATCTGATATAATCTCCTTTAGCTGGAGGTGGTAGGCACATGGGGACACTGGAGACCTTCACTTCAGTAGGGGTGAGAATTATAGGCTATGGGCCTTTTCACACTGGCTGTGGGCTCTAGGTGAGGACCCTCTCTAACCGTGTAAGACTGCCAGGCTGGAACTAATAGGCAGGCTCAGACAAAGGCAAGGGTGCTGCCTCTCAAACCATTTGATGAATAGTACTCTGGGTCTGTTGCAGGATCTGCAAGGATTTGAGAAGGGAAAAGTAATTTTTGCCATATAAATGTCTTAATATGGGGTATATCTGGCCTTCATGAGAGCAACAGGTAGGCAGTTGGCCTTATTTTCACCAGTCTCAAGGACATATTTAGTTAACTTTTTCTTTCTATTTATCCTTGTTACCTGCCCTGAGCTTTGGAGCCTCTGGGCACAATGGTGTTTTTAATTAACATTTAGGACCTTTTCCAAATTTAGGAAAACTTAGGCCATGAAGACCATTTTGAAAGAGGGGTAATCCAAATCTAGGGAAATTTTTGTCTGGAATATCTGGGTCTTATTAACTCAGCAGTTAGTCGCTCCCAGATGGGTGGCCTGAGAGAGTTTGGTGACCATTTGTCTTCTGATAACAGCAGGAGTCTGCTGGCCAGGAAGAACAAGCAGCCACTTGCCTCCAGTTTGGCCTCTGCACCTTGGTCCATTTGGTTTCTTCCTGTGCATAGGTTGGGTGCTAGAGTAATTCAGGTTTAGGCAGGGTAACCAAGATCTGGAGATGCCCTATCAGTTCTAGGACTGCTTCCCCGGTGGCCAAGTCTTGCAGCTCTGTTCCCTTGGGCCTCTAGAAATTTGTTTTTTTTATTTCTTTTCTGACTAAGGTGAGACCACCCCCGTCTATATATATATATATATATATATATATATATATATATATATATATATAGAGAGAGAGAGAGAGAGAGAGAGGGCATCATTGGACATGAGCAAATGCAAATCACCTGGCTAGTCTCAGAAGTATCTTTCTTACTTAGTAAACTCCCTCTGTTTATAACATCATCTACTTATACCTAGTTGAATTCCTAGTTCCAATACATAAAAACCTAAAAGTCCCTGTAGCAGGAAAGTGAATATTACCAAAATAATTCCCTGAAATTCTCAAAATATGAATAAGCAAAATGTTATTTTAAAAAGATAGATGGTACCTGAGGAATGACAATGTGGAAAGTCGTCCTCTGGTCTCCACATACATTTGCACACACGCATACACCGATTCACAGGAAGATTGCTCCAAGCCTCTACCTCGAACCATTTAAAATTTTTCTTTCAGAACATAAAAGTATAGAAATACAATTAAGCCCTGCTGGAGAAACAACAGGCAAATTCATGACACAATAGAAGGGAGTGGAGTTCTTACCTGCTCTGATTAAATCTCTCCATGATCTATACCATAGTCAATACCCCATCACTCAAAAGGATATTGACCTGAGGAGTGCAGACAGCTGCTGTCCACAGAAGTACACCCTTTAGGGCTCTGTCTTCTTTAGAAGCAACAGAGAATATCACAATATGGAGAATTCATTGTCAAGAAGTACTTTATCATCTTCAGTATCTAATAAAAATAAGAACGCAAATGACACAAAAACGTAAATAAATAAATTCACTTTCAAAGGGGAAAGGAAAACAACCTTCATCTCTTGATAAGCAGAACAAGGCTTCAGCATATTGTCTGATGAGTTATGTGGCTCAACTTTCCCTCAGAAAATTACTCATCATGGTGACTGACCATGGAGCACCACTCCTGAAGCCAACAGCCCAAACTCAGATGAATTGTTTCAATTACCTAATTTTCACAATGAGTGAACCCTGCTTATAGGAAATCCATCCCAGGTTGGCAGTGGCAAATAGCAACTGGAACAAGTATGGAGCTGGTAGATTTACCTCCCCTCTCTAAGTACAGAACAGGATAGCATGGGATTTTAATGTTTGGCAGATACTCTCCCTATGTCTGAGCTACTGGGATGTGTTAGCCTCCTTCCCTGTCATTTCTCAGTGCATTTTATAGGATGCCCTGTGGAGACAGGTGTCCCACTGTGCTCAGCATCCAACTTCATTTCTCTCCTCCCTCTGCACCCCTTTATGCTTTGAAGTTTTATAATCATGGCCAATAAGCTCTTTGGTCTCAGTGGAAGCTACCACTCTGCCAAGTAAATTTCTCAAGAAGTATACAGTAAAATCAAATGCAAAGCTGTCTACTAAGTTAACAATTCAACTTCATTAAGGGACTCTCTCTCTCTCTCTCTCTCTCTCTCTCTCTCTCTCTCTCTCTCTCTCTCTCCTCTCTCCTCTCTCTCTCTCTCTTCTCTGCTGTAAGTCACCTAGAGATAAAGTTGACATCCATTCCTTGCCCTGCCTAGGCTGGCTTCTGCTGTGTGAAACTTATCCCAAAGAAGCTATAACACGACCTCATCCATCCACCCCCAGCCACAACAAGCTAAAATACAACTACACCAAAATCTAACTTGAGAAAAAAAACAAGAATTCATTGGGCTGACTTAGAGCATAAATGAGGGGTAACTTATAAGGCTATGGCTCAGTGAACTCCAAGCAGCTTACCACCAATAACTCTCCTCTAGCATAAATGATGACTTGCCCAGAGTTTCTCTTCCACTTAATCTTCTACATTATACATATGTATATACATGCATAGATGCATACATACATATTCACACACAAACACAAAACACACACATATATACATATAAATATACATATATATGTACATATGCATATGCATATTCTACACCTCTAAAGACAGGTGCAGTTGGGGTAGAATTCAATGCAGACATAAGAACAAATTCCTGAAAGTTTAGGTAAGGGCCTGAGATCCTATATCTTGTAAAGTTGCCAATCAATATTAACTATCACAACCATGAAAACCTTCCAACTCCTGCATTGATTTGTATTTTCCATGAATAATTACATCTCCTTGCCTATGTGGATTATAAAAGAGAAGAGTGTTTTTATTTAAAGTCTTCTTTTGCAGGTGAGGTCGACATTGGATGAGTTGTTTTGTTTTCAAAGTGATGCTGACCGACTCTAGACATAAACAAGGACTCTGGCCTTCAGCTATGTGGGCATGGCATTAGGTACCACTATGCACAGCTCACCATAGCTCCGAAGAGCTTCTCTTCTTAGTAAACTGGAATAACATGGTAGGTTATGTGGTTCAACTTTGTGTCAAGTTTTGGTCCTGGGAGACGTTTGCTTTTCAGTCTCTGTTGGAAGAATACTGCCTTTGGCTGAATAGTTTAAACTCCAGTGGGCAATCAGTGAGATTTATTTTATCAACGGGCAAAAGAGAAGAAAGAAACAGGGTAGGCCAATACCTGATAATTTTCTTTCACAGTGGTGGCAAATAGCATCAGATGAGGTGGGAGGGGAGGGGCAGCTATCAGGAACCCAACCTTTACTAATGAGAAGGTGAGATCCTATGTTGTGGTTTGACTTCAGAAGAAGGAAAGGGGTTTTGAAGAAACACTCTTGGAAGTTGATATATTGTTTATAACTTTGTGTTCCATCAAGGCAATTATGAATAAAGAATTTTTTATCACAAAATCAGTATAAATAAGTAAACGATGCAATGAAAATATTAAGTATACTATGGTATTTACTTGCAAAATGGTTCAGCCATGCTAGCTGAGGAGGTACTGACTGTTAACAGCTACCGGGAAAGGGGAGTCTCTTATCTTCAGTGGTGTAGACACTGAGAAGTTGCCAATGCTCCAGTAAATGATCCCTGACCCATGTGCATGCAAACAACTCTGCAGGTCACAATAAAGACATGGAAGTATAAGGGGGACCCACTGGGAAGAACAAGGGGTCCAGAAGAATAGAAAGGGACAAGAGGGAGTAATGATGAGTAAATATGTGTGTGTGCGCGCAATTGTCAAAATATTTTTTTAAAAACTGAGAAAAATATAGTTGAGGAATAAACACAGGCTCCTCTTAAGTATTGAGTTAAAGTCATATGGAATCAAGAGTAAGACAATTAGTGCTTTCAAAAATCATAGTTTGGGCCGGGGGTGATGGCACACACCTTTAATCCCAGCACTTAGGAGGCAGAGGCAGGCAGTTTCTGAGTTCTAGGCCAGCCTGGTCTTCAGAGTGAGTTCCAGGACAGCCAGGGCTATACAGAGAAACCCTGTCTTGAAAAACCATAGTTTGGGACATTTAGCAGAAAAAAAAAAAAAAAAAAACTGAGTACAAGGACACAAAGATCTAAAGATCTATTAATACTCCAGGGTTTTGGTTTGGTTTGGTTTGGTTTTCCTTTTTATTTCTTTCTTTTTTTTTTTTTAATTTTCTTTTTTTTTGTATTCAAAACAGGCAAGGTAAAGGAATAACCTAATTATCCACTGACAAAGAGATTGAAATGTGCGTATATTACTAAACAACTTCCAATGATATAAACCAATACCCAAGGCTCAGTACTTTTATAGAGAAGGAATGTTTATCTAATTTATAATTTGGAAAGATAGACATCCAAGAAAGTTCCTATGCACTTACTCTCTGCTCTGGCTAGCACCCACCTCCTAGACTTTTTCTTCTGCCAACAAAAATTTCCTAAATTCCTATTTCATGGGATCCATTATTTCAATAGTATGGTAGTCCAAGTAAGGGGCACAAGTGTCTCTTCTGAATACCTTTATTTCTAACCACTATTTTGTAGTCACAAAATTTCCAACATATAAACCCTCAGAGTTCAAGCCACCTCTAAACTAGAACATATATCAGGGAATAATATGCAGCCTCAGGAAAGAAACCTGTTATAATGTGACAACCTTGATGAGCCACTATATTAACTGAAATGAGCCAGTGGCATAGTGACATCTACTGCCAGTCCCTCTGTCTCTGACGTATTGAAAATAGAGACCAGTTCATAGAACTCAAGAATGAAATGTTGGGTACTAGAGCTTGGTGTACAGTGTCACTCACCAATGAGCAGAAAGTTGCAACCAAGCAAAATCTGATGTCTGATCTTAATTGTCAACATGACAGAATCTAGACTCATCTAGAGATGCATTTCTGGATGTACCTGTAAGGGAAGTTTTAGGTTGAGTTCATTGAAATGGGAAGATCAGCCTAAATGTGGGAGATGCCCTTTATGGGCAGGGGCCCTAGACTGAATAAACTGGAAAAGTTAGCTAGCGCCAGCACTGAGCCCTCTCTGCTTCCTGAATAGAACAATGTGAGCATTTGCCTCCTGTTCTTGCTGCTAGGTCTTCCCATCATGATGGACTGAACCTTCCAACAGTGAGCCAAAATAGTCACTTCCACAATTTCCTTCTGTCATCCATTATTTTGGTGCAGCAATAAGGAAAGTAAATAATACACAGGATAAAGGAGCTCTAGGGACCTGCTTCATAATTGCAATCAACAGTAGTGATGGGAGCACTTACATTTTTGTTAAGAGTATATCTCACGGCTTCATAAAGTTTGAAATGAAGTCTCTATGAAAAAATATTTTAATTCAAACAAAAATCATGATAAAGATTTCACGTAAATATATAGTTAATATAGACATCATGATTCTAATTATAATGTATTCCCAAAGTATACCATTTTACATCAAGTGCCATGATTTGAAAGTTTTCAAAGACTTGATTCCTTGTAGATTGCAAAACCTGTAATATCTTAATCAAACTAATTTGTAAATATTCTCACATGCACTTCATAGCTAGTAAGTTAAGACTAGAAGTTGGTAAGTTTAGGACTGATTTTTTTTCTGCAGGAGAACCTACCAGAGTTCTACCATATTTTACAACTGAGAACTGTGAAGTTTTTCCACTGAACTGTGCTTTCAACAAAGACTTAGACTACCTGGGAGTGACAGCTAGAGTTAAAGCAATGTGTTTCAGATCATCTTCAAGGGTTTCCTTGGATCTGAACATGAAACAGCTCCCAGAGAGTGAGGGAGCAGGCTGCAACCAAGAACAGTGCAAAAGATATGTTAAGTACAGAGACCCAACAAAGATGCACCATGGATTCATAGGTAGGTGACAGGGATCTCAAAATGAAAGCAGTTGGGCTAATATTGTAAGTAGAGTGCTTGTGTAGCATGCACAAAAATCCAGGTTCAATAAACTGAGCAAGGTAGTGCATGACTATAATCCCAGGACTCAGGAGATAGAGGAAATCAGTTCACAAGTTCAAGGTCAACCTCAACTAAATATCAAGTTTAAGTCAAGCTTGTCTCTAAAAGAAAGAAAAAAAGAAAAGTAGTTGAATTTGCTCAATGGTATAAGATGTGAATAATTTATTCATTCAAAATTATTTGTAACACCTCTTATGTCAGATACTCTGAGCAGTGCTATGAATATACTGGTATATAAAATGGTTAGTTCCTGTTTATCTGAGATTAGAAACCAGTGGAAGGCAGACATAACAACCACTTAAGAGTTATGTGTTACCCTTTAAAGGTTGTGAAAGGAAATACAAGACAAACATATGTGTCAGTTGCTGTGATGGTTGGTTTTTATCATCAATTTGACACAACATGGGGTCACCTGGAAAGAGAATGCATCAAATGAAGAAGTACCTCAATCAGGTTGGCATATCTTTAGAGCAAGGCCTTGATTACTAATTGGTATAGGAGAGCCCAGGCCACTGTGAGCCACACCATTCCCTTGGCAGGTGGTCCTAGATTATATAAAAATGATAGATGACCATAAACCATTGAGTGAGCCACCAAACAGTGTCCCTTCATGGTTTCTGCTTCAGTTCCTGCTTGAGTTCCTGCTCCAACTTCCCTCAGTGATGGCATGCTGTGTGGTTTTATGCCAACTTGACACAAGCTAGAGTCTGGAAGAATGAAACTTCAATTAAGCACATTTTCTCAATTAGTGATTGATGGAGGAACACCCAGCCCATTCTAAGTGGTGCCATCTCTAGGTGGGTGGTGCTGGGTTTTGTATGAAAGTAGACTGAACAAGACATGAGGAACAAGGCAGTAAGCAGCACTCCTCCATGGCCTCTGCATCCACTCCTGCTTCCAGATTCCTGCCTTGTTTTGAGTTCCTGCCTGACTTATTTAAGTGATAAACTATGCTGTGCAAGTGTAAGCCAAATAAAGCCTTTCCTTTGGACATGGTGTTTCATCACAATTGTATATCTAAGACAGATGGATTGTGACCTGAAAGTAAATCCTTTCCTTCCCAGATTGTTTCTGGTCATTGTGTTTATCACAGCAACAGAAAAGCAAACTAGGTCAGTTGTGATGTCAGAATTAAGGAAGATGTCCTGAGCAGATGACTTAAGCTCAGACCTAGAGGATTAGTAGAGGTAAGACAACAGAAGAGAGTTAAGGCTGAGACAGTGTCTAGGCTATAACCAGGAAGACAGGCTCCTCAAACTGCCCAGATCTGGGGTAGTCAGAGAAGTACAGTGCTCTTGTGACAAGAAAGGAACAGGACAGTGCTGGACCTGAGACTAGGGACACTAGAGTGGCCCATGAGTCATGATAAGATTTTTATTTTGGGCAAAGTGGAAAGAAAGCACTGCCAGGCTTCAGCCACAAAGGGAATTCATTCCGTTAGCATTTGCCTAAATTGCCAACCTTGGCTTTCTAACCTTCAGCATGGGAGAGGAAATGACAGGCAGTCAGGGAACTCCTGTGTGACTGGATAGGAAGTAATGAAGGCCAAATGAATCCTGGCCTGTCTTAGTTACTCTTCTATTTTTTGTGAAGAAACATCATGACCAAGGCCACTCTTATTTAAAAAAAAATGGGGGCTTGCTTACAGTTTCAGGGGTGGCAAAGGCTGGCACTGTGCTAGAACAGTGCATCTTCATCTGCAGGCAGCAGGCAGAGAGACACAGGGTCATTACACCAACGAGGAAGCAAGTAATCACAGATGTAAGCCCACCAAAGCCTCTCTCTTTCGAACAACCACAAGAGATAGAAGAAACTACAGAAGCTCCTGTGTAAATCACCTGTAACTCTGGTGAAGAGGTGAAGCCTACCCAATCCCACTGCTCCCACCTGGGGTAGCCCTGATGATCTCTGTCACCTGGGACATCCTGACAGGTCTGTGTGATTCAGGAGAGAGGACTCAAGATGGCTCCAGCTGTCACAGGAATGATAATCCTCGGGCTTCTCAGAACCAAGATTCACTATGGAAATACAAGTTCCTTCTGTCAAACAGCGCTGGAGAGTGGGCTGGAGATGTGGCGCAGCTGGAAAAATGATTACTTAGCATGCAAAAGCCCTGGGGTCCATCCCCAGCACTTGAAACCCTAGCTCTCAGCCAAAAGAGGAAGAAAGATCAGGAGTTCGAGATCCTCCCCAGCTACTCAGAGAGCTTAAGGCTAGTATGGACTGCATGAGGGCCTGTCTCAGAAGTCAAACAAAACAATGGTATGTGGTGAGCAAGTCAAAGCGCTGAAAGCTGATTTCTTTTGCATTTATTTGGCAGGAAATGCCTGAAAGCCTACAGCCAAACACACTGGGACTGACTAACCACAGGAAAGGCAATGTTGCTGAATTGAAAGCCTGCATGAACTCACCATTTATTATTAATGCCACCATGGGCACCTGGGGCTTTGATATGGATGCAGGAGCTACCTGGCTGCTCTAAGCCAGCCAGCACGGCCTCATGCTCTTTCTTCCTAAGAGCACTTAATTTTCAGAGAAGAAAGCTTCTTCAGCACCTTGCTCTCCAGACCATCAGTATAGAAGGAGTTCGAGTGCAGAAACAAAGCCACTGCAGAGGGGCTCACTCTTAGCACAACCAGAAAGGCTGTAAGGTCTGATCACAACAGGACTTGAAAAGCAGTAGGCATGTATGAGTGTGTGTGTGTGTGTGTGTGTGTGTGTGTGTGTGTATACATATATATGTATATATATGTGTGTGTGTGTGTGTATATATATATATACATACATACATTGGTTTTTAAGACAGAGTTTCTCTGTATAGCCATGGCTGTCCTGGAACTCACTTTGTAGACCAGGCTGGCCTTGAACTCAGAAATCTGCCTGCCTCTGCCTCTCGAGTGCTGGGATTAAAGGCATGTGCCACCATGCCTGCCCAGCAGTTCCTGATATTTTTAAATACTATTTCTTCACTCAGTGTATCTGTGTGTCTGATATATGCTGAGGAGGACAACGGATGTCTACTTTTAGTGCCCCATCTTATTTTTTGATATAAGTGCTCTCTCTGAACTCAAAGCTTTCATTTTTAGATAAGCTGACTGACCAGAATGTTCCCCAAATCTGCTTGTACCCTCCTATCTTAGTTAGGATTTTTTTTTTCTGCAATAAAACACCATGACCAAAATTAACTTGGGGAGGGAAAACTTTATTTCAGATTACAACTCTTGGGTGGTAATCCACAGTCCATCAGTGAGGGAAGTCAGGATAGGAACTCAAAGCAGGAACTGGGAGGCAGGAACTGAAGAAGAAGCCAAGGAGAAATACTGCTTACTGCCTTGCTCCCCAAGCTTTCTTATACTCTCCAGGACCACCTGGTTAGGAATGGCACTGTCCAAACCTGGTATGACCTTCCCATGTGAATCATTAATCAAGAAAGTGCCCACTACAGAACTGCCTACAGAGCCACATCATGGAGGCATTTTCTTAATAAGAATCTCTCTTCCCCAAAATGTGTCAAGTTGAACAAAAGCCAGCCATCAGATTCCCATTTCCCTTACCCCCAATGCTAAGGTTACAGGAATGCACATCAGGCAGGGCTTTTATATTAGTATCAGGGCTTTGAACTCACACCCTCTTGCTTGCATAACAAGTGGCAAGCACTTTTACCCACTCAGTCCATAGCCTTGATTTTCTTTTTTACTCAATTAGTTTTACCAGGGTTATTTTAATGAACTTGGGTGAGCAGTTATGCCCAGCATAGATTCTCAGGGAGGGGAGGGGCCTTGCGATGGATGTTTACAAACCCAATCTTGTGAAGGCCTTACTCAGGTAATCACATCTTTTAAAAGTTCTATAGTCCCTGCACTTATTTTAGACAGGACCAATTTGGGGTCAAAAGTTTTGTAGGTGGGCTGCAGGGACAAAGATGGAGCCGGGACTGAAGAAATGGATGACTAGAGACCAGCCCATTTTGAGATCCATCCCATGGGCAGGCACCAATCCCCTCACCCTATTAATGATGTTATGTTGTACTTGCAGAGAGGAAGCTAGCATAGCAGCCCTCTGAGAAGCTCTACCCAGTAGCTCACTGAGAAAGATGCAGATACCTACAGACAAACATTGGGCAGAGGTCATGGACCCCTATGGAAAAGTTAGGGGAAAGACTGAAGGCCCTCAAGGAGATAGCAACCCCACAGGAAGACCAACAGTGTCTACTAACTTGGACCCCTGAGCGCTCCCAGAGACTGAGCCATCAACCAAAGATCATAGTTGGGCTGGTTGGAGTCTCCAGCATACATGTAGCAGAGGGCTGTCATGTCTGGCCTCAGTGGGAGAGGATACACCTGATCCTGCAGAGACTTGATATACTAGGCTGAGAGGATACAGGGGAGCTGCCCTGTCATAGATGAAGGGGCCAGAGGTGGAGGGAGGAACTCTTTGAGGGAGAACTAGAAGGGGGATAGCATTTGGAATGTAATTAATTAAGAAAAAGAATAGAACATTACTTTAGCAGAAGACCTAAGTTCAGTTCCCAGTACTGCATCTGGTGGCTCACAATCTCCTGTAACTTTTGCTCAGGATCTAAATGCCCTCTTCGGGCTTCCACAGGTGCTACATCCTCATGCACATGCCCACACAGACAGGCATGTATATACATATAATTAAAAAGAAAATACGTTTTTTAAATCTCAAAATGAATGATCATACTGTCCAAGTGAAGTCCAATGGCATCAATGTGTATGCCACTTAAGTATGTCTATGACACAGTCTGGATACTCAGACTGCTTAAAGGCTTTAGTTCTATATTGTTGAACAATCATCAACATAGGTTATCATAACTTTTATGAAATGTACTTTCACAGGCCAGAAATGGACTCTCCCTGAAATTGCTGCTGTGACCTCTGTTGGAGGTGAACACTTCGGTGCTTACTATTTTTACTTCATTCTCTGTAGTCTGTTCATGGGCCCCTCTGCCCACATGCTTATCTGAACATGTTTTCTGACACGTTTGTATTAAACCATACATTTCAAGAGTATTGAACTTTAAAATCAAAGATGATAATTTGCTTGATTTTTGCCTTTGACGGCTTTGCTATCATTTTAATCATACAAACCAATTATGGCAGTTAAAATATATATATATCTTTTTATTAAAAAATAATTGTTCAAGAGTATGGCATCCTTGTGCCTGCGAAATGGTGTTCCACAATACTCCACCCCTTCCTCCAAGACTTACAGTCCTTCTGCTCCCTCTTCCATGATATTCAGTGAATCTTTCAAGGGATAGCAGAGATGTATTATTTAAGGATGGGATTGTAATAAAAACTCTTTAAAACTTTGTCTCATTTTACCGATTTGTGTTCTAAAAGGCAAAAACAAATTCTGATTTTGATTTTCCCACTAAAACACGTGACATGCCTCAGATAATTATTGGAGACTGCCAGAGACTCTGGCAAAATGGAGGACGTGTGAGATAGAATGGACAGGGCCAGATATTCAGAAATTTGGGTACAAATTGTGACCTACCTGGGACATGCTAGAAAAGCAGGGACATATAACTCTGTCTCCAACTTCTCATCTATGAGCATGTACAACCTCACAGTATGTGTTTCTAATCACAGACGGCTAAGCTTCCCACTGATACAAAGATTCTGCATTCCTACAAAATAGAGATAAGGCATGCTTGCTTCACCTATTCCTTGTATCAATTATAGTACAGGAATTCACTTGCTGATGAATTGACAAATGTTGAGTGTTTCACACTGGGCTCCTTAGATAAGTTACTTTACATCTCTGAGCTCAGATGTCTTGCTTAAGGCTTGGAGACCACACCTCATGGTCATCTTACTGTGACAAATTTAGAAGCTAAGGTTTGAAAAGCAACAAGGTAGTGTGGCAGAGACCAGTTGCCTGTCTCCCTACTTACTCTGCATGTGTACCTGGCCTTCTTTCAGCATGAGAAAGCAGGTAGCTACCCAGCTCTGAGAACCCATAGGGGAGATTCTATGCTGAGCATGCAAGAACCTCCTCTGAGCTCTTAGGAGAAGAAATAGGATTGAATGGAATCCCTTCTCATCACACAAGAAACAAGAATCTGCTTGGCCTGTTTATACTTCTATGATGGTGGCAATGTGTCCCCTTCTCTATCTCTTTAGTATTTGGGTGTTTGTATATTATACATGTGTGTACATGTGAATGTGCACATGTTTCTATGTGTAAATGTGGCTACACTCATGCCACAGAACATATTGGCCGGCAAGGAAGACACAACACAGTCGGATTCTTTTCAACAGCCTTTATTGCAGGAACGCCTCGATGCTGCTACAGGGACCCCCAGGAACCCAGGAAGGTCTGCTTATATACACTCAGCCCCAGTCCACTCACGGCAGGCCACGTCACCTCACCAGGCATGCAGCTTCAGCCAATCAGGGTGGCAGGGGCATGTCTCCACCAAATATGGACTTGTTTACACCGCCAGCATCATGGTGCACCTGTGCAGCTCTCACAATGGTCGTGGCTATTTTCAGGTGTATGAGGAAGTCAGGTGCAAGTCATAAGACTTAGCTGAAGTCCCAGGTGCCATTTTGAGACTGCTGCCACACCTGCTTCTCACAATATACCATGCAGGAAGGGATTTTCTTGTCTCTGATTCCCATCTCACCTTAGGAAAACTGGGGTCACAGATATCCACTATCATGCCTGACTTTAGTAGGTTCTAGGGATCTGAACTCAGGTCCAGAAACATGTATGCCTAGTGTTTTATCTACTGAGCCATCTCCTCTGCCTATCCCTTCTTTACAATGACACTATTGAGATGTCTAACATCCAGCTGGTAGGAGGTCAAGGAAATCTCCTGCCCATCTTTGAGTCAGCAGCACTGGGCTCGTTTGTTCTCTTGGACAGAAAGCTCTCTTGACTGACGTCCACATTCCTTATGAAGGCGGAGTGCTCCACAGGCAAAGGTTCTTGTTACTTGCAAAGCTACCATAAAATATCAAGCAAGGTCAACCGCATAGCCATTGAAGAGAATAAAATATTCATCAGTGGGCATTTACTGGGAAAGAAACAGCACAGTTAATTTCATGAAAACTACAGCATAATAGAGGAACAAAATTAATCATATGATAATGTTACAACTTCTGGGCCTCAAAGCCAACATAAAATAATTAAGAAAAAAGAAACTAAAACAAGCATGTGCCCTGAATGAAGAGAAGCAATAAGTGGAAAGCAACTGAAAAACTGTCTGCAGGTTCAATCAATCTGTAATGGCAACAGGAGGAGCCCTCATGTTTGCTTAGAGAGATATCTCAACACTCTCCCTAATTGGTGTGGCATAGACATGTCTCCTTGAAATACATTTGATGAGAGAATTAATAGAATAGGAAGAAATAAAACGCCAAATGTTGGTAAATACTGTTGCCACTTTTACTTGAAAAATTCTGCAGAATTTGAGGCATGTATATAGTGCTTAGATGAATCCAATTTTTACTTCTTACTGTAGAGAACACAGAGGAGAATTCTACTCAAAGCCTGTAACCCAGAGGGTAGAACATAATAGGAAATAGTTAAAACTAAGTGAGGGTTTCTTCTGTGATAAATACCATGACAAAGGGGGCAAAGGGGTCTTGGTCTCTGCTCTCTGCAAGACCCCAAACAAGACCACAAAGAAAGCAAGAAAACAGGAAACTTGGGCTTTTGTGTGGCTTCTGTAAAAATTTACTGTGTGATATTGTGCAGGTTACATAATATCTCTGTTCCTCAGAACCCACTGAGTGAGAGGAAATAAACATCTGTGTCTACTCAGAGACATGACAAAAGGGTGATGTCCTATAAGGAACAACAGAAAACAAAAGTGTTTTCTCAACAAAAGGAATGATGAGGGCTTTTGCTTGGGTTTTGATTTTTTTCTCTCTCTTAGAAATTGTTTAACTTAAATTCAGATCAAAGGGCTGCATGGATTCTCTAAGCCTATGAAGAGATGTCTGGGGCCTGATATTCTAGTTTTTGTGGGCACTTGGGGATTAAATTTCTTCTGCTCTTATGACTGATCTGACCTTGAGGAACTACTCAATATTCACACTTAGCTCTGATTACAAAGCACAGAAAGTGAAGAGAAGGTTAAGCAAATGGTTGTGGGATGTATTTTTGAAACTGAGACTCTTTTCAGGGATTGAAAGAGATTGTATGTGTGGGTAAATATAGCTATCTCTCCAACTCCAGTGACACCCCAACATTCTGACAACCTTTTATTTCAAAAATTGGAAATAGACAAAAGATTTTTCCCTCTATTTGTCCTTCTTCAATGTTCAAGGAATCTCTGTTTTCTTGTCTTGAGTGCTCTGTTTGGGGACATTTGTGCAGCATTAGACTCTCCCTTGCCAGCTAAACCTGAGAGACAGAGGTCTCGATCAATCGAACCTCACTGTGTAATAGCCCAGAGTATATCACTTACTGTTTCTACTCTTTCATCAAACCTGCCAATTTCAGATTCTAACAAACCTGGCCAAATTTTCAATTTGACATCTGTTTGTGTAGATGAGAATACTTAGGCTCAAAAAGGCCCCTCTAGTGGATCCCGGGTTGGGGATGGGGAATGTCACTCATCAGAAT
This sequence comes from Mus caroli, assembly GCF_978045245.1. Lineage (NCBI taxonomy): Eukaryota > Metazoa > Chordata > Mammalia > Rodentia > Muridae > Mus > Mus caroli. The sequence continues at coordinate 121,629,842 of NW_028227256.1, forward strand.
GCAGGCAATGTACCAGTGGGTATACCACTGAAGAAATCATCCTCTTTAGCAACATGAACTGCTTATAAATCCTCCGGGGTGGGAGGGGAGGACTGTGACTTCTCTGCTATACACACATAATCAACACTAATTGAACTCATTGAATAAATCAGCCAACCAAACAACCAAACCATGAAAGTAGATGAGAGACTAGTTGAAAAGCAGATGGGGACCCCTTGGAGAGGAAGGCAGACAGGTTAATGGGGGGATGTGATCAAAATGCATTGTGTACATGTATGAAAATATCACACTGAAACCCACTGTTATATATAGTTAACATAAGTTAACCTCCAACCAGGTTGTAAAGAGCAAGGGCAGCAGACTCTTACTATGGATGGCTGAGAGAAGTCAAAGAAAGACTGGCAAACCATTATAAACCCAGCAACAAAGCATCAATAGATGCTTTGCATGTTCCATACACACTTGCTATGAGAAACAGGGGATGGGATGCAGACCATCCTCCACTTAGGATCATGGCCATTTGACATGGTTTTTAAAGCCTTTTGGTGGTGCCAAAAAATATTCAGCCAAAACTCTACTGTCAATTTTGAGTCTTGATCTTTCCCAACCAAAAGTAGTCGGGTTGTCTCTTGGGACCCATAGAAAGAAAATAAGATATGGCTACTAGTCACTCTAGCAAGAGTGAAGAAAGGATGCTCTAGGTGCCTTGCAGCCTTGCTGTGAAGGTCCACAGATCAAGAGCATCTGGGTCAATTCTGACTTGAGATTTCACTACATAATGGATTATAAATCACACAAGTATTCTGATACAGATTTCACCTCTCGGGAGTATTAACGGTCTTGAGACCACAGAGCAGGTGTGCCCTGGCAGAGAGGGTGAGCATGTGTGTGTGTGTGTGTGTGTGTGTGTGTGTGTGTGTGTGTGTGCAACACGCCTGGATTGCCTCTCCTAGAGCCTTGCCTTGTAAATTCAAGACAACCGCCTTTAATGCCTTATACAAAGGGTGTCTGTTATCTTTCTGGTTGCCATGACAAAACACTAGATGAAGACAACATGAGGAAGGGGAGATTTGTTTTGGCTTACAGCACAACAGTTCATCGTGGCAGGGAATGCATGGCAGCAGGAACAGAAGGCAATCTGTCATCCTAAACTGGCAGGTTTCAGCAAAGAAATAGAAGAGATTAAAAAGATCATCAAGGAAAACTACAAGAAAGGGATAAAGAAAGCATAAGTAGAAAAGATAGAACCAACTCAGTTAAAAGCAGCTGGGACACCAGGGGAAGCCTTTAAAGAACTGAGCCAGGAAAAGCAAAATTGAAAAAGAACATATAAGTATTACAGAGAGAGTGATATATGCAAATCAGGGGATCCAAAGTACAAAGTTCAAAGGTGATGTCACTGAGCATAATCATCTACCTGTGATATCTGCAAACTGGCAGATTTAGAAGTCTTATTAGAAAGAGCGTTTTATTGAAATTCTCTCTCTCTCTCTCTCTCTCTCTCTCTCTCTCTCTCTCTCTCTCTTTCTGTGTGTGTGTGGTGGGTATGTGTGGGGGTATGTGTGCGGGAGTGCACATTTTTGTATCTTCATATTTTCTTTATTCCCCACTTTAGTTTTTGACACAAGGTCTCCCACTGAACCTGGAACTCACCTGGAATTAACTAGACTATCTGACTATGATATTTCACCTTACTCTACCTCACAGAGTTAGGATTCCAGGAGACAGGCCACAATTGCTCAGGATTTCCGTGGATGCAGGGGAATAAAGCCTGGGTCCTCAGGCTTAAACAGCAAGCTCAGGTGGAACTACCTTCCCAGCACAGAGGCAGGATTGCATTTTCACACCTTTTCAATGATCTCTACTGCCTAGCAGGGAAAGAAAAAAAATGGTGTCCCTTTTATCCCTTGTTCAGTGATGAAAAGTTAGCAGTTCTGGTTGTCAGCCTAGCCTAACTGTATAATCTTTTCTATCTTGCATTTCTAGTTAATGAGTTCAGCAATATTGATGGATATTGTCTAAATCCATGACCCTTTTTTGAATGAAGTTTTCTCTTTCTATCATTTCTTATCATTTATTAGGTATACTTCTTTTAAAAAGATAATAACTTTCCCAAACCAATTATTTTGGCTGTTCTGAAATGTAATCTATATAGGAAAAAAAACAAACAATCCCTCCCATTTGAAATAAACCCTGTCTGAACCCAGGAGACACTGCAACCATTTTTTTCCTGATGATGTGAGCTCATTCAAGAAGCATGGCATGAGACTTGCTTTAACATGACATGTCTTTGCTAAAGCAATTATTACTACTGAACGCTTTGTACCAACCCTCCTTGAATTCACCTCAAACTGCTATAGGGAAACTCTTTGCCAAAGCTTCATCTGAAGAAGGCCTAGGGATCATCTTTGCCAAACAGGCTGGGTGGGAACTAATATGGTGAGTGGTGTGATGTCCACTTTCATATTATTGACTGGCTTTAATTGCTCTCAGTAAAGTAGACACTGGAAGCAACCATGGCTATACTTGGCACATTTTCACCTGGGGTGGCATTTTTCTATCTCTCCTGGCATATATGTTATAATTATAAAAACAGGCAATAATTTTCAAAATTATCAGGGCTAAGAAATGGCTCAATCTATTAAGGTGCTTGCCATATAAGAATGGGGGCTTGAGCTTGGATGCTCAACACCCAGGTGAAATGCTAGGTGCTTTATTGCATGTCTGAAACCATAGTTATGAAAAAGAAGAGTCAGCCAGCCTCACTGAATGGGTAAGTTCCAGTTTTAGAGATTACACACACACACACAAGAACAAGGAAGAGGGTGACTAAGGAAGATGCCCAATGTCAACCCTGAGCTTCTATACACATAAGACTATACACAACCCCCCCCAACATAAAACACATAAAATCTTAAACCCTGAGCCCATAGGAAGGTAAACAATTTCTTCTGCCATGTCCAGGACAGTCACAGCGCTTATCCAGACCTGAGAGTGATAGTATAATATAGAGTCTTTCTACAGATATAGACATCAAATAATTAACCGTTATCTTTAATTCATCTTACTTACTAAAATACAATGTTCAAAATGTGCACATGCAAGCTGCATAGTGCAGAAAATTATTTCATAAAAGTTTATTGGTGCTAATACCTCATAGAAAAATACTATTTCCCACTGAGAGACCCTCTACAGTTTTCTGTTTCCTTTAACCAGAGGTATGAGTCAGCCTTAGTTGTAATAGCTGCATGACAGATGAATGGATACAGAAAATGTGGTTCATTTACACAATGGAATACTACTCAGCTATTAAGAATGAGGACATATTACTTTTGCAGGCAAATGGATGGAACTAGAAAATATCATCCTGAGTGAGGTAACTCAGACCCAATAGGACATGCATGGGATAATAAGTGGATATTAGAAAAAAAAAGTACAGAGTACTCAAGATACAGTCCACAAAACTCAAAAAGGTCAACAAGCTGAAGAGCCCAAGTGAGGATGCCTCAATCCCACTTGGGAGAGAAAATAAAGCAATCACAAGTGGGGAGGGAGTGAGGGACATGGGAGGGAAAGTAGGTGGAGTGGGGGGATGGGCGTGTGAAGGGAGAGGGAAACCTGATTTGGTATTGGATGAGGGAAAAGGACTGAAGCCCTGAGGGCCAGCAAAAGAATGGAAATAGGCAACCTTGGAAGGTAGAAGGTTGGGGGGGGGGGAACCCTCCAGAATGTACCAGAGACCTGGGAGGCGAAAGACTCTCAAGACTAAAAGGTAGGGACCTTAGATGAAACATCTGACAGTAGGGAGAGGGAACTTATAGAGCCCACCTCCAACAGGAAGACAGGGCATCAAATGAGGAAAGGGGGGGCATCCCACAGTTACAACTCTTACCCATATTTGTCCCTGTCTGAAAGGATTACAGGGATGGAAATGAAGAGGAGCCTGAAGAAAAGAAGGTCCAGCAACAGGCCCAAAGTGAAGCCCAGCTCAAGGAGAGGTCCCAAGGCCTGACACTATCACTGAGGCCATGGAGCTCACATAAAAAGAAAAAAAAAAAAATGGGAATGGGTGGGTAGGGAAGTGGGGGGGGAGGGTATGGGGGACTTTTGGGATAGATAGCATTGGAGATGTAATTGAGGAAAATATGTAATAAAAAATATTAAAAATTAAAAAAAAAAGAAAGAAACCCAGCATGACCACACTCTGGAAGACCCAACAAGCAGCTGAAAGAGTCAGATGCAGATATTTGCACCCAACCAATGGACAGACACAGCTGACCCTGTTGTTGAATTAGGGAATGCTGAAAGAAGCTGAGGAGAAGGGCGATCCTGTAGGAGGACCAGCAGTCTCAATTAATCTGGACCCCCAAGATCTCTCAAACACTGGACCACCAAACAGACAGCATATACCAGCTGATATGAGGCCACCAACACACATACAAAAGAGGACTGCCAGGTTTGTGTTCACTCAGAGATGATGCACCTAACCCTCAAGAGACTGGAGGCCTCAGGGAGTTTAGAGATCGGGTGAGGTCTGGGGTGGGGACATCCACGAGGAGACAGGGAGTTGGGAGGAGGTATGGGATGTGGAGCATTAGGAGGTTGGACCAGGGGGGACGGGGAATAAAATATGGAGTGTAAAATAAACAAATTAATTAGTTAATTAAAATATATATATATATATATATATATATATATAGTTATTTAAACTTTTTACTCAGAGATTTGGTTAATTCTGAAGTTAAATGTGATTTTTAAAAGGCTTAACTAGGGAAATGACATAGCATTGTGCATTGTCTTTCCTTCGCTGTGTGACCTGGCGTGTTACCTCATCAGGAAAAAGCTGCATTTGGGATGTGAGAACTCTCTAGATTCAACACTGTTTCCAGGGCAACAACAATTAAACAAATCCTGCTTCTGCTTCTTCAATATAACACTAGAAACCCTGTGGGTCCATAGACATCCACTAAAGAGAGTCCTGGTTTCCTACTTTCAGGGTATGATGTTTAATGTCAACAGTCAACTCATCAGAATAGAGAGATGGACTTCTGGTAAAGCTTGTGGGGAATTAGCTTACATTATTGGAAATGAGAACACCTATTTTTACATATGATGCTTTGGTAGTAGTGGTGGTGGTGGGGGTGGTGGTGGTGGGTTGGTGGTAGGGGTAGTGGGGATGGTTGGGATGGGAGTGGTGGTATGTGCCACGTACACATTTGTAGATCAAAAGACAAATTTGTGGAGTAATTTTCTTCCTTCTGTCTTTGTGTGGGCTTTGGGCATTGACTTTGGACAACTGGGCTTACATGCAAGTATAGTTCACCAGATGAATCACTTACTTGGCTGGAAGACTCAACTGTAGGTGGGATTATTCCCTGTGCATGGCATAGTCAAATGCCTAAAATGGGAAAGCCAGTTGAGTGCTAACACATATTTTTCTGTTTTCCAACCATAGATGTGGTCTGACCAGGTGCTCCAAGCTCCTGCTGTCTTGATTCCACCACCATGATGGGCTACATTCCTAATTTGTGAGCCAGAATCAGCCTTTTCTCTCTCTTAGACTGCTTTGATCATGATATTTTTTTCAGAACTGCTAAAAAGGAAATTAAGACATGGAGCAAAACTGGCCCATTTTCATTAGTGTCTTCAATCTAGTTAAAATTCTAACAAGGTTTCTGCTTTGTAAATCCATGCAGACTTTGCCTTAAGCCAACGCAGGTGTTTGAGATTTGTTGCCAACTGTAAGCCTGACTGGAGCATTTCTGTGTCACTTTTGTCTCCTTTCTCCTCTGCTCTGAGACCCCATTCTTGTGGTTAGCTGAGCACACTGACTTCAAGAGTTAATCAGTGCACAATAGAATCCATTTTCCCAGAACAAATTGGGATGGATGTCCACATCATTCTCAAATACCCCTTATGTAAACCTCCAAGGATTAGAGACCACTTATAATGTGCTGCATTCCCTAAAACACAATATTGAAAATACATCCAAGTTATATATCGTAGTCAATTATTTCATAATAGTTCATGGGTGATAAACTTGAGGTGCTAGTAACTCAAAGGAAATTGTAATTTCCCATTGAAATACCTTCATATTCCTTCATTTCCTATAACCACATACATTATTTATTTAATACTCACCTACTTCTACACACACACACACACACACACACACACACACTCACACACACTCCTGAGCTAAATATGTCCTATTGCTGCAAGCATCTGCCTTGGAGACTCTCCAGAGATCTTCAGGCACTTCCTTCTACTCATTACTCAGCCTTTCGGTCCTACCTGTGCGGCCAACTGAGAAGAGCAGCCACAGTGAATAGAAGGAAAAGTATTGAAAGAGTCTTGCTTAAGGTGTAACAGAAAATTCTTTAGAAAACCTTTCTCTTCATGGATAACATGGAGGTTTGAATGTGAAATGACCCCCAAGCTCATATGTTTGCACACTCGGTCCCCAGCTGCAGGTGCTGTCTGGGAAACTGTGGAGCCTTTAAGAGGCAGAGCCTCACTAAGAGGAGTGGAGTGCTAGGAGGAGGTATTAAGATTTTGTGACATCACTACACCTCTTGGTCACTCTCTAATTCTGAGTGTAGATAGAGTGTGTCATGACCTGGACTCCTGCTCCTGAGTTACTATACCTTCTTCTGCTGCCATCTCTTCCCCACTGAGATGGACTGTATTCAACTGTAAGTCAAAATAAGATCTTTCTCCCTTATGTCGCATCACATCAGATATCTGGTCTCAGTAATAAGAAAAGACAGGAAGCTCATTCCACACAAGTCTGTGAGACAATGGGCCTGACCCATACTAGATGTGGCCATGAGAGGAACACGACCTAAGCTCACACTCCAGATGTTGATCCACAAGAGGCAGTTTCTCTAGTTCCTAACAGTCTCCCAGACATTGCAGAACATATGCCCATCTTAGAACCAAGCCAGCCAGGGACTTCTCAACCCATTTTCTTGGGATGAAGTGCAGAGAAAGAGAGACATGGCTCCTTTTGACAGGAGACTGAAAGAACATACAAATGTGGGTTTGGATTGGAGCTTGTGTATTGAGCACCCTATGGAGAGCTGGCAACTCTAGTTTTGAGAGTTCTGTTTATTTTAAATTCCAGCCTCTTTAATTGTCTCTGCCCTGTCCTCACTTCTATCCTGAGATGATGAATAAGAGATTCTCTGAACAAAATGCCAAAATTTGAACTAAAGACTAATAAAAGTTATCTCTGTGATAACATTATTTATATGGTTATGTATGTGTATCTGTGTATGTGTGTCTGTATGCATATCTGAAAACATGTATGCAGGTACCCAGAGAGGCCAGAAGAGGAACTGGAAAGACAGGCATTGGTGAATTTTGTGATATGAGTTCTTAGAGCCTAACTCAGATCCTCACGACTGAGCAGCCAGTGCTCTTTGTCTCCAACTCCTCCATGATGATTTTATGGACATGTAGGCTCCATAAGATATTTCAGGCAACCAATTTCAGTATAAGGGGCCTGAAGATGCTCTTCTGAGGTTATTTATTTTGTCAGAGGGGTGGCATCAGTGGATAGAAAGTAACAGGTTTATGTTGAAAGTGAGCAAAAGATAACTGGTTTAAGTTTTGTTTTATTTAGCTACAAAGTTAAAGCTCTGAAAGCCATTCCTTAACAAGAGTTCATGTAATATTATACCTGAGTATACACATTAAGAACTTCTCTACTGATACTGAATACATATAGGGGACAATCTGGAATAGGTCTATTCTTCCTCATTCAAGATGCTCAGAATAAGCAGGGTTTCCAATCTAGTGATCATATTTTACTATATTTACATGTATGTAAGGAGATAGCTCATGTATAATCTAGATATCACTAGATTATGAGATCCCTCTATATTTTGTAAGGACTACCTGTATGTTTTATATACAATTGACCCACAAATCCAAAAGAAACTTTCATACAATTTTTTAAAAATAATTTTGTACATGAAACAAAGTTTCAAAATATGGACTTCTCTGCCCATGTCCTATTGTTCACCCATGTCTTCTTAACCACCTGACTTCTGTTGTCTGCTTGTGTCCTGTTGTCCTCCCATATCCTGTTCATGCTCAGAACTTTCAGATTTCATAATATCTCAGATTTTACATCTTCAGGTTAGAGAGACTAGACATATAAAATACACAATAACAATATTATTCTTTTTTTGCATATATATCTGTGTGCATCTGTATGTTCATGTTCACACATGTGTGACACACACACACATGTACATATGTGGAGGCCCAAAGTGGAAATTGAAGTCTTCCTCAAAAGCTCTTTATCTTCTATGTAGCAAGGGATCTTGATGAAGCCAGAACTTGCTGCTTTGCCTAGTCTGGTGGCCAGCTTCAGCTTGCTCTGATAGTTTTGTCTCTGTCTCCCATAATTGGGTTTACTTGCCCCTTCATCAGCTTCTATATGGGTTCTAGAGATATGACTACATCCTCCTACTAGCAGGTCAAGTGCTTTATCCACTGGACCATATCACCAGCTTAGTATTGTTTCTCTGATGTTGGAAATGTTAGAGATTAATAAAAAATAAAACAATTATGTATTTGCAACTTTATATGACCAAATATAAAATGAAGGAGGTTACATTTCCTTGAGCTAATAATTCTGTTTCTAAACCCAAAGTGATAAAACCTGTGTCAGAAAGCTATGTTAAGATATTGAAATCAGGGGTGAGGAATGAAATGAGACAGAGAAAGAGGAAAGCACCACACAATGGCAAGTTGCAGACTTAGCCACAGCCTTAACCTAAAATATTCCCAGTACTTAGTCACATTGCCGTGGTCCAACAGTAGGGGAACAACATTTATCCAACCACCAGCTCTTTCATATGCACCAGTCAGCAGTGCTTCAAGCTCCTTCCTCTATGGTACCCATAAGAAGACTTGGCTAAGCCAATGTAACAAGATTTATAAACTCAATCTAGCACATGAACATAAATATAGCAAATGAAGGGTTTTTGAAATGGCTCTACAGGCTAAGGCACTTGTTGCCAAGCCTAGTGACCGGAGTTCAATCTCTAGAAGCTGACAGTGGTAGAAAAGTTGACCCTTGTTGGTTGCTGTCAGACATCCACGTGTGCTGTGACATGTGTGTATGCATGCACACACACACACACACACACACACACACACACAAATTAGATAAATAAATGTATAGAAATAGAAACAGAAAGGGATGAGTGATTATTAATAGGGAAAAATAAAATATATTATAGTATTCCCTTACTTTAAATAGATATAAAATGAATTACTTGCATAAAGTCTTATAAGCAAGATAATATATAATTATATCTATAAATATATCCATGACTTATTAAACTAAAAATAACTGCAGTTATATATAATCTACTTCAATGTTAAAAACTTCTACATGGCTGTGTATATGATATGTATAGAAAAATGGTCAGGGAGACATACATCAAAATATTAGCTGTAGGCTAGAGAGGTCACTCAGTGGGTCAGATCTCTTAAATAATTTTTCAGAGGACTTAAGTTCAGTTTCAAATACCCAGGGCAGGGTTTGACAACAGCCTATGACTCCAGCTCCAATGGATCCAACACTTCTGCCACCCTGGGTGCCAGCATGTATATATACATACCTACAAGAATACACACACCTCAAAAGATAGCCTAGTCAGCCATCACTGGAAAGAGAGGCCCATTGGACTTGCCAACTTTATATGCCCCAGTACAGGGGAATGCCAGGGCCAAGGGGTGGGGGTGGGTGGGTGGGGGACTGGGGGGGGGGAGTGTATTGGGGACTTTTTGGATAGCATTGGAAATGTAATTGAGGAAAATACCTAATTAAAAAAAAAAAGAATACACACACCACACACAGACACATAATTTAAAATAAAGAAACAACTTTTCAAAAGTTAGCTGCTACAACTAAACAGCATGGGGAATATTCTGAAAGGGATTTTTGCATTATATTCTAATCATTCCTGAATAATTAAATATTTTAAATCCATAAATCATTGAAAAAGAGAAGAAAGTTGGATGTGGTGGCATGTGCCTGTAGTTCCAGCATTTGGAATGAAAGATAAGAAGATTGGGAGTTCAAAGTTATCCTTGGATATATAATAAGTTTTTGCCCAGCCTTACTTACACAGCCCTACCCCAAAAGATAAAACCAAAGAGAAAGAAGAGGAAGGAAGAGGGAACACAGATGAGGATCTAGATTCTGCAGCCTTCCCCTGAGTCTGTTCTGGCCACCACAACAAAGTCTTAGACTGAGTGATATCAACTGCAAAAATGTACTTCTTAGTGTCCTGGACATGGAAAGGTACAATCAGGTCCAGTGTGTAATGAGGGTCCACTTCTAAATTCTTTTGTGAAGTATCCACCAGAAAAGGCTGCTTAGACATGGGTAGGAGAGGGGAACCTGATCTGGTATTGGGTGAGGGAAAGGGACTGAAGCACTGAGGGCCAGCAGAAAGAATGGAAACAGGCAACCTCAGGAAATAGGAGGTTGGGGGGAACCCTCCTGAATGCACCAGAGACCTAGGAGGTAAGAGATTCTCAAATTGCCTGAAATCTTAACCAGAATAAAAACAGTTGAGATTTTGGTGAAAATGATCTCTTTTGAGTATCTTATATTCTTTTTTTGTTCTATTTCCAGTTCTTTTCTCCCTGAGCAGTAGTCAGAGTTAAAGAGCATTCACTTTAATGTTTGCTTTGCCAAACATTGTACTGCTTCAATATGGCTGGCATGTGTGAAGATAATGCTGCAGGAAAAAATAGGAACTTGAACTGAGCTTTCACAGCTCAAACATATTCCTTTACATGAAAGACACAGAAACTCAATGACCAGACCCAGTTTGGTCAGAAACTTCCTTATGAAGAAAACTCCATAGAGATAAAAATGAAACAGTGGGGATTTCCAAGCATGTGCCTCTTGAATGAATATCAGAATCCATCTGGTACACCCCTGGGAAAGCTACTGGTGAGGGGAGAGATGGAGTACCAAGAATGTGTCCAGAATGAGGGAGTGTGCAGAGCTGGGTCAACAAGACTACATCTCACTTATATACAGTGGACTATCCATGCTTTCCCAAGGGCTTCTGCTCTCCAGTCAGGGGTCAGTGAACAGAACAAGATTATGGCTGGTCACTAGATTTGCTGGGAATTATGAAATGCTTCAATGACGGACCCAACTCTTGCCTAGGTGGGAACTTTATCACCTCACTCAAGAAAACCTGCTTTGAACGGTATTCTGAGTTTTATCCACCCTCAAGGAAATACACCTGAGTCTTGGCTCCAACTCTGAGCTAGGTATTCTTAGAACTGTACTACATGCATAACAAAGCATCTTGACCATTAAGTATGTGAAAAAATGTCTGACCTCATTAGTAATCCGTGAATTGCAAATAAAAATTACACTGAGATTCTATCTTACCTCAGCAACAAAGACTGTCATCAGGAAAACAAACAATCACAATGTCAGACAAGATAGGGATACAAAAGACCATTTCTATACACCGTTAGTAGAAATGCAAGTTAGTGCAGCCACTGTGAAAATCAGAATACAGGTTCTTCAGTGGGTGGATAGATAAACAAAGTGTCATAGATATGCACAATAGAGTATTATTCATCTCTAAAGAATAACTAAATCATGTCATTTACAGGAAAATTGATATAACTAGGGATCATAATGTTAAGTAAAATAAGCCAGACTCAGACAAACACTCAGTGTTTTCTGTACTATGCATAACCAGAAGGGAAAGACATCAGAGTAGTAACCAGGGGGGATGTTAGGGGTAAAAAAGGGAATATGGCAGGTAGGAGGAGGTAAACTCGTAATGGACAGTAATTATAATAAAAATATATTGTACTCATTATTAAAGTTTTAAGAAATAACACAGTATGTGAGCTCCTTCCTATTGGACCAAGACTGTCATGAACTATTAGATCACAAGAGAGGAAGACATCATGGAGCACTATAGGAGGAAACTGAAGGAAAGGTTAGAGGCAGCCTAGAGATGTGAGCTTCTCTATTGGAGAATCTAAAAGCAGACAGGCCCATATGACTGATAATTTGGCCATATAAAGTACATATGCACATTTTGAAATATATGACATCACCTGCACCACTGGGAAGCCAACCATTTCATTCAAAGAAATCTGTGGCTGTGATCCTGTGTTATTTAAAGCAGCTTGGCATCCTCATTAATGGCTGAATCCTGTGTTATAATAAGGATGAGTCATACTTATTTAATTGTCTCCTTGTGGATGGACATTGAAACTTCTTTACTTGCCAGTATCACAAACCAGGATATAATTATCACTAAGTAACATGTGTGCTTCCACTTTGTATATTATTAGTTAAGACAATTTCATGGGAGTTGGAACTGCTAGATTCAAAAAAGGATTTAAACTTCTTTCTTGGTGTCATCTCTCAGCCTATGGTGAGGAGTATACTAATTTGTATGCTCCTGCCAGAGAATGAGAGGGCCAATTTCCCTGTGTTTTATTTACATTTTTTATTGTATCTTTTATGCAAGTCTGGCAAATGAAGAAAGAGGCTATTAACATTTATTTTATTTTTATTTATGTCTACATGTTGGGAGGGGTACATATAAAGTGCAGGTGCTTTCAGAGGCCTGAGAGGGTATTGGATGCCCTGGAGCTGGACTTACAGGCCATTGTGAGCCACCCAGTGTGGATGTTACAAACTGAACCCAGCCCCTTCACAACAACAGTACTAATTCCTAACTACTGAGCCATTTCTCCAAGTTATTGTTTTACAAATACATAGAATTTTGAATGCATTTTAATGTATATTGACCATTTCCATTTATTCTATTGAGAATTATCTACTCATTATCATTTTAAAAAACATTTTAGAAATATTAATCATCACTACACTGTGGATATTTGCCCCACTGTTCCTTTCTTTAAACTTAATTTAATGACATCTTCCCCAGATTAAAACTTAACATTTTAAGCTGTCCTGTCTGTCATTCTTTTGTATATATGGCCTCCACTGTGAACTGAAGTTCCCAGAAGGAGGGAAAGAGGAGGTAGTGGGTAGGGGGCAGGGGGGGATGGGGCAGATGCAACTGTGTTACAGATTCTCCAAAGCCAAATGACTGAACTTGGAGATGTTGGAAAGCTAAGGTGTTTCATACTAAAAATAAGTGATCTTAGGCTATTTTTAGTCACATTGAAAGCCATCCATTACTGACACCTATGTCTGATTTAACATCTGTGGCTATCACAACCTTAAAATGTACTCTTGGTGGACAGATAGCTTTCATCAACTAAAGCTAAGAATGTCAATGGTATCTGAAACCCAAACCAGAGTTTTGTCCAGTTTACTATAACCCACTTACCGAGGACCACACTACTACATTTAATAAACACTTCAATTTAACTTTCTCATGTGACTGCTTCCAAAGAGCACCATGGTTATTGGTGTAATCTAAATCTCTGTTTCTGGACCATGGTCACTCATATTTGTCTCCGTAATAAACTGCTTCTTATTCACTTTGAGATGAGAACTCCATTTTTGTATCAATACTTCCTAGGGAATTATATTGTAAAATACCTTTTCACAGCCCCAAAATAACCACAACATTTCACACAGTACTTATATGAGCTAATTTTTACATTTATCTACTGATCCTTCTAGAATTATCTTAATACCTGTCTTAATACCTGGGTTTTACTGTTGTGAACAGACATTATTACCAAGGCAACTCTAACAAGAATAATATTTAATTGTGGCTGGCTTACAGGTTCAGAGGTTCAGTCTGTTATCATCAAAACAAGAGCATGGCAGCATTCAGGCAGCCATGGTACAGGAGGAGCTGAGGGCTCTACATCATGTTCTGAAGGCAAAGAGGAGAGGGCTGGTTTCCCGACAGTTACAACATAGGTCTTAAAACCCACATCCACAGTGACACACTTACTCCAACTAGGCCACACCTACTTCAATAAGGACGCACCTCCTAATAGAGCCAATCCCTGGGACAAGCACATTCAATCCACTGCATCCCACTCCCTGGCCCTCATAGGCTTACTCAAATACATAAGTCTACGGGGGCGGGTGGCAGATATACCTAGCCATAGAATAATGCAAAATTTATTTAATACATCTTCAAAAGTTCCCATAGTCTATAGCAGTCTCAACAATGTTAAAAGTCCAAAGTTAAAAGTCTCTTCTGATATTTATGCAGCCTCTTAACTGTAATCCCATATAAAATCAAAACTATTGGACCAAAGCAAGACAGAAAACCAGTGGGGCAAACTTTAAACTCCACATCCCCATGTCTGATGTCAAAGCTCTCTTCATGTCTCTATCTCTTCCTATCCTTGTTGACTGCTGTTGGCAGATCTGGCATTGAGCAGCAACAAACTTCATTCTCTTGGGTTGGTTCCACTCCCTATTAACAACTGTCCTCAGCAGATATGCTCTGGCATCTGGAAAACCATGGGATCTTCAAGTCAACCTCAACATCACAGCTTCCTGTTTCAATGTCTAGGATCTTCTAGGCTTCTCCAAAGGGCTCTGCCCTCTGTAGCATTCTAGTCTCTGGTTGCTTTCACTTCACTGACCCTGCTGTTCTTGGTGATCATCCTGTGGTACTAGTCTCTCCAATACACTGAGGTCTTCATAGGCTCATAGGCTCTATTCATTGTGCCAAGCCTCAAATTTTTTGCATGACCCCTTCAGTCATAGGCCATCAGCTGTAACTAAGGTTGTACCTTCACCAATGGCCTTCCAAAGCCTCTTACAGTGCCAAGCCTCAGCTGCTCTTCATACCTCTAAAACCAGTAGCACCTAGGGGATTCTTAAACATTGCCAAGTCCAGCTGCAGCCCAAGAATACAACCTTAGCTATCTATGAAACATGGCTTCTCTGCGCTCTCAGAAACATTCCCAGATTTCACTGCAGTGATGCTGGTCTCTTCTTAACCACCTCTAATTTCTTAGCTCAAACTAACCAGCATCAATTGTCCCAGTAGCCCCTTCTATTTTTGATGCTAAAGCCAGAGCCACATGACTGAAGTTCTGCTGCTTGCTGGAGTTGGAATATGGCCCCTGTGTTCTATTATGTTATTACCAGCTTTCTGTTTTCCAAATCCTTCCCTGCCTATGTTTGGCTGTCCTGGGCCATGCTCTGTAGATTGTCCTTGAACTTAGAGATCTGGTTGGCTCTGTCTCCTGGATTTAAAGGTATGTACTACTGTGCATGGATCTAAGCTTAGCTGGGTAGGATCTTGCCCCAAAGTCACTACTCCCTTAATCTGTTTATCTCTTTGAACATAGGTTTCAGCTCCATTTCACTTACTGGTGCCCCTTTGTTACTTGAACCATAAATTTTCTATTTTCCTTTCGCAGCTTGCTCCTTTTCAGTAAAACGCTTTTCATAAGAGTGAATTTTAGTAACCACACAACAGAATTTATACCAGACCTTTTTGGAGCTTCCTCGTTCAAAGCAATTAATCTAAATCTCTTCACCTTAGCCCCAGGCAGACTCTTCAGACAATGGCAAAAAGCAGCCACATTCTTCACCAAAATATCACAAAATAGTCTTGAGGCGACATACTGAAAATTTTCTCCACTAAAACTTCTTAAGCCATGTCTGCATAGTTCAAATCACTCTCAGCAACAATGTCCTCCATATTCCTACTAGGATGGCTCATTAAGCACCAGTTAAACCATTCTACTGCTTTCCAAATCCAAAGTCCCCAAATCCACATTTGTCCAGACAAAAGCAGGATCAGGCCTATCACAGAAGTATCTCAGTCCCTGGTACCAACTTGTCTTAGTCTGGGTTTTACCGTTGTGAACAGACACTATAACCAAGACATCTCTTATATGAACAACATTTAATTGGGGCTGGCTTACAGGTTCAGTTCATTATCATCAAGCTGGGAGTATTGCAGCATTTAGACAGGCATGGTGCAGGAGAAGCTGAGAGTTCTACATCTTGTTCTGAAGGTAAACAGAAGACTGGCTTCCAGGCAGTTGGGATGATGGTCTTAACGCCCATGTCCACAGTGACACACTTACTCCAACTAAGCCACACCTACTCCAACAAGGGCACACCTCCTAAAAGTGCCCCTCCCTGGGCCAAGCATATTCAATCCACCACAAGACCACAACAGTTTCTTAACCTCTAGGTACCATGATGCTACATATTCAATAAATCTATCATTTCTCCACTGAGAACATTACATTCTCACTGTTCTTGGAAGATTTTCTAAATGTTGTTTGATTTTACCTCCCGGTTCACACTTCTCCCAGTTCACATGTGTTTTATAGCAATTTCATCCTAATTGAAACATTGCTGTCTCAAAATGATTTACATTTTCTCCTTTGTGCCTCTATCAGGTAACTAAAATAAGATGAGACGATAATTTGTACCCTAGTGTTAAAGTCAAAAGAGAAGATCATCCATTTCTGTGTGTTTTATTCCACTTGGAAGGAGGTGGGAGGCTCTGAGGACTAGAGAATAAATAGATCTTACAGATTCATAAGACCCTCCCCCATTTATGCAAGCAGTATACAAAGGCTGGAAAGAAGAGACTCCAACAAGCTGGGATACCTATCAGTTATGCAGGGAGCTCCAGAAAGGCAGGTTCCATGAATCAACACCGATGCTGAGATAGGACTAGAGGTGATAAAGATGTTCATGTATCATTTAAGTTTCTGTGAGGAACCACAACAAACTCCCAGTTCACTAGCAAGAATTTGTTCTGTCACTGGTGTCCTATCTGAGTGAACAGATGTTTGTTTGCTTCTACCCTGATCAAGTCACACAAATCCACAGTGTGTGCCAAACAACCATCAGTATCGAATGAAAAAATTCCAAAAAACAACCTTTTATTAAGTCTCAGAGATGTGAGAAAACCCAGGAGAGTAGGAAATAGTTGGGAGGTGTTGAAAATATCCAAGCAAAATCACAGCTCTACAGCACTGACTGGTGTGTGATTTGCTTGCTCAGTTAACTGGAGGGAAAGCTTAAGGAAGATGTTTGGAAACCAATCCATGCAGCCAATCTAAGCCCTTCTTTCACTCTTGGGTAATCAGGTTTTGGACTGGAAATCGTGACAATTCCTTTACAGTCTTAGTGTTATATGTATATTTTCCCATAGGCTTGTCCTAAGCTCTTCTTTTAAGAGTAGCCATCCTTTGTTTCTCAAATACTTCATCTAGAGAGCCTTTTCCTAAACCTGTAACATGAGATAAACTTTTCTCTTACCTTCTTCAGCGTCTACATTCCTGGCATCTATGACAGATTTCTCAGAAACTTTAGAGACCCAGACATTCTATTTTTAGAAGGCAATTCTAGCCCACATGCTTGGTATTGTATGAGAAACATAAGCCCTTGGAAAAGGTACCAGCTGTAGCAGAAGTAGAAATGCATGGGAGAGGCATTTTGGGAGACAAGTGGAGGTTACTTCAGTCTTGAGGAAAAAGTAGATAGCAGACCCCTGGACTTGAAAAAGGGAAAGAAAAAGCATGGACATTTTAGCACTTTCTGTTCTAATTCCCTGTCTTTTCTGTGGTAAAAATAAACCCTCTCACTAGAAGCAGCTTGAGAAGGAAAGGGTTTATCTGCCTCCTATTTCCAGGTTGCAACTCATCACTCAAGGAAGTTGAAGTCGAGACTCTAGGCTGAAGCAGAAATCATGGAGGAACTCTGCTTGCTAGCTCACTCTCTGGCTAATGCTTAGTGGGCCTTCCTATGCAGGCCATGGCCACCTATTCAGGGATGGTCCAGTCCAGAGCAAACTGAGCCCTCCCACATCAGTCACAATCAAAACAATCCTCTACAGACATACCCACAGTCCTTGCTCATCTAGGAAATTCTTCAAACAAGACTTCTATTCTCATATGCCTCATGGCTATATCAAGTTGACAAAGCTAAGGTAAGGCACTACATGCTAAATAATGATGGGAAAATATTAAACATAGGTCTCTTTGTTACTATTCTGTTGCTGTGGCAAATAGTTTTATCAAGGCAACTTATAAAAGAAAACATTTAATTGGGGCCTCATGGTTCCTGTGGGATAGTCTATGATCATCATGACAGGAATCATGGCAGAAGGCAGGCATGGCACTATAACAGTATTTGAGACCTTATATTATGATTATCCACAAGCAGGAGGCAGAGAGAGACAGAGACAGAGAAAGACAGTCAGACAGAGAGACAGTCAGACAGAGGGACAGGCACAATGAGCGAGAGAGAGAGAGAGAGAGAAAGAGAGAGAGAGAGAATATTAACTGGAAATGATATTGGTCTTTTGATACCCCAAACCTTGCCCCCACTAACACACCTCCTCTAAGAAGGCCACACCTTTTAATCCTTTCCAAGATATTTCAGCCAACTAGGGACCAATTAGTCAAACTATGAACCTATGGGTCCATTTTCATTCACACTACTACAATGGATGTATCTGCACTTTGAGTGGGTACAGGAACTAACTGTTGCCTATGTGTGAGCTTCTGAGTACTTTAACTAATAGAGGACACGCCCCCATGAACCTAGTGAAGACCCCTGAATTCCAATGTGCAGCTCTGAGATAATGCCCACAGTGGTGCCCTACACATAAACTAACTGCTATCTTAGTTTGTATCATTAAAAATAAGCAAATGCTATTCATCCTAATGATCTCAAGAAATCTTCACATCGTCCTCATTTATTTTATAATTAGCCCCTCTGTATTGAATACAAATTCTTTCCACTTCTGAATCCAGATTAGCAGGCAAAAGAAAACACTACAATACAATGTGTGAATAAGAGAAGACTGTATTGTATTCAAGTAGTAAAAACTATCTTTGCATTTCAAAGAGAACTTGTAAGCTTTTTATTCATTCATTCATTCATTCAGTTAAAAAAAATACATAGAACCAATAAGGTACCAGGTAGCTTCTAGTAACTGGGCCTAGAGTAGCAGACAAGTCAAGTCAGGTGCTTGCTTTCTGGAAGCTAATACTATGTAGAGGACACATGGCAGGAAACATCAGAGAAAAGAGAACAGAAAGAATATAAAAGACAGATCATGGGAGGAAAGTGTTGACACACTGGGCATGATTATGTCTGTCACACTAATGATCCCACAGCAACTGCGATTACTGCACATGTCTGCACTTCAGGTCATAAACACTCATAGATGGAAGAGGAGTTCAAGAGACCCATTTAAGGGAACTAAAGGCACTTGAGAGCTAATGGGGAAGAGGAAGCCACTGTCTACTGTGATGTAGTAACTGCTGAGTTACCTGTGGTCCAATGGACAGCTACAGACCCATCTTCATGAAGGTAACCTTGGGTAAACCCATGAGTCTCGAAGCAAAATCAAAACAAACAGACAAGAAAGGAGCTGGGAACTTGGTGTGAGGAGGGGTCATTGCTTAGGGTGGGAAGAGGCTAGGAAGGGTAAGAAAAGAAGTAGAACCAGAATATATTATATATTAAAAATAAACTTTGAAGGTTAGCAAAACAGTCAACAAACAAGTACATCAAATATTATGAAGTTCCATGATGGGCTGTAGATTTAAAAATATATATAAAAAGGAACGCCTCTAAGAGATGAAACTTGAAGTCAAACCACAGAAAAGCAGGAGCATTCCAGGGAGAGAGAAGTTGTCTAGAATGGACCATGGCAGCGATAGTGTTTCAAGAGAGCCAGAATGAGGAAGAATGATATATTGAGAAAGTAAGAGAGGCCTTACAAGATAGATGCACTTGAAAATTATTGTTAAATAATTGATTTAGTGTTGCAATGATAAAATCATTATATATGTCATTTATTATTATTATTATCATCATCATCATCATCATCATTGTAAAAATAAGACCAGTGTGAGAATCTCATGGACACTTGGAATCTCTTAGAAAAGAAGCCAGTTATGACTTTTTAAATTCTTACAGTATCAACTGAGTGAATCACATTTAACTTATTCCTGGGAAATGAGAATGTACTAGTAGATAAGTCAAATATAAATAAGTTAAACATATATAGAACCAAAAAAATGGCTGTAAACAATCACTAGCCTCTGGTGTTTTGATTGGCTCTCTCCTTTGTTCTAACAGGACTTTGTTTAGAAAGATATGCATTTAATTTCTAGACTAAAGAGAAATCAACAGAAATTGGGCATCAGAATAAGAAAAGAGACTGTATACTCTCCATTGAGCATTTTGATTATTGTCCTGAGAAATGATTTCAGAACTACTGCTGAAATCATTTCTCCAGTGACTAGGGAAGGAGACAATGACATCATGGATTTCATCATAGAAGCTGAGTTCCACAGAAGTGAACGGACTGAGGGGGCAAATTGAACGCAGGCTGATGGACAGGATTAAGTTCTAAACTCTGGGCCTGGCTCTGTGAAAGTCATTTGAGGTGGTCCCTAAATCAGGTACTTACAGTAATTGTCACTAGCTTAAAAGTTGTATGGTAGTCTCTGGATGGTCCATCCTTTCATCTTAGCTCTAAACTTTGTCTCTGTTAACTCCTTCCATGAGTATTTTTGTTTCCTATTCTAGGGAGGAATGAAGTATCCATGCGTTGGTCTTCCTTCTTGATTTTCTTCTGTTTTACAAATTGTATCTTGGGTATTCTAGGTTTCTGAGCTAGGACCATCCAGAGACTGCCCCACCTGGGGGTCCATCCCATAATCAGCCACCAAACACAGACACTATTGTATATGCCAGCAAGATTTTGCTGAAAGGACCCTGATATAGCTGTCTCATGTGAGGCTACACCAGTGCCTGGCAGTGAGTGGATGCTCACAGTCATCTTATAGGATGGAACACAGGGCCCCTAATGGAGGAGCTAGAGGAAGTAACCAAAGAGTTGAAGGGGTCTGCAATCCTATAGGTGGATTGAACTACAATATGAACTAATCAGTATCCCCCAGAGCTCATGTCTTTAGCTGTATATGTAGCAGAAGATGGCCTAGTCGGCCATCATTGGGAAGAGAGGCCCCTTGGTCTTGCAAACTTTATATGCCCCAGTACAGGGGAACACCAGGGCCAAGAAGTGGGAGTGGGTGGGTAGGGAATCAGGGTGGTGGGAGGGTATAGGGGACTTTTGGGATAGCATTTGAAATGTAAATGAAGAAAATATCTAATAAAAAAATTTTTAAATGTTGTATAATGCTGCTAATGAGGCAGCTGGGTAGGTACAGGGGCTTGCCACCAAGCCTGATGATTTGAGCTGGATTCCCATCCACACTGACCCACATGGTAGAGCAAGGTGATGCCTGCAAGCTGACTCTCACATGTGCACACACATATATACACAAAATAAATGCAATGACAATTTAATAATAGTTATTGCTGTATATTATTTTGCAATATGGTAATAGTTGTTTATTATTTTGAAAACCTTAATGGATTTTAACAGCAATATGTTTACTCAATAGTTAACTGTCCAACAAACCCTGCTAGTCACTTTTCCTAAGAGTGGAACCAACCATTTGGGATGATTCATTCCAAAGATATTTCTCGTTCCAAGCATATAGATTTGGCACTATGCACAAGTTCTTGGTTCTTGAGAAGAAAATCAAAAGATATAGGCATATCCATAACAAATTATCTTCTGTTACCACTGATGCAGAAAATGCAAAGAACATATAAGATCTGCACCTCTGTTAGGATGTCTTTTGAGAATGTTATGTGCTTTGGAGGAGTTGACAGAAAGTTCCTTCCAAAGATAATGGCTATTTTTTTAAAATTCAGCCCAGTACAAAAATTCCCTAAGAATAAATAAGCAAATGAATACATGCATACACACAAATGATAATTAATCACAGAAAACTAATGAAGCCCCCTTAGAAAGCAAATGCTGTGTAGTATGTCAATGAATTCTGGATCTGAGTTTGATATTATTTTTATTTACCTGAAGGAAAGCACTACACACCCAAAGGAAAGATGGAATGTTCCCATATTTCAGAATATTGAACACTGGAGTTGGCTCCTGGTGACTTATCTATGGCCCCTGCTTTGTACATGGACACTCTTATGATGGACACTAAAGACATATCATCCCAGTTTTAAAAAGAAGAAACGAGAAAAGGCACAAGCCAGGGTCACTGGGTGGCAGTTAGAAAACGAGACTTACACATGCACGTGGGGAGATACAGAGATGGGAACCTGTGGCTAAAGTGCTTCCCTTGTAAACAACAGGGCCTCAGATCCAACCCACAGAACCCAGGCAAGAAATTCTCCACCTAGTGGCACATACCTGGAATCCTGCCTCTGGGAGAAAGAGACAGGTAGATGCTTGGTGCTCAGTGGCCAGCCAGTCTAGCCAAATCAGTGAGAGAACCTATCTCAAAAATAAAGTGGAGAGCAGGTTAACAAGAAACAAAGTCAGCCATCATTCCAACAGGCAGTGTTAGCTCGATTCAATAGGTTCCACTTCAAAAGAAGAGAGGACATGTAGCGGGGAGCTGACAACTTGGGGATGCCTCAGAGGAAGGGGAGAAAGGAGTTAGGGGAGGATATGATTAAAATACATTATTTACTCTCTGAAATTGCTAATGAATAAATGCATGCTATTTAAAAACATACAGGGACAGGCAATTAAGGAAGATACCCAACAGAACCTCTGACCTGCATCTACCACCTGCACAAGCAGTGAGCAGACACACACACACACACACACACTCACACACACCACAACCACCACCACCAGCCTGATGAAACCTCACCCCATTCCACATTGTTCTCTAAGAATGGAAATTCTTGACTGGCCTTCTGTTTAAAAAAAAAATTACCCTAATAAATTTATGCCATGGCAAAACCATCTGAGCTCAGCTAAAACGGTTTTATGGATACAGTTAGAGGGCATTATTTTAGAATTATGCTTGAGGCAAATGACAGCAGAGAAGGCCGAGCATACAAGAAATTATGCCCTGGTCTTCTTACAACCATACTAGCCTAGTTGGTTTTTTTTTTTTCCACAATCACAACCAGATACTAAATCTGTTTTCAATTATTTCATTAAGAAAAGAACAGAATCCCATCTTGTGTATATATTTTTTTCTTTTGAGTGTTCTACCCCCCAAAAGGCAGTAATATTGTAAAATATTTATTCCATTAGTTTTAGGTAATTGAAACGCCAAGCGCTCCGCACTTAATCTCTGCCGGCAGGGAGAGCTGCCTGCTGTCGCTTTTTATTAAGTCTTTTTTTTTTTTTGGCTGCTTTTTGCATAGTCAATAACAGCATCTCAACCCAAGAAAAGATATAGAGTAACGTTTAAACTGCAGCCTATGATAAGGTGATGTTTGCATTCAGGATAATATGAAAATGTCCACTCTGCAGAGGCAGAGATTTTTCTCCGAGTTAACTAATTAAAAGGTTTATGAGTGACATCCGTTATTCTGACAGGCCTGGAGGTTTCTAAACATCCTTAACTTCTTAAGCACCCTATCCTGAAGGGCCTGGCATCTGCTGGAATCTTCGATATTTGATATTCAGGTTTTCATGTCTAGCACAGGACTGAAGTCACTGCAAAAACTCTATCCTGCATGACCCTAGACACTGCCAGGGCCTCCGTTGACTTCCACACCATGTTTCCCCCTAAGAGAGTGTCTGACCTGAGACTCACTGTATAGTGAAGGATGACCTTGAACTCTGACCTTCCTACCTCTATTTCCCAAGTTCTAAGACTATAGGTGTGCCACCATGCTGGGTTTATATGGTACAGGGGATGGCACCCAGGGCATTTGGCATGCTGGGTAAGTGTTCTACCAGCTGAGGCACATCCACAACCCTGGCCTTATGGTTCTACAGCACCATCCACAACCCAGACTGCTCAGTGCAATCTTCCCAGGGGACCCCAAATTAGTGACTTATCACCAAGGTAAACAGGAAGCAAACCAATCTGTCTTCAGTTGGACTTACTGGAAAGAGGAAGGTGGATTTCTGCCACCTGGGTAATGAGCCAGGATTCAGATCGTACGCCTTCCTTAGCATTTGATACTGTATGTGGTGGGAGATGATCCTCAGTAAATCTAGACTTGCACAATCAATTAGAAGACTTAGTATTTTCATTATATTATTGTTGGTTTGTTGTTTCAAGAGAGAGAGAGAGAGAGAGAGAGAGAGAGGCACATATCAGCATGTACATGTGATTACGGAAGTCAGAGGAAAACTTTAGAGTCAGTTCTTGCTTTCCACCTTGTTTGAGGCAAGGTCTCTCTTGTTCCTGTGGTGCCATATGTTCCAGGCTAAATAGCCTTCACCTGCAGATGATTTTCCTGTGTCTGTCTCACATCTTGCTATGTGAACTCTGGAATCACAGGTGTGTACTATAGCATCTAGCTTTTTAGGTGAGTTCCGGAGATCTGAATCCAAGTACTGTTATCCATTAACCCATCTTCCCAGACTAGGCTTCATATTATGTTATTTATTACCTTTCATTGGTTGTGTGTGTTTGTGTGTCTGTGTGTGTGCATGGTGTATATGTGCACACATGTCACCATGCACATGCATTCTCTGCTCCCCCATCACTGTGACGATTGATGTTATTTGTGAATTAGACAGAGTCTAGACACATGTGAGAAGCAAGCCTCTGATCAGATCTTTGAGGAAATTGTCTAGATTGGGTGAGGAGAAGCAGAAAAACTTTGTCTAATATGAACAGCACCATCTCCTAAACAGATTTCTCTCTGCTTTCTGACTGTGGACACAATGTGACCAGCTGTTCCTACCTCCTACCACCACGACCATGCATTCTTCACCATGACATACTTTACCTTCAAACTGTGACCCCTAGTGACTCCCTCCCATCTAAGATACTACTGCCATGCATTCTGCCACAGCAAGGAGAAAAGTAATCAATATTGTCCTTGCTCTCTTCCAAGTGACAGGTTGAGTGGTGAATGTGAAGACGGTAGAGGAGCCTGCCCACCTGAGGCTCTTCCCCCCTCCCTGTGGCTTTGCAGTAGAACATGTAGCTCTCTGCTCTGAGAGAAAATGGCAACTTTCATGGTCCAGTACCTTGTAAAACTCTGCACCATTCTAGAAGTTGCTTTTAGACTTACCCACCAGTCCTTCCTCTCTCTGTTTCTGTCTCAGAAGACTGCCCGCAAACAGAACCTGAGATAAATTTATTTTTAAGGTAGGAGAAGGGGAAGGGAGAGGGGCAACAGGATAGCTATTCCCATTGCTTCCTCTCAGGCAATCAATCACAGGATCAGACTTTGCCCTGTATTTCAGGAGAAAATGAGATTCAGTTTCCAACTTCTGGGACACTGAGTAAGGCTCCTTGAAAAATGAACAAGCAAGGAGTAAAGGCAGGTTGACTGTAAAGTTATGTGTGAAAATAAAAGATCTAGAAGAGTCTAAACTATTTTTGAAAGAACTTCAGGAACTCAATGCTACTTGGTTCCAATATTTATTACAGACTTAAAGTTGTCCCAAGAGTGTGGTAGTGACCTGAGGATGTGCATACGGAGCAACATAAAAAACAATTCACCTGAAAACAGACTCCTATAAATATGACAGTTGATTTGGTTGCTATTGGTACTGCTGCTAGTTGTTGGTGATAATGGTGATGATGGTGGTGGTAGTGGAGGTGGCAGCTGCTTTTTGTTATATGAGGTCTCATGTATCTTACACTTGTCTCAAACTCAAGATGTAGTGGAGAAAGCCCTTGAAATGCTAATATTCTGCCTCCACCTTCCCAGTGCTGGGGTTGCAGGTATGCCCCACTACAACAGTTTTACACACTGCTAGGATTCAAGCTCATGATTTTCTGCATAGCACTACACCAACTGGAGCATAATCCCTAGCCCTAGAAAATAGATTTAGTGTTCAGCTTGCCTGTAGACTTATATTATTTTAAAAACTACATTTAATAAGGGTTCTTAGATGTTTTAACCTTTTTTTTTCTTTCATTTTAGCTCATCGTCAACCAGAGGTAGTGGAAAGGAAAAGTTAATAGGGCAAAGGAGATTGTGAACCTGCTTAGAAATAGGGTTATTTTGGAGTGACCCTTATACGTGTTTTGAGGTTATCAGCAATTTAATTTACACAAATCAGCATGGCGGCAGTAGCAGCTCAATCCACTCGAAAACACCATTCACAAATGAACAACAGCAGTTTGATTCAGAAGAAACCACCAGGCTCTACCCATTCTTCTGGGTCCACAGAAGTGGCAAGAAGCTGCAGGAACATCACCAGAGGACTGTTGTTGTTGTTGTTGTTGTTGTTGTCTTGTTGTTGGTTTTGTTGTTGTTTTAATAAAGTCATGACAAAACTATGACCAGCAAAGAGTGGCAAGGTGAACCAACACCACAAGGCATTGTAAGCTATGACCAATGACAGCAAAGTCCAAGGAAGACCAGCAAAGAATGGAAAGGTATACCAATGCCATACAGTGTGGTCCATTGTCTGTTGGGTTATATTTATACCCTTTCCAAAAATGACATGTCCTCTCAAGCATCTGCTTAGCAAAACATTACAGGCCTCTTTTTAAGGGTGCTTTAAGGAAAGTACTACATGCCTGTTCTCAGCAAAACATTTTCCCACATATTTACCTAAGTAAAAACATCCTCTCATAAGAGAGTTTTCAGAAAAACACATGACACAATTGAGACTCCAAAGAAAACAGAAATTTCCACTTCACATGCCAATGTAAAAAGATCATCTTTCCAACAAATAGGATTATCACACACCAAACATCTAAATTAACAAAGAAAGATCTACAACAAAATAGAAAAGTACTCCTTCCTCTGAGTGAAAAAAAGATTTATTAAATAGGACACACACACGCACACAAGAAATAAGGCTAGCCTTGGAGAACTCTGAAAACACTATAAATCAGATTTGTCCCTGGTGAGCTAGTTATTATTTATGAACACACAGCCAAGCTCTTGACTCTTATCATGCTACTTTTACTGGGGAAAGGGTCCAGTGGCCTTGGGCTTTCCACTTTCCTGGTTCTCTGAGGCTTAATGTATCTTGGTCCACTGATGAAAACTGTTTGGGGGCAAGATATGTCTATAAAGCAAGATTTCAATCCAGAAAACTCAGCAAAGGTCTTACCATAAATGTAAAAGAAAGTTGGCATCAGATAAATAGTAATGTAGGACTTTGCTGTCGCTGGTCATAGCTGACAATGCCTTGTGGTGTTGGTTCACCTTGCCACTCTTTGCTGGTCATAGTTTTGTCATGACTTTATTAAAACAACATCAAAACCAACAACAAGACAACAATAGCAACAACAACAACAACAGTCCTCTGGTGATGTTCCTGCAGCTTCTTGCCACTTCTGTGGACCCAGAAGAATGGGTAGAGCCTGGTGGTTTCTTCTGAATCAAACTGCTGTTGTTCATTTGTGAATGGTGTTTTTTCAAGACCTTAACAAGCCACCACCTACCTTCTGAGTGATAACAGAGGGATACAGAGCCCTGGTCCAAAAGCCAAATCTTTACAGATGCTAACTGTACAGACATAGTTAGATATAGCTACTTAGCCCCTAACAAGCTTTAGGGTCTCTGTGTTCACTGTCTCTTGCTTTTCCTGAATTATACTGGCTTAAATTTTTCTACAAAGTCCATGTTTACAAGTACAAGTCAAGAATGGAGAATATCTCCTAATATCCATCATTTACACTTCATGAGGTAAACACTATGTACCGCTTTTAAACACAATCAAGAGCTTCAGAGATGACACCATGGATTAAATCAATTGCTGTGCAACCGTGAAGATATGTTCCGATCTCAGAGCCCATGCCAAAGCTGGACACATAGCAACAAGTATCTGCCATCCCAGAATTTCAATAGGGTATGGGGGTTAAATCTCTACAGTTTTTGAACCTACTAGCCTGTGATATTTATGCAGCAACAAAAACAAGGAGGCTACCCTAAACATGGTGAAAGCCAAGGGCTGTCAAATAAGGCTGGCCTTTGACCTCGATCTGTGTATAATGCACAAGTGCACCTGTAGTCACATACACAAAGAAATCCAAATAATTACATTCTTCCCAGACTATCATCACTGAGTTTCTAATTGTGTAAGATACTTGTACTAAAAGGACACTGGGAAAGTGTTGGGAGCAGATAAAATCCTGAGTGTGTATTATTGACATGAGCAGTGTTGTCAAGAACCCCAATTCCTCAGACCCTGTTCCAATGAGAACAGTAAGCCCTACCCAGAATCAAACATAAAGTAATGACAAACCCTTCCCCTGAACCAAGTACAAGGGTGATGAATGATTGACCATTACCTAAAACTGTTGTGAACAGATACTGTCAATGGCAACTTCCTCCTCCAGGATGACTGCATTCTGAGACTGCTCCCCTACAGAGAACCCTACCAAGACTATCTATCCTGCCTCCTCCTCCTTCCAATGTATACAACAAATATGCCTCCTCACTCAGTAGTCTCTAAAACAAAATGACATTTCTGGGTTGCTAGTACATCATCAGAGTTCATGAGCCACCAGATTCCAAGCTATTTTATCTATGCGTCTGTGCATCTGTCTTTTCTTCAGTCCTTTGTCACCCTAGATAAGTCCAAAGCTGTGTAGCTCATAGAAGGAAGGGGCATTTTTAAATTTTACACACACACACATATATATATATATATATATATATATATATATATATATATAGAGAGAGAGAGAGAGAGAGAGAGACCCTAAAATAAAGTATAGTGGTTAAATCTAAATCTACCACCTCAAGCAAAAAGAAATGCATCAGATTAATTCTCTGGAATAGGATACACTATAAGCAACTAGAACCTATGGATCAAAACTTGGCAAAAAAAAAAAAGACCACCCAAATTTACTTCCTACTTAGAGATTTTCTTTCAGTTGAGTTAATTTAGGGGAATAAGGCTCCAGAAAACCAACACAAAATAGTAGCTTCCTGATAAAGCCCAAAGACTATTTTTATCCATTAGACAGTCCTAGAATTTAGTTTACAATAAATGAATTGGTTTTTAATTTTAAAAATTATTAATTAAAAAGTGTTTTCTAAATCTACCCTATGCCTGGAGGATTAATGTCTCCTAGGAGACTCCAGGTCCTGCTAAGCTGACAGTCAACGTTAACCATCACACACAGCAAACAGCTCACTGAGAGGAAAATGGAGCATGAGACAGGCTGCTCTCAATCATGGCTTAGAATAGCTGATCAGTACTGGGAGAGTGTAAGAAAAAAATCACGACTCCCCTCCTCCCACACCAAGCAATACCCTCAGCAAATGCAATCAGTGAGATCCTGCTATGAACTGAGAAACATGGAACATTGAGCTCTGAAGCAAAGCTTCACCTGGATTGATTGCTGTTAAGATCAGGACTCACTATAGTAGAGGTGACACCAGTTCTTATAACTGCGAGTGCCCAGGTAACTCTGGAGTCCCAAAAGTGAGAATCACCTGACATTAGCGTTACATCAACTTACCTGAGGATCTGAGAGGATCCTCACCATTTCTGATAGAGCAGCTGAGAGAACCTCCATTCCGTCCAAAACACCATCCTCGGCTAAGTGGGAACAAAGTAAGTCATAAAGGAGAACTTTAATTCTTCTTGACTTTTAATTCACAAGGGCAAATACATTTGATCTCTGATGTTAATTCCTTTGCACTTGAACCTCCAAAGCAATTTAATTTTTGGACAATTTCTCCCTAGGAATTAGATAATGAGAGGGTGCTTGTATCAAATTTGGGGCATCTCTGTGTTCTTGACATTTTATTATTGAGTGTATCTTAATGTTGTCATTTAATTTTATTGTAGTATCTCTAGTGGGCTATATAGGAAAATATGGCTAGACATAATCTGTAATGGGAAATAGAAGCAGGCATGAATGTTCATCCTTGGGCAGACAATGGTCTCAGAGTTAATTTTAATTAACGTACATTTCAACATCATCCAGGGGAAATTTTTGCTCATGGGGCTTCTAACAGATAACCCAAAGTGCTATGTTTAGTAGTGGGGAGATGCCTTTGAAGTCACACCCTCAGGAAGGACGGTCATGGCCCTGTTCTTTTCATTCCACAGGGATGTCAGCATCAGGACCTCATACCCCTTTCACCTCTTTTGTAGCAGTGATAGAACAGATGACCAGGTAGATCCTCTTATCTTCACCTGTAAGAACTGGTGATGCCCCTCAGCCAAGCCCTCAACTGAGATGTTTCAGAGGGAAAAGTTAGAAAGCACATCAAACACTACTCCTCTCACAGGTTGGAGAGGCAACATGACATCCACAGTCAGAAATAGGAGGGAGGAAAATGCCAGTGCCCAGCTGACTTAACCCTCCATGCAAAATCTAAGACTCCATCCAGGGATGACTG
Organism: Mus caroli; assembly: GCF_978045245.1. Taxonomy (NCBI): domain Eukaryota; kingdom Metazoa; phylum Chordata; class Mammalia; order Rodentia; family Muridae; genus Mus; species Mus caroli. The sequence continues at coordinate 121,660,149 of NW_028227256.1, forward strand.
CTACACACAGGGAGGTGGGTCTCTCCTTGATGAACCTAATCTATGTAATCCCTTATAGACATGCCCAGACGGTGGTATCCTAGATGGTTCTAGAGACTGTCAATTGATAATCAGCACTACACATCACACTGAGCAAACAGCTCACATGGAATACCTGGATCCTCCAGCATTATAAATGGTGTTGACTTGATAAGAACTAAGATAGACAAACCTCACCCAAGACATCATGGCTCCCAAGTGAAAGCAATTATGTACTGCACATAATGACATACATAAAGAAAGCTAGTTCCTGTGTGTGGAGGGGTTCTGTTTGCCAAACAGCTTTGCTTTCATCAAGAGAGGGGGTCTTTTACTCTTCTAGGCAAGCCTGATGACCTATGTTTAATCTGAGTGCCCAAGGGAAAAGGAGATAACCGAGTCCTGAAAGTTGTCCTCTGATTTCTACACACATTCTGTGGCATTCTCCCACACATCCATCATCCACATAATAATAGTAAATTGAATAAAATTTGAAAACAAATTGTCTAAAAAACAGGGCAAAAAGGCTTGAGGTGTAAATGCTGACTGTCAAAGCCCTGCTGCTGGGTCAAATCTGTCAGGAGAGAGGACTGTGTGGGTTGACAAACAGCTGCCGTGTGCAAGAGGAGTCCCCAAGCAATTACTTTAACATTTCCACTAATACAATAAGTTACCATTTATCATAGAGTCATTGGAAAACCAAAATGATAAAACAATAACAACAATCACTGGCCTAAGGGCTGGAGAGATGGCCCAGGGATTAAGAGCACTGAATACTCTTCCAGAAGACCTGAGTTCAATTCCCAGTGCCCACAGGGCAGCTCACAGCCACAGGTAATGTACCTCCAGTTCCAGGGCATCTAACAGCTTCTTTTGGCTTCCCTAGACACAAGGTACACATGTGTACACAAGCATGCATGCAGATAAAACCCCTATACACATTCTAAAAATTAAGACCTGGGTGTGGTGATGCATACCATTAGCCCCAGCATATATGCGAGACAGGCTCTCTCTGAGTTTGGGCCTAGAATGGTCTGCACAATGATTTCCAATATAGCCAGAGCAGCATAGACAGACCCTGTCTCAAAAATAGAAAAATAATGGCTTGAAGCTTACATCACTAGCAAGAACCATTGCTAATGTTTTTGTATATATCTATGCAATTTTATCATTTTAGTTAAATTCATATAATTATATTCAAAGAATTTTTACCAAAGTAGAATTATAAATTTTCTTTTATTTGTCCTTTGGTTAGATGTACCATCAAGCTTACATAGCAATGAATGAATGACTACATAATGCACTCTAAAATGACTGTGAAGATCACATGACCTAAGTGTATAAATAATGTATCCCATCTGTCATCTATTTTGGCATGTGGCTATTGATGATTTTTCTCACTTACAAACAAAACCACAAAACATATACTTGTGCATATTCTGCACATACTGATCTGGGGAGTTGATTGACTTTTTCTGAGATAGATGGTTTACCATCTGCCTGGTAAATTCCAGCACTTTCTCAGTAATTATCCGTGCACCAGCACTTTTTTTGAACATTTTGGAGACATAGTCTTATTTGAGTCTCATAAAGTCCCCCCTCCCCCAAGATACTATTCTCTCATTTTACGTAAGAGGATATAAGCTTGCAAGCCTTAGCTGGTCACATAACTGGCAAAAGGAAGACACAGGTTTATCAATTAAAACAACATGACATAGAAGACATGGGGCTTAGAAATTATTTAGTAAGTTTATTGTTTATAGGCGATGTAATGGTCTATGAGTGAAAGTCTGGAAAAGCGAACACAATCTCTTGAATTTGGATATTAGGAATGACGTTCAAAAAGGTCTCCGATTGTTTTACTAAACATAACAATAGTCATTCACTAAGAGCAAAATGGAAAACAAATTGCTTGCTTTAGGTTCCTTTCTCTTGGCAGAATGACCAAATAAAATGATGATGATGATGATGGTGGTGGTGATGATGATGATGGTGATGAAGAATAACTTAATGAAGAAAAGGTTTATTTTGGTTTATGGTTTCAAGAGATAGTCCCACATGACTGGAAGAAATAACATGGTGACAAGTGCCGGAACCTGGCTGATCACATTTTCATGCTCACACAGGAAGTCCAGAGAAAGTACAGGAAATGAGGCAAAGCTAGTAACTCTCAAAAGCCTGTTTCCAGTGATGTGCATCCTCTAACAAGACTCCATCTGCTAACAGTTCTGGAACCCCTTACACACAGCACCAGCAACTGGGGGTCAAGTGGGAAATACATGACCCTAAGAAGGACAATTCCTATTCAAACCACATCCCAAATGTTCCAAATAATGGATTACGTAGGAGAAAGTTTAGCTGGTCCTGAGATGCTAGGAATAATTGAACTTGAATGCATCTTCAAGTCTCTTCTAAGACTCAAGAAAAACTTTTAACCATGGCTCTTACAAAAGACATTTTAAAATGTTACGTCTAATATACAATAGCACAGAATAAGCATCCTTATTACAAAAGGAAAGAGTTGTGGGACAGCAAGAAAGAACAGACCGAGACTGAAACCCAGCAGGGCAAAGATGAAGTCTTGCAACTGTTTCTGGTACCTAGGAGTGGAATAGTAACAGAGATGGAATGTCATTGTCTGGTTTCTATATTGGGATTCTCTAACCTAGAGCAACATAGAAATACATAACAGACATACACTAACACATACACACACACACACACACACACACACACACACCACATACAAAAAGTGAACGGAGTTTCTTACAAATTGTTTCAACTATTCTAATAACGATGGAAATTCTAAGAATCCAGTAGTTGTTCAATTCACAAGGCTGGATGTCTCAGCTGGTCTTCATTATCTGCCAGAATCCTGAAGAAGTAGACTCTACTACAAATAAAGGAATGGAATTTCTAGCCAAAGTGAGGGCAAGTATGCAAAGAACAAGCATGCCCTTTTCCCATGTCCTTTATATAAGCTGCTGCCAGACGATGTGCCCCGAATTCAACGTAGATTTTTCCATCCCCCAAATATTTGGATTTATGTTGCCTGCCCACAAAAATGATCCAATGCAGAAAAATCTCTCACAGGTATACACTCGGCTGCTTGTTAATTTCAGAGATAGTCAAGTTAATAACCAAGAACAGCCATCCCAGTCTCCAGCAGACTTCAGTAGGTCTGCCTCTCCAGTTCTTCTGCCTTTAACATTGACAGTCTCTCTCTGGCCAACTCCATAAATGGCATGCATCTTTCCATGACAGTTGTCCTATGATCCTTGCATCCTCAGACTCCTTGGTTTTCTACTGCAATTTCTACTTTACCCTCTCAGCTTCAAAAGATGTCTTCCAGGGCCTCTCTCCTATGAACTTGACCCTGCTATACATTGCCCAGCTTCCTCGGCCTTTTGTGAATCTTGGTGAAAGCCTCCACTTGTAGATATTTTGTGCCTGCAAAACTGTCAGTGGAACAAGCTGTCAAGTTCTGCTGGAAGCTGGAGACACGTCCCTTCTATCACTGTAGAAGCCTCTGTAAGTCTGATGCCTAACCTGGGGGAAATGTTCTGTGATGAACTTTTTTTTTTTAATCAGGGAACCCATTCACCAACATTGTCATCTCAGGCTTTCTCCTTCAAATTACTATTTTTACCAGGTAGAACCTTTTAAAGTGAGACTTGCTCCTGGGGCAACTGTCCTGTTACCTGTGAGAGAAGTATGAGCTTTCCCCTCAATGTCATTAATCACTGTACCAGCTAAAGCTGCTTTCTACATGTGAGCATTATCTACAACTGTAAAGTCTCCTAGGCTCCTTTCTTCACCAGACTGCAAACCACTCACAGCTTTCTCCTCTCTCACTATATGCCTGACTAAAACAAGTGAGCCATTACTATGCCACAGCCTAGATGTTGCTCTGTCTTGAAATTTATTTCACTAAAAACTGGCCCATTTCTTTTGAATTCAGCCTCACTCAAGTTTCTACCAAATATGCAGCTGGGTGTATTTGCTAGTAATACAAATGGCTTCTAACCCTACTTCCAATAGAGACCTGTTCCCCTGTGGATCACTGGAAGGCTAGTCTTCGCAATCCACTTTCATTGAGCATTATGATCTGAACTCCCTCTAGAATGCCCTATTACCCTTTGCTTATAGAACCCAAAGGCTTCTCTAGCATTCAGTGCCAAACTCTATAAACATATTCCATCAAAACATTCCCTCTATAAACCAGCTTCAAACACCCAAGAATAACACTTATTGGTATCATTTTTTTGTATTGGATATCTTTCTTACTGCTGCGAGAGAACAAAATTTTTTAAAAAGCAACTTGAAGAAAAAAAGGATGCATTTGGGCTCATGATCTCTAAAAGGATGCATTCTATCAGTGAAGGGAAGGCACGGTAGTGAGCGTGAGGTGACTGGTCACACGCTGTCCACAGTCAGGAAATAGTCTTCCACTGAATTTCTCAATTATAGCAAACTCAAGATCCCAGTCTATAGGATGGGACAACCCACATTTAAGATATCCTTCAGTTAAGCCTCTCTGGAAATACTCTTGTAACTCCACCTAGAAGTGTGTCATCTATGTGATCACAAACTTAGTCAAGTTGACAATATAGATTAACCATCAAAAAGAATAATGTGATGCTTTTGTTTTTATTTTATAACTCGTATTACTCAAATGATACAGTACACTTTTGAAAACAGTATCTTCCTCTTTAACCTTTTAATGACATAAGTTATAATAATAAATTTTAATGTACTACCCTGCTCATTTATCTAGAATAAATTCTATTTAGTCACGGTGAGCTATTAGTTGAGTATATTGCTGAATTTGAGGTTCTAGTATATTATTAAGCTTTTGGCTTTATATATAAACAAAATTCCAGTTACTTAAAAATAAATTTTGTTCCAGCATTTTCAAGTTGTAGCCAAGAGGCATATACTACCCATATAAAAACAAATAATTATTTCATGCTGCTTCCTCTAATATGCTCTGTAAAGTTGAAAAGCAGTCTTTATCTATCCCTTGAAAGACTATCAAAAGTATCTAGGAAGGTACTATTCTTGGATCTAATTCTTCAGACAATCTTTTGATTTATTTTAAAGGTATTGGTGTGTTCATACTCCCTAACTCCTTATAGACCAACTTTGGTAATTTGCCAAAATATGCACATATTCACAGTGTGTGTTACATACAGATATATCTATATTTATATATGCTGTAATTAGACTTTCAAGTTAATTTGCGTAGGCTTTTATGAACTATTTTTATATAATTGATTTAATTTGCATATGTTTGTCAGTACTAATTTATATGCCTTCTAATCTAATTAAATTACTTGATATTTTGTCTTTATTATTTATCATAAAATAAGCTCTTGAAATTAAAATTAAGTACAAATCTTACTCTCTTTCCTAAATTATAGAATCATACTTTAGGTTTTAATCCAGCCTATACATACACACATATCTATACATATACATACAATATATATTATGTTCCTTTCCATGGAATTTAACTGGAACTCTTATGTGGTAATTTTTTTCTGATAAAGTCATTTTTGCTTTAAAAAGAAAAACATTTATGAGTGACATATTCCTAAGCCATGCATCCTTTTCTTCTTGCTTTCAAATGATTGACACTTTGCCTGGGAATAGAATTAGGGCATCACCTTTTCCATCAAATTGCTGCAATCTTTGCCTCATTATGTTCTGGCATCTAACATTTCAAAGTAATCTGAGATCCTCCAGGATATTTTTCTTTTTAGATGTCTATTTTATTATTGCTAGAGAAACTCTTGTCATTGTTTTAACACGAAGACACCTTGAGAATTCCCTCTTCATCCTTGACACTTAGCAGTTTCGCTTTATTTTAAGCTCCTCGTTCAGTCCTAAACTTTCCACGCAGCCTATCTCTTGTTTTCCACGAGTTGGTCACAGGCACTTTTCTCTCTCCAAGGGTGGAGACAAAAGCCACTCTTAAACTAGTAAGGCTAAGAGTTAAGTAGGTGATGAGCACTAGCCAGGTGTCTTTCTGTGACTACCCTGGGCCACCAGCCAGTTGGCCTGCCCCAAGCAAGAACATTACCCCCTGGCTGGCTTCCTTCCAAGCACTGGAGACAACTGTGCTGTACTGAGCCATGGAGATGCAGGGGACAAGTTAGGTTTAATCTCAGTCTAGTCAGAATGATGATAATGATTAGAGGACAGATTTCCCAGAGCATTGCGTACAGTGTTACACGGATTGTTATTAACCACCATATATCAGTTCTTCTGAAGACCCAAATAAGGGTCTCAGTGTGAGTTAAGCATGGAGAATCTAATGTGCTCTAAACAACCCTAACAGCTTTGGTGATGAGAGCTAAGATATCCTAATAGCATTGGTCCTTTTCATAGTCATCTATGAAAAGATATGAAAAGGTCTTCATGAGGATTGGTGGCATCATATGGGAACACCAGTGTTTTTAAGAGTTAAACTGCTGCTTGGCATGGCCCTACTAAAATTCACTTCAAATATATGAATGAAGAAACACTTCCTAACTTCCCTCCAAGAAATACTCCCAGGCTTTTCTAGATGAGGAACCCAAAGGACTAGTAATTTAGACAGTTATTGAATAGGATAATCACATTTGTGTCTCAGACATGAGCTCTGAGAAGGAAAGGCCATGAGAAGATGTGGGAGACTGAAAAACAATGATAATCTTGACCAAGTCTACACTGTGCTCCTGCTTGACATGGATTCTCAATGAACCTTTGTTTCCATTCTATCACATAGGTGGTAACTAGTGTTCATCAAAGTGCTGCCCTGCACATAGTAATAGCAGATGTCCTCTCTCAAAGCTGCCCACAGGCACATAGCAGCAAAAGAGATTCTTGTCTCTTCAAACAAATCTGAGGAGAATTGTTCTTCCCATCAAGAGTATTCATATTCTCTCTCTCTCTCTCTCTCTCTCTCTCTCTCTCTCTCTCTCTCTCTCTGTGTGTGTGTGTGTGTGTGTGTGTGTGTGTGTGTGTGTGTAGCTTATATACGGGCAACACTAGCTTATATATGGGCAACATTACTTGGATTTAGTGAGCGATAGATAGATAGATAGATAGATAGATAGATAGATAGATAGATAGATAGATGACAATGGAATAGTTCATATTTCATGGTGCAGAAGTATAAAATTCTCAATAAGAAAAATTATTTACAAAATATCACCTTCATAAGTTAAATATTGTCAGCATATTGACTCAATGTTGTAAATACACATCTCCTGCATTCCAGGCTGGCTTCAAACTTGCTAGGTAGTTTGAAACATCTATTCTCCTGTCTCTACCTCCAAACATATATGCAATGCCATACCCAAATTTATTCATTCAATTTATTCAAAAGTCCTCAAAACCCTTGACCCTAAAGAATTTCAAGATCCCAGCTATCACCATGCACACACCCACATGTGAGTGCTTCTGCATTCAATTAAGAAAAGTATGGAATGCACAGATGTGACACTGCAGCGTTTCATTTCAGGAACTGGTCTTTGTGCACTTCTCTGGAAGGCTTCTGAGAGGACGCCCAGATTTGGCTTAGGTGCTGTCAAGCACAGACATGGCGATTCTTGCTTTAAATACAGACTTCATGCCTCCTGAAGTCCCTGTCCTTCTCCTTAAAATGCCCAGTTTTGTTCTTTTAGCCTATGGGTGTAGTCAACCTCTTTGGATAGAGAGCAAATCCATGACTTTTCTAAAACTATAGGCTTGAGCAGAAGTCATGAATGAACTCCTTTTGTCTTCTGTGTTTTAGCTATGTTTTCTTTTTTTAACATCAAGTTCTCCTCAATCAGGCTGGAGAGATGGTTTCATTGGTATATTACTTTGCCTCTGCAAGCATGAAGACCTGGGTCTAATTATGGAAAACCTGGATAGAAAGGGGGTGAATATACTCACTAGCAAAGAGCAAAGGCAGTCCATGGGAAAGCCTTGCTTTTTCTCTCAGCTGTATTTCTGCTTTGGCACTCTGGTGTGCTGCCCCCAAGGACGGGTATTTTCCCCTCAGTTAATCCTGGAAATAACCTTTACATCTTTGTCCTAAAGCATGTCTTTTAGTCAATTCTGGATCCAATAAAATTGACAACTGAGATTAACCCTCACATACCAATAAGACAAGGGCTTACTGACTCACACAACAATACATTAGTCTCTAGACCCCCTCCTAATCTCTGTTGCTCAACACTCAAATGCCATCCATGATGGGTCATGAAATCTTCCCTGTGAAGTGTAGCAAGGTGTAGCCAATTTATATATGTAAAATGATCTTTCCTTCTGGAGCTTATATTCTAGTGGAGGGGATACAGTAAGCAAATTATCACACAATGTAATAGAAATTTACAATCCTGGAAGATGTGGCCATTTAAAATATAGGTAACAATTTAAAACTTGTCCAAAAGGGGGGAATTCTCCATGATCTAATGTTAAGTGGGTGAATCTATAAATGTAATCATAAAAAAGAAACCTAATGTTGTGGGCACTTCACAAGGAGGAAAGGCTGAAATAAAGCAGGCAGCTCTTTAATAGTGATTGACATTTTGATGTGGCTCTCCAGGTCATTGTTGAGTATGTGCTTCTGTAAACAGAATGTGTCCTCTAAGACAGAAAACAGAAAGATTGTCCCATAAAGAGCTCCCTCTGTTAACATGGGACCCAAGTTCTATCCTCAGCACACACATGGGATAGTGTGGTGACATGTAAAGACTGGCATTGGATCCCCAGTCCTTGCTTGTTATCCAACCCAGCCAAATTGGTGATGTCTAGCCCAGTGAGAGACATTGTCTTATTTTAAAAAGATTGTGAAGGCAATGTGTGTGGAGAGCCGTGAGCACTCGCCATTACAAGATGGCGCTGGCTTCCTCTGTGCCTAACTGGTAAACAAGTAATGTGCACAGGTGCAAGAGTGAATTTGTGCCAAGTCACTGCCCATCCCAAGGTGTAGCAATGAGGCGATGGGCGAACAACAAATCAGGTGCTGACACGCCACACTAAGGTATATTTAAGCAGCACCATTTTCCGGGGTTCGGGGTCTTCCTCCTGATAAAGTAATAAAGCTTTGCTGCAGAAGAATCCGGTTGTCCGAGTGTGTTCTTGCTGGCGAGACATTAGCTCGAAACAAATGTGGTTCATCATGAAAAGGTACCTGCAACGAAACCTGAGAACCTACGTAGAAGGAGAGAACCAACTCTTGTAAGCTGTCCTCTGGCTTCTATATCCATCTCCTCCTCACAAATAAGTGAATGTTGTTTTTAATTAAAAGAATAAAAGGGATATGTTCTGAGGAGTGACACCAGATGCTGACCTCTGGACTGATAGACACACACACACACACACACTCACGCACACACATACACAAGCACAATCATACACCCATCTGTATAAATCATTTTTGTGTGAACTCCCCCTATCATCAAATATGACTACACACACTTTCTCCCACAATAACTAATCCTGTATCAGCAATACTGGTCTCTTGCTTCTTGTCATCAAATATATGCTTATGGAGAATAATGTGTGAGCTCTTTCTGGGGAGGTACACCAGCACTTATTCATTCCAGATAGGACACCAAGGATAAACCAAAGAAAGAAATGTATATTGTTACTCACAGGAGCATCACTTGGGTGTGTGGATGGTGGGTTACCTACATACAGAAGCATCACTTGGGTGTGTGGATGGTGGGTTACCTACATACAGAAGCATCACTTGGGTGTGTGGATGGTGGGTTACCTACAGGAGTATGAGTAGGGTGTTGATACCTGTATTCAGGAGGAAAAGTGAAGCATTATTCACAATAGTATGAACAAGCAATGTCTCAAATATTTTCTATTGCTGTGACAAACACTGTAACCAAAAGCAATTTGAGGAAGAAAAGGTGTGTTTGGCTAACCTGACCTGACCACAGTTGATCATAGAAGAATGTCATGGCAGGAGCTCAGGGCAGGAAATGAAGAGCCATGGAAGAACACTGCTTTTTGCTGCCATGGCTTCCTTAGTCTATTTTCATCACACCCGGCTATTTCACAGCCTGGCACTGCTTGCCAAGGGGTGGCACCACCCACAGGGGACAGGCCCCTTCTACATCAATAATTAATTGAGAAAGTGCCCCCACAGACTTGCCTACAGAGCAATTTGATAAAGTAAATTTTATAATTGAGGTTTCTTTGTGTCAGATGACTGTAGTTTGTATCAAGTTAACCAAAACCTAACCAGTACAAGAAGTTATCCACAGGAGAATGGATGGGTAATGATTTACGGGAGTTGGGGTAGGAACTACTCACAGGAAGATGGATAACTACACTACTTAAGAAAGTTTTGATTTTTATCCTAGTAACCATAAATTCTCTAGATCTTCTTGGGGAGTGTGTATGGTCTTATGAGCCCTCCCCTTCCCTACATTCTAGGAAATCAAGGAGCTAATGCCTTATGGGTCTTTTGAGAGCATTTCCAGACTCTTCTGTGAGTTGCAGAAGGCAATGGTCATGCCATGCCCAGGAGAGTTGCACACATTGCTTCCAATCTGTGAGTTCAGAATCGTCCCTATTAGAAAGAATTGGTACCAGATGGTAATGCCACTTGAAATGGAGAGAGAGAGAGAGAGAGAGAGAGAGAGAGAGAGAGAGAGAGAGAGAGAGAAGGGTGGGGGTGGGGTGGGGGTGGAGGAGGAGGATAGGAGTTGACCCAGGGCTATCTGATTCCCAGGAGCATTCTATGTTCATAAACTTGATAGTAAAAATCTAAAATAAGACCCAAAGTTACTATCATCTCTTGGCATATCTTCTGTAAACTCAATCTCTCATGTTTGAGAAGGACCCATGACTAGGATGGCACATCTCTCTACGGCAATGTTGCAATATATGACCAGGAATTTTTCAGGAATAATTAGTCTTTAAACTTGAGCTAATCCAAATGTGATTGCCCTGTGTGGGATTCATTCACTCGAAAGGAGCAGGGTTATTTCTAAAGTCAGAGAGCTAGCCAGCTAGCCTTTGATGGAGATGACAGTCTATAGCTGTAAGGAATTGAATTCTCCCAACAAGCAGTGAATCTGGAAGAACTAGGTTAAGATGGGATTGAGTAGCATCAGTAAATACTGCAAGGCAGTTGAGATCCTGAGCAGAGGATCAAGCTAATCCACATTCAGAATCTCACATGTGATAATCATATGGGCTGTGTTCAGCTGGCCCCTTTGTATGGCATGGAGCCACAGAAAGCCAGCACACCCACATCACTCTTTCTCTGCCTCCGGTATGAGCTCATCTTTTAGTCAAATATAGATCCAGATTTCTAGCTGCACCATCTAGTTAAGGCTGAAATGTGGGAAGAATTGAAATCTCACTCTTGAGGAGAACATGGAGGCCAGGTGTGAGTGGCAAGAACTATTACCATTCAGAGGTTCCAGGCATCTGCCACCATGCCCAGTTCCTGACAGATCAGGCGATATAAAATTTTTATCAGTGAGCTGTCAATGCTGACCAAAACTTTCAAGTTCAAAGGAAATGTACATAAGCATCACATTGTCTAATAGCATACAAGAACTCCAGTACCAGGTCATAACAGAGGAATAAAAATGGATTTCCACTGAGTCATGGCATGAAACAGCTCATAGTAGAGAGATAAGGAGGCTGCTCCATTCCAAATGGCAGCAACTTCAAATGAGAAGGCTTTTATACTCTCAGGGGTTTGATTATCCAGGCAGATAAGAGCGAGAGGGAAAGGGAAATCAAAGAGAAATAAGACTCCAGAGATTGCCAGAGAAACCAGGTTATTTGGGGAAAGCGGTCATTCTGCCAGTTGTTTTCTATTAAGAATCAAATCCTCAAAGCCAGGATTTCCAAGTCAGTGTTATTTGGGTCCTTTACAAGGTGGAGACTTTAAGAACAGAGATACTACACTAAGCCCTTTTTGAAAAGATCTGAATAATTGACTGCAGCAACAAAGATGAGTTGATGAGTTTGCAGATTGTTTTGTAGGGAATCAGGCCCACTGATGAGGAGAAGACCACATGCTGATGTGACTGAGTTATAGACAAGAGCTCAGCAGCAGGATCACTGAGAGGGACTCAACCAATGAAGAGTGGCCTTAAGAATTAGAGAATTAGAAGACATACAGGCATACATATAGATAAACTCAGGTTAGGTACAGAAATAGAGATGTGAGTTGACAGATATGTAAGTATATTATATGTATGTACATATATACATATATGAACACACATACATATATACATATACACACATATATACATATATATGTATACACACATATATACATATATATGTATACACACATATATGTATATGTATATGTATGTGTATATGTGTGTGTGTGTGTGTGTGTATATATATATATATATGTATATATATTTCAGGTTGTGTCCACTGTTGGTGCCTTTCCACCTCAGGAGTCCCAATCCTGAGTTTTAACAACAATTAATATGTATATATATATATATATATATATATATATGATAAAATAAATGAGATGAAGAAGATAGTTGTTTCTTTTTAACAGTAGCATATTCCACTAAATCTTATGCACCATAGTTGCACATGCATGTGCACATGCACATACATGAATATCCAGAAAGTAAAGGAAACATTATATGGTGAGAGAGAGAAAGAGAGAGAGAGAGTGCTCATAATTGGAGAGATGCTGTTATTCTGGGATCTTTTGCTGGTATGTGACTCAAATCCCAGACATTTATAGACAGACCTTATGTCATGTCACACCATGATTAAAATTGACAGCTGCCGGAGGAACCTACCTGTTTAAAGAAACTGTTCTTCATTGCCTGGTTGACAAAATAAACCTCAAGAGTAACTGAACCCATTCTTCATTTCATTTTCCAGCATACGCCGTGTTCATAGCTGGCCCAATCTATAAATGTAAGTCATCCAGCCTCTAACTCAAGGGAAGGAAGTGGGGAAGCCAAGGGATTCGGCAGGTCCAATTCATCACCCAGGAAATAAACAGGGCCCTGCTACCAGCGTGGTGGGATGATAGCAACTGCGTTATAACTAAGTGCCCAGCCAGAGTTGTTGAGTGGGACTCAACCAATAAAGCTTGACCTTGGAGAACAAAGGGAATTGGAAGACAGATGACCCAGCCCACAGAGATGAGTTTTCTCCTCTGTAAAATGTGAGCAGGTGGTACAGTTCCTCGTATTTCTCTGGTTCATCACTTACAGAGCACATTAACAGATGCATTCTCGTGTGATCCTCGACACCTCGTTAGGCAGACAGGCTTGTCGGCCCAGCCCAGAGGACTTCAAGAGATGCAACCCAAGTCTGTCACTCTGTCATTGTACAGGAACCCTGCTCTCCTATTCACTTCCTGAATCCAAGCTTCTTTTCAGTACTACCCCTCTCTGTAGTGAAGTTTTGTTATGAAAGCTCGCAGTGCTGAGGGGCAAAATGTCCTTTATAAAGAAGTATCAGAGCAAGAATATACCAGCATAGCAAGCATGACCTCAAGCTTCTCAAACGGATGCTCTTTAGCTGGTTCTAACTAGCTGAGACCAAATCAGCACAGCTCTCAGTGTCGCCTGCCTGCTCTGAGGGTATCCTGTGGTTTCCGATCTCACCAGGATGCTTTCACTGGGTATACATCCAGCATTAGGTCAGGGATCTCTCAGGAAAATCAAACTTTGGTCCTTATTCTCACACCTGGTTTTGAACCAAAAGCTTCCTCACTAATCACACAGTTCATCTACTCAAGGGAATGCCACTAGTTCATTGCATCCACAGAAAGAAAAGTTTTGTCCAGTGAAGTACTTGTTTAGCAAGTATTGAGGTTTCCTAGGTTTTTTTTATTATTATGTATTTTCCTCAATTACATTTCCAATGCTATCCCAAAAGTCCCCCATACCCTCCCCCCCAACTTCCCTACCCACCCATTCTCATTTTTTGGCCCTGGCGTTCCCCTGTACTGGGACATATAAAGTTTGCATATCCAATGGGCCTCTCTTTCCAGTGATGGCGGCCTAGGCCATCTTTTGATAATGTGCAGCTAGAGTCAAGAGCTCCGGGGTACTGGTTAGTTCATATTGTTGTTCCACCCATAGGGTTGCAGATCCCTTTAGCTCCTTGGGTACTTTCTCTAGCTCCTCCATTGGGGGTCCTGTGATCCATCCAATAGCTGACTGTGAGCACCCACTTATGTGTTTGCTAGGCCCCGACCTAGTCTCACAAGAGACAACTATATCAGGGTCCTTTCAGCAAACGCTTGCTAGTGTATACAATGGTGTCATTGTCTGGAGGCTAATTATGGGATGGATCCCTAGATATGGCAGTCTCTAGATGGTCCATCCTTTTGTCTCAGCTCCAAAGGGTTTTGTGACTTGGAGACAGCAGGATCCTGGAATCTGACGGGCCATCCAGCCCCACTGACTTAATGAGGTACAGATCAGTGAAAGACCCTGCCTCAAAAAACAAGATGAAGGCAGGCATGGGGGGGACCATCTTTGAATCCAGCACTTGGGAGGCTGATACAAGGGCATCTCTGTAAGTTCAAGGCCAGTCTACTCCACATAGAAAATTCCATATCAGCCATGGAAACATAGTGAGGCCCAGTTTCAAAGAAAAACAAAACAAGGGGAACCTGTGTCAGGAATGACAGAATGACAGTCAAGGTAGTTCTCTGGCCTACACACACACACACACACAACACACACACACACCATCACTTCTGAAGACACTCTAAAGAATATAAAGGTAACAACACAGGGAACTCTGACAAAGAAGCTTCTACACACTACAGCCCAGCGTTACCTTGCAGAAGGAGGATACCCTCTTGCTCTTTTTATCTACATTGAGCAGTACACTGGTTGTCACATGAGCTGAGACCCAGGCCTGTTACAGGGTCAAAAGAGCTACATAGTCACTCCAACAACCTTGCAAAAAGGGTCCTGCATTTGACAAATGTTTTGTTCTTTCCATCAAGAATATTCATATTCTCTCTCTCTCTCTCTCTCTCTCTCTCTCTCTCTCTCTCTCTCTCTCTCTCTCTCTCTCTCTCTCTGTGTGTGTGTGTGTGTGTGTGTGTGTGTGTGTGTGTGTGTGAGGGAGAGAGAGAGAGAGAGAGAGAGAGAGTGCTTTACCAACTGAATTATCTCCCTGGTCCTTCCACTTTCAACCTTACCTCTTTCAAATAAAGCTCTGCATTTGTTTTTAGAGCTCTGCATTTTTATTTCAAAATGAGTCCTAAGCTTGGGTAGCCAGCATCACCCAATAATCACTTCCTAGACTGAGATAAGCCATGGCAGTTCTGGAATCTACTTGTAAGAAACAAGAAAGAAAAGAGAGTCAAAGGCCAATGCTTGGGTCATTGCAAATATTATATGAACACACATAGGCTATGCTACCTGTGGGTGATAGCTTGAAGATTTGACATCATCCTTATATAGAGTAAACAGCACAGACTAGGCACCCAAAACTAGACTTTTAAATTATTTATCACCATTATTTTTAGGCAGCTGGGTAGGGTTTGGGCTATCAAAGGTAAATATGCAGAATGTATATTCCTAGTAATATTCCATGAAAAACATGGAAAAAATCAGTGGACTACAATTTCTATAGTTTCAGTCATTCCAGAGCATACCGTTTTTTAAAAAATCTGACCTCTGTGTTTGTGACATCATCATGGCTTAAAATAAGATTAATTATATAAAATGATTTTAAACCTAAAAAGCATTACAATGAACTTTGTCATCCTATCCAAGTTAAGTCATATTTTATTACTTTTTATTGTCCTGATTAATGCACAATTTAGAAAGTTTTATTCTATATAACTATTTTTGTATTACTATTAGACTCTTCAATAAATTCTGTCTCATCGTGACCATCAGTCCTTGTCTAGAATAAAAATCCACAAATTAACTAAACAAACCATGTTTTTCAGAAGCAAGTTAAGAGCCTGCCTTTACTTGTTTGGTGAGTACTTGGGAGTATTCTCAGGGCTCAAGTTGGAGACCCCTCCTCCCATGACACACCCATCTCTCTGCCAAGAGCTGGGCTTGAGGAGCTATTGGTGATACCATGTCTGCTCCCTGTTCTCTTCCTGTGTGCCGAGTGGTTACTGTGGGTGAACTGGTTACTGGAATTATGCTTGACTCGATAGAAAGGATGTCTCAGACCCCCTGAATGAAAGAAGGAAAATGGCCAAGTGAAATAATGCTAAGAAGACAGAAGGACTTAGCAAGAAATTGTATTAAGGAGGCTATGACATGGAGCTTTTCTCTACTCCCAGCAGAAGTCTCAGTAACGTGGCTAGACCTCGCAGAGGGTTAACTGAACACACCGTAGAAATAGACGAGAGATACATGAGGATTCCAGATAAACCAATGCATGGAAAGTTTACTGTGTCTCCATGGAAACTTAGGAAAAGCTATGGCTTTAAAAGTTTTATAAGAATGTAATCGAATATTATAAGCATGTTCTATTTAGAACAAGAAGAATATCTGGATGTCTTTTCTTCCTATGATATTTTTGCATAACGATCTTCTCTTCAATAGACTGAAAGGGAGTCAAAAAAAAAAGTTTGAGGACAGGAAAAATCAAGATGATAACTAACATTGAGGACCACTGTCCTCTGGCTATGACATGGTCGTTGAACTCATGAACTCTGTACATCTGTGATTTCCTGTAGGAGATCTGTACAGACTTGGGTCCTTTAACATTCTGTCCTGGACAGAGGAAGGAGCTCCTGTGGATCCCTCTCATCCCCAAGACTCTAGAGATGATTGACACTTGCTAGAGGAAAGATGGTTTTTGTGTTCAGTGGTGTTGCCACCATAAGTTGCCCTGGCCACTGTAGATAATCCCAGTTAATCTCATTGTTTTACCAAACTAGACCTGAGTGGGATCCTTTGTCTCTGTGGCTGCTGTTCCTCAGAAGAAAATCTCACACAACTAGACTGCATGCTGTCAGTTAGGACTTGTCCATAGTAGCTAGGTCCTGCTACTCATTAAACAAAATCAACATTGAAGATGAGAAGGCTGACAACTACATCTCCAAGACTTGTTTGCAAAGGTATATGGATAAAGTTGGACTCTGAGAAGGGTAAAACACCTTACCAGATTTGGAGGGCATGCAGTAGAGGCTGTCACCATTCCCAGGCTTCAGCAGCAGGTGAGACAGGAGAACCTCACTGTCCTCTTCATGTCTTTGTGTTTCTCTTGGTGACAGAAGCTATGGCCATAATAGAAGCAGGTCACAGCCACCACAGTAGCTTCCAGATTTTTGCTTCTAGAGCTGTTTTGAGAGATCTTCTAGTAATCTAGTTACCTGAATAAAATTCTACCCTGCTCAAGCCTTTTACTGGCATTTTCCCTTACAGATTCTGGACTGATACAGTGTCATAATGGCCTAAGCACATTAACAAATTTCCATATTTAAACAGCCAATGGCTTCATGGCATTCTCCAAATTTTCCTACAGAAGGAAGAAAAGTAACTTTGTCTTGCTGTCTTAATTCATTTGAGTCTATTAATATTTAGTAAACACACAATAGGTGGTGGCACCATTTATTTAATTTATGAAAAACTTTGCCACTATGGGGTATGCAGTTTCGCATGTTAAATCATGTAATCACCATCAATAACAGAAGCCATTGAAAAAGTCAAGCCAAATAGAGCTTTCTTACAAAGCATCCTAAATGAGCTTGGGACAGTGGTCATTAGGTCAGCTGTGGACTTATTTTTGGTGTTGTTATTTTATTTATTTACATTTCAAATGTCCCCTTCCCAGCTTTCCCTCAGCAAACCCCCTATCCCATCCCACCTCCCCCCTTTCTCTATGAGGGTGCTCCCCCACTCACACACCCACTCCCACCTCACTGTCCTAGAATCTCCCTAAGGCTGGGGCATGAAGCCTCCACAGGACCAAGCATCTCCCCTCCTGTTGATGCCAGATTAGGCAGTCCTCTGCTATATATGCAGTTGGAGCCATGGGTCCCTCCATGTGAGCTCTTTGGTTGGTGGCTTAGTCTCTGGGAGCTCTGGGGGGCCTGGTGTTTGATATTGTCATTCTTCCTATGGGATTGCAAACCACTTCAACTCTTTCCGTCCTTCCCCTAACTCCTCCATTGGGATCTCTGTGCTCAGTCCAATGGTTGGCTGAGAGCATCTGCATCTGTATTAGTCAGGCTTTGGCAGAGTCTCTTAGGGGATGGCCATATCAGGCTCCTGTCAGCAAGTGCTTCTTAGCATCAGCAATAGTGTCTGGGTTTGGTGGACTTCTAAACAAAGCAGAGTAACTTAAGTTTTTCTATCCAGCCTTGAGCGTGGAAGACCCTGGGAGTGTTACTTTTTCTATTCCTCTTCTCCCACCTTTTATCTCTTTTTCTCTCCACCACATTCACCTACCCAAAGTTCTAAAATGCTTAGTAGGCAAAGTGAAGTTTTTCTCACTCTGGGGACATATTTCTCTGACCCTCTTGCAGACATACCTTATTGTATAATCCTCATACACATTCAGTTCCCCATCCTTCTTTTTATTTTTTTTATTTCTTTTTCTTTTCTTTTTTCCTGATATAGAAACATGATATTTCCCTCTATCTAGCTGTAAGCTGAGAAGTTAAATACTGACCAATTTGGAGAGAGGTTAGGGATGCAGAAGACACAGAGCTTAGGGAGAGTGGGTGAGACTACTACTTCATCTTCATATTTTTGTTCTTCCTATGGGTTTGCAAACCACTTTCAGTCCTTCCCCTACTCCAAATAACATTTGATATTTGATAGGCTTTCAATAGACATTTAAGGGCGAAGAGATAAGTTGTGTTACCAACATATACTGTTTTAACAAAAATCTGTGAATCTGGGCCAAGGAAGATGGCTCACTTAGTAATATGGTTCCCTTGAAAGCATGAAGACATGAATTTCATGCCCAGACTCCACATGTAAAAGCCCAGGCATAGTGGGATGTGCTTCTAATCAGAGGGCTTGGGAAGTGGAGATGGGATGGGGGGTCCTGGGGTTCCCTAACCAGCCAGCCTAGCCTACAGCCAGTCCCAAACCAGGAAGAGATTCTGTCCCAAAAATCAAGGTGTATGGTCCCTGAGGAACATTAACTGGCTTTGTTCTCAGACCTCCACAAACTCATGTTACATACATAGCACATATACACCTCCATATATAAGTGTACATACATACAAGTTCATGACTCCTAAACATAGTACAGAATTATTTCAGAACCAATTCCCCAGTCCCCTTGCATCCTATAGTGTCTGTGTGTCAAGTGTTTTCCAGCAGAATGTGGAAAGAAGAAATAGGGGTCCTTTATAAGGCAGAATTTTCAAAGCAAGTCCATTACGCTTCCAATGTCTGAACATAAAGAGAGCCAAGACCTTATATAGCATAGCCATAGACAAAAGAAGCTGATGCATCCAAGTTAACATATGGAGGATTGAGGTGGGGAAACCATATCTGCACAACTTTACATAAGTGAGAAAAATGCATCCTATTACCCACACGGAGATATGCTTGTGACAGTTTGTAAGATCTAGGAACTAGAAAGAAATGTTCATTAACTCATACATGGATAAATGTGTGTGCCACCTGCATAGGCTAGAGTAGTATTTAGCCATTAGGAGAAAGAATATTCTGGTGATATCCACAAGGACATGAGTGACTCTTCAAAAGCATTATGCTAAGTTAAATAGAGGGAAAAAAAGAAAAGGCTATGCCCCAAATGATTTCATTAGTACTCTGGGAAAGGCAAAACCACAGGGACGGAGATATAAGGAGTAGGTAATGACCACCATGGAACTTTGGGGGAACAGACATGTTCAATAAATTTATTGTTGTGGTGATTTTTTAGTTGACAATTATTGTGAAGTGGGAGAATTTAAAATTGAGCTGGCGAGGCAGGAGGCAATGGTTCAGTCAGCAAAGTACTTACCTTTCAAGTATGTGGGCCTGAGTTTAACCATAAAACCATGTTTTTAAAAAGCAGACAAAGTGATGCATCTCTGATGTTCTAGCATTGGAGAAGCAGAGGCAAGCTGATCCCTCAGGCACCCTGGCCAGGCAGCTTACTTGCTGAGTTTCAGGTCAGTGAGGGACCCTGTCTCAGAAGAAATAAGGCAGGCAAAGCCTGAGAAATGATAGCCAAGGTTTATCTCTGATCTCTGCAGGCACATACACAAATACACATTCAACTTGTGCACACATACATCTTCATGCAAACACACACTAAAAGCACACATGTGTACACATGAAAAGAGGGTATTATTTACAACATATAAATTATTTATCAAAAAGACTGATTTTTGCTTATCAAAATTCATTTTTAAAAATTATAAAATTGTCAAAATAGGTAAATAATATACAATTTACTCTTTCTAGAGGTTGTGGTCCTCCACAGGTTGACTGTGCTCTGATAGATGTGTTCACATGCATGCGTACATGGGTAGAACTGATTTTTTTTAAGGACATAAAGTTGGCAGGGAATGTATATAGAAGGCTGTGAATGTAGGAGGAGTTGGAAGGCATGAAGGATGACTATGATCAAAATACTTTGTACACATAAATACAATGTCCAAAGAGAAGTAAAAAATATAAGAAACTTTTATTTATTACTGATTATTTATTTATTATTTATTTGCATCACAAATGCTGTCCTCCTCCCTGGTCCCCCTCACAGAGTCCCCCCCAACCCTCATTCCCCATCCCCCATCCCCTTTGTCTCTGAGAGGGTGGGGCCCCATCAGTATCCCCTGACCCTGTTACATCAAGTCCTGCAGGATTAGGCACATCTTATTCCACTGAGGCAGGATAAGGCAGCCCTCTGCTACATTTGTGTTTTGGTCCAGTCCATAAGAAACTATTTTTTAAGTTATTGATGGAATTTTATTTTCTTGTTTAACATGAATGTTTTATTAATTCTCTGAGAGTTCCACACAATGTGTTTGATCATATTCACTACTGTCCTTAACTCCTTCAAGATCATCCTCACCTCTCTATCCATCCCCTACTTAATGTCCTGTTTCATTTTAATCACCCATCAAATCCATTTTGTGGTATGTACTTTTTGGTCTGAGTCTATCCACTGGAGCATGGTCAAACTACCAAGGGTCGCAGCATTACAGAACATTGAGTGTCCATTTCCCAGAGCCATAAACTGGCCAACTAGCCCTCAGTTAGGTGTGGAGACCCAGGAACCTCATTCCCACTCCATTCTAGCCACAACTGCTATGAACTAATGAGTGGGGAGGCCCTGTTATGGTCAGAAGACATTGTTTAGCTCTGGCTCTAACAATCTTCCCAGTCCTTCTTCCACAGCATCCCTGAGCCTTAGTGGGGAGTGTGACAGAGATGTCCCATTTGTGGCCAAGTAATGCTCAATCACTTATTCCCTGCATTTTGACCATTTGTGGATTTCTTCGTTGACCAACATCCACTGCACAGAGAAGCTTCTGAGAAGCTATCTGAGGGCTGCACTAAGCCATGAGTAGAATGCTTGGAAATTGTTTTTAAATTATGTTGATGAAGCTTATAAAATATACGGATATATTTTTTCTATATAAAAATTTCTCATTGGACCAACACAGGGGAGTGTGCTCATTCTAGAAGCTATAAGCTACTAAAAAGCCTTGCACTAGGAATGAGACACTTCTCCTGAAGATATTGGTCTGAGGCATCCTGGAAATGCCCCCCAAACAATCCAGGCTTTTGACATTGCTCTTAGTTGCCCATCTAAACTTGATGGTAAGACCTCATTGCTGAGGACACCCCATGCATTGCTTGAAGGACATGGAGAAATCAATCTGTCCCTGAACAGGAAGCATCTTTCTTTATGCTGGTTAGCTTTCATAGTATCCAGAGATATTTGCAAGCTGCTGTGGTGATGGTGGTGGTGGTAGTGGTGGTGGTGGTGGTGGTGTTGGTATCAGTAGTCTTACCCAGATGTGAGCAACATAGCAAGAGATGCTTATGGGTGCAGTAGTGGCAACGATGTTATGTGAATAACCAACTTCTTTCTTATTGACTAGATCTTGGGCCCACCCCACAGGAGAAAGTACTCTCCTCGTACTGCAAATCAATAATTGGAATGATCACAATGCCCAGGGGGACCTTATTTCTATTATCTTACTAAATGGACATAGTAACAACCTGGCCTTTAAATTTTTTAAAGTATTATATGAAAACACTGGAATATCATCAATAGCACTGTCATTCCAGCTAATATGCGAAGGAGGGAAGGCACTTGCTCGCACCAGAGGCAGTTTTTACGTGCTCCAAGAGGCCCTGCATGGTGTCAAGCTTATAATAAGTGTTCAGGGGGAAAACTGTGTTGAAGTGAGTTTAATTCCTCGCTCACAATTTTTTATATTCTGTAGTTTGCCTACAATCATTTATATATTCATTCATCCATTTCCCCCTATCACCGCACACCATAAAACAAAGGCTGCCAGGCTTGAAACTCCGTGAACACGTTTTTCAAATACTTCCCATGCAAGCAATCAGCCGTCGGTCTGTTTTATTCATAAGGCAATTTTTCTTTCTAGCTGCTGGAGCCACTTAAACATTTAATATCCATAAAACTGCTTTAATTTTTTAAGGACACAAATGGGGATTCCATCACAGTGAATAGGGAATCATTGGATGTCATGGCAACAGGCCTCATTGGACCACTCAGCCTTCACTTTTAAAAGGTAGCTCTCCCAAAAATAGTCTGATTTGCTTGGTCCTCCCTCTAACTCTCACGTGTAGAATCCTAGACTTCCAGTAACCAGAACTCGCCCTTTCTTTCCACTTCACTGTGGTGCTTTTCCATTTTGTGAAGAGTTAATGCCCCTCACGTGTCACTAGACCTATTTCCCAGAAAATAGCACAGAATAAATGATAAACGCTAGAAAGAAATCATGTAAGAAAGAGAAGTATATTCTGGTAGCGAGTAGAAGGGAAGTAAACAATGCCTTTCTCTGTCACTCTTTCTTTGGTGGGAGGATCTCTCGCTGAACCTGGAGCTCACTGATTGGCCTGAACTTCCTGACCAGAGAGCTGAAGCCAAGGACTCTCCTACTTCAGACCCTCCAGGGCTGGAAGACAGGCCCACACTTCAGTGCTTTAGTTTTTACAGAAGTGCTGAAGTTCTACGTTCAGCGGTAAGATGGAAAGTGATCAGAAGAATCCCCAGAAGCTCACAAGTCAGTAACCCAGTACACACAGTGATGGGCAAGAGCTCCTGTCATAAAGAAGTGAATAAACATTGCATGTTTGTCCTCTGATCTCCATGTTCTTTGTGGTACATATGCCCTCACACCTGCACATATGAATAAACGTGTGCACATATCAATCGCATGCACACATTTTAAAGTAGGTTATCCTAGATGATTCTTCTAGTTGTGAAATGCAATCATTTATAGTCCCTGAAAGTAAACAGGGGCTTAAGTGGCCATCTGGTTTAATTTTGTCCCTATGTCTCTGATTTCACCCCAGCAGGAGGACACTTAGATCTGTGACAAATTGTCACCCATCATCTTGATAAAACAGATGTAAATGCCGTCCCATGGTGGTTCTGTGTCTTCTCATATAGACCATTAGTAATCCCCTACCTCAGAAACAGGGCAGTGCTTACTCACTGAAATGTCAAAATTGACATACCAAGATTACAATCCTCAGAATGGAGTCCAGCACCAGAGAAAGAACAATCTGTACTCTGGGGTCCACTGTGGCCTTCTGCACAATGCCTTGACATCATCAGAGGCTTCTAGATGTAAAATCTGTCTCCGAGGATATATTTTCACTCTGGTCAGACAATTAATGAGTGAGGCTATTAAAGCTAAATCTATGGTTGTTAGCATTTGAAAGAGAGCTCCCTGGGAAAATGGTCTAAGAAAGAAGACATTACGATAGAGGTATCAGGGGGGCTGGCTCAGCAGGTAAGCGCACATACTTCCCTTGCAGAGGGCCTGAGTTCTAATCCTAGCAATCACATTGGGGAGCTTACAATTGCTTTGACTTCAGCTCTAGGGGACTCAGCGCCTTCTTCTGGTCTCCATGGGCACTTGCATGTATATGCACATTCAGATACCCTCACATATACACATACTTAAAAATAAAAATTAAAAAAAAATAAATTCACCGAGTTCAGTGATAGCGTGCTTCATAGCTGTGGTTAGATGAAAGGCACATACTGGGAGTGGATGATGGAGGGCCATCAGTAAGGTGGGCCAACGGCAGAGATAAGAGAGCTGTGTTCTGTTGGATGGTGACCTTCCAAGAGGCTTTGCCCAGATCAAAGGAACAGAATGGCTTTGTGGATTAATTAAGTACTCAGTCACTGTTTGGATGAGAGGAATATAATTTGTGGTTTTGGAAAAGTTTTTCGTGTTAAGTAAATAAAAGGTGCCCTCCTCACCTTCCCCCATAATGAAATTTCTTCCTTAAGTCCTGATGACAGAGAGGTTAATGGAAAGCTTGGGGGAAATTGCTAAACTTTGACAATTGAATGATAGCAGGGGAGTTTGTATAGCGTAGGTGGGTGAAATGGCAGGGGAGGACAAACAGAGGCAATGGGTAGCAGGCAGACCATGCAGTCTATGTAATTAAATAAACAGCTCCATCCATACTCAGCAAAACTCCACAGTTTACTCCTATCAAAATGAGTGTCTGCTTTAGGCCTAGGCTTTGGGCCTCTGGTGTTCCTTTACCTACTTTGTAATCTGATATTCTTATATCTCACAGCCTTCTTTTACAATACAAGAGTTCCTTAGTTATTGGAACATTAGAAGCAGATAGAGAGGACAAGCCATGTCTATATGCCTGTAGAAAACTATTCAGACTGAGATTCCCTGAAGCCATCTTACTGACACTTTATTCACTCCCAGATTCAGCTGCATTGTCACCTAGGATTTTGGGATCTACATTCTACCCCAAGTGCTGGAAACAAAATCATTCTGTGGGAAGTTTTATATGGGAAATTCAAAAGAATAGCTGGGGAGATGGCTTAGTAGGGAGTGTTTTCTTGCAAGCATGGGGACCTGAGTTAAATTTCCAGAACTTCTCCAGAAAGCTGAGCATAACAATGTACACTTGGGTGAAGTGTGGGGTGAAAAATCCCACACTGAGGATGAAGAAACAGTGGGGTCCCTGAGGTTAGAATGTGAGACCATCTAGATTACTTGATGAGTCACGGGTCAATAAAAAAAACCCTATCTTTAAAGACAGAAAGGAAGGAAGGAAGGAAGGAAGGAAGGAAGGAAGGAAGGAAGGAAGGAAGGAAGGAAGGAAAAAAGAAAAAGAAAAGAGAAATCTATCATCTATTCAGATTTCATTTCTGTTGGTGTGATAAAACACAGCAAAAAAGAAACCCTGGGGAGACTTTCTCCCTACCTATGCAATATAGTACTTGAAGTTATAGCCAGAGCAATCGGACAACAAAAGGACATCAAGGTGATACAAATTGGAAAGGAAACCTCAAGGTGATACAAGTTGGAAAGGAAACCAGGCATAGTAGCACACACCTTTAATCCCAGCACTCAGGAGGCAGAGGCAGGTGGATTTCTGAGTTCAAGGCCAGCCTGGTCTACAAAGTGAGTTCCAGGACAGCCAGGACTATACAGGGAAACCCTGTCTCGAAAAAACAAAAAAGAAAAGAAGTCAAAATATCACTATTTGCAGATGATATGATAGTATATATAAGTAACCCCAAAAATTCCACCAGAGAACTCCTAAACCTGATAAACAGCTTCAATGCAGTAGCTGGATATAAAATTAACTCAAACAAATCAATGGCCTTTCTCTACACAAAGGATAAACAGGCTGAGAAAGAAATTAGGGAAACAACACCCTTCTCAATAGTCACAAATAATATAAAATACCTTGGTGTGACTCTAACTAAGGAAGTGAAAGATCTGTATGATAAGAACTTCAAATCTCTAAAGAAAGAAATTGAAGAAGATCTCAGAAGATGGAAAGATCTCCCATGCTCATGGATTGGCAGGATTAATAAAGTAAAAATGGCTATCCTGACAAAAGTAATCTACAGATTCAATGCAATCCCCATCAAAATTCCAACTCAATTCTTCACTGAGATAGAAAGGGCAATTTGCAAATTCATCTGGAATAATAAAATACCTAGGATAGCAAAAACTATTCTCAACAATAAAAGAACCTCTAGTGGATTTACCATGCCCAACATTAAGCTGTACTACAGAGCAATTGCGATAAAAACTGCATGGTACTGGTACAGTGACAGACAGGTAGATCAATGAAATAGAATTGAAGACCCAGAAATGAATCTACACATCTATAGTCACTTGATCTTTGACAAGGGAGCTAAAACCATCCAGTGGAAAAAAGACAGCATTTTCAACAAATGGTGTTGGCACAACTGGTGGTTATCATGTACAAGAATGGGAATTGATTCAATCTTATTTCCTTGTACAAAGCTCAAATCTAAGTGGATCAAAGACCTCCACATAAAACCAGAGACACTGAAATTTATAGAGGAGAAAGTGGTGAAAACCCTCAAAGATCCATATCTTCGAGGAAAAATTGGCATAGGGGAAAAATTCCTAAACAGAACAGCAATGGCTTGTGCTGTAAGATCAAGAATTGACAAATGGCACCTCATAAAATTGCAAAGCTTCTGTAAGGCAAAAGACACTCTCAATAAGACAAAAAAGCCATCAACAGATTGGGAAAGGATTTTTACCAATCCTAAATCTGATAGGGGACTAATATCCAATATATACAAAGAGCTCAAGAAGCTGGACTCCAGAAATTCAATTAACCCTATTTTAAAAATGAGGTACAGAGCTAAACAAAGAATTCCCAACCAAGGAATACCAAATGGCTAAGAAGCACCTAAAAAAATGTTCAACATTCTTAACCATCAGGGAAATGCAAATCAAAACAACCTTGAGATTCCACCGCACACCAGTCAGAATGGCTAAGATCAAAAATTCAGGAGACAGCAGATGCTGGCAAGGATATGGAGAAAGAGGAACACTCCTCCATTGCTGGTGGGATTGCAAGCTTGTACAACCATTCTGGAAGTCAGTCTGGAGGTTCCTCAGAAAATTGGACATAATACTACTGGAGGATCCAGCAATACCTCTCCTGGGCATATACCCAGAAGAAGTTCCAACTGATAATAAGAACACATGCTCCACTATGTTCATAGCAACCTTATTTGTAATAGCCAGAAGCTGGAAAGAACCCAGATGTCCCTCAACAGAAGAATGGATACGGAAAAATGGGTTATATTTACACCAATGGAGTACTGTTCAGCTTATTAAAAACAATGAATTTATTAAATTCTTGGACAAATGGATGTATCTGGAGGATATCATCCTTAGTGAGGTAACCCAATCACAAAAGAAGTCATTAGATATGCACTCACTGATAAGTGGATATTAGCCCAGAAAAATAGAACACCCAAGATACAATTTGCAAAACAGAAGAAAATTAAGAAGAAGGAAGACCAATGGGTGGACACTTCTTTCCTCCTTAGAATAGGGAACAAAATACCCATGAAAGGAGTTACAGAGTCAAAATTTGGAGCTAAGACGAAAGGATGGACTATCCAGAGACTACCCCACTCCATTCCATAATCAGCCACCAAACGCAGACACTATTGCATATGCCAGTAAGATTTTGATGAAGGGACCCTGGTATAGCTATCTCATATGAGGCTATGCCAGTGCCTGGCAAAGACAGAAGTGTATGCTCACAGTCATGTATTGGATGGAACACAGGGCCTCCAATAGAGGAGCTAGAGAAAGTACCCAATGAGGTGAAGGGGTCTGCAACCCTATAGGTGGAGCAACAATATGAACTAACCAATACCCCCAGAGCTCATGTCTCTAGCTGCATTTGTAGCAGAAGATGGCCTAGTCAGCCATCACTGGTAAGAGAGGCCCCTTGGTTTTGCAAACTTTATATGCCCCAGTAAAAGGGAACCCCCGGGGTCAAGAGTGGGGTGGGTAGGGGAGCAGGGCAGGCAGAGGGTATAGGAACTTTTGGGATAGCATTTGAAATTTGAAATGTATATAAAGAAAATATCTAATTAAGAAAAAGAAACCTTGGGAGAAGGGTTTATTTGGCTTACAATTCCAAGTTCTTTTCTATTATTGGGAGGAAGTGAAGACAGAAACTTGAACAGTTAGTCACATCAAAGAGAGAAAGCATAAAGACAAACGACTGCATGCTGTCTGCTCACTGCTCCTGTTCAGTCTTAAGACTTTCTTCAGACTTAAGACAGTTTAGAGCAAAAGCCCTAAAATCATGCCGAAGAGGGCCAACTCAGTTAGTCAGCTCACAATCATCTGGAACTCTAGTCCTAGGAAATCCAACACCCTCTTCTGACCTCCAAATGCACTGGGTGTTCACATGGTGCAAAGATATGCATGCCGAAAGACTACCCATACACATTAAGTTAATTAATTAATTAAAATTCAGGTTTTTAAAACATTAACCATTACAATGCCTCTTTAGGAACAGCATCTGAGGTTGTTTTATGCTCCTTCCTCCCACATATACATATATACATACAAACAAATACACATATACACATACACATGCACAGTGAGAGAGAGAAACACACACACATATATACACATACACACACAGAGAGAGAAAAATGCATGACACACACATATATATGTGTGTGTGTATGTGTGTGTATATATATGTATATGTATATGCATATGTATACGTGTGTGTATATATGTATATGTATATAGTGTATATATATATATATACATACAATATATATACTACACACACACACACAAATACACCTAGCACAAATACACTTGTGCAATTAAATGCCATGAGTCACAAACAGAGAGAGGCAGGACTGTTGGAAGGAAGCATTTTAGTGGGAGAGGGAAGAACATAAGAGACAACAATAGGGGGAAAAATAATCAAAGCATGTTGTATATGCATGAGATTAAAAAAGAAAAAAAGAATGAAATAAAAATTGTGTTTGAAAAAAAAAGTACAAGAAATAGAGCTCCTCTCTGGACGTCAGCCCAAGGATAAGGGCTTCTCAATGTGGAGCCCTGTGAGGAATGTGTGAAGCACTGCACTGGTGTCTGGACTTGAAGGATTCAGACATCTATGTATCTAGATGCTCCTCATAGAGTCAGATGACTGCCCTGATCTTTGCACCATTCCCTATAGCAATGGGGTACCCTGAGTCCCCAGTGAATTGTTACTACTCCAGTGCAAACATGGCCTCTGTGTGGCAAACACTCAGAACCACAGAACTAAAAGATTCAAGTTTCCAGCTTATCTGGTAACTTTCTAACATAAACTACTCCAGACATACCAGCTCTGTTACTATCAGCACATAAACAAATCTCTGGGCAGGGTAGCAGGAAATTGTCTGAATTCAGTTCATTGCACTAAGAAGATCCATCTTAGATGTGAGTAGTGCTATTCATGGGTTAGACTTCTGTGCCGTGGAACCCTGAAAGAGCAATCAGCTAACCTGATGCAATCCTACCAGGGTCTTTATTTGAGCTATCTCCTGCTTACCTCATCCCCGTCCCCCAGCCTCCACCACAGGACTGTTCTGGTGGAGAAAAATTCCCTGAACATTCATAGAGAGGAGATTTTATAGAAATCAGCAAATGAGGGGTGTGTGTTTCTACCCTAACAAGCATCTAATTGGTGTGTTACTATGGTCTTTAGCGTTATTGGCTGATGCTGGGAGTCAAACCATAAACTTTTTTTTTTTTGCAGTATCATAATTACGTTTAATAAAGACTTGGGATTTGAGAACTTTGTACCTAAGATGACCCATTTGCCTTGAGTTTTGCCATAGTACTAGGAGGCAGTGCATGTAAATATTCTCATTTTATCATTAAACACTAAACTATGTCTGTGAGATATTCGGAAGCTTCTAGAGATGTTCAGTAACATATACAAGATGACAAAGACATTAATTAATAGAAATTAATTATAGAAATTAATATTCTTTAAACTTAAATATTGATTTCTTCCTAATTGATGGTTGTTAGGTAGAGGACAGGCTTATTGGGGGATAACTGGAAATGATGGATTTATTGGGGGAGATTAACCTGGAGACACAGGTTTTGTTGGGGTCAGCCTAGAAGCTGGAGTTAGGTTTTGTTGGGGTGGGAAGGGTACTTGGAAACTAACACTCAGTGTTGACCTTGAGTTCAAACTTAGGTCGGATTCTCTAAGATGGAGTCTGAACCCAAATATTTGCTCTCTCAGGGCTCCCTCATTGCATTCATCCCTCTGCTTTCCAGCTGAGGATGCAATGTGACCAGCTGCCTTACACTCCTGCTACCATGACTTCTTTACCATGATGGGCTGTGACCTCACACTGAGCCAAAATAAAACCCAAGTAAACTGATTTGTGGTTTCAAGTTGCTGCTTCCTCTGTGACAGATTATAACCTGGAATTATGAGCTAAAATAAACTGTCTCTCCTAAATTGCTTTTTGTCGGGGTGTTTAATCACAGAAACAGAAATGCAATTAGACTGAGATTAACATCTGCCTCCAGCCTTGGCCATGGCTCTGTGGAATACAGCAGCCAAGATGTAGATGAACACAGATATAAACTATTGAGCTCTGTACACACGACGAGAAAGGATAGGTGTTTGCTTCATCCAGTGGTATTAGAAAAGTCAGATGACCATGTGCAAGAAATAAACCAACTCCGATCCAGACCTCGCACCATATACAAAATCCTCAGGAGTATGGTATGCCAAATACGTTCCAGGAGATCTGCAAGGTTAGCTCCACGCTTTAAACATAGCACTGTGGGCTGTTGCTCTCTATGTACACTTAACATAAGGGCCACATTTGAATGGAAGTCACTCTGAATGGACACATAGTATAATTGTATTTGTATCATGTTCTCTGGAAGATGAAACTACAGAGATGTTGAGAATGAAAGAAAAAGGAAATTCTACAACTAGAAAACTGTGTGTGTGTGTGTGTGTGTGTGTGTGTGTGTGTGTGTGTGTATGTACCTCTGTGTTTCTGTGTGTGTATCTCCAGATATGCACATATGTATGTGTCTCCATTTATGTGTCTGTTTTTGTGTGTGTGATTGTGGTATTGAATGCATTTACGCAAACTAAAAGAAGCAACAACTCAGTTAGGAAAACGGGAGCTAATTTTAGTCTGTCACGGGCCCACTGTGTGACCCTGAGAAGCCAGTCCCCTTCTCTCGGGTCATACCATTTCCTGGTCCATGGATGTAATGTTCATTCAAGTTAATTTCCAAGGTGCCATGAAGCTCAACATTTCCATGACTCTAAGACCCATAAAAGACTCATTATTCTCTCTGTACTTTAATAAGCAAATGTGACCACTGCCAGCAGATTAAATAAAGGAGCTAAAGATTGATGGGGTCACCTCATGATTTTCCAATAAAGGCCGAGGCAGTTATAATAACAACAGTGACAAAGGGACACAGGCAGGCTGTGATGAAGGTGGGTGGCAAAGTTGCTTCTGCATGCTTCTTCTAGTGGAGTTTGCAGAGAACTCCAGAGCAGAGCCATAGAAATGCTGACTCTTGTCTATTCTGCTGGGTAAACTGTCCTGCAACTGAGCAGTGGTGAAATTGCTGTGGAAGGAAGTTTGAATACAACCATTAATTTATTCTATAAAAATTTATGCAACCTAAGTATGTATGATGAACCTGAGCAAGTAATAGTAAGGTGGGAGGGCTTTGTCCTTATACTCACAGGCGCATTAGTCATGAAGGAATCACATAAACAACTTCTAAAGATGTAATGAAAACTATAAAACATAGAGTCATGGGTACCTAAGTGAGAGATAGATTCCCAAAGGAAAGATCTTCATGAGCCCTTAGAAGATGAGTGTAGTGTTACTTGGAAGGGAGCTGAGGATATGGCTAGTGAACAGTGAGTGTCAGAGTACCAGAGACAGAGCTCACTGAGTCAGGAACAAGCAAATTAAGCAGTTTAGTTTGTTTTTGTGGGAATGACTATTAAGAAATACTGTGTTTGTGAGGTGGCTCAGTCTGTAAAATGCTTAACTTGCCAACAAGAGGACCTGAGTTCCAACACCCCAGAACCCTTAGATAAAAGCATGAACATTGTAATGCATGTTGTAACCCTGCTGCCCAGGAAGTGAAGGATGGTGGGTCCATGGGCCTCCCTAACCACCCAGTCTAGACAAATTGGAACAATCCAGGCCAATAAAGAGACCCTGTTTCAAATATATGATAGAGAGAGGTTAATAAAGCTACCAAAGTTAGCCTCTGATCCCTGTACACATTTGCATGCACACTCCTACAAACAGACACATATGCGCAAAACAAAGTCCACAAACAAAATGGGTACCCCATGGAACACCTTCCCATGGGTTGAGAAACACAGTGCTCTGTGACAGTTGTGGATGCACAGAATAGATTGAGTGTTCTCCCTCCACCCAGCAATCTGTTCATTCCTGCAGCAAATATCTAAGTACATACAGCCTATCATGACCAAACACACAGAGCTCATCAAGATAGCAGTCCTACCACGGGGAACTTTGTCAGATAACCTAAAAAGCAAACCTCAACAATGGAACATCACCTGGGATGGTTTGGGATACACTGCTAAGCACTTTGCGGACCCAGGAAGACCCCACAGCTCACAGCTGAATGTCCCAAAGCTGGAACTGTAGAGTTATTTCTCCTAACACCACACAGGCTAAACCAAAACAAAGGCCCACCTGGGGATTCATAGAAAAACCACACAGCTTGACTTTTTTATCCATTTTAAAAATAGCACCCTCTGTGAGCATGTGCGCGCACACACACATCATATCACATCACATCATAACCACATATATACTGTATATATGCACACATCATCACTTTCTCTGGAGTTTTAAGCTATAGAGTTGGCTTTCTATATGTGAGTTTGGTTTTGTTTTGGATTTGGATTAGTTTTTTTTTAATTTTTAATATTTTTATTACATATTTTCCTCAGTTACATTTCCAATGCTATCCCAAAAGTCCCCCATAGCGCCCCCCACTTCCCTACCCACCCATTCCCATTCTTTTGGCCCTGGCATTCCCCTATATTGGGGCATATAAAGTTTGCAAGTCCAATGGGCCTCTCTTTCCAGTGATGGCCGACTAGGCCATCTTTCGATACATATGCAGTTAGAGACAAGAGCTCCTTGTTTCAGGTTTTTAAAGACTTATTTAATTTTAAGTGTGTAGATACTTTGCTTGCATGTCTGTATGTACATCATGTGCATGCTTGGTACCCACAGATCTCAGAAAAGTGAATTGGATCCTTTTGGATTGGAATTATGGATGGTTATGAACTACCATGTGGGTGCTGGGACCTGAACCTCCTCTACAAAAGCGGCAAGTGCTTTTAACCTCCAAGTATTTCTCCAGCCCCTTGTTTGTTATTTATTTTGTTTTACTGAAACAGGGTCTCACTATGCCATCCTGTCTGGCTGGGAATTCCCTGTGGAGATCAGGCTGGCCTTAAACTCACAAAAAATCTACCTGCCTCAGCCTACTGACTGCTGAGATTAACGGTGTACACCAACATATCTGACCTTCTTTGTGTAATTTACATGCATGATACTTTTGCTTACGATTCAGAGAGTAACTAAATCTGGGCATCAAGCAAGTCCTCCATTTTTAGTAAATCCAAGGAAGAATTGAAATTTTAAGCACAGAAAATCAGCAAACACTCAGCGTTGATTGAGCTGGAGAGATGGTTTCATCAGGAAAATGCATGCCACACAAGCATGAAGACTTGAGTTTAGAACACTAATATCCACTAAAAGCCAGGCATAACAGCATACACATATAATCCCAGATCAGGGAAAGCAGACAGAAGCAGATCCCTAAGTTTGCTGGCCAATGCAGTCTGGCCAAATAGCTGAGCATAGGTTCAGTGTGAAGCACTATTTCATAAAGTGAAGAAGATACCTAGTGTAAACCAACCTCCTCTTCCTCTCCCTCCTCCTTCTCCTCCTTCTCCTCCTCTGCCTCTTCCTCCATACATATGCACACATGCATGTGCACCTACATGCACACATGTACTCACGAACACAGAAACACAAATATACCAGGCCTATAACGTAACAATAAATAAAATCTATAAAGCATAAGGAAGGAATCAATTGGTCAAGCTTTACTAAAAGTTTGAGGATGATTTCTGTCTGTGATGCTAGATGAGAACTATCTTTTCTACTAGGGGTTTTCATGTCCTATAAATGGTCTGAGTCAGCTGGAAATGCTTAAAATTGAGCCTGTCATCCAGATGTTCAAGCACCGTGCTGTCAGACAAGCAGATCTGCTAGCTCGATGTGGCAACAGCCCTGGCTTCTTCACTTGTGAAAGCCAAGTTTATATTTGGTTCCAGACAGAAGCAAATGTGTTTATGCTAGTGGTTACACTTTAAAATTAATTTTCCCCTCTAATTTTTCCAACTCGAGTTTCACATTTAAAAATTTATTCATCCCCTGATCTCCATAAATCAGATCCATGAAGCAATAAACAAAGTTCAGATGATGAAGCACTGGCGCTTTAATTAAAACCACCTTTCCCGGTGCGTGGCAAGTTCACCCTGGTGGAACCAGCGCTTTTCTAAATGAACTTTCCCAATTTAGGAAAGGACCCTTCTGGGGCACAAGAGCACGGCTGGCTCTTTGTAATGTCTTAATTTTTTTCAGGAAGTCAAGGTATTATTGAGGGACGACTATATATCAAACATTTTCTTTTTCCCATCACCCCCCTTTTGTGCCATAAGACATTTAAAATATCAACAACAGTATGTTATTCTCATCGACTCTTTGAAATGATGTGAGCTATCAAATACAAAGCAAAGGCAGGATTGTCTTTTTTTTTTATCTTGGGTGCTGTTAAGATTCTTTCAAACTGCAGCCTCCACTTCCAAGCCCTCTGCCCAACATAACCTCAAAGAATAGCACCTGATAGACAGTAGATCTATCTCATGACTATCTCGCAACAGTGGCATGTGGAGCTGGAGAGACTGCTCAGTGGTTAAGAGCACTGGCCTTGCAGAGAATCTGTTTAGTTCCTAGCAACCCCATTAGGTAACTTACAACTGTCTGTGACATGCTCTCCCTGCCTCCTCAGACACTGCACTCATGTTCACAGGCACATACATGTCTAAGCCTAGTTGTACTAAGTCAGAATTTTATTATCGTTCCATAAAGGGCTGTAGCAAATACATGTATGACACCATCTTTAAAGTAAGTTACAATATGTGAACGAGGTTCTTAGTATAACAGCATTAACAGTGTAGAGGTAATTTGTGTGTGTGCTTGTGCACAGGAGTTTATGTGTTCACATGTGGGAAGGGTGTGTGTTCAGTCACATCTGTGGAGGCCAAGGCCAGACTCATTCCCCATCTTATTCATGAAACAGAATCTCTCCCCTTTCCTTTTAGTGCTCCAATTCAACTAGGCTTGCTGGCCAATGAGCCCAGGGATCGCCCTGCCTCCACCTCCCAGGCACAAAGATTCCAGCAAGCATACTCTGAGGGCTTGAACTCAAGGGCACAGGTTTGCACAGCGAGCACTTTACCCACAGCCATCCTCCTCAGCCCCAAAAGTTAATTTAAGGAGGGAAATCTTAGATGGATGAATCAGCACACAAAATTAAGTGTAGGATCTAATTAACCAGAAAACATTCAAGCAAGGAGATCCTAAAACTAGGGGCTGCATCTTAGCCTAGTAAAAAGAAGTGAGGCCACCCTCTCCCATCCCCCACCCACCGCCTACCCCCTGACTCTGGGAATGACATGAAGAAGTGATCAGGAAAATAAGTCCAGAAGTGTTTGTCCCATCCTCTGACTGAAGTTTCTACCCCAGGAATAAAGTCAAGGAGGAATAAAGCCATTTTTCTTAAAGTCATTTGAAAATAAGTATTCCCTAAACTAATTTCTATGAAATATTAATTCTGGGAGGGCCTGAATAGATTCAAAAGTCTCCAGTAAAATAGAGATGAGAAGCATTTTTTGCATTACAGGTGCCTCAGAGCTTCTGCCAAACTTCGCCGCCACCAAGGAGAGGAACACTGTGGACCTCTAGCATGGGAGAAGGGGGAACATAAACCCCTATTTAAACTGTGCTGACTTCTTGCTCCCAGCAATTGGCAGTAAGTTTCCTTTTCTTTGTGACATCTTGCCCCCAAACATGAAGTTCTCACTGCTTAATGACCATTTCCCAACATGCAGTTAATTGTTCTGTACTTGTTAGACACCAAGGAGCAGAGGGGTTTGGGAAGTCCACTCTTACTCTGGCCAATCAACAGTGACAGAGACAGAGTCCCAACCCCTGCTATAGAAGGTGCACAGAGACCCCTGGAGTCCAATAGAGAAGTTGTCAAGGGTGAGTGAGTAGGTAGAACACCTAAACCCCAATGAACACCCAAGCCCCTTAGAGTCAGTGGTCTCTCCAACTGGAGTGGTACTTCTGTACCCTCGAGGTCTGGAATTCTTGCTAATAAACTTCACCATCAGGTTTGGCTGAGATGTTCTTTAATTACTTAATTATTTAATTATTTAATTATTTAACTGACTGAGAAAAAAAAAAAGTACCCACCTGCTATTTGGCATAAAAGGCTTAGGGGCAATTTCAGAGCCTGTGGATTTTACATAAGGTATAGTGACTTATTCACCAGGAGCTACACCCATTTCTTGGGATGAACAGTTAAAACCGTGGGGAAGTGTTCTCTATCCAAATTCCCTGAATATTCACAGGATGAGCTGGAGCTGTGCTGCTGCACACTGTGGGACAAATTGGTCCTTGGGTAAGCAAGTCAGGAAAGACCAAAAACATCCAGGGGGATGTGTACAAGCTGCTGTTGATAAAACTACCTTGCACTGTTGGTTTTATGCAAAATGTTCTTGGTGTGTGTGTGTGTGTGTGTGTGTGTGTGTGTGTGTGTGCACACGCGCGCACACACAAATAGAGTCAAATATTGATGTCAGGTGAATTCCTTAGTCCCTCTTCATGCTGTTGTAGATGTTGTTGCTATTGTAATTTTTGCTGTAGTTGTTGTTATTGATGTTGTTGTTGTTGCTGTTGTTGTTGCTGCTGTTGTTCGTATTGTTCTTGTTGCTGATGTTGCAGATTTTTATTGCTGTTGCTGCTGCTGCAGCTGTTGTTGTTACTGTTGTTTTTGTTGTTGCTGCTGTTGTTTTGTTGTTGCTGCTGCTGTTTTTGTTGTTGCTGATGTTGCTGTTGTTTTTTGTTGTTGTTGTTGTTGTTATTATTCCTCTGTGAACCTGATGCTAACTGGTTAAGCTAAGCTGGGAGTTAGCCAGCGAGCTCCAGGGATTCCCCCCTGTGTCTGCCTCCCATCTCTGGGATTACAAATACACATCTGATGCCTGGTTTCTGTTCCTGGTCCCCATGGCAAGCACTTCACTAGCTGAGCCATCCTGCCAGTCCAGGTTTTGACAGAGTTGCTTTGGAAGGAAAAAACCCTGCATTTTCAAGCACAGGCCCAGCTCTGACTCCCTCATCCTCTGTATCATCACTTTTCTTTCTACAGGCAGCAGAGGGGGACGTTGTCAGCCTGGAGACACTGACAGTGTAAACCCTTCTAAAACAAAATAGGAGTGAAACCTCACAGGAAGCCATCGATCTCAGCTGGGGAAGTGTAATGTTCAGTGGATGGAGACCAGAGTAATTGATGTTGGGCCCCGACAGACATTGAAACTGCTTGAAGTCCTTTTCCAGTATGATGAGATGGGCTTCCTATAGTGTCTACTTTTTCCCACCCTAATAACATTTTTTTAAGATCAAGGAAGAGAGAGCATACCTTTTGGGGAAAAGAAAAATTATACATTTCCCCAAGCTAAAAACAGTGTTGTTATTACCGTGCCTACAAATCTAATTTGATCAGAGAGTACTGCATCCTGCTGGCCTTTTTGTCTGTGACCTTAACAAAATGATAGCGAAATGGGAATATTGTAAGCTCAGAGACAGGAGGCTCTTGCTCTCTCTTGCTGCAGGGCTGCCTCTGAATCAGTGTGTCTCTTGGAGGCCACAGAAGCTCTTGGTGCTGTAATTTCCTCAGCTGTGAGAAAGTTTGAATCACTGTGAGGGGATACACATTTGTTTGGTTTCCTAACCTTCTTATATGCAATCAGATTTCTGGATAAATTTCTATCTCCTTTAGAAAACATGGGGATAGGTATATATGGTATTGTGGAGCAATTTCATTGAAGTTAAAGCATTGTCTTCTAAAGGAAGAAGGCAGCCATATTTATAATAGCCAGAAACTGGAAAGAACCAGATGTCCTTCAGCAGAGGAATGGATACAGAAAATGTGGTACATTTACACAATGGAGTACTACTTAGCTATTAAAGTCAATGAATTCATGAAATTCTTAGGCAAATGGATGGAACTAGAAAATATCATTCTGAGTGAAGTAACCCAATCACAAAAGAACACACATGGTATGTACTCACTGATAAGTGGATATTAACCCAGAAGCTCAGAATACCCAAGATACAATTCACAAACCACATGAAACTCAAAGAGAAGGAAGACCAAAGTGTGGATACTTCGATCCTTCTTAGAAGGGGAAACAAAATACCCATGGAAGGAGTTACAGAGACAAAGTGTGGAGCAGAGACTGAAGGACTGTCCAGAGATGGCCCCACTGGGGATCCATCCCATATACAATCACCAAACCCAGATACTTTTGTTGATGCCAACAAGTGCTTGCTGACAGAAACCTGTTATAGCTGTCTCCTGAGAGGTTCCACCAGTGACTGCCAAATACAGAGGAGGATACTCACAGCCTGGACTGAGCACAGAGTCCCCATTGAAGGAATTAGAGAAAGGACCCAAGGAGCTAAAGGGGTCTGCAGCCGCATAGCAGGAACAAGAGTATGAACTAACCAGTACCCTTTGAGCTCCCAGGGACTAAACCACCAACCAAAGGGTATACATGGTGGGACTCATAGTTCCAGCTACATATGTAGCAGAGGATAGCCTAGTCAATCATCAATGGGAGACCCTTGGTCCTGTGAAGGCTCTATGCCCCAGTGTAGGGGAATGCCAGGGTCAGGAAACAGGAGTGGGTAGGTTGGTGAGCAGGAGGAGCAGGGAGGGGATAGGGTGTTTTTGGAGGGGAAACCAGGATAGGGGATAACATTTGAAATGTAAACAAATAAAATATCTAATAAAAAAGGAAAAAATAAGAGTTGGAAAATCACCAATAATTGCAAGTCCTAGGATCTCCTGAAACTTACAAGATTCACAAGGTGTCCCACCTCCACCCCTCCAAGGTTATATAAGCAGCAACAATTGCTTAGAAGAGGGGACTGTTCAACCCACCAGCCTACTTGTCTGCAAATCATGCAGGGATGATCCATGCTAGAGTAGGCCTTCAGAGATATAGTTGCCACCAAAACTCCTATGCTCCTATAGGGAACCCTTCACTCTGACTTCTATAAGAAATACAATAAATTCTGTGGTTCAGCAATTGGACTTTGATGGAGGAGATTCTTTACTCTGCCCTGGGTAAGTAGACATTTGTTCACATCTCCCCGTGAACAAACACTCTAACTCTCCACATAGCTTAACATAAAGAGTACGAGAGAAGTCAGGCCTCATTTAGCTATACACAGAATGAATTCTGCCTGTTTATAAATTTATATGCACACCCTATTCTTAAGACTATAATTGAAAAATTATATTTTACTGCATATAATTCTGTTATTGAATACTTCTTTGCTCTAGTGAATAGAGAAATAAAGTTGTTTCTCAGAAATTAAATTAAATGCTTAGGTGATTCTTT
The DNA here is from genome assembly GCF_978045245.1 of Mus caroli. NCBI lineage: Eukaryota > Metazoa > Chordata > Mammalia > Rodentia > Muridae > Mus > Mus caroli. The sequence goes on from NW_028227256.1 coordinate 121,699,949, forward strand.
ACAACTAAATAAAGGTAAGGATTTAAAATTGTTGGATCGAGTATGTGTACGGTTACTGTGTGATACCTGGTATAGAACTAGGAGAATACTGTGCTCATATGCATTCAAACAAGTCTTTGATTTCCTCCTTTGATTTTTAAAATAATTGTCTCAAAGCAGTTGCAAAAATAGTACCAAGTATCCTATGTACCCTTTGTACAGCTTTCTCCAATTTTAGCAGGGTACATCATCAAAATCAGGATACTGGTAGTGTGTAATGTTAACTCTAGATCTGTTTGTAGTTTAATTTGTAAATAACGAATAATGAGAGATGAATGTTATAAATAGAATAGTTTGGGAAACTTGAGATTTGATTAGGGACAGGGAGGCCTATCAAAGATCAAGTGATATTCATCTCAGAAAAGCAGAATGGACCCCAGGGATTTACCTTGAAAACAACAAGGAGCCTGGGATTGGAGGCAACAGCAGGTGCTCCTCACAGTCTGGGATATCTCACCATGAAGACCTCTGCTGCCTTTACTGAAAACCAGTGAAAACATGGCCATGTAATCAAAAGGTTATCTAGGTATCAAAAATGTGAGAAAAGCTCACGGTAAATTATAGATGACTTTAATGTTTAAGATAAACATGACATGCGTTTATTTAGAATAATTTGGGAGAAATTTAAAGTAATCTTCCCATGTATGACATATAGAAAGGAAAGTGCAGCAAATAGGCTCCTGGAGATTACATGCTGGAAATAAAATTGTGGCTTAACCAGAGCTTCCACTGCATCAGAAGAAGCACAGGAAGATGAGGAAAGAGGGCCTAAGAGGTCTTGGATTAAACATGAAGCCAAAAATTATCCACAGAGAAAACAACTAAAGATACACAAGAACTGTTTTTTAATTTAAAAAACATGGGTTCACATCATCTTTGTGTGTTAGCTACTTTTCTCATTGCTATGACAAGACTTTCTTATCATAGGTTTTATTTGGTTCACAATTTGAGACGGGATGATGGTGGGGAAGGTGTGGTAGCAGGAGTGTGATGCAGATGGTCACATGCCATCCACAGTCAGGAAGCAGAGAGAGGTGGATGCTGGGGCTCAGCTCACTGTCTCCTTTTTAATTTAGTGCTGGACCTCTGCTCATGGGATGGTGATACCCACATTCAGGATGGGTCTTTCCACCTCAGTTAAATCTTTCTAGAAATATACTCACATATGTCCATATGTCTCCTAGGTGGTTATAAATTGAATGAAGTTGGCAATCAAAATTAAGCTCCATACTTAAGTACAAAAGCTGATAGACCATAATATAAAATTTGAGTTTCTTCTTCTATCTAGTGTGAAATTCTATCTGTTTTAAATTAACATGCTATTAGCATGTATGTTTAGGTATACAATTACATATAGCTATAATTTTGTTTAACATGTGTATCCCTTCTTGAATTGCAGAGCCAGCTTCAGTTGCATATGATAAGAGGAGGCATGCTAGCTATAATATCATCTATCACTGTGTGAATGAAAGGGGAGAGGGAACTAGGTGTATTCTCTCAGAACTCCCCTGAAGGCATCATGACTTTAACATGAGACAGGAAATTGCAAGGCTATCCTCCTTTCAATTATGGTAAACTAGACAGGCTTATTCCCTAGAACTCACAAGAATCACCTTGGTTAATAAAAAAAAGAAAAACCATTTAAAGCAAAATAAAAGGATTAGTTGTGGGGAGTTGGGATTTGAGTGTGGGCAGGGAGAGCTATCAAGAACAAAAGCTTCCCATCTTAGAAAAACAAAATGGGCCCTGGGAGTCTTATCTAGGAAGCTGACAAGGCTGGGGTTGGGGAATACACAAGCATCCCTGGCAGTCAGATTATCTTGACATAAAGAACTCTGCTGCTTTTACTGAAAACACTGCTGTTGGTTTCACAGTTAAATTTTGTTAAAGTTCTTTTGACATGCTACTCATCTGAGCCACACTATAAACTGATTATCCGAAAACAGGGGAAAAAAATAGTTTCTTATTCAAGAAGGGTAGTGTTGCCAAGTGTAGTAGGAACTGCAAACCTAGCACTGAGGAAGCCGAGTCAGAAAAGAGTGTAAGTTCAAGGCCTGCATGGGTACACAGTGAGACCCCAGTGGGGAAAGAAGGAGAAGGAAGAGGGGGAGAAGGAGGAGGAAGAGATGGGGAGGAGGAAGAGAAGGGAAAGGAGGAAGGAGAGAAGGAAGACAAGGAGGAGAAGGAAGAGGAGATGATGAAAGAGGAGGAAAGCAGGAAAAAGAAGAGAAGGAGGAAAGAAAGAAGAAAGGAGAAGGAGGAGGAAAGGGGAGAGGAAGACAGAGAGGAGAAGGAAGAGGAGGAGGCAGTGTTATGAGTTGAAAAGTGGTCCATAAGGTGATTGCTTGTCTAAATTAACATAACTCAGAGTCACCTAGTGTCTTAGTGCTTTACTGCTGTGAACAGACACCATGACCAAGGCAATCATATACAGGACAACATTTACAGATACACAGGCATAGTCGTATGCTTGCGTAAAAATAGACCTTTTAGTAAAAATCAGGTAGAAATCAATCAAGGAAGACATCCTACATGATCCTACAAACACCTGTACTCTGAATATCTACATGCAACACACACACACACACACACACACACACTGAGTGAAGGAAAGAAAGAACAAGGAAATGAAAAGACATGACAGACATGACTGCTCCTAGGTATGGTGGGGAAGAAAGCTTAGCATAGATACGAGAGAGAGCATAGTCAGAGGCAGACACATCTGGGAGAGTCCAGAGTGATGGTGGCCCTGAACTTGGTGGAAGAGAGGAAAGGAGAGAGGGGAACCAAGTACAGCAGCCAGAAGGCCAGAGGTATCAAAAAAGGTGGGAGTAACCAAAATGCCTGGATTATATACAGAAGACTCTGAAGAAAGGGCAGCCCAGACCCTGGACTGGACAGTTGAGGGTAGAGGGTGGGGTATGCCAGCCACACCCTGTAATAAGAACTGAGGGATGCTGAGAGAATCGAAAGGCCAGGTCCTCTTTAATATGTTAAATAGGTACCTCGGCCACTTGTCCTGGATTTGAAACTTCACACACACACACACACACACACACACACACACACACACACACACACTCTTCAGAGTGTCATCTTGATTTCTGTGTGTTGCCACCAGTATCCTGAAGCTCCTGAGACTGAGGTACTGAATGATTCCATGAGGGACACACATCCTACCACAGTTCAGAAGAGGAGACATGTATCCCCTTCAGCTATCTCTGGGTTTTCTTATGACAAAGAAAACTACTGTCGGCTGCCTCTCAGTGGCTCTATGCTGCTGTGCTTCTGTGCCCAATAACTCTCGGGCTTTTATTAACTGTTCTACTGAGTCCTATTTATCAGAGAGACAGGTGTATCACCTGATAATACAATAAGCTCTGGTGGATGTATGAGTTGTTTTATACTTTTATACCCACAATCAGTTCCCAGAGCATCGTAAAACAAAAGGCTTATTTCTCCCACCAACTCCCTTCAGTTTTTATTCCCCAAGTAGTGAAGCTATGCAATATTCACCTTCAGAAATAACTGTTGCCATTTAATAATAAGTATAAAATATCCTCTCATCTAACAAGGGACATCATGGATTAAAACTGAAGTTATTCTTTAAGGATAATGTCATGATAAAAGATGGACGTAAGCATCTAGGTGAATCAAGTGTAGCAGCAGGCATGACCCTGGGGTATGACTAAAAAGCAGACCTCATTTCAATGTCATAAAGAAGATATTGCACACCATTTTCCCCCAAATGCAGTTGCAGGCATCCTATATCACCATCCCCTGCTCTTTCCAATGACCCCACATTTTCAAAACTAAGAACAGAAACACCGTATCAGTTGGATACAGAGCCATAAAAAGGAAAAGCTAGCCTAAACCTATTCCCTTCATATAGCCTACAAAGCCCTGAGGAGCCTGCAATAACCTCAAAGTACCCAGCCTCTTCCCACCCACAAACCCTGACCTCCTGCTCAGCCACCACATGGAGTTCCCTTCTAGCCTTTCTGAAATACCTCCCTGCTTTTACCCCCACATGACTCATGCCTGCAACAGGCTGCACCTGCCTTTATTTCCTCAAAGAAACTCTAGTCTTCACAGCCTCATCTTTTGAATGTGTGCTTTTAAAATTTAAAAGTCATCCAACCAATGGACAATAGCAGCTGACTCCTGTTGTTGAGTTGGGGAAGGCTGAAAGAAGTTGAGGAGAAGGGTGATCCTGTAGGAGGACCAGCAGGATCCTGGACTCCTGGATCTTTCAAACACTGGACCAACAAACAGGCAGCATACACCAGCTGATATGAGGCCCCCAACACATATACAGTAGAGGACTTCCAGGTTTGTGTTCATTCAGAGATGAAGCACCTGACCCTGAAGAGACTGGAGGCCCCAGGGAGTTTAGAGGTCAGGTGGGGTGGGGGGTGGGGGCATACATGTAGAGATGGGGTGGGGTGGGGAGAATGTGTGGGATGTGGAGCAATCGGAGGGTGTATGGGGAGAGGTGGGGAATGGAATATGAAGTGTAAAAACTGAATTACAAATAAAATTAAATTTAAAAATTTTTAAAAAGTCATTTCAGTACAACCTATATAATAAATATCAATCATACTTAAATCTCTGGGCTAAATGCCATAAATCAAAATAACCTACACCCTTAAGTTACTTGCCTTGGATACATGTGCAATCTGTAAACCTGAGAACTTATTAGGCATTCAAACAAGAAGCCAGGCATAAAAGAATACAGAGTGTGTTACCCAATTCATGTGAAATGCTAAAACAGGCAGATTAATCTACAGTGACAGCAAACATTACCAATTGCCTAGGGCAGGGAGGTCAGCCATGGCTGCAAATGGACAGGAGGACCCTGTGTAGACACAAAATTATTCTGTAATGTTGACTGTGGTGTACTTTGGTACACATTTGTCAAAACACATCAAAATGTTCACTAAGAGTGGTGCATTTTGGGATCTGGGAAAAATGATTCCGTTCTTAAAGCACTTGCCATGTAAATGTAAGAGCCAGGGTTAAGATCCTCAGTGCCCATGAGGTTAGGTGTGATGCTCTCCTTCAATGCCAGCATGTAGCAAGCAGAGATGAGAGACTCCTACCTGGGCTCTATAACACCCTGTCTCAAGCAAACAAATAGACACACTCATGTATCTGTGGGTTAGATGAGAGGTGACTGACAACTCTGAGCAGCAGGAGTTCTGCCATTCGTACTGTGCCTAGTTTCTCACACTATGCACACCTTGTACCTGAGTCACATGGTCTCAGCAGGAAGTGCCTTGGTGGTAGTTCATTCATTCATTCATTCATTCACTGAAACACTTTTATATATCATAATGTTTGTATTTGTGGAATATATATAATTACTCTGTTAATCACCATTCTTTCTATCTTAATTATTTCTTTTATTTTTTGAAATTATAATACCCTCCCCTCTTCCTCACTCCAAACCCTCCCATTTACCCCTCCTTTCTCTCTTTCAAACTCATGGCCTTTTTTAAAAATTCATCATTGGTACATATTCTCTCTCTCTCTCCTCTCTCTCTCCTCTCTCTCTCCTCTCTCCCTCTCTCTCTCCTCTCTCTCTCTCTCTCTCTCTCTCTCTCTCTCTCTCTCTCTCTCTCCCTCTCTCTCTCCTCTCTCTCTCCTCTCTCTCTCTCTCTCTCTCTCTCTCTCTCTCTCTCTCTCTCTCTCTCTCTCTCTCTCTCTCTCTCTCTCTCTCTCTCTCCCTCTCTCTCTCCTCTCTCTCTCCTCTCTCTCTCTCTCTCTCTCTCTCTCTCTCTCTCTCTCTCTCTCTCTCTCTCTCTGTTCTACTTCCTCTGCTCACTGTTTAAGTCTGGCTCCTATTGGGTTGGCTGAGGCTCACTCTCATGGTGCACAGCAATCTCTAGTGAATTCTCTGGTTTTTAATCTCATGCCAGAAACACTGTGTCCTCTGGTATCCCCAGGACAGTCAAGCAGAAACATAAGATTCTCCAATACTGATGAATTCTCATGCTACTTGAATAAGGCCAGTTCTTTCTTCCACTCTATATCCTGGTTTCTTTTCTGTTGCTATGCCAAGACACACTGAAGAAAAAAACTTTGGGGGAGAAAATGGCTTATTTCAGTTCACAGTTCCAGGCTACAGTCCATATTTTAGAGAAGTCAACCAGGAACTTCAAACAGCTAGTCACATCACAGCCACCACTCAAACAGCTAGTCACATCACAGCCACCACTCACAAGCACAGAGAAGGAAGTGCATAGAGGACCACCTGCTTGCTTTTGCTCAGCTCAGTCTCTACACTCGAACAGTTCAGTACCCACCCACTGTCTAGGGAATGGTGTTTCCCACAGTGGGCTGGACATCAGTTAACTTAAGACAGTCTTTAACTGGACAACCCAATGCAGACAATCCCTCATTGAGCCTCTCCCCAGATGATTCTAGGTTGTGTCAAGTTGACAATTAAAGCTAAGCATCATAATGACCATACTTTCAAGTAAGTTAGCATATGACAGGGAGTCAAGGTTGGGAAAAGAAGAGGGCTAGAATGAGTGGGGAAGGCATTGGGGGCAGAATACAGTCAATGTGAAGACAGTATATTGCATGCATTTATGAAATTATTCAAAACTTTATTTAGACCAACTTGTTGCCAAGTGATGTAGTGGGTAAAGGTGCTTGAAGTAAAGACTGACAATCTGAGTTTAATCCAACTCACGTAGTAGAAGAATAAAACAAAACCCACAAAGTTTCCTCTGACTTATACACAGAAACAAACACATATACATACAGTACACACACATACACACACCACCACCACCACCACCACCACCACCACCACCACCACCACTACCACCACACCACACCACACAACACACATTCACCCCATACCACAAACACACCCTCATATGCATACATATTGTACACATTTGAAAAGCAGGTAAGGAGAGACACCTCACTCTCTTGCTGCCCTTTCCAACCACCATGGACTGCATCCTAAAACTGTAAGCCAAGATGAAGCCTTCCTCTCTTAAGATGCCTTTCAGGTTATTTTGTCACAGAACCAAAAAGAGTCACTACAGGAAAGACACAGTTCTCTCACCCCAGAAGGAGAAAACAGAGCCAGGAAGCTGGAATATTTGATATATATATATATATATATATATATATATATATAGTAATTGGCCTCAAAAAGAAAAAAAAATAGATCAGTCTCTTCTTTAAGCAGAAAGTCACCGTTATGAGCAAATACAGCCTGAAGCAGAGGGAGGTCATGGCAAGGCAGAATTGATGCTACACTTGCAGACTCTCCCAGCAATGCAAAAGGGAGGTGGGCAATGAGTGATGCTTCAGCCCTCATAGTGCAGGAGAAAGCAGGAAGGCCTTTGCCCTTCTGTGCAGAATGTTTTCCACAGTTGTTTTCTCAGACTGTTTTCAGACATTTTCTCAGAATGTTTTCTCAGTCTTTCTGAGCTCTCTGTCTATCATTTCTTGATCTATACTCTGGGAATCTTGTTAGTATTTTACTGTATGGTGAGAAGTGACATCCAGGAAATTGCTCCCACGAGGAAATTTGCATGCTGAGGAAGTTAATGATCATCTAGTTTTCTCTGCAAAAACTCCTGGCATCATCCATTCAGTCTTGGTTGCAAGACTAAATCCAAGACTAAATCTCCTGCTAACCACCCCTCCCTTTCTATACATTCCATCCCCACTCACTCTTCAAGGCTAAGATCAGGGAAGCCAAACAGTGAGTGCTCACTTAAGGCCCAAAACCACAGTGCTCAACAAGTGATACCAATCACCATTGACTTCACCACCACTCTTATTCTAAGTACAGCATTGCAAAGTACTCTACTTGATAGGAATTAAAACAGAGATTAAAAGATGCCTTAAAATTTTACTCTGAGGCATAAAGGTGTCACAATACTGAAGCCCTGTCAGCATGCTGTTCTCTAAATACCTTAATGTAACCCCAGATTAGCTCTCCAAAGGTTTTCCCTATGAATCCTGTTCTAGTTCCACTTCTGTTTCTGTGGTCAAATACCCAGCCCAGGTCCCTACCCCACAAAAGGCAGCCTAGAGAAGAAAAGAATTGTGTGGCTTACAATTCAAGGATTGAGTCCATCATCAAGGGGGAAGTCAAAGGCAGGAAACTGATAAATTATGTTCACAGTCAAGAACAGAAAAAACAAAAATGAGCCCATGCTACCTGCCTGCTACCCACCCATTCCCAATTTTTGGCCCTGGCATTCCCCTGTACTGGGCCTCTCTTTCCAGTGATGGCCGACTAGGCCATCTTTTGATACATATGCAGCTAGAGTCAAGAGCTCCAGGGTACTGGTTAGTTCATAATGTTGTTGCACCTTCAGGGTTGCAGATCTCTTTAGCTCCTTGTGTACATATGTCTGGAGTAATCTGTGGAGGCCAGAAGAGGGTGTCGGATCCACTGGAACTGAAGTTATAGGCAGTTATGAGCTGCCAGTTGTGAGTGCTGGGAACTGACCCTAGTCCTTTGCCATATCAGCAAATACTCTAACTTCTGAGCCATCTCTTCAGTCCACCAACACCCACTCTTTATGCTCTCTAAGAACTGGCATTTGGAAAGATCTCTTCAGTTCCATCTATTTAAGTTGTACCAACTATTCAAAAACACATGAACAAAAACAAAAACACATCTCCCACGAAATGTTTCCTGATCGTCTCCAACCATTCCTTTGTTTCTTCTGAATCCCCACAGTTCCTCGTTTCTGTTATTCCATCATCTCCCAGTGTTTATTCTAATAAAAATTAAAATCCAATCAAAGTCCCTTCTAAATCCTCATGAGAGTACAAAGCATGAAGAAAGCATTCCTAGGAGTTTGTTTTAGATACTTCAAAGTAACTGCTGATATTCAAGTATTCCCTAGAAGTCAAGCTCAGCCTAGACTGGGTAGCAAGTTTTTTTTTTAATTTTATATTTTTTATTGGAAATACATTCTTCTCTCATACCTCATTCCATTCTTCCCAGCTTGGCACTACTAACCCTCTTCCCCAAATCCACTCCCCCTCCATCTCATATCAGAAAAGAGAAGGCCTCCAAGGCACAACAGCCAAGCACAAGACAAAATACAATAAGGCAAGGCAAGAGCCCTCACACTGAAGCTGGACAAGGCAACCTAACAAGAGAAAAGGAGTCCCAAGCTCAGACAGACAAGTCAGAAACACACCTGTTCCCACAGTTAGCAGTCATGCAAACACTGCCAAGCCAACAGCTGCAACATATTTAGAGAGAACCTGATGCAGACCCATGCAGGCCCCTAACTGGCACTATAGAATAGTAAAGCAGGCCACACAGTGTCCTCCTCTGGCATCTGTGTGTGAAACAACATTCTGTTAGTTGATTCAGTGGACCATCTTCTCCTGGTATCCTCCATCTACTCTGACTCCTAGAATTCTTCTGTCCTGTCTTTCATGGGATCTCTGGAGTTCTGAGGGGAGGAACCCAATGGAGACCTGCAATTCTCTCTCTCTCTCTCTCTCTCTCTCTCTCTCTCTCTCTCTCTCTCTCTCTCTCTCTCTCTCCATATGTCTGGCTTTGGGTCTCAGCATCTGCTCCTACCTGCTGCCAAAAGAAGCCTCTCTGATGACAACTGGACAAAGCACCAATCATATTTTTTCTCCTGAGTCTATGTTGTAATATATTCTAAACTCATCTTAGAGAGAGAGAGAGAGATTGAGAGAGAGGGGGGGGGGAAGAAAAACGAGTCAATAAAGTGCTTGTCATACAAGTATAAAGTACCTTACACCCTCAAACCCCATGTAGAATGAGCCAGGCATCATGGTGTGCTCTCATAATCCTAGCTAGGAAGGTGGAGACAGATGAATGCCTGGGACTGTTAACCAGATAGTCTAACCCAATCAGTGCACATCAGGTTCACTGACAGCCTGTCTCATGTTTTGAGAGGGGGGGGGGTCTCATTAATTTACCCAGATTGATCTTGAACTCATGTTGTATTCCAGGAAGCCCTTTAATTTGTGATCTGCCTGCCTTAGGTTACCACATACCTGGCACTATAGAATGGTAAAGCAGGCCACACAGTGTCCTCCTCTGGCATCTGTTTGTGAAACCACACCCACATATACATATATCACATGTATGTGTGCCACATACATACACATGAGAAGGAAGGAAAAGCAAGGGAGGAAGGAAGGAAGGAAGGAAGGAAGGAAGGAAGGAAGGAAGGAAGGAAGGAAGGAAAGAAAGAAGGAAAGAAGGAAAGAAGGAAAGAAGGAAAGAAGGAAGGACAGAGGAAGGGAGGGATGGATGGAGGGAGGGAGGGAGGGAGGGAGGGAGGGAGGGAAGGAAGGAAGGCAAGCCTAAAAGTTACAGAGCACAGCACCAATAAAACTGGCCCAAGAATGAGACTTCCCATTAAAGGACACCTACAGTGACATTGCACCTTATTTTCCAACCTCAATCCAAGTAAGAAGTTTGAACCACTGAGGTCATAACACATCTAGTGTGCCATCAGAATTCTCAAATAACAGCTATGCGGTACAAGAAAGGGTGGCTTAAAGAAGCCTTGGGCTCAAATAGCTATGAAAACCTCTGCAAATTAAGGTCACTTCATTCTTGTAAAATAAGGGGAAATTCTGGGTGGCTATAGAGGAAAGGAAAGACTAGTTCAGCTCTCAACATGCTTGACAGAGTAATCGCTCACAACAGAAATGAAGCTGAGGGGATGTGGAAAAGGTTGACAAAATGTCCATACCTCATCAAAGAAAGAAAGTTGAAAGCTGGTGGTTAAATATAGCCTGTTCCTAAACAAGAAATCATTTCTCACTCAACAGATTGGATGGAAAGAAGGAAGAAGCCCCATCCCCGATCAATGACCTTCTGTTTGCCTTAAGAAGTCTCTCCGTTTCTTATTTTTGGTTTTTGTCTTTTTCCATTTCTCATCTGTATATTGTATGGGCATATGTATACGAGAAACACTTTGCATGTATGTGGATGTGCATGTATGTGGATGCACATGCATGTAGAGGCCCCAAGATAATGTTGAAGATCATCCTCCATCACTCTTCTACCTTATTCCTTGAGGTTGATCTCTGAAACTCAAAGCTCACTGATATCTAGTTTTGCTTACATTGAAGATTCCCTGTTATTGCCTTCTAAGCCTGAGGTGGCAGGCCAGCCAGCCTGCCCATTCACAAATTATATGGGCTCTGGGGATCAGCACTCCAGTCCTCATGCTTGGCTACCAAACAAACACTTAGCCACTGAGCCCTCTACCAAAAGCTGAATCTCAGATTACTTTCCCAGATGATAAAAAATGTTCATGTGTAAACTTTCAGGAACATAGCATGATAGTATTGTAGAAACTATGATTAATATAAAATCTCAGAGTTTCCCCATGAGCTATAACTGTTCAGGCTTTTCTAAATAATAAACTGAGGCAAAAACATGAGTCTCACATCATGTAGTGAAGATGAAATTTGAACTCAGACAAGCTTCATTTCTCTTGTGTGCACATATGTGTGGAGTGTGTGTGTATATATAAATATGCATATGCATAATATACATATAAATACACATATATATCGATCAAAATACACACACGCAAACACACACACAAATAAATGTTAGAGGAGAATGGGGTTTATTTAAGTTCACAATTCAAACTCACAGTTCATCACTATAGGGAAGTCAAGACAGGAACTTTGAGAAGCTGGTCACATCCCATCTACAGTCAAGACCATAGGGAAGTGGAATATGAGACAAGGTGTCTCACTGACCAGAATTCATCAAGTGGGCTCTACTGGCTACCCAGTAAGTGTCAGAAATCCTCCTGTCAATGCCTCTTCAATAATTGGATTATAAGCACATACCACTGTGCCTAGTTTTTTTACATAGGTTCTAAGAGTCAAACTCAGGTCCTTGTGCTTGTGTAACAAGCACTTTACCAACTGAGCCATCTCTCTAGCCCTCATTTTAGTCTCTATTGGTCACATCCTATGTTCAAGGAATGGTGACTTGCCCACACAAACACTGTACCCTGAAATAATGTACTCATATTACTGTTCTGGAAGCTTCAAACAACATGCCTCAACTGTATGAACAACATTTTGCTAGATACAGGTCTCAAGGATCAGAAGGCATGAAAACTCCCAAGAATTTAATATCTATAGGGAAACTAGCTCATAATTTAATTATTATAAACTTCTACCTGACTTCTTAGGCAGTGCAGGGGCGAGTGGGTGCTTTCTCAAGGGTTGCCACTCAAGGTTTATGCTTGAGCAGGTAACTGTAATCATACAGAACTTCCAAGGACTACATTTGTGCGATTAGAAAACTAGAGAATGTCTGCGGCCCGAAAAGGGTGCTGCCTCAGCGGCTCTGTGGCTCCCGCCTGTCCCAGAAGCTGTCTGCTTCTGTGGTGCACACTCTCACCTGTGCAGACTAAGTTCCTAAGTTCGGCGGAGTCCCGGAACCAAGATGGCGCTCCCTGCTCCTGAGGCAGAAGACCAAAGTGTGGACACTATGCCCCTTCTTAGAATTGGGAACAAAACACCCATGGAAGGAGTTACAGAGACAAAGTTTGGAGCTGTGATGAAAGGATGGACCATCTAGAGACTGCCATATCCAGGAATCCATCCCATAATCAGCTTCCAAACGCTGACACCATTGCATACACTAGCAAGATTTTGCTGAAAGGATCCAGATATAGTCTCTTGTGAGACTAAGCCGGGGCCTAGCAAACACAGAAGTGGATGCTCACAGTCAGCTATTGGACTTGCAAACTTTATATGCCCCAATACAGGGGAATGCCAGGGCCAAAAGAATGGGAATGGGTGGGTAGGGAAGTGGGCGGGGGGAGGGTATGGGGGACTTTTGGGATAGCATTGGAAATGTAATTGAGGAAAATACGTAATAAAATAAATAAATAAATAAAATTTAAAAAAAAAGAAAACTAGAGAATATGCCTTGGTAATAGCCCATTGTGTATATCTGGGATAATAAGCACATGAGGTAAAGAGGAGAAGCCATGGCACAGAACAGATGGGCAGGTGTTTGAGCCATTCCAAAGACTGAATTTGAAATGATATGCTTACCCTTTTTGCTGAATGGACCCCTTTAGAAGATGTGCTAGCTGGTCAACTTGACACAAGCTAGAGTCATCAGAGAGAAAGGAAACTCTGTTGAGGAAATGCCTCAATGAGCTCTATCTGTACAGCACTTTCTCAATCAGTGATTGAAGGTGAAGGCCAAGCCCATTATGAGTGGTGCCATCCCTGGGATAGTGGTCCTGGGTTCTATACAATGCAGGCTGAGAAAGTCATAGTGAGCAAGCCAGTGAACAGCATGCCTCCATGGCCTCTGCATCAGCTCCTGCCTCCAGATTTCTGCCCTGTTTGAGTTCCTGTCCTGACTTTCTTTGATGATGAACAGCAATATGAAAGTATAAGTTGAATAAACCCTTTCCTCCCCAACTCATCATCAGGTTATGGTGTTTAGTCATAACAACAGAAACCCTAAGGCACAATAGTTTATAAGGAGACACTTTTCAGAAGATAAAGTTTATACATGTTATATATTATATATAATTTTATATAATATATATTATATATATTACACAAAATTAAAAAGCCACCCAATTATATATTTTTGTTTCAGTGTACATATAGTACATTCAATTGAGGGTTGTTTTTTTTTAACTGCTTCATTTATTGAGAAGCAGTTTTCAAACTAGAACCAATTAAGTGTATATTATTTCCCCTCTTTTTAAGAAACAGCCATTATATACAATGTTCCTTTAAATGAACTAAAGTTTTCTTTTTAATGGGATTTTAAATGTTAGTATTTTTAGGTTCTTTCGTCATAGTAAGGAATCTTCCAGAGGGAAATGTACTCCTAGGGAAACCTTCCTTGTGCCTTCCCGGAGTAAGTCTGACCCTTACTAGCACCTGCTTGGTTAGTATATTTCACAAATTTACTTTTAAATTTTATTTTAGATATTATATTATGTGCAATCCAGAGTAATTTTATAACAGTCATAAAAACATAACTATTAGGGTTCTCAACTTTGTTCTCCACACAAGAGAATGAACCATTGTGGAATATTGATATGATTATTTTTTTGCTATATTGAATGTTTTTCAGTTTTGACTTTTTTTTTTTGCAGTAAGACACTACCCGTCCTACCATCCTGTATTACTTTCTGATGTAAAACAACTAATATTTACACTATGCCATATTTTTTATTGTAGTTGTAAATTATGAAAGATCCTTGAATTTTCTACAGATCTACAATTACTAAAGTAACAGACAAGGGCAATCTTGATATATAAATCTGAGCATGCAGTTCTACCATAAAAAGTACTCTATTTTTCTAAGTCTAGAATTTTTAAAATAATGTTCCTGTAAGTCTGACATACTAATATTCACTTAAGCAGTAACATTTATGCAATATATGCAATAAATATATGCAAGTTAGCTTGCATATATTTTAATTTAATGTAATGTACTGAGTCTAATAGACTGTTTTGCAATAATTAGAATAAAAGATTTACTTCTTCTAATCAAAGATGCATAACAGCTATTATCTAGGGGACCACCAAATGTGATTTCACAGTTTTAACTATTATAAACACAATTGTTACATAGAAATTTTAATTTTGTAAAGTAGTGTGTATGATATTGTAACATTAAGTCCTTGTTCTCAAATCAAAAGTATATGTTGCCCTCCAGTGTATTGTGCTCAGTCTTGCTCCCCTGAGATGTTGACACAGGATTGGTCTTCCTTTTTACAGATTGTAATTTTCACTGTTTTATTCCTGTTTTTTAAAAAAAAAGTCATTTGTAACCCATGCAAACAATGTTTGATCTGTGCTAACTTATAAATTTGGCTATTCAATAAAGTTAATCAAAAGAACTTAAAAAAAAAATAAGGAGGCACTTTTCAGAAGATAAAGTTTATACACGTTATATATTATATATAATTTTATATAATATATATTATATATATTACACAAAATTAAAAAGCCACCCAATTATATCACAATATTTGACACAAAAGAAGGCCAAGGATTATTACCTGAAGATGGGGCTGGGGAGGTGGCTCGGTCAGTAAAGTTATTGCTATACAAGCATAAGAACTTGAGTTTGATCCCCAGAACTCACATTAAAATTAATAAAAATCCAGACAGGAATAGAGCACATTTGTAAGGCAGAGATGGTCAGATCCCTGGGGCTCACTGGTCAGCCAGCCTAGTCAAATCAGGAAGCCCTGAGTAAACGTTAGAAACCTGATCTCAAAAATAAGACCCTGAGGAAGATCATCCAAGGCTGACCTTTGACCACACAGACACACAGACACAGACACAGACACAGACACAGACACACACACACACATACACACACACACAGAGAGAGAGAGAGAGAGAGAGAGAGAGTGAGTTGTGGGATCATATTACTCAAAAAAAAAAAAAACTCTCAAAACTCAGATGTGCTGGAGGGAGACAAACAAGCTGTCAGACTAAACCAAGAAAGAAGATTAGAGTGGAGGGGGCATTATTACAATTGTGGTTTATATGAATGCTTCTAAATCAGTGTTCCATCTTCCATCAAATCCAGCACCTCCTCCAATTTTAAGTATCTTTATATCTATTTTACATCACTGACAACACACCTAAATGACAACATAAGCTACCTACATATCTTTACCTTACCTTTGGAGAAATATATAAGAATACATGTGTGGAGGGCTGGAGAGATTACTCAGTGGTTAAGAGTGTACACTGTTCTCTTCCAGCATACCACCAGCTCATATCCACCTGTAATTCCAGCTCTAGGGGTAATCTGATGCCCTCTTCCGGACCCTTTCACCACTACACTCAAAAGACATTACTATTTATCATATATTATATATCATACATCACATATCACACATCACATATCACATGTTATATGCTATATGCTATACACACATATAAATATATATACACAGACACATACATACATGCAATTTAAATATATAAATAAATTTATAAAAATAATATGTGTATGAGTAAATGTGTATGAATAATATTGTATTTATTTCTAAAATTTCAGAACAACTAAACTAGGAATAGGAGGAAGCCAACAACACCTGTGCTCAGAATTGCCGACAATCAGTGTCAGTACCAAATGCATCCAACTGATACAAAAGTGCTCTGTCAGCAATTCACATTCCTCAAGGATAACTGCCATTGTGATGTGAGTTTTCCAAAACACTGAATAACTTAAACTCCAAAATATGGCAAAAATAGAATCTTTTTAGCATTTACTTTGTAGCTTTATTCCTAGAAAAGTTTTTGTTGAAACTAAAAACAAACAAACAAACAAAGCCCACATGTTCAACAAAATAACAAAGCTACACTTGGGATTTAATGGATTGTAGTGAGATTTCTTGTATGTAAACATGGATGGATGGATAGATAGATAGATAGATAGATAGATAGATAGATAGATAGATAGATAGATAGATAGAAAGGTGGTTGACACATGGCATAAAGACCAATGGATTGGTTTGCAATGGTGCTTCAGAGATTGTGTCTAAACTGAAGTTCCAAAAAGAAAAGAAAGAAAAAGAGAGAAGGGGGAAGAAGGAAGAGAGAGAGAGAGAATGGGGAGAAAGGAGAGAGAAAGAGAGAGAGAGAGAGAACTAGGGGGGCGGAGAAAGAGAGAAGCTGCACTGTTAAAGCATCTCCAAGGCAAATGACTGATCTTCAAAATGATAGCACTAAAATGTTACAGGGGTTATTTTTAGCCCCTTAAAAGGCACGCACTACCCACACTTGTGACTATCCTAATATCCCATGACTATCAAAATCTTACAATGCGTTCTTTTTTTTTTTCATTATTTAGAGAATACTTTATTAGTTTCTGTAATCAAACACACATAGATAAGACATTATATATTTAATGTAGTGCTTTACCCCCCGTATAAATGGAAAGATATGTTTAATATTTATTTTTTTTAATTTTTAATATTTTTATTACATATTTTCCTCAATTACATTTCCAATGCTATCCCAAAAGTCCCCCATAGCGCCCCCACTTCCCTACCCACCCATTCCCATTCTTTTGGCCCTGGCATTCCCCTATATTGGGGCATATAAAGTTTGCAAGTCCAATGGGCCTCTCTTTCCATTGATGGCCAACTAGGTCATCTTTCGATACATATGCAGCTAGAGACAAGAGCTCCGGGGTTCTGGTTAGTACATCATGTTGTTCCAACAATAGGGTTGCAGATCCCTTTAGCTCCTTGGGTACTTTCTCTAGCTTCTCCATTGGGAGCCCTGTGATACATCCAATAGCTGACTGTGAACATCCACTCCTGTGTTTGCTAGGCCCCAGCATCGACTCACAAGAGACAGCTATATTTGGGTCCTTTCAGCAAAATCTTGCTAGTGTATGCAATGGTGTCAGCGTTTAGAAGCTGATTAGGGGATGGATCCCTGGATACGGCAGTCTCTAAATGGTCCATCCTTTCATCACAGCTACGAACTTTGTCTCTGTAACTCCTTCCCTGGGTGTTTTGTTCCCAATTCTAAGAAGGTGCACAGTGTCCACACTTTGGTCTTCATTCTTCTTGAGTTTCATGCGTTTAGCAAATTGTATCTTATATCTTGGGTATCCTAAGTTTTGGGCTAATATCCACTTATCAGTGAATACATATTGTGTGAGTTCTTTTGTGATTGTGTTACTTCACTCAAGATGATGCCCTCCAGGTCCATCCATTTGGCTAGGAATTTCATATATTCATTCTTTTAAATAGCTGAGTAGTACTCCATTGTGTAAATGTACCATAATTTCTGTATCCATTCCTCTGTTGAGGGACATCTGGGTTCTTTCCAGCTTCTGGCTATTATAAATAAGGCTGCTATGAACATAGTGGAGCATGTGTCCTTCTTACCGGTTGAGACATCTTCTGGATATATGCCCAGGAGAGGTATTGCTGGATCCTCCGGTAGTACTATGTCCAATTTTCTGAGGAACCGCCAGACTGATTTCCAGAGTGGTTGTACAAGCTTGCAATCCCACCAACAATGGAAGAGTGTTCCTCTTTCTCCACATCCTCACCAGCATCTGCTGTCACCTGAATTTTTGATCTTAGCTATTCTGACTGGTGTGAGGTGGAATCTCAGGGTTGTTTTGATTTGCATTTCCCTGATGATTAAAGATGTTGAACATTTTTTCAGTTGCTTCTCTGCCATTCGGTATTCCTCAGGTGAGAATTCTTTGTTCAGTTCTGAGCCCCATTTTTTAATGGGGTTATTTGACTTTCTGGAGTACACCTTCTTGAGTTCTTTATATATATTGGATATTAGTCCCTTATCTGATTTAGGATAGGTGAAGATCCTTTCCCAATCTGTTGGTGGTTTTTTTGTCTTATTGATGGTGTCTTTAGCCTTGCAGAAGCTTTGTAGTTTCATGAGGTCCCACTTGTTAATTCTCGATCTTACAGCACAAGCCATTACTGTTCTATTCAGGAATTTTTCCCCTGTGCCCATATCTTCAAGGCTTTTCCCCACTTTCTCCTCTATAAGTTTCAGTGTCTCTGGTTTTATGTGAAGTTCCTTGATCCACTTAGACTTAACCTTAGTACAAGGAGATAGGAATGGATCGATTCGCATTCTTCTACATGTTAACATGGGAATGTGTGGGTAGGGAAGTGGGCGGGGGGAGGGTATGGGGGACTTTTGGGATAGCATTGGAAATGTAATTGAGGAAAATATGTAATAAAATAAATAAATAAATAAAATTAAAAAAAAGAAAACTAGAGAATATGCCTTGGTAATAGCCCATTGTGTATATCTGGGATAATAAGCACATGAGGTAAAGAGGAGATGCCATGGCACAGAACAGATGGGCAGGTGTTTGAGCCATTCCAAAGACTGAATTTGTGCCAGCACCATTTGTTGAAAATGCTGTCTTTCTTCCACTGGATGTTTTTAGCTCCCTTTTCCAAGATCAAGTGACCGTAGGTGTGTGGGTTCATTTTTGCGTCTTCAATTCTATTCCATTGGTCTATTACTATACCAGTACCATGCAGTTTTTATCACAATTGCTCTGTAGTAGAGCTTTAGGTCCGGCATGGTGATTCCACCAGAGGTTCTTTTATCCTTGAGAAGAGTTTTTGCTATCCTAGGTTTTTTGTTATTCCAGATGAATTTGCAGATTGCACTTTCTAATTCGTTGAAGAATTGATTTGGAATTTTGATGGGAATTGCATTGAATCTGTAGATTGCTTTTGGCAAGATAGCCATTTTTACAATGTTGATCCTGCCAATCCATGAGCATGGGATATCTTTCCATCTTCTGAGATCTTCTTTAATTTCTTTCTTCAGAGACTTGAAGTTTTTATTATACAGATCTTTCACTTCCTTAGTTAGAGTCACGCCAAGATATTTTATATTATTTGTGACTATTGAGAAGGGTGTTGTTTCCCTAATTTCTTTCTCAGCCTGTTTATTCTTTGTGTAGAGAAAGGCCATTGATTTGTTTGAGTTAATTTTATATCCAGCTACTTCACCGAAGCTGTTTATCAGGCTTAGGAGTTCTCTGGTGGAATTTTTAGGGTCACTTATATATACTATCATATCATCTGCAAACAGTGATATTTTGACTTCATCTTTTCCAATTTGTATCCCTTTGATCTCCTTTTGTTGTCGAATTGCTCTGGCTAGGACTTCAAGTACAATGTTGAATAGATATGGAGAAAGTGGACAGCCTTGTCTAGTCCCTGATTTTAGATGGATTGCTTCAAGCTTCTCACCATTTACTTTGATGTTGGCTACTGGTTTGCTGTAGATTGCTTTTATCATGTTTAGGTATGGGCCTTGAATTCCTGATCTTTCCAAGGCTTTTATCATGAATGTGTGTTGGATCTTGTCAAATGCTTTTTCCGCATCTAACGAGATGACCATGTGGTTTTTGTCTTTGAGTTTGTTTATATACTGGATTACGTTGATGGATTTCCGTATATTGAACCATCCCTGCATCCCTGGGATGAAACCTACTTGGTCAGGATGGATGATTGTTTTGATGTGTTCTTGGATTCGGTTAGCAAGAACTTTATTGAGGTCTGAAGTTTTCTATCTTTGTTGGGTCTTTTTGTGGTTTAGGTATCAGAGTAATTGTGGCTTCATAGAATGAGTTGGGTAGAGTACCTTCTGTTTTGATTTTGTGGAATAGTTTGTGAAGAACTGGGATTAGATCTTTGAAGGTCTGATAGAACTCTGCACTAAACCCATCTGGTCCTGGGCTTTTTTTAGTTGGGAGACTATTAATGACTGCTTCTATTTCTTTGGGGGATATAGGGCTGTTTAGATCATTAACCTGATCTTGATTCAACTTTGGTACCTGGTATCTGTCTAGGAACTTCTCCATTTCATCCAGGTTCTCCAGTTTTGTTGAGTATAGCCTTTGGTAGAAGGATCTGATGGTGTTTTGGATGTCTTCAGGATCTGTTGTTATGTCTCCTTTTTCATTTCTGATTTTGTTAATTAGGATGCTTTCCCTGTGCCCTCTAGTGAGTCTGGCTAAGGGTTTATCTATCTTGTTGATTTTCTCAAAGAACCAGCTCCTTGATTGGTTGATTCTTTGAATAGTTTTTCTTCTTTCCACTTGGTTGATTTCGCCCCTGAGTTTGACTATTTCCTGCCGTCTACTCCTCTTGGGTGAATTTGCTTCCTTTTGTTCTAGTGCTTTTAGGTATGTTGTCAAGCTGCTAATGTGTGCTCTCTCTAGTTTCCTTTTGGAGGCACTCAGAGCTATGAGTTTTCCTCTTAGAAATGCTTTCATTGCGTCCCATAAGTTTGGGTATGTTGTGGCTTCATTTTCATTGAACTCTAAAAAGTCCTTAATTTCTTTCTTTATTCCTTCCTTGACCAAGGTATCATTGAGAAGAGTGTTGTTCAGTTTCCACGTGAAGGTTGGCTTTCTATTATTTATTTTGTTATTGAAGATCAGCCTTAGTCCATGGTGATCTGATAGGATGCATGGGACAATTTCAATATTTTTGTATCTGTTGAGGCCTGTTTTGTGACCAATTATGTGGTCAATTTTGGAGAAGGTACCATGAGGTGCTGAGAAGAAGGTATATCCTTTTGTTTTAGGATAGAATGTTCTGTAGATATCTGCCAGATCCATTTGATTCATAATTTCTCTTAGTTTCTCTGTGTCCCTGTTTAGTTTCTGTTTCCATGATCTGTCCATTGGTGAAAGTGGTGTGTTGAAGTCTCCCACTATTATTGTATGAGGTGCAATGTGTGCTTTGAGATTTACTAAAGTTTCTTTAATGAATGTGGCTGCCTTTGTATTTGGAGCATAGATATTCAGGATTGATAGTTCCTCTTGGAGAATTTTACCTTTGATGAGTATGAAGTGTCCCTCCCTGTCTTTTTTAATGACTTTGGGTTAGAAGTCAATCTTATCAGATATTAGAATGGCTACTCCAGCTTGGTTCTTCAGACCATTTGCTTGGAAAATTGTTTTCCAGCCTTTCATTCTGAGGTAGTGTCTATCTTTTTCTCTGAGATGAGTTTCCTGTAAACAGCAAAAAGTTGGGTCTTGTTTGTGTAGCCAGTTTGTTAGTCTATGTCTTTTTATCGGGGAGTTGAGTCCATTGATATTAAGAGATATTAAGGAAAAGTAATTGTTGTTTCCTGTTATTTTTGTTGTTAAAGTTGGCATTCTGTTCTTGTGGCTGTCTTCTTTTAGGTTTGTTGAGGGATTACCTTCTTGTTGTTTCTAGGGCGTGGTTCCTGTCCTTGTACTGGTTTTTTTCTGTTATTATCCTTTGAAGGGCTGGATTCGTGGAGAGATAATGTGTGAATTTGGTTTTGTCGTGGAATACTTTGGTTTCTCCATCTATGTTAATTGAGAGTTTGGCTGCTTATAGTAGCCTGGGCTGGAATTTGTGTTCTTTTAGTGTCTGTATAACATCCGTCCAGGATCTTCTGGCTTTCATAGTCTCTGGTGAAAAATCTGGTGTAATTCTGATAGGCTTGCCTTGGCCTTTTTCTCTTACTGCTTTTAGTATTCTATCTTTATTTAGAGCATTTGTTGTTCTGATTATTATGTGTCGGGAGGTATTTCTTTTCTGGTCCAGTCTATTTGGAGTTCTGTAGGCTTCTTGTATGTTCATGGGCATCTCTTTCTTTAGATTTGGGAAGTTTTCTTCTATAATTTTGTTGAAGATGTTTGCTGGTCCTTTGAGTTGAAAATCTTCATTCTCATCCACTCATATTATCCGTAGGTTTGGTCTTCTCATTGTGTCCTGTATTTCTTGGATGTTTTGAGTTAGGATCTTTTTGCATTTTACATTTTCCTTGATTGTTGTGCCAATGTTCTCTATGGAATCTTCTGCACCTGAGATTCTCTCTTCCATCTCTTGTATTCTGTTGCTGATGCTGGTATCTATAGTTCCAGATTTCTTTCCTAGGGTTTCTATCTCCAGTGTTGCCTCATTTTGGGTTTTCTTTATTGTGTCTACTTCCCTTTTTAGGTCTAGTATGGTTTTGTTCATTTCCATCATCTGTTTGGATGTGTTTTCCTGTTTTTCATTAAGGACTTCTACCTGTTTGATTATATTATCCTGTTTTTCTTTAAGGATTTGTAACTCTTTAGCAGTGTTCTCCTGCAATTGTTTAAGGGATTTTTGTGCTTCCTCTTTATTGTCTTCTACCTGTTTACCAGTGTTCCTTTGTATTTCTTTAAGTGTGTTATTAAAGTCCTTCTTGAAGTCCTCTACCATCATCAGGAGATATGCTTTTAGATCCGTGTCTAGCTTTTCCGGTGTGTTGGGGTGCCCTGGATTGGGCGAAGTGGGAGTGCTGGGTTCTGATGATGGTGAGTGGTCTTGGTTTCTGTTAGTAAGATTATTACGTTTACCTTTCGCCATCTGGTAATCTCTGGGGTTAGTTGTTGTCGTTGTCACTGTTTAAAGATTGGAGCAGAAGCTGTGTTCCACTCACCAGCAGTCTCAAAATCCTGTGGCGGGGGTCGTGGGTAGCTGGCGGTACCCTGGTGCTGGTCCAGCCGGAAGAGGCCTGTGTTCCTACTCAGGCTGGTTTTCTGCTTCCCTAACTAATGCAGTCTCAGGTCCCGCGCACAATTGGCTTGGAGCAGAAGCTGTGTTCCACTCACCAGAAGTCTTAAGATCCTGTGGCGGGTGTTGTGGGTAGCTGGCGAGTGTCAGCCGACCCTGCACCCTAGCTACCCTGGTGCTTTTCTGACCAGAAGAGGCTTGTGGCCCTACGTAGGCTGGATTTCTGCCTCCCCAACCAAAGCAGTCTCAGGTCCTGCGTGATTGGACTGGAGCAGAAGCTGTGTTCCACTCACCAGCAGTCTCAAAATCCTGTGGCGGGGGTCGTGGGTAGCTGGTGGGTGTCAGCCGACCCTGTGCTCTAGCTACCCTGGTGCTGATCAGGCCGGATGAGGCCTGTGGCCCTACTCAGGCCGGTTTCTGCTTCCCTAACTAATGCAGTCTCAGGTCTCGCGTGCAATTGGATTGGAGCAGAAGCTGTGTTCCACTCACCAGAAGTCTTAAGATCCTGTGGCGGGTGTTGTGGGTAGCTGGCGAGTGTCAGCCTCCCTGAGCCCTAGCTACCCCGGTGCTTTTCTGACCGGAAGAGGCTTGTGGCCCTATGTAGGCCGGATTTCTCTCTCCCCAACCAGAGCAGTCTCAGGTCCCGCGTGATTGGACTGGAGCAGAAGCTGTGTTCCACTCACCAGCAGTCTCAAAATCCTGTGGCGGGGGTCGTGGGTAGCTGGTGGGTGTCAGCCGACCCTGTGCTCTAGCTACCCCGGTGCTGATCAGGCCGGATGAGGCCTGTGGCCCTACTCAGGCCGGTTTCTGCTTCCCTAACTAATGCAGTCTCAGGTCCTGTGCGCAATTGGATTGGAGCAGAAGCTGTGTTCCACTCACCAGAAGTCTTAAGATCCTGTGGCGGGTGTTGTGGGTAGCTGGCGAGTGTCAGCCACCCTGAGCCCTAGCTACCCTGGTGCTTTTCTGACTGGAAGAGGCTTGTGGCCCTATGTAGGCCGGATTTCTCTCTCCCCAACCAGAGCAGTCTCAGGTCCCGCGTGATTGGACTGGAGCAGAAGCTGTGTTCCACTCACCAGCAGTCTCAAAATCCTGTGGTGGGGGTCGTGGGTAGCTGGCGGGTGTCAGCCGACCCTGCGCTCTAGCTACCCCGGTGCTGATCCGGCCGGATGAGGCCTGTGGCCCTACTCAGGCCAGTTTCTGCTTCCCTAACTAATGCAGTCTCAGGTCCTGTGCGCAATTGGATTGGAGAAGAAGCTGTGTTCCACTCACCAGAAGTCTTAAGATCCTGTGGCGGGTGTTGTGGGTAGCTGGCGGGTGTCAGCCGACCCTGCGCCCTAGCTACCCCGGTGCTTTTCTCTTACAATGCGTTCTTAAGAGACCATTAGCATTCACAAATCCAAATGCGAAGAATGCCGTCACATAACATTGGAGACCCACAACAGTTTTTCCTATTTTTCTGTGACCTGCCTGCCTGTAGCTCCCACCAATGTATTTGGTAAATGTCTTGGTTTATGACTTTAGGACTGTTCCTGTTGTTTTGTAACTAGTAACATCTCATGTGACCTCTTCCATGATGAGACTTAAATCAATATTCGTGAGCCACGGTCCTCAGATTTGGCTCCACCCCTTTGGGGTGAGAGTTATGTTTCTGTGTCAACAGCTGACTTCCCGACATGCCTTGCATTGGTTCGTTTCCATGGCCCCAAAAACTTGTGAGCCACTGTACAGACAAGTCCATCAGTCTGCAGCAGCAGTGGTGGTGGAATGACAGGACCCCAAACAGCAAGACCACACCAAAACACACACATATGCATGTGTCCAAACACTGTGATTGTGGACTCAAAACAGAGGCATCCATGTCACGGTGTTGCTCAGCAGCCTGAGGAGTGACTTTGACAGGTACAACCAGATTCTTAGTGTCTGGGACAAGAAAAATAATGTCAGGAAGAGCCAGCATGAAGCAGAGCTGGGTGTCACTAAAAGACATCTCTAATATGATACAGAAGAGAGTGGAGAGAAAATAAGACCCACCGAGACAGTGGGTGTGGGCTTCTCTCAACAGTCATACTGCATTGTCTTCACGGTAGTCTTCTATGGGATTGAGGTGGACTTACTGCTTTGGAAGTGGGTATATACAAGATTTAGGTAGACTGCATTGCCTTTACAGTGGACATCTATGGTATTTTGGTGGTTTTGAAGCTAGTGTCTTCATAGAGTCTCTTTTAAAAAATCTAAATGATATCTGAGGGTAGCTCAGAGATGCCAGGCTGGGTTACTATTGGTTAAGTGAGAGCCTTGATAGTAGACATGCAGGGAATCACTGTGAACAAAGTAGCAGTCTTGCTTGAGCTTTGCAAGGTATGTCTGGAAGAGCAATGAGATCAGAGTCAAGGCTTTGTATATCTGAGCCTTAAGCCTGCTTCATTGCTGTGTTAACTTAGCATACCTGTATATGAAAGGAATATTTTATATGGACAGCCTTCACAGCAAATGTTAACTATGCTGAAATGTTTGCCTTTCAGCTAATAGATGTTTCAAACTAATCCCAAGTGAAGGGCTCCTTTTCCTTCCCATGTTCCTGTCTTTCTACCCTGTCTCAAGGGGAAGAAGAAAAGAGAAAATGAGACAGGACATGAAAAACTTGGAGAAAATTCAGTATATCTGATACCCTTATCTATAGGAAAAGGCCAAAGTGCTTATAAAAATGCCCAGCCTTGGCCAACTCTCTTCTATCAATCTCCAGCTCTTGCTATCACCTAAGGCTTCAAAGGCAAGAATACACATGCCCTCCATCAGCTTCTCCAACTGCATCAGGGGGAAATTACCCTTTGACCCCGGAAGCTATTTACTAATGACCTGCGGCTTGAGCTTGGACAGCTTTCCTCATTAGCACATGACTGCACTGCAAATGTTATTGCCAGCGAGACAATTATAAAAGCATAAAGAGAAAGTAATTAGCACAATCATTTTACATAGAGTAAATTCTAGTGCAGCCAGTTTGTCAGAGATGCAATTTCTTGGGATCACAGCCATGCATTATTGGAGTTATGGGAAACTGTTAATTTGTTATTTGAAATGAAGTCCTTATCTCTGGCCAGTTAGCTCAGTTAGTCACTGTCTGAAACTAAGGAGGCCAAGGTCATACGCTTCCTCCATTACCGCCCAGCTTGACTTTGTCACATTACATAACTGTTCACCTGGATTCCCGGGGGATACTAGGCACCCCAAGTGGAACACATCCTAGGGTTTCATGAACAGGCTGATTCAGAATGATTTACAGAGAAAATTTAAATTCAAAATGCATATGCAGGGAGCTGGGGAGATGAGATGGCTTAGTAGGTGAAGCACATGCCACCCAAACACTAATACCTAAGTTCAGTTCAGCAGAGCCCACAGGCAAAGCTGGCACAGTGGTGCACATCTCTCTCCAGTGGGTTGAAGATAGGCAGATCCCAAGATAACATTCGTCAGCCAATCTGGCCTACTTGTGAACTCCAGGTTCATTTAGTGAGTATCAGCTTAATAAAATAAGATAAAGGGTAGAGAGTGACTAAGAAAGATTCTCAGTATTGATTCCTTGCCTCCAGGTACACATACACAAACGTACATTCAGGAAGCAATGCTAGAGTCCTTTGTGGTAGTAGAAGTGTTCTGTATTTTGTCTCTGGTGATAGATTTAAAAACTTACATATGTAATAAAGCAGAATATACACATACACACATACACACACACACACACACGTATAAATAACTGCTAAAATCTGAGCAAAGTCAGTGTATTATACCAAGGTCAGGATCTTGGCTGTGATACTGTAGTAGCAAACTCTGCAGTGTGCTAATTTACAGGAATCTGAGTAAAGTCACGCAGAATCTCTGCATAATTGTTTAGGAATCTACAATCATACTGACATGTTTTTATTGAATTTGGAAGAACACACACAGGCTTGGTAGTAGCTGAATAGAATAAGCCTTGTATATCTCCCGGACAGCACAGAGCTCAGAAAGAATAATCCAGAGAGGCACACAAGGATTCTGAGGAACCGTATCATACTGCTCTAAAAATACCATTTTCATGGCTGGGGGATGCCTCAGTCAGTTAAGTGCATCTTGCACTAGCATGCAGGCCTCAGTTTCTAGATGAAAGTAGTGGTCAACAGGTGTGATTGCAGAGCTTGGGAGGCAGAGCCAGCAGAACCTCTAGGGCACTCTGGTCAGCCTATCTAACTGGGGAATCTCAGGCCAGAGAGTTACTCTGTCTCAAAAACAAGGTAGACTAGCACCTGAGAAAGAAGACCTGAGGTTGTCTCTGGCATGCTCGTTTCCCCTTAACGTAGACTGTCAAGTCTCTGAGTGAGAACCATACCTTCTCCCTCTCTGTATTGGGAAAATTATAAACTTTTGCACTAATGATTCTAAGAGGTTGTATGGGACACCTCATAATGTTTCTCTCTCTCTTTCTCTCTCTCTCTCTCTCTCTCTCTCTCTCTCTCTCACTCACACACACACACACACAGAAATATAACACAAAAATATTCAGATTTTAGATAATCAAACTCACTATCTCTAACAATGTTAATTTTATTCACATTAAATTTCAATCATTAAAGTGAGTTATGGTGAATTCTCAGTAGATTTTCATGCAAAGAAAAAATTAGTAATATTTCCAAAAAATTATTATCAGTCTTCTCAAAACAAAATCATCCCAAATACAAAACTGATATCTAAAAAGCAATGAACTGGTAATGTTTCAAAGATGACTGTCATCTCAAGTAAAACCCCAAGTCAGATTTTCATCTGGCAGTGCAAGTCCTTTTGGAGTCAATCTTCTGAGATAGCCAGAAAGAAAATATATATAATATTTGATGGTATATTTAGCCTTCGGCCACAAGTTTCCCATTTGATAAATAAACAGAGGTGGTATATGGGATCATTTTAGAATGGCCCACAGCATGATTTTGTAGTTTCAATTTTAGAGGACTCTAAGGAAAAAATAAATAATCTCCAATGTCTAAACTGATTCTGGTTTTATGTCACTAGGCCTGTGAAGAAACAGGCGTCTAGCCAGTTATGATGGAGGGGTGTCTTACTACAACCCAGCCTTTCACTACTCTGCTGGGTTGAATAATGGCTCCCAAAATTTGGAACCTTCTCTCTACTTGGACTCTCAAAGTAGATGTGCCCCTGTTTAGAAATAAGGTGTTTTAGACTTAAGGAATATGACCACAAAATGATAAATTAGTGTGGATTACAAGTCCAATGGCTGACATTCTTGCACAAAGAGTAAAAGACACCCAGAAATACATATTAAGATGAAGGCCTTGTAGTAACAGAGGCAGATTGGAAGGATGCAGTCACAAGCCAAGAATTGCCAGCAACCACCAGAGACCAAGAGAAACATCATGAGGTGTTTCATACAACCACTAAGAATCATTAATGCAAAAGTTTTTCATTTGTCCAATACATAAAGGGAGAAGGTATGGTTTTCACTCCGAGACTTGACAGTCTACTTTAAGGGGAAAAGAGCAATATACAAATAAAAAAAGGACAAGTGTAAAATGCTGTAAAACCAGAAAATTTGATGCAGGGGCTGTAGAGATGGTTGATTGACTAATAGCACTGTCCTGCACTTCCAGAGGACCTGAGTTTGGTTCCCAGAACCAAATAGGTATGACTCACAACTGGAATAGACACCCAGACCTTAGCACAACTGATACAGTGATGCAAGTATCATTCAGACCACTGAATTCAGCATAAAAACAGCACTGCATGCCAAAAATAAAGACCTGGTCCATCAAAGTTTGTAGTTTAGGGGAAGTCTCTGTATGTACTAACCTTGCTTATTGGTTTCTATAGCTCTGCTTCTGGTTAACTGTCCTTGCTAACTGAGGTGTGGCAACCCAGGATGTAGTTTTGTGCTTAAAAGCTCACACTGAGAAAGGCACCTGACAGAGCCACCTGGATAATAAAAGACTTTCTATTGGCTAGAACCCATGTCTGAATAATCTTCGCTGGTGGATATCCCACAACAACAATCACCTGCAGCTTCAGCTCCAGGAGCTCTAACACCTTCATCTAAGAGCATCATCATTCTACAGACGACTGTATACATGGGTCTGTGCCTCCAGATAGAGGCACACATATACACGTTTATTTTTTTTTAATAAAAATCTTTGAAAAAGAAGTTTTCTGTAGACAATAAAGGCTTGAGTTCTCAAAGAAGTCTATGAATTGACTCTGGGTAGATACTGAGATGAAGAGGTTTCATTTTGAAACTTGAAAGATGGCATTGGGTAAAAAAGATTTCATAAAAGAAAAATTATGCATACTAACAAAATATTGGTTGAGGTGCACAAACCACCTTCTCTATGCATTATGGGTATCTCATATACATTATAATGTCACAACAAGATACTCATGACTGTTTTGAAAAGAAATGGCATTGTGTTGTTCACTATACACTTCTGGCACAAGAAACATTGGAGGCACCAACTTGGAGGCACCAGTGGGCTACAGGTAGGGTCTGGACATTGAATTTGCTCAGTGGAGCTGAGAGAAAGCTGAGAAATATTGTCAAAGGGAGAAGAATGCTTTGCACCAAATTACTCTTTATTCCCTACTTAATAAAACCTTGCTGGTGTCTTCTGATAGCCCAGCTGAGTTTATGATTCATGTGTCACACATGTATTCATGCATCATAAATGTATGAATTGAACAAATCCTGTGTGTGTGAACACATATGTGAGAATGTATGCACTCGTGCAAGCAGAGCCTAAAGAACTCCATGTGTCCTGCTCTGACACATTTCCCCATATTCCCTTGAGACAAGGTCTCTCAATGAACCTGGAGCTATGCTAGCAGCTAGCAAATGCAAGCCATTCTCCGGCCTCCATAACCACAAACACATCACTGCTGCACCATAACCATATACATAGTGCTGCTGTTCTGTAGCCATGCACACAGCACTGCTGCACTATAGCCATGCACACTGAGCTGCTGCACTGTAGCCATGCACACATCTCTGCTGCACAGTAGCCATGCACACAGCACCATGCACACAACACTGCTGCATGATATCCATGCACACTGCACTGCAGCACTGTAACCATGCACACTGCACTGCAGCACTGTAGCCATTCACACTGAGCTGCTGCACTGTAACCATGTACACAGTGCCATGTACACAGCACTGCTGCATGATATCCATGCACACTGAGCTGCTGCACTGTAGCCATGCACACATCTCTGTGGGGAGCGGGTGTGGCGGCAGTCCCAAAGGTGCCAGGGACTGCAGCTAAGTCGTATGACTTGCACCTGACTTCCTCATATTAACCACAAACATCATGAGAGCTGCGCAGGTGTACCAGGTTACTGGCAAAGCCATTTTGGTGAAGATATGCCCCTGCTGCCCTGATTAGCTGAAGCTGCGTACCTGGTGAGGCGATGTGGCCTGCTGTGAGTGGATGGGAACTGAGAGTATATAAGAGTTAGAGGCCCAGGGCTCGGAGTCTTTCACCTATACAGTCAATGCTCTCCCAATAAACGTGTGCAGAAGGATCCTATCGTGGTGTCTTTCTTGCTGGCGAGACGGGCGTCCCACAAATGGTGCTGAAACCCAGGAAGTAACATCTTCAGGCATGAGCGAAGATCCCCTGTTACAGGGAGGATTCAGAACTGCATCACGGGGAAGGAGCGCTTAATGAAGTGTTCCCGCAACACAGACTGTTGAGAAGGATTCAACTGCGTGGATTCAGAACTCTTCAGCTGGGGAAGAGTGGTACCGGTAAGTAAAAAGAAATTAATGTGAGTCTCTGAGAGGTATGCTTTCTTACACAGTAGGTCCGGTAATTGTCGCTTGCCTTGATAAGGGTAGCAACTTTTGCAGGAGCACCAGGGAAGCATATCAGAAACAGAGAGAAATGAAAAAGAAGGCATGCACAGAAATATAAGTAAAATAAGAAATATAAGAAGAGAAAAATGAAAATAAGCCATTTCAGAGCTCTCCTAGGGACAGAAGGAAAACGGGAGACGTCCTGTTTCCTCTCTGGCTCCTATGGAGATATTCTTAGCTCTGGTTAGGATACCTGGGTCCCTTTGAGACACCAAGTTCTATTCCCTGCCT
This sequence comes from Mus caroli, assembly GCF_978045245.1. Classification (NCBI taxonomy): domain Eukaryota; kingdom Metazoa; phylum Chordata; class Mammalia; order Rodentia; family Muridae; genus Mus; species Mus caroli. Next base: position 121,731,167 of record NW_028227256.1, read on the forward strand.
ATCTATTATCTGTTTTTGGTGCACCAAATTGTCCATATGTCTGTCAATTCATATTTGTTTTTGTTTTGTTGTTTTAGAGGCAAATATAAAGTTGCCAGGAAGCAGGCACAAAGTAATGATAAGGTTCCTGATTTTGGGACAAGTTAAGGTTCACGGTTTGGGGACAAGTTGTACCAAGCACCATGGGGAATTGAGATTTGCAGAGGAACAGAGGGTTTTACCAAAAGGGGTTTTGCTAGTCTGGAAGTTAGTGAAAAATTGCATAGAAGATAAAGATGTGGCACAGAACTCCAGAGAGGTAATGAGGCGCTGAATCAAGTGAGAGAGGAGCGCTCTCAATTGGTTTGGGGGAGAGGGTCTGTTTGTGTTTCCTCAGGATCATCGACAACAGCTGCAGGTCCTGGAGTGGCTGACCAGAGCAATTCAGGGCAGGTGGAGCTGTGAGGACGTGGATGTTCCTGTGGCTGGGAATGCTCCCACTAGTGAGAACTGAAGAGCTACGTTGGGGCTGTGTTCCTGAAACCCATGTCATTGACGCATTCAAGTGTTTGCTCAATTCTTTACATCTAATGCTTCACTACAATTGCCTTTTTTCTATGCTGCTTCAGCTAAAGGGATTGTTGTATTTTCAGATGATTCAAAATATTTCACAGATGAGTGATTGTGTTCAGCTGTATCTACTAAAGTTAATGTTACCTGGATTCGAGGGGTGTGGCCTGCCAGTATATCCAAGGGCAATGGCACTATACCCTCCCAACCTAGATGGGCCCCTCTTTCCTTTTTGTAGGAGTGTTCCTGATTCCCTTCCACCTTGGGCAGTGCCCCTTATATTTATGGTTGTTATGTGGGGTGAATGGTAGTTGCACTGATCTTTCCCCCCTAAGCATGGTGGCGGGAGGGGCCTGGGATAATGCAAATTTTATTGGAATGGTTCTAATGTGTTTGAAACTTCTGTATTTCAATTTGCTGGAGGAAGGAATGTTTCTTTTCAGGCTACACCTGTTTGTATGTGACCTCCTTTTGTGTTTATTGTTCATAAGATCCCTTGCTTCAGGGCTGATGAGCGGGGATGGGAGCCCTGGGATGTATGCTTGTAATAGTGTGTGTGTTGTGTGTTTGGCACGTGTCAGGTGCAGTGTGTGCAGGCCCGCACTTTCGCCATGGTAGCATAAGCTTTTGCCGCAGTGGAGGCGGGACAATCTCCTCAGATTCGGTTTGCCACTCTAAAAGAAATTATGCTGCATTATGCCATGGGTTGCGAGGCTAAGCACTGCACAGAGGATAGCTTGCTGTTGGCATCCTGTGGAAGGCATGTCTGATTGCATGAAGGTTCAGTGTCCTAGTTCCCTTCCCCCAGGAAAAATGACACGGGAGCTGGCCAAGACCTCTCTGGGTGATGAGTCCAAGGGATGGTTTTGTGTAAGGCCCCTATGCTTGCACACTGGGGATCAAACCTCTACCTTCACCCATGAGGCTTGCTTGCAGCAATTAAGATCTAGCCATAGATTAATCAACATCCTTTTGATGCACCTGCCACAAGCAAAACACAATCTCCCCAAGTGTGGCTTGGCATGACAGAGAAGTAGTCAGTGATGGATAAGACTCCCTGGGCATGTCATCAACCTAAGACAGGGATCAAACCAATGCTGTTTGTCTCCCAAGGACGGGTAAGGGACATTGCTGCAGGGGGCAATCTAAGACAGACATTCTCTCTGCCAAAAAAGAAAAAAGGGGGAGATGTGGGGAGCGGGTGGGCGGCAGTCCCAAAGGCGCCAGGGACTGCAGCTAAGTCTTATGACTTGCACCTGACTTCCTCATATTAACCACAAACATCATGAGAGCTGCACAGGTGTACCAGGTTACTGGCAAAGCCATTTTGGTGGAGATATGCCCCTGCTGCCCTGATTAGCTGAAGCTGCGTACCTGGTGAGGTGATGTAGCCTACTGTGAGTGGATGGGAACTGAGAGTATATAAGAGTGAGAGGCCCAGGGCTTGGGGTCTTTCGCCTACACAGTCAATGCTCTCCCAATAAACGTGTGCAGAAGGATCCTATTGTGGTGTCTTTCTTGCTGGCGAGTCAGGCGTCCCACACATCTCTGCTGCACAGTAGCCATGCACACATCACCATGCACACAACACTGCTGCATGATATCCATGCACACTGCACTGCAGCACTGTAGCCATTCACACTGAGCTGCTGCACTGTAACCATGTACACAGCACTGCTGCATGATATCCACGCACACTGCACTGCAGCACTGTAGTCATGCACACTGAGCTGCTGTGCTGTAGCCATGCACACAGTGTCATGCACACAGCACTGCTGCATGATATCCATGCACACGGCACTGCAGCACTGTAGTCATGCATACTGCACTGCTGCACTGTAGCCATGCACACTGAGCTGCTGCACTGTTGCCATGCACACAGTGTCATGCACACAGCACTGCTGCATGATATCCATGCACACTGCACTGCTGCACTGTAGCCATGCACACTGCGCTGCTGCACTGTAGCCATGCACACTGAGCTGCTGCACTGTAGCCATGCACACAGTGTCATGCACACAGCACTGCTGCATGATATCTATGCACACTGGACTGCAGCACTGTAGTCATGCACACTGAGCTGCTGAGCTGTAGCCATGCACACTGCACTGCTGCACTGTAGCCATGTACACAGTGCTGCTGCATGGTAGTCATGCCCAGCATCTTATTAAAATATGGGTGCTGAGGATTCAAACTTGTTTTCTGAATGCTCAGTGGGGGACCATACTCACTGAGCCATCCCACCAGCCCCAGAGAAATTCTAATGTGCTGAGTGTGAGTTCAGAGGAAGGAGTATGTCCACAGTGACTGAGTGTGCTGCAGGATCTTGGAGGAGGCTGATCCTGGGAACGTGGATTTACAAGGCACAGGCAACCCATGCAATAGTCACTGGGGAGAGAAAGGATTAACAGGGCAGCCTAGCCTTCTAGGATTGCCCATAGTCTAGTTTTACTTCTGTTGCTCTGGTAAGATAAACTGACAGAAAACAACTGAGAAGTCTATGACCTATCATTGTTGAGAAGTCACAGCAGAGGCTTCACACAGCTAGTGACATCACATCTATGGTCAAGAGCAGAGCAAAAGAAATGTGTCACATGTGCACCTGCTTGCTTACATGCAGGCCAATTTCCCCATTCAAACAGCTCAGAACTCCCTGCTCAGAGAAAAGTGTTCCCCACAGTAGTCTGGGCTTCCTATGTCTATTCACCTAATTGAAATGATTGGCCAACAAGGCAACCCAGTGTAGACAATGCAGTATCAATACTCTACCCAGGTGATTCTAGATCAAGTAGAGTTGCTCATTAAAGCTTACTATCATACCTCATTGATGCCTGCACTTCCCAGCAACTTCTAAACAACCCATTGATGAGATCTGGAAGAAGACAGCAACCAAAACAAAAGTGCCACTTACTTTGCACCTAAACTCTCTCATTCAACTTCATTAAAGCCCACTTCACAGATGCAGAAGCTGAATTTCTTCAGCATCTTGTTGCATATGAAGAGGTCAAAAGAACCCTCTACTGGACCCGATTTCCTGCCAATGCAATATTTGTGCAGCAGGCTATGTAAGATTTACTATGCCTGTGCAGCCTCAAACTCTCTCATCTCAGCCCACCAAGGAGTCTATGCCTGCCAAGTCAACTCCCTTGTTCCAACAAAGGAAAGGATTACCTATTTTTCCCAATTTCAGAATGAACAAGAATAGGAAAAGGAATGAAGAATCAGATATTAACAAAGACTAAAGAAGGGGGAAGAGAGGAAGAAGACAGACCTAGTCACAGACCAGATTGGTGACAGGAAGACTGCAGCCTGAGACCCAAGAAAGCTAAGATGAGTAAATTCAGCCTCTGGAGTGCTGCTGGGAGCTGGTGCTCTCGAGGAGATGAAATAAAATCTTAAACCACATTCATATCCTTGTATGGTTTTAAACTTGTTTGTCAGAAAATGGAGCACCAGGAAGCTAGAAAGACAGCTCAGTGGTTAAGGGTACTCACTCTCCCGCCTGAGTTCTGTTGGGAGCACCCACATCCAGTAGCTCTCAACCACCTGTAGCTCCAGCTCCAAGGGGCCCAACACCCACTTCTTGCCCCTTGCATGGAACCATGCTCACATATGTATAGACCCTCACATGTACACAAAATTTAAAAATAAAAATAAATCTTTTTTTAAAACATGACATTGTTCTAAAGATAAATAACTAAAATGCACAGTGAGTTTGAGATCAAAGTGTGTAAGTTCAGCTGCCTCTGACCTGTAAGGGAACAAGAAGTAGGAAACATCCAGGGTGTAAATGTGTTACACATAGTGGGGTTCCAGCAATTGTGTAGAAACAAAGTGGGTATCACAACAAGGGCAGCCCACCAACCCCCCAAAAGACAGGGCTTGGTAGTCCTTTGTAGGACTTTTCTGAGGGAAAGAACATTGCAAGTTCAACAGAGAGGTGGCATAAAATAATCACCCTTCAATCAACACTTCTCAAACACATGATGGGGGACAGCACCCTCTTGAAACTTACCGACCTAGTGGGATGATTTGAGAAACATCTTTGCAGTAATTCTACATGAGTTCAGAAATGGAGAACATTTGGGTTTGGTTTTGGCTTTCTATTCTGCTTGTCCTAACATCACTACAGTCTTAGGAAATCAAGGAAAGCGGAATCACATATGGTATGCATATGTGAATGCCTGTGTGCATGCAAGTGATAAATATAGCTTTGTTAATGATTTAGAAAAACCATGAATGAATAGAAACCAGAAGTAAAAGAAGGGGATTAGAATTTTGGAGAGATGATTCAATCAGTGGTTAAGAGCACTTGTTGCTCTTTCAAAGAACACAAGTTTAGTTCTCAGCATCTACATCAGGAATTTCATGATGCCTGCAGAGGAACAGCGGTGGTGCCTCTGCATAAATGGGGACCACACAGTCACAAAGTCAACTCCTGCAGGAGGACCTCATTGAAGACTGCCTGAGAGACCAAGGATTGGTGATGCAGACAATGACAGCCAATTGGGAACTGCTGCTTAGAAGAGATGATGGCTTGGGACCAATGGGACATAGGTGTTGGGTATAAAAGGTACCCCTGAGGATTATTAAAGGAACTTGCAGCAAGCATTCATCTCATCTGCTCCAGAATCTGTGCCATTGATTCTGCATCAACTCCCAAGGGCAAGTAGGGTTAGGTAGCCAATGGTTCAGGGCACAGGCAGCAGACACCCTGTAAAATTCCAGCTCCAAAGTGTCCAATGCCTTTCTCTGACCTCCACAGGCACCTATACACATGTAGCATATATTCATATATATATATATATATATATATATATATATATATATATACTTTCATATATATGTGTGTATATATGTGTATACATATACATATATATATGAAAGAAACTTTAAAAACAAGAAAATTAGCTATTTGTGTCAATATGGATAAAGCAAGATGGATAAGCAAAATAAACCAGACAGCAAAATCAAGCTCCTCCACCTGCCATGATCTCTGTTGTGGAATGTGTGTTAGGGGTCCAGCTGGTAGTGAGTGCCAGAGGGAGATGGGAGGCGAGAAGCCTCCTCCAAGGATCCTAGTGTTACAGCTCTTTTAGGTGAAAGTCTTCAATGAAAGGACTCTCTTAGATGAGCTTAGCTTGTGTGCATATCTTTATCTGGGATGGTCTATGCATACACTTTACTCAGGGTGAACCAGGGGTAAACATGGACCTTGGACAGTGGGAAGGAGTTTTTAGGGTAAATGAAAATGGTTGGGTGGAGTTTAAAGTACTGAGAATACATTTGAAATGTAAATAAATACAATAACCAATAATAAAAGAAAAAAATAATTTTTAAAAAAAAGAAAAAATAACCAATGTAAATGAATATTAGCTTTCAAAAAGTACTGAGAGTTGAGAATGCCTCATTTGTATGGACAGGCATTCCAGGAATCCCAGGTATTTGCTGGATGAGTTCTTATTGGAATGGAGTTGAACTTGTAGCCTGCCAAAAACTATTTGAACTTAGAGGGTATGGGAGTTCAGACACCAGGACAAGGTCAGAGAAGGGAAGCCCTGCTGCTAAAAAGGCCCTCCATTTAGGGCCGAGCTCAGAGGAGCTTTCTAGGTCTTGGTAGACTTCCACCTTAATTAGCAGGATTTCCCAACACACTCTCACATGTGATAACTAAAAGAAGTATAGTTCAGTGAGTAGACCAGTGGTGGCAACAAGGATCATAATGTGGAGAAAATGGGGCAAAGTCATTCAAGAGGTTCAAAATTAAAGTTATATAGGCTAAGTAAATTTTGGAGGGCAAACATACAGTGTAAAGACTATAACTAGTACTATACATCAACTCTAAGTTCTAGAGTTCACCATCAGTAACTATGAAAAGAAATACACATGTTAACTAGTTTAACTGTAGTAAGCAAGTCACTGTGTACATATGAACCAAGATACCATGTTTGTCTTCTAGACAAGCATGGCTGTCACATTTATGAACCCACAGCAGTGATGGCTACCTCCAGATGATCTGTACAAAATCAACCCACTGACACCTCATTATAGACGAATGGGGGCTCATGAATTCTCACTCCTTTTAAGGGACTAAGTGGCTGCTGGTGAAGAAGGAGAGATTTTCTTCAGTGGTGAATCTACTGGTAAACTGCCCAATAAATTAACTTCCCACCCATGCTCAAGCAAGCAAAGCCCAACTAAACCTCATGAGTCATATAAGATGGTGATGATGATGGTGGTGGTGGTGATGATGATGATGATGATGATACATAAAACGTAACCAGAAACAAGAGCTTTGCCGAGAAAAGTGTTTTCATTGGAAGAGGGTGATAGAGGGGGATGAGGAAGTAAAAATGACCAAAATTCATTTCATAAAAGTGATCTGTTGTCAAAGAATAAAAAGCAAATACCATGCTGTATACTTGAGATACATGTAATGCTAAGTTAAACTGGTAATATGTTTAGATAATATATGTTAACTGTAGAACATGTAACAAAATATGTACTGCAGGGAAGTGGACCTTTCAATCTAAAGTGGCCAAGAACCCTGAGAAACACATTGAATACAATTTGCTAAACGCATGAAACTCAAGAAGAACGAAGACCAAAGTGTGGACACTGTGCCCCTTCTTAGAATTGGGAACAAAACACCCATGGAAGGAGTTACAGAAACAAAGTTTAGAGCTGTGACGAAAGGATAGACCATCTAGAGTCTGCCATATCCAGGGATCCACCCCATAATCAGCTTCCAAACGCTGACACCATTGCATACACTAGCAAGATTTTGCTGAAAGGACCCAAATATAGCTGTCTCTTGTGAGACTAGGCCGGGGCCTAGCAAACACAGAAGTCGATGCTCACAGTCAGCTATTGGATGGATCACAGGGCCCCCAATGGAGGAGCTAGAGAAAGTACCCAAGGAGCTAAAGGGATCTGCAACCCTATAGTTGGAACAACATTATGAACTAACCAGTACCCCGGAGCTCTTGTCTCTAGCTGCATATGTATCAAAAGATGGCCTAATAGGCCATCACTGGAAAGAGAGGCCCATTGGACATGCAAACTTTATATGCCCCAGTACAGGGGAACGCCAGGGCCAAAAAATGGGAATGGGGGGGTAGGGAAGTAGGGGGGGGTATGGGGGACTTTTTGGAGAGCATTGGAAATGTAATTGAGGAAAATACGTAATAAAAAAAAAAAAGACTCAGGACCCATGAAGCCTACAGAGAAAGGCTCCAAGGTCTGAACTTTCAGCACACCAGCTTCGCAGTTGCCTAGCAACCCCCTGCCTTTCACCAGTCACAGTAGCCTTTCAGATGTCTACACTTAGTAATTTGTTGTAAGTAACAAAATTATGTCCAAAACACCAAGGAGTAACTTTGGCTTTCAGAGGTGAAATACTCACCACCAGAAGCATTCAGTCACCAAGGATTATTAAGGTAGGGTAATCAGCTGTCCTGGAGGGGAGAAGCTGAAGAGAAACATGGGACAGCCTTAATCAATGCCAGGAGAATACACTTCCTAGGCAACAAATGCTTACATAAAGGAAGTTATTGAAACGAAATCATCAACCTCTCAGTACATTTTGAATTTTTTTGTGTGTGTGTTCTTGAAATACACTGGGTTACCTTGTTTGTGCATATATAGGTTCTCAGGATAATGTGAAAACTCCCTCCCCTATTCCTGCACAGGGAAATTCTAGGCTACTTAGAGATAGGTGGCAGAGGCACACCTTGCTGGGAACAGTATTGTCTGTAAACATTCAGAGCTCTGATAGCCTGCTAGCATTTGAGAGCTTGGTCTCCAGTGTGAAGATATAGGAAGTGACAGATTTTGAACATCATAAGTTTTGTGGGAAACATGTCAAGTCACCTACTCATAGAAGAAATTAGCATAGTTCTTGGGTAACCTCCAGTTATGGTCCCACAAAAACCGCTTGCTATGATAAAAAAAAAAAACAGGAGAAAAAAGAGGCCTCTTAATCAATGTCATCCTTTCTTGCCAGTGACCCCTGCTCTTCCCATAAGTACTGTGTTGGCTAGAGTCGTTTTGTAAGAGGGCACCTTAGTTGAGAAAATGCAACCACAAATTGGCTAGTGTGTGAACCTGTGAGAACATTCCCTTGACTGATAATTGAGGGAGGGCTCAGCTCACTGAAGGTGAGGCAATCACTGGGCTGGTGGTCCTGGGCACTATAAGAAAACAGACTGAAAAAGCCATGAGGAGCCAGCCAGTCAGCAGAACTTCTTTGTAGCCTCGGCATCAGCACCGGCCTCTGGATTACTGTCTTGATTTCATGTCCTGAATTCCTTAGATGATGACTACAAACTGTAAGATGAAATAAACTTTTTCTGGCTTCAAGTTGCCTTAAGTCATGGTGTTTTATCAAAGCAATGGATCCCTAACTAAGGTACCTGGCATTATGCCATCAAGCAAGCTGTGATATAGACAGGGATACTCTCGCCAAGGCCCAACCCATGGCACCCCAAATCTAAGGTCATCAGCTCTTGTTATGATTTGAATGTTGTATGTACTCTCCGGGTTTCTGTGTGAAATTCTTGGTAGCTGGCTGATGGTGCTATCTTCACAGTTTCTGGAGACTTCAGGAGATGAAGCTACTGTCTTTGGGAATTTTGTCTGATCTCTGAATCTCTCAGTCTCAGTATCTCTCTCAATGCCCTCCTGCCCCTCATACATATTTGATTTTCAAATGAAAGGTATATACCCAATATTTGCCCCTTAGATATAGGAAGATGTAGGGAGTACTAGCAAATCGAGCTGAGACTGGATAGTGTACTAAATCTGGGCCACCATTGAACAGGAGAAAAACTTGGCTTGCAAGCAGTCCCTCAACAAAGATGGAGAACAGAATAAATAACGATATAGGTTCGAGTCCTCTGTGGCCTGATTTAAACATCATGATTCCTGTGCTTGCTTACCTTGTGAATAAATCCTTTCATGAAGTTCTTTTTTTTTCATTTGGCTTGAAATATTTCCTGGAAATATCTGTGCACTATAGCAAAGTACATTACTGGGATTGGATCTAACTCACTGAGACACATCCTTCTTCTCTTTTGATTCTTGTGAGAAAATTAATTTTGTTCTAAGTGTTTTTTAATTGCTGCTAACTTTCAGGAAACCTAGAATCATGTAAATTAGGAGACAGGTGCACTACACAAACTATCGGAATACGCAGGCCATCCCCCCAATTATAAATCAGCAGCATCCTCAGAGGTTATTAACAAATCTGGTACTGAGAAATTCAAGTATTTCTTCCTGAGAAGACAGAGTGAACACTGATTTTCTAAATCCAGGGGGAAGCTCTCTATCCTGTAAACACCGCTGAAATGTTTTCTTTTTTTTGTTGTTTTTGGCTTTTTGTTTTTGTGATTTTCTTTGGAATATCATCCTTAAAGTGGAATCCACAGACTCCACGGGATCCCTGGGTACTCTCAAGCAGGCTTTGAGGACAAGACCATTTCCATTGTCACCTTAACTTTTTCACTGCATGGACATTTAACTGCCAGTCAACAAAGTGGTCATGGGTAAAAACCACGTGCTGAAGAGCCCAGCCTCTGAAGCACACCAGCCGTCAGCCTGACCTTTTCCAAGAGGCCACCAGAAATAGGTTAGTTGGCTATTGACATTCCCACAGAAGACAGCATGGGTGAATCACTGGGGATGGGTGAATCACTGGGGGGGGGGGGATCCTTGCCTGGGAGTCCAGCCACTCCTTTAGCCACTGTGTACATCTTTGCTCTAAAAGCACTTGCCTTCATTCCAGGAGGCTCCAGAATGCTCATGCCCGAGGGAGTACGGTAACTGAAGTGGAGCTCCGTCTACGCTGCTATGGGAAAGCCACCATTTGTGCCATGTGAATACTGCAGTGGGAAACAATGCATGGTCCTGTAAGCAGCTCAGTACCCACGCGCTGTAAAAAAGCCAACACACTCCTTGGCTCCCATTTGAACTTTGGAGGGATCGAACTTGGATTTCCCTTGAGACCTCCTAATAAAATCTTGGAACACCACTGATTCCTTGGCCCAAAGAGGAACAACAGCAAAATACTGATAAGCTTTGTGGCCTCTAACATTTGAAGACTGCTGAATTCAGAATTCATATGGCAATTAATCTATGAAAATTATCCCTTATTAAATTTTGGTATAAAAACAAAAAAAATATCCATAAGTATTTGACTACTAAAGTTAACCTCATTTTTCAACAGCATCTCTGGAAAAGCTAACATTTCTTCAAAGTTGAACTATATCCATAAACTTGCATAAGTTGAGGGAAGAAGCAAGTAGCAACATCCAAACATGTCTTCTAGCTCAGACATTAATTTCCATTAAAAAAAAATACTGCAATTATTGTTACATTGTGCTTTATAAGGGTGATTGTCGACCTCAGTTGTCATCTTGACGAGATCTAGAATTAGCTGAGAAACAGGTATCTTGGACAGGCAGGCCAGTGGGAAGACCTGTTCACGTGACCAGTAACATTCCCTGAGCAGGGAAACAGGACTGGATAAAAGGGAGGCAGTGATATGGGTACCAGCATCTATGGCTCTCTGCTTCTTGACAGTGGGTACAATGGGACCAGCTGCTTCAAACTGATGTTTTGACTTCGTCAGCATGGTGGACTGCTCGCTCCCTTTAACTGTGAGGCAAAAGAAATCATTTTGATGCCATCGTGGTGAGGTTATCAAGGGGTGCAGTGATGGGTTCTTTTTCCTGCTGATTTAAAGAATTTAAAAGATGGGAAAACAAGGTCTCATATTTAACCAGCTTTTATTGAAAGCAGAAACTTGCACATGCGCATGCACACAAAACACACAAAGAGACAGACGCCTCGGATAGGAACAGGACCCAGAGCTGGATATAGGTTTATCTAGAAGAATTTGAACTTTTATATGTTAAGGGGTTTGTATAGGTTTTCTTTCTTCCCCAAAATTTGTGTGTTTAGGTTATTGTTGGCAATTGCATAATTCACACAGAGGAAAGGAACCTGATTGGTTTATGCCCCCAAGAGCCCCACAGGGATAGATGAAGGTGGACAGTACTGCCAAACTTCTTCCAGTGTGGGGAGGGAGAGACTACCAAGTTTTATCTTATTTTTTTCAATAATTTATTCACTTTACATCCTTATCGAAGCCCCCCTTCCTTCCCTCCTTCCCTCCCAGTCCCACCCTTATAAATCCCTCCCTCATTATGTCCTCCCCTTGGTAAGGGGAAAGAATCAGGAAAGCAGCCATCTTAAATGTTCAAATGAAAATCTGACTACTCTACCCAGAGCCTCTTTTGCTGTCTGTCTGTCTGTCTTCCAGGAAGCTGCCTGTCTGCATCCCAGTCCCCAGCTTTCACCCCTAAGATGTTTTGGTAAAGGGATTTATCACAGCAACAAGAAATGGAATAGTGAGAAAAGACACTAAGACATAGGAATTTTCCTTTCAAACATTATTTGTGGATTTCCAGAACTCTTACCATGACTGTGCAAGAGTGAAAAGAGTCAGGAAGTAAAAGATAAACAACATTCCGGAAGAGTAAATGGAAATGCTCAGAGAATCAAAAAAGGTGAATGGAGAGCTACAGGACCCGGTGAAGCACAATGACTAACTACTACTCATGGAAAACAAGGTGCTGATAGTCCCGACCACCGGAGAACTTTACATCCTCTGATCTAGTGATGGGATTTGATCTGAAAGTGACACCTCCTTGGCAGACTCAGAAGAAATCCATTGTATTGCTTGAGATATCTCACAGGGTTATAGATGCAGGGACCTACTGTTTGGGACTGAGCTGCTCTGGGGATAGGGAGGTCATTGCATTTAAAGTCACTTATTTTCTCATTAGTATGACCAAATATATGACATTGGGCAAATTATAAAAGGAAGGATCTAAATTTATCATTTTTATTTTCATCACACAGCCTCTAATTAACTCTGTCTCAAGCAATAGGCCTCTTCTCTTCTCTAGCACAGCCTCTAAGTGAGAGACTGCCATGTGTTGCTTGGAGCTATTTCCTCCAGACATAGCATGATGGCATCTTTGGCATTGCCCAAGTAGCCACGGCAACTAGATCAGAAGAATAGAGTGATAGCCAGGTGGATGGTGATTGTAGTGGAAATATTCACATCCCTTAGGGGCTACAAGAAAGTGGGTTCACGGTCCACAAATGGATCTCCTCCCCATAGGTACAAGTAATCTTGGGAAATTCTGGAATGAATATGAAATGGAAAGCTGTCTAAAGGTGGGGGTGTAGAATCAATTATCAACTGTGATGGGGGTAGGACTTAGTAGGATATACAGCTATTTGGGGGTCACCCTGCCTCCTGTATTTAATCCCTCATCCATGCTCTGTAAAGCAGTCTGGTAAAGTCAGCGGATTCATGAAGTTTGACTTGGATGGAATTGCACTTTGGTCTGTCGCTGGGGCCCATTAGATGCTCAGACTACAAAGGCCACAACAGTGAGTGGCCACTTCCTCTGTAATGAGAAGCAGACCTATCATCTGCTGGTAATGGTAGATGGGTCAGTGGGTGGCTTCGACTCTAGGATGGTCTCTCTGCTGTGTTTTTCCCCCGTTCAACCCTGGGTTGAACAGAACACTCAGTTTCTACAGTTTATGTGGTATAGAAGAATATGCTCCAGCCACCATTGAATGGGGAGGAAGCACCAGCTCAGAGCACAACCATAAAGGTGCACAGCAACCAACAATCCTAGAGCTCACTGGCGGAGAGAAGACTGTTCCCAGATAGCATACCAGGGTCTTTTCTTGGGACCTTTTTCTCCCACTCATTAATCCTGGAGACAACACAGCTGTGACTTCCAGGAAACAATAGACACCCTGATGGGGCCAGTGTTCTCAGAAAACAGTCATTTGAATAGATTTCTGTTGTTGAAAATGCCAATTAGCAGCAAAAACAAAAAGTTAATCAACAAATTCTAGCATTCAGAGCCTGCTCCTATTTTGCCTAAATGTTGATTAACTGATGTTAATTCTGCAAAGGCCAAGCTATCATCTGTTTCCATCTCTCAGAGAGAGAGAGAGAGAGAGAGAGAGAGAGAGAGAGAAAGGGGAGGGAGGATAGAGAGGGAGAACTTAATCCCTAAATAGCTGTGAAAATAATTCATTTATAACCAAGGAACTTTTTAGCTTAGTAGATATTATCATTGTGACTATAAATTAATCAATGATGTATCTAAAATATCCAATTAATTACTGGTCAGTAGGAGTCCTTATTAATTGGAAATCATATCTGACTAGATTTTTCTAGCCAGAGGTTTATCATTTCCAGGAAGCTTTTCTGGATTACATAGCTGGGGGAAGTTGGGTTTAGCTTGCACTCCCAACATGCTATCCAACTACATCACGTGCCCTGGAAGCATTGGTTTTTATACTCCTGCCCATCTTCCTCAAAGGAAATACCATGGCAGAGCTGTACAGGATGCCTGCCTATCCATCCCCTATTCAGCTGAACTTGAAGAATCAGAAAACACCACTTCTTGAAGTTTGATCCTTGGCAAATTAAAAATAGAAATAAAAGAAATGAATAAATAAACAGGCCAGCCTGAACAATCATGATAGGCTAAATGTCTAGCCACTAAGAAAATAGGGAAGGGACTGGCAGATAAGGAAACAGTTTACCCTTAGACCAGGTATGTTAGGAAAGAGAAAGGTTAGCTATGCACATCCTTTTCACTTTTGCTTTCGCTGCCCTGCTAATAGCAGCAATGTAAATAAAGTCCATGCAAGTGAGGGCAGCCCTAATCAAAGGCTCATGTGACCTGGCACTGGGATGCACCTTTCTAGTGTTCTGTCACAATATTCCCTGTAGTGGGGTGTCCAGGACCATGCTGGTGAAAATCCCTAATGGGAGACACCATTTTCTGGTCTCTTATTATTGGCCTTCCATTCACAGTATCCAACATCCTTATAGTAAATTATTTTTCTGATGAGTTAGGTATAACTATCTGATATTTTCAAACAAAAATACACTGAAAAACAAGATGAGTTGCCACAGTAATTAAAACTGTATTTTCTCCCAAAGGATTAAAAGATCAACTGAGAACAAGTTCAGAAAACTACATCTCCAAGAGAAAAGGTTCAAAGCCCTTACTATGCTAGGAACCCAACATAGCTTAGCCTGTGCTTGTGAGTATAGAGTATAACACAAGACACAACCAGAAAACCCCAGAGTCCAGATTTCAAGAATCGGAAAGAATGTGAGTTAAAAGAAGAAAAAGATTTGGTGCAACAAAATGTGGAAGATGACCTATCAAATCAAATACTTCGTCGGACAGCTGTCAATTATCGCCTGCTGCGAACATTATGAAGCTAGCTAGACACAGAAAAGCACCCTTCACACTGGCGCTCCACCACCATGGCCCTAACAATACATGTGTCTGTTGCCCACCCTGTTAGCTCAAATGCTGAAGGTTGGTTTTTATTTGCAAAAGTTCTGAGTTTTGATTGGTTTATATAAAATATCGAATTTACAGAGAACCAACCCCCCCAAAAAACAAAATTTTTAATTATTATTATTAATCATTATTATTATTATTATTAAAAACAGGAGCAACTTGCATGGGAACAAGCTAGCATTTCTCATGCTGTTATAAAGTTAGATGATTTCACATGTTGCGGCCAATTCTCATTCTGGGAATAGGAATATAATATAATCAGCCCTTAAATGTATGTTTAACTATTTGAAATCTGTCTAAAACACAAAAGCTTGAATTAGCCTTCATTTAATCCACATAAAATAACTAGGTTTACGAACTACAGTTTTGCTTTGCGGGAAGATATCAAAGCATCTTGGCAAGGTTAATGATAAAGGGTGTGCGAGCAAGGCTCAACAGGTGCTGCCACCATCTCACAGGGTCCTGTAGGCCTGGCTCTCTTTGGATGCGCGCGCATATTTATATGCGACCGTTGGGTTGGTGCGATCGGCTGGGACATCTGTTATTTCTCAGAGCGAGCAGATGGACCTCCCAGGCCCAGTCCTGGACCCTCTTACATTTAAGCTCCCAGCCAAGGATCCTAGGGCTGAGGAGGTTGGCAGAAAAAGGCAGCCCAAACCCTGGCAAGCTACCCGACAACCAGCTTTCTACACGGCTCCCCTACCACAAAATCGGAACTCAGAGGTCTCAGGTCACATCTTGGTACCAGAGATGGCCCCTTGCTCTAAATCTAGCCAGTTCTGGTGTCCTTCACAGCTGCTTCTCCTCCTGTGCTCCTACCGGGAAGGGTCCTTCATGATGTCCTCAGCCTTTCTCCACAGAACCCCCTCCAGGATTGAACTAGGACTAATCCAAAATTGGTCAAATCTATCCCGGAGACTTCCAATCTCTGGTTCTGAATCCAGGACCCAAGCCCAAATCAAACAGAGCAGACTTACCCTCAGGTATGTCTCTATATACTGTAAGATGGAGTGGAAAGGAGAGGGGAAAAGGCCCGTTGCATATCCTGATCCTCTAGCCTTCAGAGAAGCCCTTTTAAGCTCACTCCCCCACCAGGAAGCCAAGAGGCGGGTGTCCAGAGAAACACCTGGCCTCCCTGCCTGTCCATTTTTGTTGTGTGCAGACATGAGACCAAGTCCTCACCAGTGCCCCGCATTTGCTGCCGGGAAGACTATTAGCGGCTGACAAGAGCCTCAGGATCTGAAATAAGAAAAGTTGAGATGGACTTGCCCCAACTCCATCAGACTTGCCAAGGAGAAGAGTAGAAGGTTAAAAGAGCGTTCTGATTCTTACCTGCTTTCTTCCTGGCCCCCTTTTTGAAAGTGGATCTGAAACCTTCTGTGGTTCTGCCTTGTCAAAAATGCTCCCTATGGGGTGTAATAGAATCAGCAGAAGAAATGCTACTCCTCCAGAGCCGAGGGAAAGGAAAGAAGAGCTGCTGAGCGGAGCGGCTGGACTTGGCAAGCACCGCAACAGTCCGCTCCGTTGCATTTGTTCCATCAGAGTTCATTGCTCTTTTCCCAACTTCCGACCTTCTTTCCTGTCCTATAGGCAGAAGGAAGCAACAACTCTTACCCAGAGATGAAGAAGGAACTTCCCAGAAAGCCACCTGAGGCCTAGACCGGCCCACTGATTGAAAACAAATTAATAGGAACACCAGAGAGGACCGAGCTGGGGGTCTGCCCACCCCTACACTCACTCTAACAGCCTGTGTTGAAGGTTCTACTCTCTAAGCTGCCGATCAGCAAGTTTGTAAGGACCTGGAGGCCCTGGGTGGACTCATCCAGCGGCTTAGCTGTGTTTTGGTTTGGGGAACTTGCCAGATCTTGATGCTGTACTTGTTCCCAAGGAGAGCAGCTCCTTTGCTGGTAGTCCCAGCTCCTCCAGCCTACTGCTGCCCACAGAGATCTCCCGGGCCCTACCTTACCCCCGGGGCCAGCTGGCTAACGGACTGCCTTCTCCAGGTGCCGGGCCTTATTCACTGCCTTCTGGTCTGGAAAAGAGGTTATTTTTTTCCTGTCAGGGGAAGGCAGATGACCAGACAGGGGATCAGACACTGTGACTCCTCCAGACTCTTCCCAAATGCACCCCCTGATGCTCTGGGCCTGGCCTCAGCTCACCAGTGCCTTCTCAGGAGAGCTGGATACGAGCAGGTTTTGAGTGCTCTTACTCACTCCTTGAGCTTCACCTTCTCATATTTGACCTTCCAGGAAGTCATCCTGGAGCCAAAATAGAGGATCACGGGTCTCAGTGGAGACCTGCTGTGGTTCCACATCCTTCCTGGCCCTTGTCAGATGGCTTCTGTAGTTTCTCCATGCCAACTGTAGAGCCTGGGGTGGTGGTCCTCAAGCACAGCTGGTCAGAAACCTGTGTCTACGTCACTCTTTTGTGTTGGGCAACGCTATCAGGTGAACAAGACACCGGCAATATTGGGGATGCCGCTTTTCTTCAACACATGCTACAAAGGCCCTTTTAAAATGCCACCTGCAGGCAAGAAAGGACTATGCTTATAAGGGGAACACTGAAGACAAAGAGGGCAGGAAAGCATAGCGGAGCCCTTCCCTTCTCAGGCTCAGCAACGTTCCCATTGTTTTCAACGGGCAAATGTGAGAATCAAGAGAAATCACAGAGTGGGGAACCAAAGTATCCTGGTGCCCAAAAGGAGGTAGGAAAGGCAGGGACAAAGCACCAAGTGGCAGAAATATGCTTAGGTTTGTTTCAGAAATTCTGCCCTAAACCCGACCCCAAACTTACTGAATGATTTTCTTTAATGGATCTCAAAGTCGGAAGCTGGGAGGGGACAGTCATAAACTTTTATTTGCTCTGCTGTTCATTTGATCTGAACACGAATCTCTGATTAATGGGCTGAGGCCATGGCCAGGCCTGTTTGGCCAATCTAAATTTGAATGCTAGCCCCTTTCTCTTGGACTTACCAAGAAATCTAGTATTAGCTTGTTCTAGCATTTCCTACTTGCCTGCCTTCTCCTAGCACCATAGCTCCATGACGTCCAAACTGAAGCTGCAAAGCTGTGACAGTTGGGACACTGTTAACCGCTTCTCAGAGACACGGGGACTGAGCTATAGACTGTATTACAGCCCATGGCAAACCAGCCTAGCACTGAGTACAGCAGGTATCATGGCTACTACCCAAGTAAGCCTATCTCTGCTCCTCAGACCAGAGCATGATGGCTGTCTGGATCTGTTGCAGGAGAAAGTCAAAGGCCCCTGCAGACAATGGCCTACACCCGGAACAGTCATATATATGGCTTCAAGACTAGAGCATGTAGTTCCTAGGGGAGACCCTCCAGAGCTCTCTTTCCAGTGCACACAAGAGCTCTGTAGAATGAGTGTACTGGAGAGAAGGTTCATCTGGGGATGCGGATCGGTTTAGTGCGGGTACTCCCAAGAGATTTAAAGCATGCCGGAGTTTCTAGGTTCAGTCCTCAGCGTCCCTTAAACTGCACATGAGGGGGCACACTTAGGATCCTGGCACTCAGACGGTAGGGGCAGGGGGATCAGAAGGTTAAGGTCATCTTCTGCTACATAGCAAGCTTGGGGCCAACCCTGGAATCCAGAAGAGGGTGTCTTAAAAGTAAATAAAATAATAGATGTAATAGTTCTGGAGTGAAGGCAGATTATTTTTAAAATTTCTCTTGTGCACGTGTGCGCTCGTGTACATAGGAATATACGTGTTTGTGAAGGTACACATGTGAGAGTATATGTGAAGGAGCATTGTGTGCATGCAGTTAGCAGGGAGAGGACAGCCGTGGGTGGTTTTATCTCAGGCCTCTCCCACCGTTTCTTTGAAACAAGTTCTCTCTTGGCCTGAACCTTCATTAGTAAGCCTAGGCCAGCTGGCCTGGAAGTTTCCAGGAGCTTACCTGTGTCAATCTCGCCCTTACCCTCACCACACCATCACTGGAACCTCAAGGAAAAGCCACCATGCCCAACTTTTTTTTTAAAAAAAATGTATCCTGAGAATTGACTTGGGTCTTTTTTTTTTTGCAAAGGTATGTCCTCGACCAACTGAACTATCTCCCCAACCTCCATCTAGGAATCTATTTTAATTAAGATTTTATTTTTCAATGATGTGTATGTGTGTGGATATGTGCATGTGGGTATGTGCAGGTCCCTGAAGAGGCCAGAAGGGAGCATCAGATGCCCTGAAGCTGAGGTTACACCTGACATGGGTGTAGCAACCAAACTCACTTCCTGGACAGGAGCAGTACACACTCTGAAAGTCTGAGGCACTTCTCTGCCCACATCCACTAATGGATTTTTAAGCAGAGCCTCTGAGAGATCACCTCCCACTTTTGTATAGTCCTCAATTCTGATGCCTAACACGATGTAAATAAGCATGTTCACCCTACCTATGCTCATCTTCGAGGTGGTCAGACACGGGCTTATTAACCTTTCTCCTACTCCGGGAGCCATAGAAGAAATAGGCTGAAAGTGTTCAGTTATATAAGAGACTGGTAATATTAAGCTGAGGACTCCAGACCCCATGAGAGAGCTATAAGGGACAACTTAAGAAAAAAATTAGAGCTTGAAAATGTCCAATGAGTAACTTCAGTAAGCTAAAGTCTTCAGGTGTGAATTGAGAAGCAGGCAGTGCCACAGGCAGGTTCCCTGGCCGAGTGTGTGGCCTTGCTGGTTCGTGGAGGACCCCCACTTAGGTTACACATGAGGTGCTGATTAAGTTCATTAATGAATAGCTTAGCAGACATGCATTTTTTTGCCAAAACCATATTTCTAGGTAACTAGGCTATTGAAATGAGTATCAGTTTTATTCAAGACCATCTCCTAAAATCATTGAAGACATAAATGCACATGCATGGTCACACGTACGTACATCCTGAAGGATTTCACATCCTAAAAGACTTAAGGTCTAAGGATAAAGGTAAAAGGTTAAGATTATATCAGTAGGTATAGCAACTATTTAGAAACAATTGAAGCCTTTAACTGAGACCAGTTCAAGTGATGGTGGGTAAACTCTAATATTTCATTTAAAAAAACATGCATATTTGGAATACACTGATATTTCAGTGTATATAAATATAAATATATATATATATATATATATCCATCACCTTGAGTAACCAACATTCATTCTTTTTTTTAATTTTTTATTAGATATTTTCTTCATTTACATTTCAAATGCTGTCCCAAAAGCTATAACCTCCCCCCACCCTGCTCCCTTACCCACTCATTCCAATTTCTTGGCCCTGGTGTTTCCCTGTACTGGGGCATATAAAGTTTGCTAGAACAAGGGGCCTCTCTTCCCAATGATGGCCAACTAGGCCATCTTCTGCTACATATACAGCTAGAGACACGAGCTCTGAGGGTACTGGTTAGTTCATATTGTTGCTCCATCTATAGGGTTGCAGACCCCTTCACATCCTTGGGTACTTTCTCTAGCTCCTCTATTGGGGCCTAATGTTCCATCCTAAAGATGACTGTGAATATCCACTTCTGTATTTGCCAGGCACTGGCAAAGCCTCACAGGAGACAGCTATATCAGGGTCCTTTCAGCAAAATCTTGCTGGCGTATGCAATAGTGTCTGCGTTTGGTGGCTGATTATGGGATGGACCCCCAGGTGGGGCAGTCTCTGAATGGTCCATCCTTTCGTCTTAGCTCCAAACTTTGTCTCTGCAACTCCTTCCAAGGATATTTTATTCCCCATTCTAGGGAGGAATGAAGTATCCAAGCATTCGTCTTCCTTCTTGATTTTCTTCTGTTTTGGAAGTTGTATCTTGGGTATTCTGGGCTAATAACCACTTATCAGTGAGTGCATATCAAGTGACTTCTTTTGTGATTGGGTTACCTCACTCAGGATGATATCCTCCAGATAGATCCATTTGCCCAAGAATTTCATAAATAGATTGTTTTAATAGCTGAGTAGTACTCCTTTGTGTAAATGTGCCACATTTTCTGTATCCATTCCTCTCTGGAGGGACATCTGGATTCTTTCCAGCTTCTGGCTATTATAAATAAGGTTGCTATGAACAAAATGGAGCATGTGTCCTTATTTCAAGTTGGAACATCTTCTGGGTATATGCCCAGGAGAGGTATTGTTGGATCTACTAGTAGTACTATGTCCAGTTTTCTGAGGAACTGCCAGACTGGTTTCCAGAATGGTTATAAAGCTTGCAATCCCACCAACAATGGAGGAGTGCTCCTCTTTCTCCACATCCTCACCAGCATCTGCTGTCACCTAAATTTTTGATCCTAGCCATTCTGACTGGTGTGAGGTGGAATCTCAGGGTTGTTTTGATTTGCATTTTCCTGATGATTAAGGATGTTGAACATTTTCTCAAGTGCTTCTCAGCCATTCAGTATTCCTCAGTTGAGAATTCTTTGTTTAGCTCTGTACCCCATTTTATAATGGGGTTATTTGAATTTCTGGAGTCCAGCTTCTTGAGCTCTTTGTATATACTGGATATTAGTCCCCTATCAGATTTAGGATTGGTAAAACTTCTTTCCCAATCTGTTGAAGGCCTTTTGTCTTATTGACAGTGTCTTTTGCCCTACAGAAACTGCAATTTTATGAGGTCCCATTTGTTGATTCTTGATCTTGTAGCACAGGCCATTGCTGTTCTGTTTA
Source organism: Mus caroli (assembly GCF_978045245.1). Taxonomy (NCBI): domain Eukaryota; kingdom Metazoa; phylum Chordata; class Mammalia; order Rodentia; family Muridae; genus Mus; species Mus caroli. The sequence continues at coordinate 121,752,780 of NW_028227256.1, forward strand.
GGAATTTTTCTCCTGTGCCCATATCTTTGAGGGTTTTCCCCACTTCCTCCTCTATAAATCTCAGTGTCTCTAGTTTTATGTGGAGTTCTTTGTTCCACTTAGACTTGAACTTTGTACAGGGAGATAAGAATGGATCAATTTGCATTGTTCTACATGATAACCACCAGTTGTGCCAGCAGCATTTGTTGAAAATGCTGTCTTTTTTCCACTGGATGGATTTAGCTCCCTTGTCAAAGATTAAGTGATCATAGGTGTGTGGATTCATTTCTGGGTCTTCAATTCTATTCCATTGATCTACCTGTCTGTTGCTGTACCAGTGCCATGCAGTTTTTTTTTTGTTTTGTTTTGTTTTGTTTTTTTTAATCACAATTGCTCTGTAGTACACCTTGAGGACAAGAATGGTGATTCCCCCAGAGGTTCTTTTATTGTTGAGAATAGTTTTTTTATCCTAGGATTTTTGTTATTCCAGATAAATTTGCAAATTGCCCTTTCTAACTCAGTGAAGAATTGAGTTGGAATTTTGATGGGGATTGCATTGACTCTGTAGATTGCTTTCGGCAGGATAGCCACTTTACTATAGTAATCCTTCCAATCCATGAGCATGGGAGATCTCTCCATCTTCTGAGATCTTCAATTTCTTTCTTCAGAGATTTGAAGTTCCTGTCATATAGATCATTTACTTCCTTAGTTAGAGTCACACCAAGTATTTTATATTATTTGTGACTATTGTGAAGGGTGTTGTTTCTCTAATTTCTTTCTCATCCTGTTCATCCTTTGTGTAGAGAAAGGTCACTGATTTGTTTGAGTTAATTTTATATCCAGCTACTTCACTGAAGCTGTTTATGAGGTTTAGGAGTTCTCTGGTGGAATTTTTGGGGTCACTTATATATACTATCATATCATCTGCAAATAGTGATATTTTGACTTCTTCCTTTCCAATTTGTATCCCCTTGATCTCCTTTTGTTGTCGAATTGCTCTGTCTAGAACTTAAAGTACTATATTGAATCGGTAGGGAGAAAGTTGGCAGCCTTTTCTAGTCCCTGATTTTACTGGGATTGCTTCCAGCTTCTCTCCATTTACTTTGATGTTGGCTACTGGTTTGCTGTATATTGCTTTTATTATGTTTAGGTATGGGCCTTGAATTCCTGATTTTTGCATGACTTTTATCATGAATGGATTTTGTCAAATGCTTTCTCAGCATCTAATGAGATGATCATGTGATTTTTGTCTTTGAGTTTGTTTATATAGTGGATTATGTTGATGGATTTCCGTATATTAAACCATCCCTGCATCCCTGGAATGAAGCCTACTTAGTCATGATGGATGATCGTTTTGATGTGTTCTTGGATTCGGTTTGCGAGAATTTAATTGAGTATTTTTGCATTGATATTCATAAGGGAAATTGGTCTGAAGTTCTCTTTCTTTGTTGAATCTTTGTGTGGTTTAGGTATCAGAGTAATTGTGGCTTCATAGAATGAACTGGGTAGAGTACCTTCTGCTTCTCTTTTGTGGAATAGTTTGAGAAGAGCTGGAATTAGGTCTTCTTTGAAGGTATTATAGAACTCTGCACTAAACCCATCTGGTCCTGGGCTTTTTTTTTTTTTTTTTTTTTTTTGGTTGGGAGACTATTAATGACTGCTTCTGTTTCTTTAGTGGAAATGTGACTATTAAGATAGTTAATCTGATCCTGATTTAACTTTGGTACCTAGTATCTGTCTAGGAAGTTGTCCATTTCATCCAGGTTTTCCAGTTTTGTTGAGTATAGCCTTTTGTAGAAGGATCTGATGATGTTTTGGATTTCCTCAGGATCTGTTGTTATGTCTCATTTTTCATTTCTGATTTTGTTAATTAGCATACTGTCCCTGTGCCCTCTAGTTAGTCTGACTAAGGGTTTATCTATCTTGTTGGCTTTCTCAAAGAACCAGCTCCTGGTTTGGCTGATCTTTGAATAGTTCTCTAAATAGTCTTTAATTCCTTTCTTTATTTCTTCCTTGACCAACGTATCATTGAGTAGACTATTGTTCAGTTTCCACATGAATGTTGGTTTTCTATTATTTATGCTGTTACTGAAGATCAGCCTTAGTCCCTGTGATCTGATAGGATGCATGGGATGATTTCCATATTTTTGTATATGTTGAGGCCTGTTTTGTGACCAATTATATGGTCAATTTTGGAGGAGGCATCATGAGGTGCTGAGAAGAAGGTATATCCTTTTGTTTTAGGATAAAATGTTCTGTAGATATCTATTAAATCCATTTGTTTCATAACTTCTGTTAGTGTTCAGGTGTCTCTGTTTAGTTTCTGTATCCAGGATCGGTCCATTGGTGAGAGTGGTGTGTTGAAGTCTCCCACTATTATTGTGTGAGGTACAATGTGTGCTTTGAGCTTTACTAAAATTTCTTTAATGAATGTGGCTGCCCTTGCATTTGGAGCATAGATATTCAGAATTGAGAGTTCCTCTTGGAGGATTTTAACTTTGATGAGTATGAAGTGTCCCTCCTTGTCTTTTTTGCTAACTTTGGGTTGGAAGTCGATTTTATTCGATATTAGAATGGCTACTCCAGCTTGTTTCTTCAGACCATTTGCTTGGAAAATTGTTTTCCAGCCTTTCACTCTGAGGTAGTCTCTGTCTTTTTCCCTGAAGTAGTTTTCCTGTATGCAGCAAAATGTTGGGTCCTGTTTATCTAGCCAGTCTGTTAGTCTATGTCTTTTTATTGGGGAATTGAGTCCATTGATATTAAGAGAAATCAAAGAAAAGTAATTGTTGCTTCCTGTCATTTTTGTTGTTAAATTTGGGAATTTGTTCTTTTGGCTGTCTTCTTTTAGTTTTGTTAAAGAATTAGTTTCTTGCTTTTTCTAGGATGTAGTTTCTATCTTTGTGTTGGTTTTTTTCCTCTATTATTCTTTGAAGGGCTCGATTCGTGGAAAGATATTGTGTGAATTTGGTTTTGTCGTGGAATACTTTGGTTTCTCCATCTATGGTAACTGAGAGTTTTGCTGCGTATAGTAGCCTGGGCTGGCATTTGTGTTCTCTTAGTATCTGTATAACATCTGTCCAGGATCTTCTGGCTTTCATAGTCTCTGGTGAGAAGTCTGGAGTAATTCTAATAGGCCTGCCTTTATATGTTACTTGACCTTCTTCCCTTACTGCTTTTAATATTCTGTCCTTATTTAGTGCATTTATTGTTCTGATTATTATGTGTCGGGAGGAATTTCTTTTCTGGCCCAGTCTATTTGGAGTTCTGTAGGCTTCTTGTATGTTCATGGGCATCTCTTACTTTAGGTTTGGGAAGTTTTCTTCTATAATTTTGTTGAAGATATTTGCTGGCCCTTTAAGATGAAAATCTTCAGTCTCATCTACTCCTATTATCTGTAGGTTTGGTCTACTCATTGTGTCCTGGATTTCCTGGATGTTTTGAGTTAGAATCTTTTTGCATTTTGCATTTTCTTTATTGGTTGTGTCCATGTTCCCAGTGGAATCTTCTGCACCCAAGATTATCTCTTCCATCTCTTGTATTCTGTTGCTGATGCTCACATCAATGGTTCCTGATTTCTTTCCTAGGGTTTCTATCTCCAGAGTTGTATCCCTTTGAGTTTTCTTCATTGTGTCTACTTCCATTTTTAGATCTTGGATTGTTTTGTTCAATTCCATCGTCTGTTTGGTTGTGTTTTCCTGTAATTCTTTAAGGGATTTTTGTATTTCTTCTACCTGTTTAGCAGTGTTCGCCTGTAGTTCTTTAAGGACTTCTACCTGTTTAGCAGTGTTCTCCTGTAATTCCTTGAGGGATTTTTGTGTTTCCTTCTTAAGAACTTCTACTTGTTTAGCAGTGTTCTCCTGTATTTCTTTAAGTGAGTTATTAATGCCCTTCTTAAAATCTTCTACCACCTCATGAGATATGATTTTAAATCTTGCTTTTCGGGTGTGTTGGGGTACCCAGGACTCATTGTGGTGGGCGTACTGGGTTCCAATGATTCCCAGTCTTCTTGGTTTCTGTTAGTAAGATTCTTACGTTTGCCTATCGCCATCTGGAAGTCTCTGGTGTTAATGTTCAAGCTGTCTCTGTTTGGAGCTTGATCCTCCTGTGATTCTGTTAGCCTCTGTCAGCACTCCTGTGAGTTCAACTCTCACTTGAGTTCCAGTGGTCAAAGCACTCTCTGCAGGCAAGCTCTCCTCTTGCAGGAGAGGTGTCCAGCAGTCTGGAGCTCTGATCCACCTGCTGAGTTCTGGGGTCAGAACCTTCCCTATAGGCCGACTCTCCTCTGGCAAGGAATGTGCCCAGGGGTCTGGGTCTCAGCTCTGCCTCCTAGCTGAAGATGAAGGCCCGATGGAATCCTGACCAAGAAGCTCTGTTACTTCTATCGCCCATGTACTCTCAGGTGATCAGGAGGCCCTGGGTGTTCTAGGGGTCCTGCAGTGTGGAGAGTCCTCTGGTGTCCTAGACACCCTCGGCCAGGCTCAGAAGGAAGATGGCGGGGGTGGCCCTGACCAGAATGGATCCCAGCCTCTGGTCATGCGGGGTTCCTCCGTCCCTGTTCCTGCTGGCACAAGACCCTCTGTGATTCTTTGGAGCTAATGTTGTGTTCCACTCTCCCGTGATCCCGAGGTGATCCCAAGGTCCTGCGGTGTGGAGAGCACTCTGGAGTCCTTAGCGGCCTCCACTGGGCTCAAAGGGAAGATCACCAACATTCATTCTTCTTGATGCTTTATGCTTGAAACTTTAAGCTGTCCCCTTATAATAGGCATAAGGTGGAGTGTGGTCACCTTTCTATGCTACTGAACTGCAGAACCCACTCTTGCCTTTTAACTGTGCTTGGAACCCTTTATCCAACTTCCATCTCTCTTCCTTATGCCCACCTGCTATCTATCCACTGGTGATCAGTATACTATTTGATTCCAGCTTTTGAAAACCTTTCCAATTTCCATATACTCTAGACTGCATGTGGTATTTCTATGTGTCTGGCTTATCTCACATAACTCAGTATCCTCAAGTTCTAATCAGCTGGCTTCAAAGATGAATTTCATTCTTTCAAGTTTTATTAATTTTTGAGACACCATCTCACTATGCAGCCTTACTGATTTGGAACTCTCTATGTAGACCAGGCTGCCTCCAGAGTTCTGGGATCAAAGTCTGCACCACTGTAGCTGACTTTACATTCCTTTTTGAATTTTGAATTTTTTCCTTTTCATGTACACACACAGTGCATTGTGATTATGTTCCGCCCCTTCTGTTATTTTTTCTTCCTCCCTACCATTCCTCTCAGAACTGCTTCTTTTTCCCAGTGGCCTCCCAGGGTCATGCCTTGCTTTTTATGTGGGCACTGGGGATTCAAACCCATATCTACATGCTTACACAACATGCTCTCTTACACACTGAGCCACCTCCTCAGCCTTCTCCCATTCTTCAGGTTGTCTCCTCTCTGCTGTTTTCACTGCCCTGAGGAAGTGTCTTAGTTGCCCAACCACTTAGTGATAGTAAAACAATAAACTATGCCCTCTGTTTTAGAGAAATAAGGAAATATATGTACAATTTCTTTTTTCTTCAGTAATGGAAAACTATATATATAGAATATAATTATAGGTAACATTATTATATGCATGTAATCTACATTTTATGTGTTATAAAATATGTCTTTGTCATGTCTGTTAAATGCCACTGGAGAACACTCAGAATATGTCATCTCTCAGTCCCAGAAGAGTAAGACAGGAGTTAGAAACCTCCACTTCCTCTAACAGCATCTTAATTCAGAACTTGAGGTTGTGGTCTCATGGTGATCTATTTTCTTCAAATTCTCCCTAACACCCACCTTTTAAAAAAGAAACTTTTATTGCAATTGACATGTGATTCATTCTTCTTTTGGCCAAAGGAAGAGAGAATGGAATGCAAGCAGCACATTTAGATGAAGGTGTTATCAGTCATTCCTGTATATTTACAGCTGCTCTAGGAGCCATAGGGCAGAGGCATTTATACTAAAGATAAGCTCATTGTGTTGAACAAATTAATGTGGGATTGTGAATTAAATAGCACATCTTTGGACAGCTAATTAGCTTTGTGCTGCTCAATTAAGTTCCAAAAGGACATGTTGTGTTTCTTGATGGAATACAGAATATACTTCAAGGCTACTGCTGCCTGGATAACTTCAGTTCCAAACCCAGTGGAAATAAGTAAAAAGCCAGGACTCCAAACTCCAAACACTGCCAAAGAGCCCAGTGTTCAAACCATGCACAGCAAAACACATTTCTCAGCCATATCCCCTATGCTCCTGCTAATAAATATGAAATTACATTGCACTATAATGTTCATACTGTAAGCAAATATTTCATATGTGGATGATGTCTGTGTGTACATGTGTGCACAACTGTGTAGAGACCAAAAGTCATCAGGTGTCTCCCTCTACCACACGCACCTTATTTTTTATGTGTGTGTGTGTCTGTGTGTATGTGTGTTCATAAGCCACATGCATCCAGATGCCCTTAAGGATAGAAGAGTGGAAGTTGGAGATACAGGCAGTAATGAGCCACCCACTGTCTTGTTGAGAATTGATCATGGGCCCTCTACAAGAGCAGCAAACACTCTCAACTGCTAAGCCATCTCTCCAGCATCTCTTTCCCTTTTTTTTTTTTTTTTGAGACAAGATAGTTCACTGAACATGGAACTCAAGCTCCATTTCCCCAATTCTGTGCTTCTAGAAATGGTTAATTTTAAATTGTAGGACTTTTTTTTTCTGTATCTGAAGACCAAAAAGTCTCTTTACAGCAGAGTATTTGTAATTTTATAGCAAATCCTTATCTTTAGCCAGAGTCATCAATCAGTCTTGGAAGCTTAGATACAGCAATAGACCAATCAGGAGCCTGTTTCCTGATTGAAGGTCAGCAGAGATGTCCCTTTGCCCTTCCAATCATGAGCTATGATTGGTTGCTTCACCCACATAAGAGATTGGTCCTCCTTCCACAGGAAGCACAATTGTGAAGAATAAGACATTTTTCTTGTAAAAAGACCAAAATACCATCATTGCCCTCTCATCATTTCCCTTCCGTTCATTCTACTATAATTCACGAAAATGATTTAGAACTTTGGACTTCACTGAATACTGCAAGATCCGGTCTGCAATTAGTTTTGTGTTTAAGGTTTCCCTCATCAGAATAAATCATAATTCTTTGGAAGCAAAGTTAAACCTTGAAAAACGTATGAATCTACAAGCTTCCATTTTGAAAAGAATCGATTTATAAGAGAAAGCAACAACTTCAGTACAATTTCCCAGGCAGAAAACTCCCTAAGTAAGCTTGAAGAGGGGAGCAGAGAAAGGTGCTGTGAAATGTGAGTTCTCTGCACTCTACACGAATCGTTATCACTATTCAGTACCAGGAACTGTTTGGGGGTGCCCATGTGTATCAGCTCATGCCTTAGAGACTAACTTTGTGTGTCACTGTGACTTCCCCATCATGATGGGCTGTTGGAGTGAACCTTTCCTTAAGATATTTTTGTCAGGTTATTTTATCTCAGAAACAGGAAGGTAACTAAGACAGACTCCTCAAAACCCTGATTTATTCTTATCATCAGACATGAATTGCCAGATTGCTGTTCACATCTCTTTCTGGGGTGAGTCTTTCTCTTTTGTTCAGGTGATGTCTATCTTAACAAACATACCACACTGGGTGAGGTAGTGGCTACATCTCTTGCAAGACTTGAGGTTCATTCTACATTATCATACTGGTCACAAGTCACACATGTGAGATCAAATGAAAACAGGCAGCTTGCAGCCATAAATTGGATATCTATTTCATGGCACCTTCCCCCAAGGCTCAAAGATGACCAAGGAAGAAAGGACAGAAAGATTGTAGAAGCTAGAGAGAGATTGGGAAGGACATTGCAAAACAATGTCTCCTGGCATGACAGAACTGATACAACCATGAACTTGTAGTGGCTATGGTTGCATGCACAAGACCAGAATAAGAACAACATTCTAGTTTGGATGGGGAGAGACTCAAGAATCCCACTCTTAGCTGATAAGCTATTGACAGCTGATGACTTCTGTAAGAGCAGAGTTAGTTTTCTTTAAGTATGTGACCACTAGTAAGTTGCGCATGCTACACCAGGTGGACTCACACACATGTGTATATGTACTGCTCAAATTGAGTTAATGGGTTAAAAAAAAGGAAAAAAAAAGAGAGAACATAAAGTTGGGCAGGGGTGGCAGGGTAGTGTGATTTTGAGAGGAGCTAGGGAGAGGAGGGGGAGGTGAATAGTATAAAAACATACTGTGTGTGTGTGTATATATATATATATATACACACACACACAGTATGTTTTTATATATATTATATATGTGTGTGTGTGTGTGTGTGTGTATGAAAATCTCATACCTAGCAAACTCTATACCATAGAGAGATTTGAACCTTCATGTTTATTGGTGATTTATTCACTAGAGCAAAGAATTGGAATCTACCCATTTGTCTCTCAGCAGATGAACAGATAATGAAAGTATAGTATCTATATTGATATATAGGAATCCTAAAAAACATATCCTAAAGAAAAAGTTTAAAATTCTGCAGGAAAATTGGTAGATTTATGATATATAATAAGGGAGTTAACACAACCTCAGAAAAAAATTACATATTAGATCGCAAACAGAATCTAGCCAATAATTATAATATATATATATATATATATATATATATATATATATATATGTAAACAGCTACACACAGGACATGGTATAACATGAAGAAAGGAGACATGAAAGGCTAAATATTATGGGATGAGGGAGGACTGCATTCAGGTCTTGAACATGAGTTATGAATGGTGACATAAAGATAATTGTCTCTTTATTTCTAATTCTGTCATGGAGTTGGGGTGTCAGTGGTACAAAAGTGTATAAAATGCTGAAAGTATAAAATTTAATGTGAACCACCACATCTTCTGTTTCAAATGCCCGTTCTAACTATATAGAAGTTCATTGAGTTGTATAGACTTTGAGTCTAGTTAATTTTGCTTTGTGATTTTATTTGTTTGTAAAGTTTTATATTATAAAGTATATTAGAAATTTTAAATTAATTAAACATAATTTCTGGGAGTTGTTATACAATTGCATATGCTACTCTTCCCATCTCACATTCCAATAAACTGTACTAATCTAAAACATTAATAAAAGTATATTTTTTAAAAATGAAAGACTGTTTGGAAGTCAAAAGACTGTTGACCACTCCCTGAGTAAGTCTCATGGACTGTGGGCCTTTTCTTAAATTGGAGGAAACACTGAATGACATCTAAGCCAGATCATGCACTTTGACAGAAAAAGATCCTTTCCTACCCAGAATTTCTTGCTGTTCTAATAAAAGAAATGTAAGAAGTGCCGTGCTAGTGTGACCTCTGGTACAATATAAAGATTCAAAGTTGGGAAATAAAATTACAGTTCACCTGAAGTAGAAAAGCAGACACAGTCAGATAGGTGAGTGGCATCTTAACCTTTCAATGCGATGAGCTGTCAGGACAAGCACTGGAGGAAATTCTGCTGGCCCAATCTCACAGTGACATTTGCATTAAAGTGATACACTTATCATTCACCTCATTTATTTATTCACTCAGTGTGTGTGTGTGTGTACACTGACATGTATATTAAAAGTCTGTGTATGCATATATACATATGCACATTTATAGACTATGTTTTAAGGTTTTATTAGAAAATATTTTATTATAGGTTTCATTGTAATATTTTAATATAGGCAACTAATATATTTAGGACTATAAATAAATATATATATATATATATATACATACGTGTGTACGTATATATATACATACGTGTGCGTGTCTGTCTTTGTAAGTGTGTGCCGTGTGTGTGTGTGTGTGTGTGTGTGTGTACCATCAGAGGCCAGAACAGCATGTTCAGATTGAAATTATAGGTAGTTGTGAGCCACCAGATATGGATGTTAGAAACTAAACTCAGGTCCTCTGCTAGAGCAACAAGTTCTCTGACTATTGAGCCACCTGTCCAGACTCACATAAGGCATTTTCATCATAATCACCCCATCATCCTCTCTGTTCCCCTTCTCACTCATATTCACTCCCATCCCTCCACCTTCCCAACTCTTTCTCCTCCCTTCATGTCTTTTTTGTTGTAGTGGTGGTGGTTTCAGGTTTAGTGAACCAATAAGTTATATTATATTACTGCAGGAACATGAGTGAGGCCTCATTTTTTGGAGCACAGAGACTTAACCCATGGCTACACCAATAGAGAGAATGGATCTCTCTCTCCCATCAATTATTAACTGCATCTATAAATCCTTAGAAAAGGGAATGGCATCCTGAGCCCCTCCCTACTCCAGGATAGAAGACTGACAGGACCAATCTTCTGGCACTCTTACGCAACGTGGTCAAAGAGGCTGTGAGTTCAAGGTACATAACTATGTCTCTCCTAGAAGTCAGCATTACACCCCACTCCTACCTACACTTCTTTCTGATCTTACATGCTATACATACTTCCAGCCTATTTGATGTTATTCAGCATATGTTTTTGAAGAACTACTATCCCCCAGGTTCTGGACCCACTACAAGGGCTCAAGACAGGCAGAGTCATCTTTTATTTTCTCTTATGCAAGATGGTACAAGGTTAATCATAGTGATTTTTGTGGAATTTCAGTGTTCTGGTTTTTATTGGATATTTTCTTTGTTTACATTTCAAATGAGAGTTATCATTTTAAAGAGCAGGAAAATAATAACTGGGTACCACAATTCAGTATGGAGAACTTGATCAAAGGCAAGCAAAGGAAAGACCAACAGCAAGACTGAGGATTTGACTTAGGCTAGAGTGTCGAGGAGAGACTCCCAGAGCAGAGAGGTCTTTTGCCCTGGACGTGTGAAAGTGAGTGTAAGAAGCACAGTCCAAGTTAAGCCCTCATCTCAGGAAGAAGCACAGTGGCCAGAGGGGACAAACAGAGGAACCAGAACGTAGATGAAACACAGTAGGAAATAGTGGGAGAGGAGGTAGGGATTGGAAAGAACAGGCCAAGATGGCTTGGTTTCTCAGCTCAAGAATGTTGTCTTCCATGCCATCAAATGATTCTCTAAAACATTTCTGTACACATGTCTGTATAAGAGCAGCTCTTAGACCTCATTAGAGATATTTCTTTGTGTCATGAATGGTAAATAACACAGAAACTTATACCTGGTCAAAGTGCAGAGAATAATGTCTATGAAGTGTCTATAAATGGGACATCTATGTAATACACTCCCTGCCAAACCTCAGAGAACACCACTGAAAAGGGGGAAGAAAGATTGCAATAGCCAGAGGTCAGAAACTGGGGAAAACAGTCTCTTCTAGCCATAACAGGACCACTGAACACCTGAACTCATAGCAGCCATGATTGCCCACACAAGATCAGGCCAATTTATATTCCAGCATAGAGAGGGAGGGAAATCCCCAGTCCCACTCCCAGGTGAGGAGCTATTGACAGCTGATAGATGCATAGGGAAAGGTGTGCAACCTATGGTAGTTTACCCATGCTTCAGTGAATGACTTCATATCCATATGGACAGCACAGACTAGATTCAGTGAGTTATTTTTAAAGAGAAACATAAAATTCAGGGGAGGAATAGAAGAGGTGGGTCTGAAAGGAGTGGGGGAAAGAGGAGGGATGGATATGGGGAAAGAGGAGGGTGGATATGGGGAAAAAGAAATGGTGGCATGATCAAAATATATTATATGCAACTATAAGACTCCCAAAGACATATTAAAAATGTCAATTTTTAAAGAATTTTTTCTTCATTATATAATCACCAGGAATCCATGGAGAACTTTAGACAAGGGAAACATTTGATCAGACTTGTGTTTTTAAGACAGGTGCAAAAAGGAGCATTCAATAAAAGGCCAGAAATGCACTAACAGATGAATGGGACACCCCGTCTGAGAAGATGACAGTAGTTAGGACTAGCAGATAGCACTGATGTGGAAGGGGACAGACTTAAGAGTATGTATCCAAACATGTCCATAGCCCATTCTGTGCCTTCCATTCTAAATAGCCCTACTCTCTCCACATTGATTTCCTTTCCTGCTTAATGCTCCCATCTGCACAACCAGCTTTTAGTGCTGTGTTTTATAAAAAGCACTCAGTGTACATTTGTGTTATGAATGAGTGCTTCCTACTTCCATTACATTCTTCTCTGAACCATAAAACTTCTGCAGTTCAGTCTCTCCTATAGTGTACCATGGAGGAATACACAGAGAGAGGGGAAAGAACTGCCCCACCAACCACAAGAACAAAATTGCGTGTTACCCAAGCATCCCCATCATGGCCTTCCCAACAACCCCTGAAACCTGGTGCCAAACAGACTAAGTAGTTAAGAGCAGGAAAGGGTATGTGGTGTGCACCTCTCCACACACCCTAATTCCATCTGTTCAATCACCTCTGGAACAATTTTGATTAAATTACCAGTATCTGTTTAATCTCAAATAGAATTTTACCCTTTTAGTAATCCATTTCCTAAACTACATACCATTAGATTATGTTATAGTGATTTCTTCATTCTTATCTTCTTGAAGGACAGAGTTCAGTTGAGACACACAGACAGTTTAAACAGAAGGTTATTTAGAAGAGGAATACATACACCCCAAAGAGAGATTGGAGTAGTCTGCCCCAATATGGAGACCAGCCCAGTGTGTATATTATGAACTTAAAGAAAGATTCTATAAATGTTCATGAGGCAGGCACATATAAAAGTTACCATTTGTTGTGGTTCAAGTAAAAATTGTGCCCCCATAGAGACTCATCTATTTGAACCCCTGGTCCCCCATCAGTATCACTGTTTGAGAAGGTTGTGGGACTTTTAGAAGGTAGAACCTTGGTGGAAGAAGTGCAGCACTATGGCCAAACCTTGGGGGCTTACAGCTTTGCCCCACTTCTTGTTCTCTCTCACTGCTTCCTGGATGTGGATGAGAAGGTGGCCCGCTGCCTTCTTATCCCTTCCGCCATACCATCCCTACCATGATGGACACCTAGTCCTATGGAACCACAAACCCAAATAGGCCCTGTCTCCCTTAAGTTGCTTGTGTCGCATGTGTGTGCACATGTGTGTACTATATCACGGCCACAAAAAAGTAATTAATACATCCTTTTCCTTCCCAAATGTTAATGAACCATCACCCCTTTTATGAGTTTCTTCCCATGAGTTTTGTGAGTTCTAAAAGAACAAAAAGAGGTAGGTATAGCATGCACAGCATAAGTGGTATTATAGTGACACCAGGTTTTCTGAGAATGCAGACCATGCACTGGTGTAAACCTTAACTTCTGCCACAGTGAGAATAACATAAGTGATGCTTTAAGGACCTTTACTACAAAGGAGCATCTGGCCATCAGGAGACACAGCAGCCAAGGTGCAGCTGCAGCTATTTCAGTTGCCCTACATCTAACTCCTTACTTACCTGGTGCCAAGAACTCATAACCTAATAATGATTAAGAAGAAATGAGCGTGTGTGTGTGTGTGTGTGTGTGTGTGTGTGTGTGTGTACATGTGTGTGCAAACACACACACAAATATATTTCACATTTGTATGGATATAGGAGCATCTGTGTAGGCGAAAGAACAACCCCAGCACGATATTTGTTGTTGTTGTTGTTCTTCTTCTTCTTCTTCTTCTTCTTCTTCTCCTCCTCCTCCTCCTCCTCCTCCTCCTCCTCCTCCTTTCTCCTCCTCCTCCTCCTCCTCCTCCTCCTCCTCCTCCTCCTCCTCCTCCTCCTCCTCCTCCTCCTCCTCCTCCTCCTTCTTCTTCTTCTTCTTCTTCTTCTTCTTCTTCTTCTTCTTCTTCTTCTTCTTCTTTTGAGACAAGATCTCTCACTTGTCTGGAATTCAGCAATAAGTCCCAGAGAGCTACCTGTCTCTGCCTGCTAAGCATGGGACCACAAGCATATACCACCACATCTACCTTTTCTTAAATAGATTCTGAGGAATTGAACTCAGGTTCTCAGGCTTGTAAGGTAAGCACTTTACCAGCTGAGTTATCTCCCTAGCCTTAGATAATATTTTTCATTCATTCATTTTGTGTGTAAGCATATGTACATGTATATGTGCATGGGTGCATGGGTGCATGGGTGTGAATGTAGGCTAGAGGAGAATGGCATGGGTACCAGGAGCTTGGCTGATAGCCAACAAGCCACAGTGATCCCCCTGTCTCCACTCCCCACAGTGTAGGGGCTATAGGTGTGCATGTGGCTTTACTCAGCTCTTTACTTGGCTGCTAGAGGTTGGAACACAGGTCCACAATTTTGTTTAGTAAGCACTTTTACCCACTAAACTATCTCCCCAAACCCCAGAAAAACATATTTTTAAGAGGAAGTATTTTATCTGCATTATATTTTTGACACTTAGAATAATTCTGCAATGAAATTAAAACTGAAACCAAGTCTCCAGAAGTGGTTCTAGCATGAAATTCGGCACCTTTGAGCAAAATCAAAAAGGCTTCTGTGATGTCTGGGATGGTGGAATCTGGCCTTCTAAAGAGCCATCATCAACCCAAGCACCCATGCTCGCAGAGCATCCCATTTCCTTCATGACTTCCTCTCTGGATGCTCAGGTGTCTGTTATAGTCACAAAGCCACACAGCATCCAGCTCATCAGATAATGGTCTCAAACTAGAATTGACACCTAGAAATGTGGTTGTGTGTGCACGGCCTCTTCCTTGGTCCAGAAATTATTTCCGCTGGCTTCTCTTGACTGGGCTATTTACCACAAGGAAGACATTCTCCTGCACTAATTATAGAAGGAAACATGATGAATGGGGTAAAATTGGCTTTGACACTTCCCATGTGTTCTCTGATAGGTAAGCGTGATAAGAAAAGTCTGGAGAGACAGCCCAGTTAGCAAAATGCTTGTAAGCATGGAAATGGACATGAACAGGATCTTCCAGAATCCATTTTGGGGTTGTGGGGGATGGGAGGTCGAGTGAGAGGATATAGGCTCACAAGCACTGGTGATAGAGAGACGAACATTGCCAGGGCTCTTTGGCCAGCCAATTGAACCTACTCAGTGAGTTCCAGACCCATTTAGCAACTGTCTCAAAAATAAGGAAGGTGCCTATGGCAGATTGAATGAGATTCTCCATATATGCAAATATTTGAATACTTGGTCCCCAATTGGAAATGATGTGTAGGGGGTTGGCACATCCTTATGAGGGGAAGTGTCTCACCAGGAGTGGCCTTTGAGAATCTGTAGCTTTTCTCCACTTCCAGTTTATTCTCTCTGCTTCATGTGTGTAGTTAAAGCTGTGATCTCTCAGTTCCTACTCAGGCTGTGTGCTGTCTTATCCACTATTGTGGATGTTCCCTCTGGCTCAAATAGACTCTTTTTCCTCCAGAGATGCCATGGTCCTGGTATTTTAACCACATGACAGAAAAGTAACTAATGCAAGGCTCAAGGAGAGATAGCAGAACTTGACCTTGTGCCTCCACATGCATAGACCCATATATTCATGGAGAGAGAAAAAGAACAAATGATCTTCTGTTATAAAGACCTTGAGTAAAATCAGTGTCATGGATCCATTGGCTCAACAATCAATTTTCACAATAATGTAAGGTGGTATGTCCAGAGATGTCACCTCTAAGTCTAAGAGCCCAAGGATAGATGGCACTTGCCAATCATCCAATCTGTCTTTGAGGAATTTGAGACTTTGACATCCCCAAAGAATCAGGGAAATATGGTTACAAGTGTAGTGGAGCACCAGAACTTGGTATTTAGATACTTCATTCTCATGGATCTTCTCTGCAAAGGGCCCTCATGGAGGACATCAGATTCAAGAGCAGTGTGTCTGTCTACATCCCCTGAAAAAGTTAGGCTTCATCATAGTCCTTCATAGACCCAAAATCCGATTCAAACTTGGCTCCTTCTGAAGCTATGGATGGGCTTAAACTGTAGGTGGGACCAGTTGGGAGAATGTTGGCAGAGTATGCACCAAGACCTGAGTCCCATCCCTAGCACAGCATAAACAAGGCACAGAAATACATGCCTCTAACCCCAGCACTAATGAGATCAAGCTATACACCAAGTCTGAGGCCAGCCTGTGCTACAAGGGACCTAAATCAAAACATAAAACAATGCCTTTTTTTAAATTAATTTTTATGTTAGTACACGAAGTTCTGGGTTTATGGTGGCATCATCATACGTTTGTCATTATTCTGTGTTCTCATTTGCTCTGCACCCCCAGACTCTTCCCCAGGCCACCCATTCCCATCCTCCTAAGGCTGGTCCCCTTTCTTCTCCTTCTCCAGCTTCTGTTTTCCTATATGTAATGTTCTATTTACCACCTCTCTTCCCCTTCCCAGTTTCATGAACTACAAACAAATGTATATTAACACACATGTATAGTTTTAATATTTATTTTATTTATGGAGGATTATACAGACACGTGTGCAGGGTTCTTTAGAGGCCATAGAAGGCCATTAGTTTTCTTAGAGCTGGAGTTATAAGCAGCTATCCCCCCCCCAAAGCCACATACCATGTGGGTGATGGATATCAGTCCTCCCTATTGAACCTCCAATGACATTAACTGCTGATCTGGCTCTCCAACCCCAATAATTTTTGTTAGAATAGAAAGTGATATTTGTCATGCTACTGCTGGCCTATCTCACTTAACATAATGGTTTCCCAGGCCCATCCATATGCTTGCAAATGTCAGGGTTTGATTTTTCTTTACAAATGCATGAAATTTTTCCCAGACACCACTGTCTTCCTTTGGGGGCTCAAAATCGCACACTGTGAGACTTATCTACAGACAAGCACAGGGACAGAATGAGCTGAGCCACTTAGTGAGCCATAGTTCCAGCACTGCAGCCCTCGTCTGACAGCTTCAGCACCTGTGCCCATGTATTACACCAATTGATTTAACGATAAAGATTTAAACGTGTGACACTTACAATCATCCACTGGCAATTAGCCCAACACAGGGTGGGGAGAGGAAGGGAGAGTGTGAAGTTGTTTATGGTATGTGGGAAACCATGATTTTAGGGCTTATTATAAAACTAAGAAGCATAAATAAAAACAAAAACTCAAAAACACCTTTAGGGTTTTTCAGAGACCACATTCATTTCAGTTCGCTCCTCCTCTTCCCAAGAAGTATCCTTTTGGGGTTTTTTCCTTTTTTAAAGGTGGACAAATAATTTTAACTTGTGCATGTAGATACATGTCAAGTACCACAAATTATTCTATCAATTTTCTATTATACATGGTGTGTGTGCATGTGGGGGGGGGGGCTGTGTGTAAGAGAGAGGAGAGAGATTGAGAAGTGTGTGTATGTGTGTGTGAGAGAGTGGTGTGTGTGTGTGTGTGTGTGTGTGTGTGTGTGTATGAGAGAGAGAGAGAAGAGAAAGAGAAGGAGAAGTGGGTGTGTATGTGTGTGAGAGATGTGTGTGTGTGTATGTGTACATTTGTGTGTGTGTGTGTGTGTGTGTGTGTGTGTGTGGTGTATGCCCTCAGAGTCCAAACAAGGGCATCATATCCTTTTGTTACATCCTGATGTGGACCATCTGACTTGGATGCTGAGAACTATCCTTGGATTCTCTGGAAAGGCAGCAAGTATCCTTAGCCACTGAGCCATCTCTCTAGCCCTATGCTTGCCATGCAATTATGAGAACCTGAGTTTGGATCCCCAGAACCCAAATAAAAAGCTGTATGTGGTGGCTAATGCTTGTAATCTGACCGGTGGTGAGATGGGAGTCTGAGAGGAGACAGGCTGATCCTACAGGTTCACTGGTCAGCTTCTCTAGCTTCCTTGGTGAGGCCCAAACTCAAAGAGAAGTCACGTTTCAATGGAAAAGTGGAAGGAACCTGAAGGAGCAGCTGAGGTTGTCCCCTAGCCTTCATACACACATACATGTGCACCCTACACCCCTGAGCACAACCAAACACTAAAGCAGACAATGCACAGAAATATTTATAATGTAAAAAGTGAAAATAAAAGTCCCAATAAAGAAGTTGCTAACTGATGCTGTAGAGATGACTGAGCAGGTAAGAGCCAAGTGGCTCCCAGCTGTGTAACCCCAGCTCCAGAGACTCCAAGTGCCCTCTCCTGACCTCTGAACGACACACACAGTGCACACAGACATATGGGGGAAGGGGGGAGTGATGAAAGGAATGTTTTAAGTTTCTTAAGTAAAATATTGTATTCACCATCAAATAATTGCATACATGTTACACAATGCATTTGTATATTGTGTGTGATTTCTATGGGTAGCAATGAATTTTAAGTTTTGTTTTTCTTTGGGGATTTTTAACCTAGCTGTCTACAACCTGAACCTATACTGCTTAAGGCAAAGGAAGTTTGGTAGTTCAGAGGAAGGCCTCTGCAGTGGTTATTTTGCATATAAAAAGATACCCCATGAGCTGAATCCTTTGATGACTCAAAAATGTACTATCCTTTGGAAGAGTAACCTCTTTTCCCAGGCAATAAATGCCTTGTCTGTTCAAAAACACAGTGCACACCACAAAAGGGAAAAGAGATCATTTATTCTGGAGCCAAATATGAATGGCCATGGCCAAGGAACACAGATTTAGGTTACCCAGATTTTATATTTACATTACACAGATTTTATGTTCCAATGGGGTAGCAATTTTACAAATTTTTAATTTTCTTAAAACAATTTTTACATAAAATATAACTAGATTGTTTCTTTCCTTCCCTTTCTTCAATCCAACCCCTCAACCCATGTGTCCTCTTACTCTCAAACTGATAGCCTCTTTTTTATATATATAGGACACCGAGTCCATTTTTGTTATTCATGTTTGTCTTATTTTAAAAAGTTTTCTTGATTAGAAGTTTTCTTCATTTACACTTCAAATGTTATCCCCTTTCCTAGTTTCCTCTCCGAAAATCTCCTATAACCTTCCCCCTCCCCCTGCTCCCCAACGCACCCACTCCCACTTCATGGCCCTGGCATTCCTCTATACTGGGGCCTAGACTCTTCGAAAGACCAAGGGCCTCTCCTCCCACTGAAGGCCAACTAGGCCATCCTCTGCTACATGTGCAGCTAGAGGCATGAGCTCTGGGGGTACTGGTTAGTGCATATTGTGGTTTCTCCTATTGGGCTGCAGACCCCTTCAGCTCCTTGGATACTTTCTCTAGTTCCTTCATTGGAGACTCTGTGCTTCATCTAATGGATGACTGTGAGCATCCACTGCTGTATTAGTCAGGCAATGGCAGAGTTTCTCAGGAGACAGCTATATCAGGCATATCAGCTATATCAGCAAAATCTTGTTGGCATCTGCAATATTGTCTGGTTTTGGTGGCTGTTTATGGGATGGATCTACAGGTGGTGCAGTTTCTGGATAGTCATTTCTTTGAGCTCTGCTCTGAACTTTGTCTCGGTAACTCCTTCCATGGGTATTTTGTTCCCACTTCTAAGAAGTATTGAAGTGTCCACACTTTGGTCTTCCTTTTGAGTTTCATGAGTTTTTCAAATTGTTTCTTGGGTATTCTGAGCTTCTGAGCTAATATCCACTTATCAGTGAGTGCATATCATGTGTGTTCTTTTGTGATTGGGTTACCACACTCAGGATGATATCCTCCAGATCCATCTATTTATGAGGTGGAATCTCAGGGTTGCTTTGATTTGCATCCCTGATAATTAAGGATGTTGAACATTTTTTCCGGTACTTTTCAGCCATTCAGTATTCCTCAGTCGAGAACTTTTTATTTAGCTCTGTACCCCATTTTAATAGGGTTATTTGATTTTCTGGAGTCCATCTTCTTGAGTTCTTTGTATATATTGGATATTAGTCCCCTATTGAATTTTGGATTGGTACAGATCTTTTCCCAATCTGTTGGTGGCCTTTTTGTCTTATTGACAGTATCCTTTGTCTTACAGAAGCTTTGCAATTTTCTGAGGTCCCATTTGTGGATTCTTGATCTTACAGCACAAGCCATTGGTGTTCTGTTCAGGAATTTTTCCCCTGTGCCCAGGGGACCTCATACCGAATGACTGAGAAGCACCTGAAAAAATGTTCAGCATCCTTAATCATCAGGGAAATGCAAATCAAAACAACCCTGAGATTCCACCTCACACCAGTCAGAATGGCTAAGATCAAAAATTCAGGTGACAGCAGATGCTGGTAAGGATGTGGAGAAATAGAAACACTGCTCCATTGCTGGTAGGATTGCAAGCTTGTACAACCACTCTGTAAATCAGTCTGGCGGTTCCTCAGAAAATTGGACATAGTACTACCGGAGGATCTCGCAATACCTCTCCTGGGCATATATCCAGATGATGTTCCAACTAGTAAGAAGGACACATGCTCCACTATGTTCATAGCAGCTTTATTTATAATAGCCAGAAGCTGGAAAGAACCCAGATGCCCCTCAACAGAGGAATGGACACAGAAAATGTGGTTCATTTACACAATGGAGTACTACTCAGCTATTAAAAAAGAATGAATTTATGGAATTCCTAGGCAAATGCATGGACCTGGAAGGAATCATCCTGACTGAAGTAACCCAATCACAAAAGAACTCACATGATATGTACTCACTGATAAGTGGAAACTTAGAATACCCAAGATAGAAGATACAATTTGTAAAACACATGAAACTCAAGAAGAAGGAAGACCAAAGTGTGGACACGTTGCCCCTTCTTAGAATTGGGAACAAAACACCCACGAAAGGAGTTATAGAGACAAAGTTTGGAGCTGAGACGAAAGGATGGACCATCTAGAGACTGCCATATCTGGGGATCCATGCCATAATCAGCCTCTAAACGCTGACACCATTGCATACACTAGCAAGATTTTGCTGAAAGGACCCTGATATAGTTGTCTCTTGTGAGGCTATTCTTGGGACTAGCAAACACAGAGGTGGGTGCTCACAGTCAGCTATTGAATGGAACACAGGGCCCCCAATGGAGGAGCTAGAGAAAGTACCCAAGGAGCTAAAGGGATCTGCAACCCTATAGGTGGAACAACAATACGAACTAACCAGTACCCCCTGGAGCTCGTGTCTCTAGCTGCATATATATCAGAAGATGGCCATCATTGGAAAGAGAGGCCCGTTGGTCTTGCAAACTTTATATGCCTAAGTACAGGGGAATGCCAGGACCAAGAAATGGGAGCAGGGGGAGGATAGTGGAGGGGAGGGCATGGGGGACTTTTGGGATAGTATTGGAAATGTAAATGAAGAAAATACCTAATTTTTTTAAAAAAAGGAAAAAGAAGAAAGAAAATAAAAAGCAATTAATTATTAAATCAAGATTTTTTATTCATGTACATGGCTACTTCCCCATGTTCAAGAAGTCAGCACTAGAAGTAGGTAAGATGTGGTTTTTATAGCTCAGGGGTAGGAGGTTTATAAATGAGATGATTTGGCAAATAGCCAGAGTCACAGAAGCAGAACATAACAAGGTGGTCATAAAAACAGGTGGATACAATAACCTTTTCAAACAAAGGTAATGTTGCAAAATGGTCATCACAACTTTTGAAACAAAAACATTGCTGTGATTTGAATAGTCATGGCCCATAAGGAGCAGCACTATCAGGAGGTGTGGCTTTATTGGGGTAGATGTTGCCTTCTTGGCAGAAATGTGTCACTGTAGGGAAGGACTTTGAAGTCTTCTATGCTCAAGCTACACCCAGTGTGGCACACAGTTTTTCCTTGCCACCTTCCAATCAAGATGTAGAACTCTCAGCTTCTCCAGCACCTTGTCTACCTGCACTGCACCATGCTTCCTGCTATGATGATAATGGACTAAACCTCTGAAACTGTAAGCTAGCCCCAAATTCAGTGCTTGGATTTATAAGAGTTGCTGTGGTAATACTGACTCTTCATAGAACTAGAACTCGAATTAGGACAGATATGGTTGCTGTTTCCTGGAACAGGCAGTACAGAACCACATGTAGCTTAGGTTGCAGGTCCAGCATAGCCCAAACCTTGATAACCACAGGTTTAAATATAAAAGGAATGAGCCTAGTTTGTCTTTATCATAAGACCGCTTTCAATTCTAAAACAGAGGCAGGCTGGTTCCTCACTTTGGAAGATAACCAATCAGGGGAAGGAGGCTAATTCTCCCTCTCTCCATAGCCACTAGTTAGATCTTTGTCCACAGCTGGGAGAGACCTGTGAGACTGTCCCCTCTCTATGTGTATGTCTATTTCTACTGTCGTTGTTTGGGGTTTTTATGCAGCCATCTCTAAAAGAGGCTGTTTCCCATAAGAATTCCTGGTATTCAGAGACATTGAAATGTATAAAGGAGAAAGTGGGGAAGAGCCTTGAAGATATGGACACAGGGGAAAAATTCCTGAACAGAACAGCAATAGCTTGTGCTGTAAGATCAAGAATCCACAAATGGGACCTTATAAAATTGCAAAGCTTCTGTAAGGCAAAGGACACTGTCAATTAGACAAAAAGGCCACAAACACATTGGGATTAGATCTTTACCAACCCTAAATCCTATAGGGGGCTAATATCCAATATATAAAAAAAAAACTCAAGAAATTGGATGCCAGAAAACCAAATAACCCTATTTAAAAATGGGGTACAGAGCTAAACAAAGAATTCTCAACTGAGGAATACTGAATGGCTGAGAAGCACCTAAAAAAAATGTCCAACATCCTTAATCCTCAGGGAAATGCAAATCAAAACAACCCTGGAATTCCACCTCAGACCAGTCAGAATGGTTAAGATCAAAAACTCAGGTGACAACAGATGCTGGCAAGGATGTGGAGAAAGAGGAACACTCCTGCATTGCTGGTGGGATTGCAGGCTTGTGCATCCACTCTGGAAATCAGTTTGGTGGTTCCTCAGAAAATTGGACATAGTTCTACCAGAATACCCAGCAATATCACTCCTGGGCATATATCCAGAAGACGTTCCAACTTGTAATAAGGACACATGCTCCACTATGTTCATAGCAGCCTTATTTATAATAGCCAGAAGCTGGAAAGAACCCAGATATCCCTCAACAGAGGAATGAATACAGAAAATGTGATATATTTACACAATGGAGTACTACTCAGCTATTAAAAACAATGAATGTATAAAATTTTTAGACAAATGGATGGATCTAGAGGATATTATCCTGAGTGAGGTAGCCCAATCACAAAAGAGCACACATGATATGCATTCACCGGTAAGTGGATATTATCCCAGAAACTTAGAATACCCAAGATACAATTTGCAAAACACATGAAACTCAAGAAGAAGGAAGACAAAAGTGTGGACACTTTGATCCTTCTTAGAAGTGGGAACAAAATACCCATGGAAGGAGTTATAGAGACAAAGTTTGGAGCAAAGAATAAAGGAATGACCATCCAGAAACTGCCCCACCTGGGAATCCATCCCATAAACAACCACCAAACCCAGACACTATTGCAGAAGCCAGGAAGAGCTTGCTTACAGGAGCCTGATAAAGCTGTCTCCTTAGAGGCTCTGTCAGTGCCTGACTAATACAGAAGTGGATTCTCATAGTCATCCATTAGAAGGAACACATGGTCCTCAATGAAGGAGCTAGAGAAAGTACCCAAGGAGCTGAAGGGGTTTGCAGCCCCCTAGGAGGAACAACAATATGAACTAACCAGTAACCCCAGAACTCCCTGGGACTAAACCACCAATCAAAGAAAACACAAGGAGATACTCATGGCTCTAGCTGCATATGTAGTAGAGGATGGTCTAAACGGTCATCAATGGAATGAGAAGCCCTTGGACCTATGAAGGTTCTATACCCTAGGATAGGGGAATGCCTGGGCCAGGAAGCAGGAATGGGTGAGTTAGAGAGCAGTGGGGGAGGGAGGATAAGGTATTTTCAGAAGGGAAACTAGGAAAGAGGATAACAT
The DNA here is from genome assembly GCF_978045245.1 of Mus caroli. NCBI lineage: Eukaryota > Metazoa > Chordata > Mammalia > Rodentia > Muridae > Mus > Mus caroli. The sequence goes on from NW_028227256.1 coordinate 121,776,578, forward strand.
TAGAAACGTAAATACAAAAAAATCTAATAAAAAAATCTAAAAAAATAAAGAAGTCTTGTTATTTTCAATGGTAACAGAAGAAGCAACAGCATAAAATAACACGTTTTAAGTACACTGGTGGGAACATCAGGTAAGTTACAGCAAGATGGGAAGAACTCTGTTGCAGACCTGATTGTCTGGCAACACCCTTAGGCCCTTTATTGTTGACAAACTAGGGTTTTGTTAGTTAATACATTCCAAAGATTTTTTTTAAACTGTCAGGAAACTAGGTCCATTTTCTTTGGTTAATAACAGGGAAAGTAGAATAAATATGGGTCAAGATAAATTGTATTGAAGCTCTGAACCTGAAACATTCCAACCCCTCTACATCATTAATATTTTAATCCATCTGTCAATCAACCTGTGCAGACACAGCTTCTTCCCAGGAATTCTCATTTCCACCTAGAGGATCCTGGAGACAAGAGTACAAATAATATACAGATGACAAAACCTCTTGACCTGCACAGCATTGAAATGAATTAGTTATAGGCATGTAGAGAAAAGCTGAGATCAGGTATACCCACAGAAATGTTAATCTCTGCAGAAGGGAGAATTTAGGTATACATCGATGAATACATAATTGAGGCTTTTGATTTTAAATTGTAGATCAAGAGCAGGGGATAAGTAGAAAAACCTTATCTTAGACAGATAGTAAAAGCTTGTGTTAACTCAAGTTATATAAAGAGCACAGAAGAAAGACCACGCTGGGAAAGTGCAGGAGGGAAAGAAGATTAGGTGCAAAGGGGAAAGTGGCCCCAGGATGGCTCCTCAGACAGGTCCAGGGCAGCAGAGATATAGATAGAATTAGTAAACCTTAACTCAGGAATATCAGAGGAGAGTGTGTTAGCCACATGGAGGTTCAGGAGTAGCTCAGTCATTGAGCTATTTAAGGGATATTAAAATATAAAGGGTGTGGATGTGTGTGTGTGTGTGTGTGTCTTTCCATCTGGAATCCAGAACATGGGTGGTGAGGAGCCACATGCACACCTGCCAGGAACATAGATGAACATTTACCACTGCAATCAGGTAAGCCTATGCTTTGATGGAGATGTACCAGCAGCCCAGGAAACTCAGCCTGAAGAGACAAGCTTATTATATACAAGTGAACAAGGAGTCAGGATAGCTAATCAGTAGGAGCTCTCTGTAGGGGAGTGGTTTCTGGCTGTAATCATCTGAAGAAGAAGTCGTGGGACTTTTAGCACACACTGCCAATATCTGTACTAGGACCAGGGGGAAGCCTTGGCATTCCTATGGGTCTGGGAAACTGGAGTCCTTGACATGGCCATGCCCCGTGTCCATAATATACATTTATTCAGGACTTCATTCTCTCCACAGCAAAAAAAAAAAAAAAAAAAAGTAGCTGCCCTAGATGACTCTGGACCACTTTCTGTTGCTTTTACCATAGATTACAGTTGCTTAGAGGATACAGTCCATCCTGTGTGGGAAGGCATAGAAAGAGGAAAGGGGGGCTCAGTGGCAGGAGCAGGAGCCTGGCTCATCACAGTACACCAGCAATCAGGAAGCAGAAAAAAAACAGGAAGTGGAGCCAGGCTATAAAACCTGAAAGGCTGGCCCCAAGAATGTACTTCCTCCAGCAAGACTCTACCTTCTAATGATTCGACATCCTCCACAAACCACTCCTATAAGTTCACCTAGAGGACACATTTTTGTCTTATTATGAATTCCCTCAAAGCTGGTCTAGACTGAGTGAGCCCAGGCTCACTGCTTCTTACCTATACATGACTCAAAGATGACTGAATCTAAATTGTATGGTCATTAAGTACAGAAACCAATTCCATTGTTTGAAAGAAGTGTGTGTGTAGCTCAGTGGAGGTCTAAGGTGCTAACAGGTTGCCAGGTTCATTGTTTGAAGCTGTGGGGGAGGATAACACATGCAGGTAAGGCTGCCAAGTGCATTATTAGAAGAGGGTGGGCACAGCCCAAACCAAGTAGAGTCCCAGGTTGCTAAACTATTGCTTGCTTGCTTGCTTCAGCTGTGTGTGTGGTATACCTTAATAGCCTCTGTCTTACTGTTTCCATGCTCAGGGGTAGAGTTCTCGCTTCCCTCCTCTTTGCTTCGATACCAGTGTAGGTGCTAAGGGCATTGATTTGAACGTAAGAGCACCTACTGACGTTCCTAGGTTCTTGTGTCTCAGAACAAAGAATTGCACCAGAGACACAAGTAAGGTACAGGAATACAGAGAGCTGCAGGAAAAAACTCCCCAGAGAATGGGAGATGGTAAGTGAGCTTGGAAAGGCATAGAGAAGTTCATTTTCACAGCTTCTGACTCATCCAAGTTTGTTGCCTGTAGCTCAAGCGGGGAAGGGTTTCAGGCCTTCTTTTTTTTTTTCAATTCCCTTCTGTCATATGTTACTCTTGAGTTATCTTTCTCCATTTTCTACCCAGATTTCACACAGCTGCTTCATCTGATGTGTACCTTTTCAAAAAGTCAACTTTGGTCACCATCGTTCCTACTGATAGCTGAAAGATCATTCAAGTCTCCCTCAAAAGCAGTCTTCAAACCAGAAGCAAAGACAGAATAAATATGTGGATCCTTGCTTGCTTGCTTGCTTGCTTGATTGATTGATTGATTGCTTGTTCTCAACCGACTCTAGGCTTTCTTATACTTATCAGAACCCCCCCATGAGGGAACAGCACCGAATTCTCCAACGTTAATCCCCCACAGACATGCCCACAAGCTAACCTGATGTAGACAGCTTCTCAACTAGGAATAACAGTGTATTTAGTGCATGTATCTATAGTATATCTATGTGCATATGTTTGTGTGTGGTATATGTCTATAGCATATCTATGTGCATATGTTTGTGTGTGGGAAGATGTTTGTGCAAAGAAAAAAGGTCAAAAGAACCTCCATCTTTCTCTATCTTGTTTTTTGTGAAACAGGGACTCTCGTGGAACATGAAGGTTGTCTATTTCTCTAGAATGGCTGGCCAATGAGCTCTAGAAATCCATTTGTCTCTGAACTTCCAGTACTAGGTTTACAGACACACTTTGCCACACCCAACTTGTTTTAAAAAAATTGTGTGTATATGTCTGTGTATGAATGTGTATGTGTGTATGTATGAGTGTGTGTAATATGTGTGTGTGAGTTATATGTATGTATGTATGTATGTACATGTGTGAGTGCGTATGTGTGGTGTGTGAGTGTGTGTGTATGTATGTGTGTGTATGTGTGTGTGTGTCATGGGTATATGTGTGTGAGAGAGTAGGTATCCAAGAAGACCAAAACAGAATGCCAGATACCCTGTAACTGGGTAGATGTGAGCAGATTGATGTGGGTGCTAGGAACAGACTTGAGGACCTCTGTGAGAGCAGCATAAGCTCTTAACCACTGAATTAAGCCCTGCCTTCCACTGCCAGGTTTTTTTTCATAGGCGCTAGGGATCCAAATTCATATCCTCTTTCTTGCAAGCAGGCACTTTACCAACTAAGCCATCTCCCTGGCCCCTCTAACCTTTGTCTAACAGCTCTTGTCTAACAGCTGAGAGATGCATCTGTTCTGCGGGAACAGATGAGACCTGCAAGCATGGCGTGTGATTAGGGCAACGTGGGCCTGTTCACAACGGGAAGCTTGTTAAGCAATTTCCCATCCTTCTGGAGGTAAGCCAGCTGATGGGCTGTGACAAGAGATAATCGGTGCCACTGAGGTGTGAAGGTCCCGCAAGAGATGACAGACAGACTCTGCAAATAGGAATCCCAGGGCCTCCACACGGGTACTGACAGCTTGGACGCACAGAATCACAAGGTGTCCATTTGCAGAGCCACAGCCTCCTCCTGCAGGCTCGGAACAACACAAAATCCCCTGTGTTGCTCTTCATACTTTTGGAGGGAAAAAATAAAATGCAACTTTTTTTTCTAGTTGTTAAAGATGGGGGAATGTTCTAGTTTCCTATGTGTCTCTATGATAAAACACTCTGATAAAAGCAACTTAGGGAGGAAAACACTTATTTGGCTTATACTTCCAGGTCACAGCAATCATTGAAGGAAATCAGGACAGAAAGAAATTCAAGGAATTTGAAGCAGAAAGCATGGGAAAAGGCTTCCTAGGCTCATCCTTAGCTAGCTTTACTCTACAACCCAGGCCCATCTGCTTATGGGATGATGGTGCTGCCCACAGTGGGCTGGGCCCTCTTACATTAATTATCAAGACAACCCCCACCCCTAGTCATGTCCACAGGCTGACGTGATCTAGTTAACTCCTCAGTCAAGACTTTCCTCTCACTTGATTCCAGGCTGTCTCGGGTTAGCGACAAAATCTTCCTAGGATAGAAAGTGTGTGGAAGATTGCCTGTTTGGTGACTAGTGGATTCTCAGAAAGAATTGGAATGTGCCCATCTACCTTGTGACTTTTATTTTGTATTGATTTTCAGGGGTGAGAGCACAGGAGGTGGTTCAGTAGGTCAAGCGCTTGCCTTGCAAGTATAAAGATATGTTTAATCTCATATGCCAGGTTAAGGGTCATGTTCTTATAAATCCAGCACTGGGGGGAAGTCACACACTGTCCTGAGACTTCCTATAAGCTAAACTAGCTGAATAAATGAGCCTCAGACCAATGAGAGGCACAATATCAGAAAACAAGGTGGTAGGCTAGGGAAATGGCTCAGTCGATGAAGTGTTGGCTGTGCAAACATGATGTCCTGCATGTGGCTCTCCAGAAGCCACATAGAAAGGTCAGCCTAGGTGTGTCCTCTGTAACCCCAACACACCCAGAGATGGAGAAGAGTTAGGGGCTGACTACCAGCCTGGCTGGAAAATGGGTTCCCTGTTCAATAAGAGGTCCTGTCTCCAAGGAGACAAGGTAGAGAGTAACAGGAGGACAACAAATACCTCTTCTGGCTTCTGCATGTATGTATACCACAGGTATATGCACACATACAGCGCACACACACAAAGGCACACGAGACAAACTAGACAATGAGAGTGATTCACTATCACTGTTTCCCAGCGAGACTGGCAGTCAACCATCATAGGCTATATGACAGCATCTATAGAATGACACTAGAGGTCATCCTCTACATATACACATAGCACATATACACCCATGCATACACAAAAACGGTCACAAAGTGGTACAATGGTCAGCAATATTTACAGTGCCTTCTCCATAGCCCTGTTTGATCCTGCAGCCACTCTTTCTCACCTGCCCATCACATCAGGTTCTGACTGGTGTGTGTGTGTGTGTGTGTGTGTGTGTGTGTGTGTGTGTGTATGAGAGAGAGAGAGAGAGAGAGAGAGAGAGAGAGAGAGAGAGAGAGAGAGAGAGAGAAAGCATAATGTCCCTCCAGTGCTTTTTAACTTGAGGTTTTTTTTTTCTCTCATTGGTTTGGTATTCATTAAGTGGCTAGGCTTCCAGGCCACTGAGCAGAGAAATCTACCTGTCTCTATCTTCCCAGTGCTGGGATTACAAGTATACACCATTATACTTGGCTGGTTTTTTTTTTTTTGGTTTCTTTGTTTGTTTTTGTTTTATTGTTTTTTTTCCCCTAAGAGAGTAAACTTGGGTCCTCATATTTTCAGGGTAGGCACTTTACCAACTGAGCTATCTTGCCAACCTGGATTTACATTTTGAAATCTGAAAGTCTACCTGAGTCAAATGATCATATCTACACTCCAACCTCTGAACACGCTATCACTGTCCTTTGCCTCCCTCAGTCCTTTGGGAAATCTCCTCTGCCAACCCTCAAAGCCTGGGGTAGGCCATCACCATATAACAACACAGCAAGGATCAGCAGAGTAAATTGAGTCTAATTTGCCTGGCAGAATGCAAAGTCAGTGAGGGCTGGGGAGAGGGCCCAGTGAGTCAAGTGTTTCCCTTGCAAATATGAGGAGCTGAGTTGAACCCCAGAACCCACATAATAAAACAGTGTGTGTGACACCAGCACTCTTGCAGCTAGGTGGGAGACAGAAACAGGAGAATTCCCAAAAGCACATAAGCCACCTAGCTTGGCACACAGTGTAGATAACAACCAGCCTTTTCTTAAACAAAGTGGGGGCAATGGCAAGCAACCAAGGTTGTTCTCTGATTTTCATGAGTAAATATTCACACACATGAGCATGTAGACACACACACACACGCAACATGCTCCAAATCACACACACGCACACACACACAAAATCACTGAGACTGAAAGTGATGTCAAGGAAAGAAAAGGTTCTCACCTCAAAGAAACAAAAAGAGATGGTTGATTCTGGAGCCAGAAACAAAAACTTGGTTTCCCCCAATACCATAGTCCAGTGTGGTAACAATCCATGAGATTCTTATGGTACCAGAACAATCTTAAATTAAAACAGTTTTCAAAGACATCGGTGGAAACATTAGGTAGGAGGTTCACCAAAAAAGTGGGAAAAATCTCAGCTATCTTTACTCACCTATCAACGCACCAGTTCATGTTCTGGGACATTCTAAATCAATGGGGCTGGACTGTAGACTGCAGTACAATATACAAGTGAAATAACTGAACCATAGTCAGAGCCCATGCCACCTTCTGCCATGCTCTCAGAACATGAGTGATCCGGACATATGCCAAGCTTAGACTCAGCGGGTCCTTATGCTGACTGCACAGATCTACAGGCCACGAGAACAAGGTGTGAACGAACAAGTGTCATATTCTTTTGTTGAGCATTTGTGGAGAGGGTAACAATAGTGAAAATCCATCCCCTGAAGGAGACATCACACACGCCTGCTGTTTGTTCCACCTTGAGTCAAATCCTGTTCCAAAGACATCAGAAAGCACATCTTCAGTTTTAATCTCCAAGCAGTAATCTGTGCTGTGGGATACCATGACTCCTCTGGGAACTGAGCATTCTCCTTTGGTGTTTCAGTCATGTTTCTCATTGCTTTGACAAAACACCTGACAGAAGCAACTTGCAAGTGGAAGGATGTAGGCTGACTCCTCATTTGAGAGCACAGTCCATCATGGCTGGGAAGGCATGACGGCAGAAGCATGAGGCAACTGCTCACAGGGCATCCACAGTCAGGAAGCAGAGAGAGATGGATGCTGGTGCTCAGCTCATGGTCTCCTTTTGATTCATTCCAAGCCCATGAGTTGCTGCTGCCCATAATGGAGGAAGATCTTCTCACGTCTGTAATCTTGACCTATCTCTCTCACAGACACTGAAGAGGGCCAGCTCTTAGGCAAATCTAGATTGTGTCACATTAACCACACATTTAGTAGCAGGAAAAGTTGAAAACATAAGAAAGCATCTACCATAAAGAGAAACAGAAGATTGAAGTCATTTTTTTTAATGTCCCTGGCCTGGAGAAGGGGTAGTGTTGACACAGATGTGGGCACTCAGGGAATAAGAAATACATAAGTGTGCAGAACAAATAACAGAAACCTGTTCTCTTCAACAGAGCCCACCCCCTGGTATTCCAGCCTGTTGGGTGGGGGGCTAATGAAAAGGGTCCTCTTATTAATCGCACTTCTTCAAGATTCTCAGCCCAACCTCTAAAATATTCTCTACTCCTTCTGCCTCCTTTACCACCCCTGAGCAATCCCCTCTGAATGCCAAAAAAGAACAGAGACACATGGACTGCTTCTGCCCCTTGGACTGCCTGGAAGTCTCATGAGTGGGTAATGTGCTAAGCAGGCTACCTGCATGAAAGAAATAGAAAAAAAAAAGGTAAAAGGAAAGAGGGAAAGAAAGAGAACAGAAAGGGAAAGCAACACATCTGTTGCTCTCTCCATCTCCACCAGGAATCCCACAGAGGACAGAGAGGACCCCAGCCTGCCTGCTGGTTTACAGAAAATATCAATAATACCCAGCACTGGCTATGACACTTGGGGAAATGGCAAGGCTGCTTAGACATTTCTGAGTGACACCCTTCAGAGAGATCCTGCCAGGCCCCAAGGTGACTCTGAGGAGTCACAGTCCAGTCCCTGTTCTCTGACCGCCCACTGAGTGGATCTGACAGCTGGAAAGGTTCCACCAGCAGGATCAGAGCCTCAGCCCACTGCTCTATGCTTTGGGAAATAGCACAGGCAATGACAACTCTTCTTGGTTTTAAAAGCAGATGCTCGCAGCTAACCATGGAACTGAGCACGGAGCCCCCAATGGAGGAGTTAGAGAAAGGACAGTAGGACCTGAAGGGATTGGCAACCCATAGGAAGAATAACAATATCAAGCAACCAGAACTCCCAGAGCTCCCAGGGACTAAACCACCAGCCAAAGAGTACACATGGAGCGACACATGGCTCCAGTGGAGTATGTAGCAGAGGATGCCCTTGTTGAACATCAATGGGAGGAGAGGACCTTGGTCCTGTGAAGACTCAGTACCCCAGTATAGGGAAATGCCAGGGAGGTGAGGTAGAAGTGGGTGAGTGGTATGGGTATGGTGGGAGATGGGATAGGGGGTTCCAGAAGGGAAACTGGGAAAGGGGATAACATTTGAAATGTAAATAAATAAAATATCCAATAATTTTTTTAAATTTTTTAGAAAGGAAAATAAAATGTTGGACTGGTGAGATAGCTAAATTTAGAAAGGAGCTTGTGACCAAGCCGGATGACTTGAGTTCAAGACCTCAGAATCTAAATGGTTGAAGATCAGAATTGAATCCCACAAGTGTTCTCTCTCTCTCTCTCTCTCTCTCTCTCTCTCTCTCTCTCTCTCTCTCTCTCACACACACACACACACACACACAGAGAGAGAGAGAGAGAGAGAGAGAGATTGCTTGTTTTTAATATCAGGAGTGAATGGTAGTGTTCCTTAATCCATCTGGTTTTTGATCCTTAAACTGGCAAATGATGCCCCAAATTTCTTATAAACTGAGCTAAGTGGACCTTGAAAAATCCTCTTGTTTTGGGGGAGTTGGCTCAGCTGATAAGAACACGTGCTGCACAAGCACTGAGACCTGAGTTTGAATTCCCCAGCTCCCACTTAAGAATCTATAAACCCAACAGTGCTGGGTTGCAGTAAAAGGATGGGGCTTGCGGGATGCCAGTCCAGCTTCCGTGAGAAACTCTGTCTCAGGATTATAGTGTGGAGAGTGACAAAAGAGAGCACTTGATATCATTGTCTGGTCACCTGCACACACATGCAAATACATCACTCGAACATACACACACACACACACCAGTCAATTAAAAATAAAAAAAAAGAACTCCTACCCAAGCAGGAATATTTGAAAGCAAATGCTTTCTAAGCCCCCAAGAGAACCAAATGTTATTACTTATTCATATTCTCTTCTTCTCTGATCATCGGTCATAGAAACCACCTGAAGTGCTTCCTCTATGTCCTGCCCTTGAGTTGATGCTTCCTCAAGTTTCCCATGCTCTCTAGCTCATGTAGAGGTCATTTTTATAGAGGATCCTCATTCATAGATGAGCTACCTGAACAAGCCTAGAGAGGTTAAGTGGTTTTTCAAGGTCACACAGCTTGTGCAATCTGATAGATAGAGCAATACCTTCTTCCTCAAGCCTTAGGCAGCCAGGAGTCACTGTATATTCCCATGTGTCTGAACTTGACTCTAGGGAGAATGTATGTAGAAGCAGGAGGCCCTCCTGGGGCTTTCTGGCCAGATGAATGGGGGAGGAAAGCTGCTCCAGGTTTGGTGAGAGACCCTGACTCAAAAAATTAAATGGAGAGCAATTGAGGGAGACATTAAATGTTGGCCTCTAACCTTTATAAACAAATGCATCTGCATGCACCTACACCACACACACACACACACACACACACACACACACACACACACACACAGGACATAAATCTGGGAAGCCATGGAGCCATGGACTGGATGTCTGTGCATACATAGCACAATAGGGTGATACTTCCTTCTGTAACGCACACGCCCCTTCAGGTTATAGTGGTGGAGCTAAGCAGCTAAATCTCAATGAACGCCGCCCTGAATGTTCTGGAGGCCAGAATCCCGAGAGGAAGAGACATGCTGTGTCCTATTCCTATACCTGAAGAAAGAAGATACCTCTAGCTTCTGTTCAAAATGCTTTGGGGTTGTCTATTTTTTAAACTTTTTATTGATTCTTTGTGAATTTCACATCATGCACCCCAATCCCACTCATCCCCCTGTCCTTCCATATCCACCTTTCACCTTAGTAACCTCCCACAAAAGAAAATTAAAATTAAATGTTAAAAAAAAAAACAAAAAAGTACACCTTCCCCTGGAGACTGCAGTGTATCGGGATCAGTATCTCACAAACTACCTGAGAAAACCCTTCGGAACAAGCTCAGCCTGACCCTTCTAAGACCGCTGCAGTGCGAAGTTGGCTCTCTTGGCTATCTGGAAGAGCCCACCCAGTTCAGACTATAACGCTGAGAATTGCTGGCAGGAGAAACCTTCTGAGACAAACGCAGTTCTTGACCATCACAGCAAACTGTGCTGTGAAAGGCAGAACACTCTTTCAATTACCAAGCGTCAGCTCTAATCCCCACTTACGAGTCTTGGAAATAAAACGATGTGATAATTACACAATCTGCAAGAAAATTGACAAATATATTCCCAATACGAATGATTTATTGAGCCTGGCCAGCTGAAGCCCAGCTCTGCTCCTTAATGGAAGCTATAAAAACACAGGCTTGTGCTTCGATAATCACAGGGATTTCTTGCAAACCACTGATTAAGCAATAGTTGAGGCAAGCGCTTTGGAAACTGAAATAGCTATGATCTGCTGGGTGGCTCTCTGAAACAACGGTCTCTCTGCCTAGGTGGCCTATTAAAGACTCATACTGTGGTATTTCAGAACGTACCTTTTACGATTGAGGTGAAGAGAGGTTAAGTGGTACTCTGAGAGATTGTGGTAGAGTTGGAATGAAACCCACACATCCCCGTTTCCAGGTTTTCCCATGATCTCCACAGCTTCAGCCAAAAGAAGTCCTAATCAAATACGGGCTATTAACCTCTACTACTTCCTGCTTGAATGCTAAGCCAATCGATATGCTACTGTCGCCAATAAAGCGATCATTTGGTGAATTGATGGCTTACATAATACAGAAATCATTTTGAAAAATGCTCCTGGACCTGAAAGATGGTGTTTACCTGAGAAGAAACTTGGGGAAGACCATGCACTTCTACAGTGGGTCTTCCAAGCTCTGTGGATATCCAGGGGATTAGAGGAAAGTGAGTTCAGTATGGAAGACTGTAAGGCAATGACAAAAGATAATGAGTATTTGTCAGGCACTGGCAGAGCCTCTCAGGAGACAGCTGTATCAAGTTCCTGTCAACAAGCACTTCTTGGCATCCTCAATAGTGTCTGAGTTTGGTGATTGTATGTGGGATGGATCCCCAAGTGGGGAAGTCTCTGGATGGTCCTTCCTTCAGTCTCTGCTCCACACTTTGTCTCTGTAACTCCTTACATGGTATTTTGTTCCTCCTTCTAAGAAGGATCGAAGTATCCACACTTTGGTCTTCCTTCTTCTTGAGCTTCATGTGGTCTGTGAACTGTATCTTGGGTATTCCGAGCTTCTGGGCTAATATCCACCCATCAGTGAGTGCATATCATGTGTGTTCTTTTGTGATTGAGTCACCTCACTCAAGATGATATCCTCCAGATCCATCCATCTGCCTAAGAATTTCATAAATTCATTGTTTTTAATAGCTGAGTAGTACTCCATTATGTAAAGGTACTACATTTTCTGTATCCATTCCTCTGTTGAGGGACATCTTGGTTCTTTCCAGCTTCTGGTTATTATAAATAATGCTTCTATGAACATAATGGAAGATATGATGTATCCTTATTACATGCTGAAGCATCTTCTGGGTATATGTCCAAAAGTGGTATAGCTGGATCTTTCAGTAGTACTATGTCCAACTTTCTGAGTAACCACCTAACTGATTTCCAGAGTGGTTGTACCAGCTTGCAATCCCACCAGCAATGGAAGAGTGTTCCTCTTTCTCCAAATCCTCGCTAGTATCTGCTGTCACCGGAGTTTTTATATTAGCCATTCTGACTGGTGTGATATGGAATCTCAGGGTTGTTTTGATTTGCATGTTGAACATTTTTTTTCGATGCTTCTCAGCCATTCGGTATTCCCCAGTTGAGAATTCTTTGTTTAGCTCTGTACCCCATTTTTTATTGGGCTATTTGGTTTTCTGGAGTCCAACTTCTTGAGTTCTTCGTATACATTGGATATTAGCCCTCTATTAGATTTAGGATTGGTAAAGATCTTTTCCCAATCTGTTGGTTGCCTTTTTGTCTTATTGGCAGTATCCTTTGTCTTACAGAAGCTTTGCAGTTTTATGAGGTCCCATTTGTTTGTTTGTTTGTTTCATTTTTTAATAGATATTTTCTTCATTTACATTTCAAATGCTATCCTGAAAGTCCCCTATACCCTCCCTCTGCCCTGCTCCCCTACCCACACACTCCTACTTCTTGGCCCTGGCGTTCCCCTGTACTGGGGCATATAAAGTTTACAATACCAAGGGGCCTCTCTTCCCAATGATGGCCGACTAGGCCATCTTCTGCTACATATGCAGCTAGAGACACGAGCTCTGGGGGTACTGGTTAGTTCATAATGTTGTCCCACCTATAGGGTTGCAGACACCTTCAGCTCCTTGGGTACTTTCTCTAGCTCCTCCATTGGGGCCCTATGTTTCATCCAATAGGTGACTGTGAGCATCCACTTCTGTATTTGCCAGGCACTGCATAGCCTCACAAGAGACAGCTATATCAGGGTCCTTTCAGAAAAATCTTGCTGGCATATGCACTAGTACAGCACAAGCCATTTGTACTGGCTAGTTTTGTGTCAACTTGACACAAGCTGGAGTTATCACAGAGAAAGGAGCTTCAGTTGAGGAAATGCCTCCATGAGATACAACTGTAAGGCATTTTCTCAATTAGTGATCAAGGGGGAAAGGCCCCTTGTGGATGGGACCATCTCTGGGCTGGTAGTCTTGGTTCTATAAGAGAGCAGGCTGAGCAAGCCAGGCGAAACAAGCCAGTAAGAACATCCCTCCATGGCCTCTGCATCAGCTCCTGCTCCCTCACCTGCTTGAGTTCCAGTCCTAACATCCTTGGTCATAAACAGCAATGTGGAAATGTAAGCTGAATAAACCCTTTCCTCCCCAACTTGCTTCTTGGTCATGATGTTTGTGCAAGAATAGAAACCCTGACTAAAATACCATTGGTGTTCTGTTCAGGAACTTTCCCCCTGTGCCCATATGTTCAAGGCTCTTCCCCACTTTCTCCTCAATCTCTTTCAGTGTCTCTGGTTTTATGTAGAGGTCCTTGATCCACTTGGACTTGATCTTTATACAAGGAGGTAAGAATGGATCGATTTGCATTCTTCTACATACTAACCACCAGTTGAGCCAGCACAATTTGTTGAAAATGCTGTCTTTTTTCCACTGGATGGTTTTAGCTCTTTTGTCAAAGATCAAGTGACCGTAGGTGTGTGGGTTCATTTCTGTACTCAAACCCACTAAGCATTTCTTCCTTTGCCTCTCCACTGCTACAATTTAATATGTACAACTAAAGTCAAGGCTTAATTATTTCTTGAGTGAGCTAAACTGCAGTGTTTGTAAAAAAAAAAATCCATTTCAATAAAACCCCAGTATGGCTCAGCAGCCCTACCGTCGGTGATAACCTCAGTTTTGCACCCATAGAGCCTAGCTGCTTCACAACACTGACTCCATTAGTTAGAAGAAGGCCACTGTGAGCTGGAGATTGCCCTCCAATAGCCTTGCAGTGCCCTCTGTACCTGCCTCCCCTACCCTGTAGGGGTAGAATTAAATGTGGAAGGGAAAACATATTTATGTGTCAACAGTCTTTTTCCTGGAGACCCACTAAGGAGAACCTAGCTTTGCTTTCATGGATCAAGAAGCAAGGGTCTGATATGTTTTCACCAAATTAAGGGGAGACATGAAAGAGGGTAAGGAAGAAAGAAAGGGTATCTATGTGACCTAAAAGATGCACTTCAGTCAAAGGTAGAGAGAAGAAAGGAGTCTGTACATCTAAGACTAAAGGAAAGAGGCTTTGAAACTGTGAGTTCAGAACTGATGCAATAGCTAAATGGTTAATCACTTTCAGCCAAACCTAACTACCTGAGTTCAGTCCCCAGAACCCACACAGTAGGAAGGAACCAGCTCCTGCAACCTCTGCACTCTAACCTCTAACCTCTAACCTCTGCACTTCATGTGCAAGGTAGTCCGCATATGCTCACACACACAATCAACCCATCCACCTATCAATCAATGTAAATAAATAAGATAGACACCACCTGAAGACTGACTGACAGCCAAGATGGTTCTCTAGTGGTGTATGCTCACACACAAAAGACTGGAGTGAAGATTACAATTGCTTTTCAAGGATCATCAAGACTCAGTCATATCACTGAATAAAGATGAGCCTGAGAATGGGTAATCTGCATCATGGGCTTTGGGTGGCCTGTGTGATGAGAACCAAAGCACAGTAGTAGTGGAGCCTTACAGCTCCTCTTCCCAGGCAGAACGAAACTGACAGGTCACTTCTCCCAAGAGCAGTCCCCTCATTTCTTTTGCACCAAGAAAATGTAAGTAGAAGGGAACTCAGAACCTTCCAGAATTATCACATTACTTTACTCCATTTCCCTCATAGGAACTTTTCTCTTTCCTGAATCCTCTTCCTGCTGTTTTTAACAGGCTGAATCTTTGTCATTTATCCTAAATCATTACATCTGGAAAATTTGCCTTCACAATCATCATCCTTGCTGAAAGCCTGCCTTCCTCCATGGGACCATCCCAGTTTGAAATGAACTGCTTCGCGATCATTTTTTAGATATAGTCTCATATGGCCCTGATTCCTTTCAAATTCCCTATGTAGCTGAGTATGACCTTGACCTTAGTCCTTCCCAGTCCTTGGGTTACAGGTGTGCACTACCTGGCAGTTCACAGTGATGTTCACTTCTTCCAAAATTCGGTAAGCCAATGACCTTTCTGTTTGACTCATGTAGCTACTATTATCTTATTGACACTATATTGTGTTTGGTGAAAGGCAGCATTGAGAGCAGGTAATGATGTAAATGGCAGAGACAGCTCCATAAACAGGAAAACACTAAAGAAGCATCATTAACTGTTAACCTGAGGCAAGACCCCCTTGCCAATGGGGACCCAGGCAGAGTAATGTCCTGGGCCTAGAGAGTGCATCAGCAGTTAAAAGGGATGCTTGCTGCTCTTCCACAGGATGCAGGCTTGGTTCCTAACACCCACATCGAGAGGTTCACAGCCACTTGTAACTTCAGCTCCAGGAGATTCTGTGCAGGCACATGCACTCAGTTGCACATACCCACACACATATCATAAAAGAAAAATAAATCTTGATGAATTAATAAAGGTATCTATCCACATCTTCATCTCTAGAAATGAACATGTTACTTTATTTGGTAAGAGGACTGCATTAGCGACTTTTCTCACTGCTGTGGGAAAATAACTGGCAAGAAGCAACTTAGGAAAGGGGGTTTCATTTTGGCTCACAGTTTAATAGTACCAGTCCATCACAATAGGGAAAGCATGGAGCCAGAAGTTGAGGAGACTGGTCACGTTGTATCCACAGTCAAGAAGCATGAGAGAAGACTTCAGTTTGCTCTCTCATTCTTATTCAGTTGAGCCCTCACTCCATGGGATGATGCTACTACCCATATTCAGGGTTGCCCTTCCCCTCATGCCCAGGAGCCTGTCTCTTCAGTGCCTCTATAACCTGTAAAGCTGGCTATCAGTACTCAGCCTCACAGAGTGATTGGAGTTGAAGGTAGGATGAAGAATGTGGATGAGCTGGTGGTATGAAGTGGAAAGGTGAGCCTCCATTATCCCAATGGGTCCACAGTAATCACAGAGCACTTGTAAGCAGAAGGGGGAAGCTGGAGGTAAATATCGAGCCATCTGGCAGCTGAGGATGATCCATGCTTCTGTGCTATAATATGATGATGGAAGATGCAGGCAAGGAGCCATGAAATCCAGGCAGCTCCTCAGGCTACAGAAGGGCAGGACACCGATCCACCCAGAAACACCAGGCTTCCTTGTGAGAGAGAGGGAAGAAAGGAGTAGTATGTGCCAATACATGTACATGTTCCAGTGTACATGTGCACACATGTGGAAGCCATAGGTTAACATGGGATATCTTCCTCTAAAGCTCGTCTCCTCATGTTTTGAGACAGGGTCTCTCACTGAACCCAGAGATCACCAGCAAACCCTACAGATCCTCCCTTCTGACTGGTACACTCAGCAGGTCGGTCCAGCCTTTGGTGGGGTTGCTGGGGATCTGCCCAGTCCTGCTTGTATAGCAAGCATTTGACCAACTAAAACTATCTCTTTGGCCCCTGAATCTTTCATTTATCACCCACTGGGTCAGTTTAGACTTTCTGACCCTCAGGACTGTAACAGTAAATCTGTTGTAGCTTTAAGCCACTAACTTCTTGGTCATTTTCAACAACAGCAGTGAGATATGAACACATCTCTCTGGAACCCCCAGCACCAAGCCATGAGCCTTATGGTCAGCAACTCAGAGCTAGAGGACACCCATAGTCACATTTCACAGGAAAATACTCTCATCCAGATGGAGCCATCAGAACCCTGAGGAGTCAGTAACACAGCTTATTTGTGGTTTTAAAAAGCTCTATTGGCAAGCCTGGAAAGCTAAAGGCTCCTGTTAGCGTGAGAAAATAAACTCTGATGCCAAACAGTCAACTTTCCAATGAGTATCTGGATTGGTATATTGGATACTGCCTACGATCTGTGCAGATTGTTAAATGTGAGCCACTTGTTCCAAATCTAGTCATGGGGGAAAGACAATCTCTTTTTCATTTTCAACAGTTTGAAATTCTAGCTGGTAGTCTGATCTGGAAAAAAAAACAGCCTGTTTCAGAACAGTCCTGTGTTTGACATGAGCCATCAGGCAAGGCAATGTGGTCCATCCATAAAGATCTCAGAAAGGGCATCTTTGAAGATTTTATTAGAAGAACCTCAGTCAATGAGTCATGCTTCTGAAATAAAAGGCATCTGGAGTGGGATTCAGGATGTGGCTCTGTTGGTAGCATACTTGCCTACCATGTAGGATGCCCTGAGTTCAACCATCAGCATGATATAAGCCAAGCATAGCAGCACAGGCCTGTATCCCAGCACTGGGACCAGGAGAATCAGAATTTCAGAGTCATCCTTGGCTATATAGTGAGTCTAAGTCCAGCCTTGGATAAAAGAGACACTATCCAAAAAAGGGGGAGAATATTAGAAGAAAAACAGAAAAGAAAGAAGAAAAACAGACATCTAAGACTGCTTTGCAAGGGAAAACAGGTTTAGAATTTCTTCCTCATCAAGATGTAAGATAGCTCATCACACACACACACACACACACACACACTCAGACACTCCATTAGATGAAGAGCTGATACATGTCACACTAACAGTGTTTCACTTTTAAATCATGATATTAAAATATATTTTGTTATCTTCTCTAATAAGTAGCATGATCATGTCTTGACCTTTCTAACCCAGTAATGACTTTCACTATTGCCTTTTTATTTTATTATGCAGGATTATGTGAAACCACTTTCTTGCAAGTCTATAATATGCGTTGGACATATCCCCTCCCATACTCTACTCCCCTTTCTTCCTCTTCCCACTTCCCATGAGTTGCCTTTGTTCCTCTACCTTCTGCCTTCTTATCATCTATACATAGATGGTTTTTATCTACCTATAAAGTCTAAGAACCACAAATGAATGAAAATATTAAGATCTGTCTGAGATTGGTTCAATCCACTTAACTTGATTATCTCCAGCTGCATCCTTTTTTTCAAATAAAATCACTTGATATACATATAAAGCATAAATATACATATAAAGCATAAATGAAATTTTCTCATCTAGGTCTACAGTGTTCCATCCAAGAGCCAAAGATCACCTAGAAACAAAACCTCAATACTAGTTGAGTTATTGGTCAGACTGTCCAAGAGACTCCTACATAATTGCAGGCTATAGTTACTGCTCTTGGTTGATCCCCAGAGATAAAAGCTATGTTGATATTACTAAAGACACCATGTACTTTAGGCATAGGTACCAAATGAGGCCCTGACCTGAGTGCCTCCTCTCTGAGGACAAGCTTTCACTCATGATACCAGGGGGTGTCATGCAAGCTTCTAAAGGAGGACATCAACTAATGTCCCTACCCAGTTATGACACCTATGAACCACAACAACGACCAGCATGTCACAATTACCATAAGATACCATAAGAGTGCAGTAGTGACGCTAGGCGTGGTAGTGCACACCTTTAATCCCAGCACGCGTGAGGCAGAGGCAGGCGGATTTCTGAGTTCGAGGCCAGCTTGGTCTACACAGTGAGTTCCAGGACAGCCAGGGCTACACAGAGAAACCCTGTCTGGAAAAACCAAAAAAAAAAAAAAAAAAAAAAAAAAAAGAGTGCAGTAGTAGCACACATACATAGACAGTAGCCAACAGCTCTCTAATTAGACTTACAACCTGCTCAACAAGAGGTAACCTGTTACTTAGGGCTAGTGAAGTCATGGATTTTAGCGAAGAACCTACAACCACCTACCATGCAGGAAGGCCTGGGTTCAACCATCAGCACAATGGGTACAACATCAGTGTAAACCCCAACAACCAATGCTGTAAATATTTGTCCTTATACCCACAAGTAAATGTAATCTTATCATCAAGGGAAATCTCTCCTTCCACCAGAGACCAACCACTGCAGAAAACCAGAACTAATCAACACTAAAGGTGAGAATCCCAGTTCCAGTGAATCTATCAACAAAAGGTTCCTACACCAAAGGCCCAGGGGAACGTTGTAGAAGAGTGGACAAAAAGATTGTCATGACCAGAGGACCAGAGAATCTGCTGTGAGACTGGGTCTATTAGCAATGTCAGAAAATATATACATCAGTTCTCACCAATATAACTTCCTAAGCATGAGCTGAACAGGGATGACACTAGTAGGTGTGCTAACACAGCAGGGGCTCATGAAACCTCAACACAACTATAGACAAAGTAATGGTGAAGGTAGGAAAGACAAATCAATGGATTAAACATTACCACACTGAAAATGTACACACAAGGAACACTATCCTGACTGAACAGGTTATATTTAGGATTGAATATGAATATGAGGGGGTCCATGCAGGTGTATTCAGGCAGGAAAATGAAGATGTGGGATTGAAAACTTGGTTCAAGTTGAGTTTGTTAACTTGGATCAAAACTTCTAGAGATTCTGATACCAGGTGGTTTATTCTAAGCACAGTGTAATTTAGAAAAAAATTCCTAAAATAATACAATACCCTATGCACAAGGAAGCATAATTACATTGAAACTCAATTCAGGATATATGTAATTTCTTACAAGAAGATGAATTCTGGAGATAGGCTACCTGTGGTAACTTAAGGGCCAACGGAAAAATCTGACCTAGTCTCAGTAATACAGATAGCATAGAGATCATTTGGTTGATTAGCCACTTCTGATCCTCATGATGGGAGCTCGGGGAACCTCTGGCTATACAAATCATGTAAGGGTCATATACATTACTAGCCACCTCCTGTCCTAGTTCTATGAGCTTGATATTATGTGGCCCAACAGATAACATGGATTACCAGGCTATTAATCACCTCCAATTCCCAGTCTTCTGGGGGGAAAATTATACATCCTTCTCTTTGAAAGAACCATCTTAACATTCTTGGTTTCCCTGAAAATCTGTGAGGGAAAGATCTTCACACTCCCAGTGTGTATATACATATACATACTTATTTATATATACATGCATACATATACGTAAGCATGTAATAGCAATTAATGAAAAAAGAGGATATAAATTTGAAAAAGAGTAACGATGGCCATATGAGAGGGTTTGGAGGAAAAAAAGAAATGATGTAATTGTAATATCAGAAAGAAAAGAAAAACTCCTTTTGTAAAACTCCTATCCCTAATAAGTTTTCTTCAACAGAGTTAGTTTCCTTGGGTATACACACCACTCTTAAGAGTAGGCAGGCCCCATGCCCACCAGTAGGTGGCCAACACAAAATGAACTCAATAGCATTAGGTGTTTTTTCTCTCATAATGTTTTGTCAGAGATTTTTTGCAGAGAGGAGATTTGTGTGTGTGTGTGTGTGTGTGTGTGTGTGTGTGCGCGCGCGTGTGTGTAAAGAAAGAGAAATCTGATCCCCAATCCCCATTTTCCTGAACACTTGCCCTAAGTCATGTATGCATATAGATAATATACATATGTGCATAAATGTTTAACATGCATAACAATGATAACCATGGAAGAAGAGGCTAACAATTAGAAAGAGTGAGAGAGGACATAGAAAAAGTCTGGGGAGGGTCGGGGGGGGCAGGATGGAGGAAAGGGAAGAGGGATAGTGATGTATTGTGTTTTATTTTAAAAATGTATAAAAATTTTAAAGAATTTTCTCACCAGTGATTGGCAGCTCAGTAAATAAACCATGGAGAGATGTCAGCAATCACAGGAGACAAAGTAGCACAGCTAGCAAATGCTTCCCTAACAGGCGCAAGGCCCTGGGCTCCATCCTCAGCTATCTAGCCAGTTCAGGACCAGTTTGGAATTCAAGAAAACTGCCTAAAGAATCAACGGAAGAATAAATTAATAAATGTTTAATTTTATCATTTATTAAATATATCTCACTTTTTAATAGTAGGAAAGAAAAGGCAAGACTTATGTCACCTGCTTCAAAACATAACCCTCATGGCATAAAATTAGGAAAGGCAAAACAACTGACAAAGTACAGGTCTTGATGGTGATGGTGGTGATGGTGGTGGTCGTGGTGTGGTGGTTGTGTGGTGGTGTGGTGGCAGTAATGGTGGGGTGATGGTGGTGGTGGTGATGGTGGTGGTAATGGTGTGATAATGTGGTGAGGTGTGGTATGGTGGTGGTGGTGATATGGTGGTGGTGGTGATATGGGGGTGTGATGATGGTGGTGGTGGTGGTGGAGTTGGTTATGGTAGTGGTGTGGTGGTGTGGTGTTATGGTGGTGGTGTGATGTTATGATGGTGGTGTGATGTTATGGTGGTGGTGGAGTTGGTTATGGTAGTGGTATGGTGGTGTGGCAGTGATGGTGGTGGTGGTTGTGCTGGTAGTGGTGGTAGTACTGTGATAGTGTGGTGGTAGCATCTAAGGTAATGGTGATGGCAGTATGTAACATAATGTACCCAATGTTTAAAGCCTAAATTGCAAGTCCAAGTATGAGCCACTTGCCTTACACTTCCCTTTTCCTTCAAACTTGCCTCCCCAATTCCCTCACTGTTCTCAGTCCTCTAGTACCAGGTCCTAAAACCTCTTGTAGATAGTTCACTTCAAATCTCAGTGTCTACACTTACTAATCTTCTAGAGCCATCTTTTCTGCTTGACTTCCAAAGAGCGTGTGTCTCAAAGTTGTCCCAAGGCTCTGCATTCTCTGAGGAGGAGCAGCTGTACAAAGTCAGACTCAACACCCACCCACCCGGCAGGCACAGCAGGCACCTCAGGCGGCCTTGGGAGGAAAAGGATGATTTTGGAAACCAAGAGTCTATGCCATCATTTTAATGAAATAAGAACAGACTTTTTGGCTTGCGTCCATTTGCCACGTTACCACTCACAGACAAGCTTCTCCGAGGTGATTCATCAGTCAGCCATCCCATCGTGAGCAGCAGAGAAACAAATCACCAGGCCTTGCACATCATAAAAATGGAAATGGAGGAGGTTGTTCATTAATGCAGATGAGTTTTAAGCTTGGAATGCTTTGCTCTGTCGAGATTAACGTGCGCACACAAGGAACTCTCCATGGGCCTTGGATCCTAGTAATATATAGTCCTTATTACCTTGCAGACTAATGAACCTTCAAAATCCAGAAGGGCAAAGTCAGAGAGCACAGATTCAGATCAGAGCCCTGCATGGGAGCCAAAGACCATGGCTGCCTGAAACTGGATTCTCTGTGATGCTCCACCCCTGCCATCATCCTGAGGCAGCAGATGATACGACAGTGGATCTACTCTTTTAAAAATGAAAAAAATAAATAAAAATGATTTTATATATCTTCCACCTACTTCCCAACCATGCAGCTGAGCAATAGGCTAATCAAAAAAAAAAAAAAAAAAAGAGTTAATTGTGCAATGGTCCTATCAAAACAGAAACCTATTTCAAAGATGGCATAGGGGCCCTCAGAGATGGCTCAGTCAGTCAAACATTTGTTACACAAGCATGAGGACCTGGAGGACCTGAGTCTGATTCCCAGCAGCCACACAAAAAGTCAGTTGTAATGGTACAGGCTCGTGATGCCATCAATGTGGAGGGAGTCTCAGAAACAGAAAAATGCTGGGGCTTGCTAGCCAACTGCTCTAACTGAATTGGTGAGCTCCAGGACAAAGTCTACCTCAAAATTAAGAGAGAAAGAGATTGAGGACAAAACCTTTCATTGTCTTCTGAACTCAACATGCATGAATATACATACATACAAACATACATACACACACACACACACACACACACACACACCACATGCTAAGGAGGCCTTACATTTCTTGATCCGAAGGGAGACCAGTGGAAGGGTCCAGTCTTTGAAAAACCAATGAAGACTTTCCATACACTTTTTCTGGTGATGAAAGGAATCATTGAAATGCTTCAGATAACATCACAAGCAGCTATTTCCTCCAATCTGATTAGAGTTGAGTTTGATATCCAAACAAGTCTGTAGTCTAGGCCAGTTCTGAAAAGCACTACAGTGGACAGGGTAGCCTGTCTCTTCTGTTCTCTCTGCTCCCTTCCTTTATCCCTCTTTCTCCCTTTCTCTTTCTTTCCTCCTCCTCTCCTCTCCTCCCCCTCCTGCTCCCTCTCTCTCCTGTCCCATGTATCTCCTCTCATACTTCACTCATTCTTATTTAATAACTTCTTCTCTTACTGTCCAATGATAACTAAGACAGCCACATAGACGAAGTTCAACCCATGGCTTTCCAGTTATTATTATTACAATGACTACATGCGTTTGACTAGAATTAACTATAGAGCAAGCATTGTACTAAGTACTGTCCATCAAAATATGTGGCCCATTTAATCCTATGAGGTAAAAAGGTATTGTGATTTTACTAGTGACAGAGAAAGCAACACAAGCATGTGTTAGCTGTTGGTTGCTCTCAGAATTCAGCAGGTTACACCAAATAATGAGAATAAAGACATAGGTGAAAGAAAGACATAACAATTAGGGATGAAGAGAAGGGTGAGGGAGGAAGTTGGGGAAGAAAACAGGAAGGAGAGAAAAAATTTATAGAGGAAAGGAAAGGAAAGAGAGAAGAAGGATGGAAATAGGGAAGCTATGAATGGAGGGGAAGGGAGTAAGGAAGGGGAAAGGAAGAGAGGGAAGGAGAGAAAATGGGGGAAGAAAGGAGGAGAGGGAGTCAATGTTATGATCACAGGTATACAGCACTATTTGATGGATTTGAATATTATCTTAATACTTGCATATCAGATTCTTGCCAAAGGACATAATATCAAATGTCTACTCTGGTCCTTATATAACCCTCAGTGATTAGAAATCATTTTTCCTGGAGGACTGCCTAAAGAATATGTACTCTACCCCTTCATTCAGATCAATAGTTCTCAATAATTGGGGAGAGTTCAGAGGTGCCTTTATAAATCTTACAGACTTTTGGATCCTTTTCCTAAAAATATAGATGAATAAGGAATTTTGGATGATCAACAAACAACTTTCTTGGCTCCATGATGGATTCTCTAGGGACTGTTATCTCTAAATGACTGCTCTTGGACACTATGGCCTGAAGTCCCCAGGACCTTGTCCTCTTCCTACAGTGGCCAGAATGGAGTCTGGATGAAAAACAGCATCTGGGACACACTTTTTACAGGAGCTGCGAGTGACTTAGATAGGTCAAAGCACTGAATTCTCTGCATGAGTTAGAGGAGAGAAGTCTCTGCATGAGATAGAGGAGAGAATATGAGGCAGGAGCATGTCTGGTGAGTAATGTTCTTACCTGACTTCATAATGTCACTTCTATCAGTCCAGGACAAAGTCCAGGCAGGAAAGCATGATACGGCATCTCTTAGGTGAGATACACACATGCCAATTTGAAATACCAAAGCAGTTACTTTCTAGAGTTGCAAAAACTCACAAGGCACACATACATATTCCCTTAAAATGGCTCCCTCTAGGGTACAGCATTCTCTCCTGTCTCTCCACCAGTCTAATCTGCTTTATACCCAATGCTACAAATATACATACAAAGCAGGCAGTTCCTTCCAGCAGTTAATGAAAGCCAAGATGTCTGTCTGTCTCACTATGAATAGCATTAAATGCAAAAGGCATGAGATGGCTCAGCAGTTAAGAGTGTTTGCTCATATTGCATGGTACCCTAATTCAGTTTCCAGCACCTCGTAGGGTGGCTCACTGCCACCTTTAACTCCAGGCCCCAGGATCTGATACCCTTACTGGCCTCCATGGGCATTTAAGTGCACCTATCCACACATAGACATACACAGAGTCAAAACTAAAGTAAGTATTTTAAAAATAATTTAAAGCACATCAAGACTTTATATGCAAAGTGAATAATTATTCCATCATTGTCTATAAAAATAATAGAAAAATACCAATATGCTTATCTTTAGAGGATGAGTTTGATTGTTTTTCTTTACTTTTGAAAAGCCACATGAAAACCTGTTACTATACAAGCTTCTGAGAATATAAATATATATAAAAGAAGTCTAAATGGAATCACTATACAATGGGGAAACAATGCTCCAAGTAGACATCATATGCCACCAAATAAAATCTCCAAAGAATGGGTAACATTTTTTTTTCTTTTAGTCATTGGCAACCACAGCAGGCTGTTACTAATGCTATTGACTCTCCTCCATAGCCTAAAATGGTAATGTCCTGTTTCTGGACATTATATCATTAAACACAGGGAAATCATGGAGGTGTTCAACTAGAAGTTCCATCCCAACTGTCCAATGTCCATGGTGCTAGAATGTTCTATACACATTTCTGGAAAGGTTCCCATCAATCTCACTTAGTTATGAACACCCCACTCCACAATGACAACCTGCCTCCAAGGTATACCCACTGTTATAGCATGTGATTATTTAAAAAACAATCCACACTAAAGCCGGCTACATTCCAGCAACACGGTTTCGGTCTTTTGCCAGTCCATTGCCCAAGGTGGAGACTGCATGTTTCTCCTAGTCAATGTCTCTCCCACCAGTGAGGGTTCTGGCAGCTATGGGTATGTTCTCACCAGCCTGTGCTCCACTGTGGTGACCTTTCCCCTGGAGTTTGGTCCTTGCTCAATTTTCCTGTCCCAAAGCCTGGCCAAATTCTGCCCCGGCTATGTTCTTTCCCTCTGACCCACCTGAGTTGCTGCAAATGGAAAACACCGGACAATCTTAGTTTAGAATCAACATATAACACAGCCACTGGATGAAAAAAAAATCTATCGTACTAAACTCATCAACTATTCTATGTTAGAAATCTTCCAGTGGCAGTGGTGGAATCTGCCACCAGATCTAACAGTGCCTGGTCTACATGTTGCCTCCTTTCGCTCCCACCTCAATGTCCAAAAGAACCATTCCTTCCTCCTGTGTTGCCTCTTCCTCTCTTGGAACCAGAAGGCCTGCCTCCCCCTTACCCAGTGATTGGCTTCTTGTCATCTTTATTATCCAATCAATTGATTAGGGGAAAATTCCGCTACACACTGGTGCAGCAGTAAGTGGCACAACCATTATGGGAGTGGCCAACCACTTCATTGTTAGGTTTAAGGACCACTCGATGAGATATAACCCATATACAACACTATTAATGAGGCCGAGACCCTGAGACCAAATAGGTCATTGGCCCAAGGGGAAAACTAATGCTCTTATTCTGATAAATGAACATATCAATGAAATGACTCCTGGTGACATACTGCTATGCCCATAGGTCAGCGCATCAGGCCCTATCAGAGAAGCTTCTGACAATAGATGATAATTAACATAAAGACCCACAGCTAAGCAATGTGCATAGAGTGGGAAACTTTGGAGCACTCGGCCCTTAATATAGTGAGATGTCTTTATCAACCTCCTCCTGTAAAGGCTCAGAGATCTATTTGGAAAAGGAGGAGGGAGGATGTAAGAGCAGAGGTGGTAGATGACTTCAAAGAAGCAGCAGCTTCCCATCACAATGGGGGGATGGTCATAGGGACTCACAGAGCCTGTGACCGTGTGGACAAGACCTACACAGGTTCAAAATAAGTGAGAATTCCAGCACAGAAAAGAGGAAGTGGGCACAAAGTTCTACCCCTAACCACAAAGCTACTTGCAACTGATAGCTGCTGGGAGAGGAGAAATCAGTTTCTACAGTGGCTGGCATGACACTAAGTATATCAACCACACTCTAGGACAGGCCTCATAGGAGTAGTTAGCTAACACAAAGAGTTTCTCTCTCTCTCTCTCTCTCTCTCTCTCTCTCTCTCTCTCTCTCTCTCTCTCTCTCTCTTTTCCGTGTGTGTGTGTGTGTGTGTGTGTGTGTGTGCACAAACTCGCAAGCCCATGCTCCTTTGTTTCTGTCAGGGTCATTTTATGGCAGCAAGTGAAAAAGAAATGGAGACAATTTATTTCTGTGAAACCCAGAAAAGTCTCAGAACTTGGAATGTGGGGGCTGAGATCAGTACTCAAGCAATGAGCCTTTCCAAGAAAACCAGGTCACTGCCCGCAGCCGTCACAGGCCACGACCCACCATCATAGCTCTGGAGGACCAGTTCCCACACAGCCTGCCCAGACTCCCATTACTTTTCCAGAAATTCCTGGAGGAAAGCGATGATTGCTCTCACTGCACGCACAGTTGCAGGGCCACGTCTGGGAACTAGAGCAAGGCAGCACTTGGCGGGAAGCTGCGCCAGATGGACCGCATGGCTGGGTCTGTGGATTGAAGACTGGAGCTTATGAGGCCAAGGTTGCTGGCTCACTTGGGTTATCTTTCGGGGGTTGGGGGGGAGAAAATCACTTCTGCACAATTTGCTGAGGCTGCACTAATTTCTGCCAGCTGTCTCAAAAATGCCCAAGATTGGCTGGGGTTAGGCTTCGGGACGGACGACAGAGAGCCAGAAGAATGATTGCTAATGGGCTGCATCTGACAGCTGTGACTTTAAACCAATGAGACTTTAGGAGTACTTTGTAACCTGGAGTCTTCATCAGCATTGCTGACTCGGAAGCGTGGGGAATAGCTGCTCAACCCAATCAAACTTCCTAAACTTGACACAGTCGAGGATCACCTAGGATAAGTGACTTAGAGGATGCCTGGGAGGGATTATCTTAAGTGCCTTAACTGATGTGGGAGGACCCACCCACACTTCCCTGGGCTTGGAGTTCTACACTGTATATTCATGGAGAGGAGACTGAGGGCAGGCAGGCAGGCAAGATCATCCATCTCTGCTCTGTCTGTCGATGTGATGTGACCCCTGCTTCAGCCGATGGGCTGGAACCTGGAGCCAATCATTTTCTCTCCTGAGTTGCTTTTGTTGGAGCAACAGGAAGCACAGCTAAGAATAGAGGGAGAGAGAGAAAAAAAAAAACTCATGGCAGCAGAAGAAAAGAAAGGCAGTGCTAGCCTGTTGGAAATGCTCACAACCATTCAAAAGTTTAGCAGAAAGTGGGGGAGAGTTGTATAATAATAACATTGACTTGATAGTAACAATTATGATGATGTTGTTGTTCTTGTTGTTGATGATGATGATGAAAGAAAAAAGTATGGCTAGTTCAGATATGATGGTAATAACACAATTCCCTTCAAGAATGAGGCTTATTGGAATAAGTAGGCCTTACAGTCATGATTGGGCCTCAAGTCTGAGGGAAGAGACCATTAGACAGAAGAGAATACAAGATGCTTGAGAGGGGATTACAATAGTTCCCTTAAAGTGAAGGGATGGTGTCCCTTTAAAAACCTAGAGAATAGAGACCGACAGGTAAAGAGATGGCTATGACTGACTTGTATGAAGAGACACCAGAGGGAAAAAAGGAGAGCCTCTTCAGTGAGCCTCCAGAATATATCACAGAACAAAATCCCTGTGGAGTCTCCAGAGCAACCTAGAACAAAGGAAAAGATCTGCCTTCTTATCACCTATTAAGGCCTTGGCAAGAAGATTCACATAGTGTGGATTAGTTCGACACAGTATACGTAACACAGACTGTGAAGGAGCAGGGTACCATAACTGGAGAGCTGCCAATCCACAGCGCAGATGGCTGTGTGACTTCTGGTCCACGGGGAGCTGAAGTCAGGTGTAACCTGATTCAAACAGTGTCGTCTGACCTGGAGATGCAGGGCGTTGGACCTAACAGGGGTGGGGTTGTATATATCACCTCCCTTATAGTTTCAGATCTGGACAGTGGCTGCATTACTCAACATATTTGTCTTCTTTCCCTAACGTCAAAGTGGCTACTCTCTCCGTGCTTCAAATGCCACTGACTAGTAATCTCATTGTTCTGAAGGTCTGAAGTCAGAAATGGGTATTACAGAGCCAAAAGTAGTAGCCATGGGCATTTCAGAGGCATAAGACAAAATGACTCCACATTGTTGTCAGCTTCTAGGAGCTCCTCACTTTATTTGGCCACCCCCTTTCTCTGCTTCCATAGCCATGTCTCCTTCCTTGACCCTGATCTTGCTACCCAGAATATCCAGAATAGCCTCTAACCCAAGATCTTAAATTGCCCTGTAAAGGTGTTTACTCGATTGTGGGGCACATTTAGTCATTCTGGGACTTAGAAGGTTTACTACTTGGGGAACTATGATTCTGCATGACAAGCTTGGTAAGCATGGGAAGAGAATACAGTGAGATGCAGAACACCCTCTCCTGCACTGCATGCTAGGTGCTCCAAAGGAGCTGTGGAGCTGGCTCCACACAATGCACTTGGCCAACCAGAAACACAGCTGTCTGCCGCTAGAATACAACATGGAGAATACTCCCCAGCACTGAACAGCCTCTCATATAGTGCAAAAGAGCAGGATGGAGTACCCAACAGTTAAAAGGAAAGAACAGGGAGAGATGGAATTGGGAAAAGGCTTAAAATTTGAAGTTTGTGGAGCTGGTGAGAGTACCTTTGCTGGTTTTTTGAAGAAAGCACACACACACACCAGCAGTTCACAGTAATCTGTAATCCAGATCCAGGGGATCTGGCACTCTCTTCTTCTGACTTCTGAGGGTACCCACACACATGAGCACATACACACAGAGAAACACACGTGCATATATATAAATAAAAGTAAAAAGTAAAATGTCCAGTTATTACTCTAAAACAAAACCACAGTTTTAGAGTTCTCACATTCTAGTCTTACAGGAGGAGTACATGAGGTCCCACCTCTCCATAATGATCTGTAAGGAGATAATGATTAATGGGGGGAAGACATTTTCCTCAGTGGCATAGAAGCTGGTAGGGTACCCATGTACCTGTAAACTTACCCCACCCACATTCCTGCAAACAACCTTCACTGAGTCCCCACTCCCACCCCGCACACAGGAAGATTGACAGGAGTGGAAAGGGTCAAGAGAGGTTAAAGAGGAGAGTGTGATCAAAATAAATTATACAAATTAATGAAAAAAATCATAAGGACCATTACACATAAGTAGCATATGCTAATAAAACATCTTTTAAAAGAAAAATTAGTCCTCTAGTTGGACATGGTAGTATAAGACCTATAACCCCAAAACTAAAAAATCTCAAGTTTGAGGCCAACCTGGGCTACATAACAAGACCTTGTCTCAAGAAAAAGGGAAACAACAATAAATGTAGTTAACTAAAAAAAAAAATTAAAAAAAAAATAAAACTATGAAGCAATTCAAGAAGTTTTTTGGTAAACCAGTCAGCAATGGAGGAATAAAACACAAACCACCACTCTCAGCTTTCTTATCTAGTCGCTGACAGACAAAGAAACTCTGTAAACCATGTTCTGTTAACATAGACTCTTAGGGATTTATGGAGTTAGAATGAAGGTGAAGACTTTAGAAAAGTCATTATCATTTTCAAATTAAACAGAGGTGTGTGGCAATGGGGGATGGGAAACTGCGGGGTAGCAACCAGAAAGTCCCAGATGCCAGGAAAGCAAGAGCCTCCCAGGACCCCACAGGGATGACATTAGTTGACATACCCAACAGAGTGGAGGGAGAATTGTCGAGACCATATCCACAGGTTAGGCATGGTCCCTGTTTGAGGGATGGGGCTACCTACCCATCTCCAAAATTTCAATCCAGAATTGCTCCTATCTAAAGGAAATACAGGGACAAAGAGTAGGACAGAGACTGAAGGAAAGGCCATCCAGAGACTGCCCCACCGGGGGATCCATGCCACCTGCAGACACCAAACCCAGACACTATTGTTGATGCCAAGAAGTGCTTGCTGACAGGAGCCTGATACAACTGTCTCCTGAGAGGCTCTGCCAGATCCTGACCAATACAGTTGCAGAGGCTCACAGCCAACCATTAGACTGAGCACAGTGATCCCAATGGAGGAGTTAGGGAAAGGACTAAAGGAGCTGAAAGGGACTTATCTGACATCAATGGGAGAGGAGGCCCTTGTTCCTGTGATGGCTCAATGTTCCAGTATAGAGGAATGCTAGGGTGGTAAGGCAGGAGTGGAAGGGGGGCACCCTCACAGAATCAGGGTAAGGGGGGATGGAATAGGGGGGTTGCAGAGGGGAAATCAGGAAAGGGGATAACATTTGAAATGTAAATATAAAATAAAATAAAATGTTTCAAGACCACCTTACTCTTATTACTTGCATCTGTTACTTTATAGGCAAAAATGCAATAATTCATGTGTGCACATGTAGTGGTTTGAATAAGAATGGCCTGCACAGGCTCGTAGATTGAATACTTGGTCCTTAAGGCATGGTACGACTTGACAAGGATCAAGAGACATAGCCTTGTAGAAGTAGGTATGGCCTTGTTAAGAGGAAGTGTATCACTAGGGTGGCCTTTAGGGTTTTAAATGTTTAGGCTAGGACCTCCCCGCTCTCTCTCCGGCCAATCCAAACATAGAACTCTTAGCTACCCCAGCACCATGCTTGCCTGTGTGCCATCATATAAGCCAGCACATATTAAATGTTTTCCTTTATAAGAGTTACCTTGGTCATGGTGTCTCTTTATAGCAACTGGACAACATCTAAGACAGCACATGTTCATGTAGGTGTAAATTTGTGAAGGTGTGTGTGTGTGTGTGTGTGTGTGTGTGTGTGTGTGTGTGTAGGTGTGTGTGTGTGTGTATGTGTGTGTGTGTAGGTGTGTGTGTGTGTGTGTGTGTGCATGTGCGTGTGTGTCTGAAGCTCATGGATGAATCTAGACTAGCTGGCCAATGAGCTGCAGAAATTCAGCTGTCTCTATCCTCAGAGCTGGGATTACAAGCACTTATAACCATATCCAGGTTTAAAATAAAATAATTTGTCATCTGGAGAGATGGCTTAGCAGGTCAGAGCATGTACTGCTGCTTCTGCAGAGAACCCAAGTTTGGTTCCCATCACCCAGACTGGGTGGCTCACAAAACATGACATAAACGTACTCATATGTAAGTAAAATAAACCTTTAGGATGTATTAAAAATAAAATAAATTTTAAATATGCTATCTGGCAGAGTAAATCAAACTCTTTGTCTAACCCACAGAACAGTGAATCCAAAAGAGCTACAAACATATGTTCATTTCTTCATGTCACTGTAAACCAGCAAAATACAGATTGAATGTACACTGTGCCTGTCAAACTGGCATAAATTTAGAAGAGCAGCCCCAACTGCGGGTCAAGATGTGGAGAAAGCTGTACTTTGCAAAGAAATTCAAAAAGTTTCGGGCTATTTGGAAAGCAATCTCACAACACTGATTAAACTGCAGATTAAAATTCAAAACAGCACACCAGAGACTGGTAGTGTATCCCCAAGAAATCAATAAAACCCCAGAACTTGAGGTCTGACTGTCAGCACATTGTTCACAGGCCGGGAAACCTGGTATGAAGCGGATGGCCTGGAACGGTGGACAGACAGAATCCGACTACAGGATTCATCCACAACACAACTTTGAAAGAATGGTTATCAGTTAGGAAGGGGTGTCCTTGAGACATTCTAGAGTGAAAAATAAGGTTAAGAAAATTGTTCAGGTGCCAGTGAGATGGTTCAGGGTGTTAGAGTGCTTGTCAAGCCTGGAGGAGATCTGAGTTCAATCCCCAGAACCCATAAGGAATCAGAAGAGAAGTGACCCTTGCTCAAGCCCG
The DNA here is from genome assembly GCF_978045245.1 of Mus caroli. NCBI lineage: Eukaryota > Metazoa > Chordata > Mammalia > Rodentia > Muridae > Mus > Mus caroli. The sequence goes on from NW_028227256.1 coordinate 121,808,787, forward strand.
CCTCTAATCTTCACATAAGCCTATGACTGGAAGAGAAGGCAGGGAGGGAAGGAGGGAGGGACGAAGGGAGGGAGGGAGGCAGGGAGGGAGGGGGGAGGGAGGGATGGACAGACGGAGGGATGGAAGGACAGAGGGACAGAGGGAGGAGAAAAGAAGGGAGGAGGGATACAGAGAAACTGCCTTACCATGAGAGGTGGCACCATATCTGAATTGGGACCCAGTTTCTCACCATATCCAATTCTGTAAGAATCTTACTGGCCTCCTCAAATGGAGAATTCTGATTTTATAGCTAGCTAGTTTATGGCACTTGTTAGATGCAACTGACTAAGATATTTGCCATTTTTGAGTTTTACCCAGTGATACATTAAACCTCATTAAAGCAGTGAGTTTACATTTCTGTAATGTCAAACTTTATAATGTCAAATTATGTTAATAAAACAATAAAAACTAACACTTGGCAAGAATGTGTGATATACCAGATGTTCTAGGGTTTTTTTTTCCTGTTAGTATGATAAAAAGACTTGGACCAACACACACACACACACACACACACTCCCTCACAATTAATGCAGAAGGCAGATACAGAGATAAGGTGATAATGTTTGACCAGGAGGGAAGTGAAGCCCAGAAAGTTCAATTTGGAAAACTGCTCTGTGGGATATAGTTAATGCAGACACCCACACTAAGTCAAAATGTTGAGAAAAATGACTGTTGGGTAACCAACCTGAAGTGGGATATCTATACATATACTCCCAAGCCTCAGGAAATATTCGGAAATCAGGGGTGGGAGGAATTTAAAAGTCAGAGCCATGGAAGAGTACTATGAAATGCTGTCTTCTGGGCTAGAGAGATTGCTCAGTGGTTAAGAGTACTGACTGTTCTTCTGAAGGTCCCGAGTTCAGTTCCCAACAACCACATGGTGGCTCACAACCATCATCCATAATCATGAGATCTGACGCCCTCTTCTGGTGAGTCTGAAGACAGTTACAGTGTACTTACATATAAAAGTAGGAAGAAGAAGAAGAAGAAGAAGAAGAAGAAGAAGAAGAAGAAGAAGAAGAAGAAGAAGAAGAAGAAGAGGAGGAGGAGGAGGAGGAGGAGGAGGAGGAGGAGGAGGAGGAGGAGGAGGAGGAGGAGGAGGAGGAGGAGGAGGAGGAGGAGAAGAAGAAGAAGAAGAAGAAGAAGAAGAAGAAGAAGAAGAAGAAGAAGAAGAAGAAGAAGAAGAAGAAGAAGAAGAAGAAGAAGAAGAAGAAGAAGAAGAAGAAGAAGAAGAAGAAGAAGAAGAAGAAGAAGAAGAAGAAGAAGAAAGAAATGCTGTCTTCTGGACATGACGTTTTCACTCATGAACCCTGCAGCTGTGGTTACCAGCACACAGCTGGGCCAAGCCAGTAGACGGGTCAGCATCAATTCAGAAGGACTTTATGAGGTCCCACCCCTAGATGAAGAACTTTTGGCAGTTATGATTTCTGGGGAAAGGAGAGACATTTTCTTCAATGGTGTAGCCACTGATGAGGTATCCTTGCTCCAGTACATAGCCCCTCACCCATGCACAAGTCAGCAAGCTTAATTAAACAAGGTAGATCACGAAAGCATCCAAAATAATAAGGAGCCTTGATGGAAAGACAAGGTTTAGGGGAGCTGAAGAGATAAGAGAGGGTAATGGGGGGAGGGGGTGACTGTCAGCAAATGAGTTATGTCCATACATGAAATTGTCACAGAATACACTAAAAAAACCTGTGTTTTAGAAAGATTTATACGCCTTGGAGTGACAATAGCAACCAAGTTTTCTATTTAGCAACATACAGCTAATTATCTACATTGGCCACTGAACCAATGATCTCTTATTCAGACCTCCATGTTCTAAGCAGCCTGCACCTTAGTATGAAGATTTAACTCTTTCTATTATTTATTCACCCTCCTCTGTGTATTTTCTGACACCTTTAAACTTAGGTAACTGCTGTATTACAAACACTGCCATTGCTCTCAACACTTTGCATGTGCCTATGCCTATGGTTATAAAAAATCATCTATTGCAAAAATTCTCCTCCCTGCCGAGCCACCCAGGAGGCAAGAGAAAGATAATACATGACTCAAAGTTGTACAGTTTTAAACATTGTCATTTGAAAAAGAAAATGCAGTGAACACAGGAACCGAATACCCAGTCACTTCACGTTTCAGAGCGCACACGAAGGAGGTGTAATTACAGTGGTTAATTGGTTCCTGGTAAAATGTCACTGCAGATGAGAGCTCATTAATATGGCATTTCAATCACAAGAGATGCCAGGTGTTTTATTTAGGGTCTATGATGTGCTGGCCTGACTTCCTTCTTGGGTTACTTCTCTCCGTGGAAAAGAAAATACAAACATCAATTTGTACCTTATGATCAAAAAATATTCTTTTCATAATATATGTTTAAGAAAAAAAGAACAAAAAATTAAAACAAAAAAAGCATAAAAGCCTGGATATCATGTACACAGATAAACTTCTACATAATATAGAAAATGTATCTCACATTTTAAAAAATAAACTTTGCAGTTATTGTATTTTAGTTTGTGTGTGTGTGTGTGTGTTTATTTTTGTGAGGTATGCATATGTGTATTGTATGTGTATATGTGTAGTTATGTGTGGTATATATCAAAAGTAGATGTCGGGTGACTTCCTTGGTGCCTCTCTACCTTATTTTGAAACAAGCTCTCTCATTGGTCCTGGAGCTCTTCTTGCCTAGAATAGCTGGCCAGCATGCTCCAGGATGCTCTTGTTGCTGTACAGTGGTCACAGGTGTTCACAACCAGGCCTGATTTTTACACAGGTGCTGGGGATCTGAATTCAAAATATCATGTTCGTGCAGCAAGCACTTTACAAACAGAGTGATTTCCAGAACCCAGCAATTGCACCTGTCTGCTTCAACATCCATCGCCTCTTACGTCACTCCCTAAACCAAGTTGAAATGGGAATCATGTTAATGACTAAAGTGACCAGACATCAGGAAGAAGGGGATGAGAGAAGAGAAGGAAGAAATGGGAAAAGGAGATAGGAGGAGGAGGAGGGATGAAGAACAGGCAAAGGGGAAGGAGGAGAAGGAAGGAAGAGGAGAAAGAGGAGGAGGAAGAAGAGAAGGAAGAGGAGAAGAAGGAAGGAGGACAAAGAGAAGTAGTCATGAAAAAACAATGATGCTGAAAAGGTGGTGCCCTCCAGTTTCTGAAAACACTGAACGCCTGGAGGAGACAGTCTTTGTAACTGGGAAGAAAGCTGAACTTCTGCACAGAACCCTGACCTTTTGCCTTATAGTGAATTGATATTTCTACCCTCAGTCTGTCCACGGTCTTTCCTGAGGAGCGTTCTCCTTTCCTCCAGGCCCATGTGCTTCTCCTCCCATTTGTCTTCAAAGGGCCAACAGGGCAGGGTAGATGCTTTCAATCAAAATCATTAAAGCCATCTCTATAATCTATATATGAGAAGCTCACTCATTCTTAAGCTTTTATCACAGGTATTTGTGTGCACGCGCGTGCATGTATACACACAGCAGCGAAGCACATGTGTGGAGGCCAGAGGTCAACCACCATGTAGTCCACCTGGGACTTAGGATGTCAGGCTTGGTAGCAAGTGCTTTACCCACTGAGTCATGTCATCGGTCCAAAACCTCTTTCTTGAAAAGCATTTGTGTGCTCTTTCAAGTGAGGGGTTATGAACACATTTTCATCATGAAATGAAGGTGAAAGAACGCAGATGCTGAAGTGGTCTATGCACGGTACACACAGAACTCAAGCTGTAACCAGTGTGTAGGTGACTATAGAATTACAAAGGTGCTATACAGACTTGGAGTTTCATTTTTCTTTTCTATATTTTCAAAGTTTTTGTAATGAATATATGATTTTTTTAATGAGGAAACATATTTTAGGTTTGCACACTGGAAAAAGAAGACATTGTTTTCTGGTTTGGTCTAGAAATCTTGAACTATAAAAGGAGTACCCATAGCCTAGAAACCATGACAGCTGAAGACAGGAACCTGGACAGTAGGACAGGGGTCTACTGGGAAGAAATTGTTCAAATTAAATGCTGAACAGGAAACAAGTCTTATTTGTGTTGGTGTTGTTGTTGTTGTTGTTGTTGTTTAGGGGTTTTGTTTTGTGTTTTTGTGTTTTGTTTTTGTTTTAAGATGAGGTCTCAAGAATCCCAGGCTAGCCTCAAACTCACTATGTAGCCAAGGATGACCTTGAACTTCTGATCCTCCTGCCAAGTGCTGGGCTGACAGCCTGAACCACGAAAGCCTGTTTTATGCAGTGCAGGAGATGGAACCCAGTGCATGCTGGGAAAGCACTACCCACTGAGCTGCATTCCAAGTCTCTGAAGAGGAACCACTTCTCACAGTCAAGGAGAAGTAGATTTGAGAGATGAGGTTTAGTTGAGCTGGGTGATTGCTTATTTATCACTTTGCCTGCCCTGTACCTGGCCTTGAACTTCACAGTAAAGTGATCAAGATATAAAGGACATAAAGGGTCTGTGAGGCTAGATGCCTTTGAAAATGATGTAAAGGGATAAACAGATGATGGAGAAATGGGTCAGTTGGTAGGCTGTTTGCCTACAAACACTAGGACCTGAGTTAACCCCAGAGTTGTCTTTTGTGTGTTCAGACAAACCCGGTGTTTGTTTAAAAGCTAGTTTACATCTAGTTTAGAGAACTAAGTTAAAACACAGCTAGGTGTGGGGACACACAGTAAATAATCCTAACATTGAAGATGCAGGACGGGGTGTTTCTGGGCCTCACTGGCCAGACAGTCCACTTGACACATTGCAAGCCAGTGAGAGACCCTATCTCAAACACTAAAGTTGGCTGCTTCCTGAAGGCAGATGCAACATGATCAACAGCCCCCTGCTCCTGCCCACCCTGCCTTCCCTACATGGTGGACTCTGTCCTTCTCGAACAGAAGGGCTAAAATAAACACTTCCTCTTATATGTTGCTTTCTTGGGGAAATTTTACCACAGTCATAGAGAAGTCACTAATAAAATGGGTCTTTCATCCTTTACTGATGAAAATAGACCATATTGAGTTGTGACTGCTGTGGTGGTGGAACATCAACTGGGTGAGTTTGAATACATAGTGATCTCTCAACTCACAGTCTAAAGGCTGAGTAGGAGGTTGAGGTGTCACCAGAGCTATGTGACTCTATGGATAATCAACTCTACTTCATCCATGCCTGCCTGCATGCCTGCCTGCCTTTCTTCTCTTCCTTATCTTTCTCCTCCTTCTCCTCTCCTTCCTCCTCCTCCATTTTTGTGTGTGCACATTTCTGTGTGTATGTGGGTGGGTGTATGCACATGTGTATATGGGCGTGTGTTTACGTACACATGCACATGTGTCTGAGTTCAAGTAAAGGTCACAAACAATCCTGGCTATTACTCCTCAGGGTCTATCCATCTTGATTTTTTTTCTCTTGTTCATATTGTTGTTGTTGATGATGATGAAGATGAAGAAGAAGAAGAAGAAGAAGAAGAAGAAGAAGAAGAAGAAGAAGAAGAAGAAGATGATGATGATAAAGGAAGTTGCTCATGACATGGCATGTATATGGAAGGTCAAAGGAAAACTTTTAGGAGTGGGTTCTCTCCTTACATCATGTGACTCCGGGGATGGAACCCAGAAGCTCAGGTTCAGCCACAAGCACCTTTACCTGATGAGCCATTACGTGTCCCCCACTTACTTGTTTTTTGAGACAGTGTCTCTCACCAGCCTGCAGCTTGCCAAGTAGACCACGCTGGCTGAGCAGAAGGCCAGGGATCTTTCTATATCCACATCCCTGCTACTCAGATTAGAAGCATGTGTTACCATGCTCTGCTTCTTTAATAAGAGTTCTGAGGGTGGAACTCAGGTCCTAATGCTCACAAGGCCAACACTTTACCCACAGAGCCACCCCCTCAGGCCCCAGGCCTTTCTTTTGTGCACTGGTTTTCCCCAAATCCTGATAATTCTTCAATTGGATCAGTATACACCACAATCACCTCACCTTTTCTCTATTAATCTACAAAGCTCTATTTCCAAACCAGGTCACGTGCACAGGTGCTAAGAGACTTCAGATGCCAATACATCTTGGAAAGAAAGGGGAGGCACCAGTCAATTGCAAGCTCTCTAAACACATATTCTATATCACAGATGAGATTAGAGCTGTCTTTGCTTCTGAAAATAATAACTGTTTGGGGGAATTTTTATGTACAGAAAATTAAGTACATTTCCTTATCTGGAAAACCGTCCTGGCAATAAACCATCCCTCATTGTTATGAAACTCTAAGGCCAGTATTGCCCTCTGGGGATGATGTGATCTTAGGACCTGGATAAATCAGTCTTCTACTTCCTTCTATATTCTCTTTTTCTCCAGTTGAGTACAGTGTCTCATCTGGGTTCTCACATGTATTTTTGAGTAATAGTCTAAAAGTAGGCAACGACATAAAGGGCCAAGAGTGCAGTATAGTATAGAGATATTACATGATATGCATTATATACTATTTTACCATACCACACCAAACCATACCATATACCACACACTATACCACACCACACAACAATAACATATCACACAACCATAATACACCACACCACACCATACCATATATCACACAAAATACCACACCACACAACCATAACATACCACAATGTATCATACTACATACCACACACCATGACATATATCATTACACCACATACCATACCACATCCTATCACACTAAACCATACCATACCATATCTCCCAATACCACACTATACTACATCACAAACCACAACACACTATGTACCATACCACATATCACACCAAACTATACCACACTCCACCATATCCTATCACACGCCATGAATCATACCACAACACATACCATGCCATACCACACCACTCCATATCATACCACATATAACACCATACCACACCACACCACACCACAAAACACTATACTACAGCAGTTATTATGGATCCTGGCATGCTTAGATAAAGCATGCCTTTGTGTGGTCACTGTACTAACATCCACTTTATGAACACTGACCGTGCAGTCCCTCCATGAATACTGTACTCCCATCCCCTCCATGGACACTGCACTCATACCTCCTCTATGTATTTTGTATTCTCATCCTCTTGCTGAAAACACCACTTGTATTGCTTGCCAGAAATTGGCTCAGCTTATTTACTGTTGGTGCTCAAAACACAAAACAGATGTGATTCAAGGTGACAATTATGACTTTTCCCTTCTAAATGTAGGTAATTTCCCTCTCCTGTCATTCCAGGAAAAACCAAAATAGACTGAAGCCTGTGGGTGATTTCTTGTGTGTTTCAGTGTTTCAGGGAGCAGACATGGACAGGCACATAAGAAATTGTGCTCCCTTCTTTCATCAAGACTTTTGTACCTAGAATCCATGACTCTCTGGAATGACAGCAATCCATGTGTGATGCCAGAGCAATGGAGTGGGGTCAGGTAGGGCTACTGAAGGCACCCATATGGGAGTCTTTCCAAAAGTTGCTGGACCATAGACATGGTTCCATAGACTCTCGGCAACCAAGGATGACTCAAGGATGTCAGAGATCTAAGGATACAGAGACTAAGGATCAAGACCACTTGGGACCCACTGCTAGATGATGATGAAAGAAAGCTACTGATTCACATGGCCTGAATCTAGATCATCCTAATCATTGCAATGATGGTCCATAGATCAGATAGATCTATCATCTGACCCTCATGTACTAGCATGGAAATGGGGTGACCTGAGCAAGATGAATATGTATGTGTTTATACACACATGAGCAAGTGCATGTGGAGATCAGAAGTCAACCTTGGTAGTATTTCTTCATGGCTATCCACCTTGTTTATTTGAGATGGGGTCTGTGACTAGCCTGGAACTCACTCAGTAAACAGACCGATTGGACAAGGAGCCCAGGGATTGGATTATCTCAACTTCACAAGTACTAAAATATAAGCATTGCCTAGATTTTTGTACATGGGTTCTGGGACTGGGACTCCAGGTCTCAAGTTTGCAAAGGCAAGAGATTTTCCAACAAGCCATCTTCCCAGTCCCAGAAAAAAACTTTTAGTAGAGCTACAATCAATGATAAGGCCAATAGTAAATAGTGTGTAAATACAACGGGGCAAGCAGCACGGATGTCCCAAGTCTCAGCCATCAGGAAAAGCTTCTGCAAGCCCTCAGAAGAACCTCAGAGAATTCCTACTTCTTTCTCTATTCCTTGTTCCTCATGAGTTCTGTGGGCAGGAAAGTTAAATACCATCTCCAGCTCCAATATGACTTTCCCCAGGTGGGCCAGGGTAGCACCAGCTGGTCTTTCTCCTCTCTGTGTTGAGTGGGGAGAACAGCGGAGTTTTCCTCCTTTCAAAAAGCCTTCAGCTGGGTCTTTATTTCCAAACTGCCAAAGAGAATTTCATGAAAAGACAGATGTTCAAATCAATAGCAGCTTCAAAGCAACTATTTCTACACTGGGGAGAACCACCAGGACTGCCAGACTGGGAGGAGGGAAGAGTTGCTTTGCAAAAAATGAGCCCCTTCCACAGACACCTGCTTAAGTTCTGAGTCCCTCCTCTGTTGGTGGTTGCCTTCAGTCTCCCTGTGCTGCTTATCCTGGAGGATAAAAAGCCTTCTCTCATGGCTTCCACAGCAGGTTGCTGCAATCCTCAGCATACAAGTGTCCCCAGCATCCCCTTCTCTCCCATCAGACTGAGTCAGGGACACTCTCAAACAGACCTCAGGTCTACTATTGTGCCCAAGTCGCAGGGACCTCAAAGACCACTGAGGAGCCAATTTCAATGCAAACCCATAAGGGTCTTTATTAAGAGCTCTCGAGCAAGCCAGGCAGTGGTGGTGCATGCCTTTAATCCCAGCATCTGGGAGGCAGAGGCAGGCAGATTTCTGAGTTCAAGGCCAGCCTAGTCTACAGAGTGAGTTCCAGGACAGCCAAGGCTATACAGAAAAAAACTTGTCTCAAAGCAAGGACTCTCACCATCGCTGTCATAGCTGGTTAGAGTGAGAGCCCTGGATCTAGGGATATGGGGTATTTATGGTAGTTATAGCAAGCTTGGGGAATTTCTATACAGGTCAGCAAGTTAATATTTTGAAAAACTGCATTTCTAGTGAAACTGCAGGAACAAAACATGGGGGCAAAACCACCTGACAAATAGGATAGTTAGATTATCTATTTTCTGTAGGATATCTTAGGTTATCTATATGTACCTTGACCCTGTTGTTGTAACCTGACTGGCTGTTGCTAACGGTGGGTGAGGAGGGTTGCCATAGGATGTTTGCTTAAGTGGACTTTGTGCACCCTCAAAAATGGAATTGGTTGGGCTTTATACTACCACATCCCATCCCTCCCCTCCACATCACCATCTGCTGAATCTCTTCATCTTAGTCCCCACGATTCTCTGTCACGAGACCAGGCATAAAGAGTGCTGTGGAGTGTTGTTCTTTAGGCATGATGTAGCCTTTGTCCTCCTGAACTCTCAGTACCTATGTTTACTGGCAGGAACTCACACAAGACTGAGCCCATTAGTGTTCTGTTGTAGAGGCAGAAATGGGCTCACAAGTCCCCACTTCTCCCCAAGGATTTATAACAGTTACTGAGAAACTATTCTATTTTCTTATGGTATAACCACCTGTGGTGGTTTGAATTGGCAAGACCTATTAGGAGGTGTGGCCTTGTTGGAGGAAGTGTGTCACTGTAGGAGTTGACAATCAGACCCTCCTCCTAGCTGCCTGGAAGTCAATCTTCTCCTAGGGGCCTTCAGATGAAGATGTAGAATTCTCAGCTCCTTCTCCAATACCATGTCTGCCTGGATACTGCCATGCTTGATGATAATGGACTGAGCCTCTGACCCTGCAAGCTGGCCCCAACAAATTTTGTCCCTTATAAGAGTTGCTCAGAAACCACCCATGAGTTTTACATACTCTTGTAAGTAACCCTGAAGTAAACTCACTGGGTCAGTAATTTTACATTTGTGTAGAATTGCATCTTTGTTCATTTTCCTTGCTAAGCAGTTTATACAACATAGATGGGGACAAGGAAACACTAGTCCCCAGGGGGAGCTCTCATCATCTCCTAGGCACCGAGCAACACCATAGGATCATATCATCTCAACCTTCTCTGAGTCTCATTTAAGGTGTTTCAATTCCACTCAGGAATTAGAAACTTCTGCCCTCCACCAATCAAAATCCAGCCTTATGTGAAATACAAAGACCTCTCTCAGGTCTGGAGAGATGGCTCAGCAGGTAAGAGCACTGAGTTCAATTCCCAGCAACCAATTGGTGGCTCACAACCATCTGTAATGTGATCTAATGCCCTCTTCTGGGGTGTCTGAAGACAGCAGCAGTGTACTCACATACATAAAATAAATAAATCTTTAAAAAAAAAAAAAAAGACCTCTCTCTTCCACATCTGCACATGTCTTGTGGTTCTGGAGACCAGGACATGGGCTGTTTCACTTCTTCCCAGCCTCTGTCACTCCAAGTCTGGTCTCCCTGCCTTATAAAGAGTCAGAAGAGGTAAAAAGGTAGGTAGACAGTCATATATTTTGTGTCATAGCCCTTCATCAAAGATACCCCACATAGAGGTGTGTATGACTGTTGAGGTGAACCCATGGAAGCATCCATCCTATATCCCTGAACAAGGCAAGGAAATTCCAATACTTTCTGTATCTTCCCCACCCCCATCTATTTCTTTTCATGTACCCTGTTAGTGGTGACATAAGCTGAGAATTTTCACTTAGTTCTTTTATAACCCAGGACTCCCTATATCCTACAGCATCCATGTGACCAGAGAAAACTGACTCTTTCCTATCACACCAACCAGGACAAATAGTCAGGCTACTTTTACTAGTGTCTACCTTAAAATGATCTATCATAGGATACCAAAGCACTGAGAATAGGTGAGTACTGAAGTCCAGCCCTAGATGGTTTAATCTGCACCACCCCCTCCTACGCTCAAGGAACATCATGGGAGAGAGGGTAGAAAGAATGTCAGAACTGGAAGGAGGCGTGGAGTGTTGGGGAACTCTTCCTTCTAAGCATGATGTGGCCTACACACTCTTGAATTTTCAATACTCCAACAACTATATACAAGACTGAGCCCATAATGAAAATTTGAGGAGCATATGGGATCTTATCCCTTTTTGAGTATTCATAGTTCACTAGCAGTTGCTAGAAGGAGAAACAGTTTCTTCATTGGTATAGCCACTGGTAAATCACTCATGCTCCCATAAGTAACCATAATTAAACTCTTTGGTGTACACACACACACACACACACACACACACACACACACACTAAGAAATTACCTTTGCAGAGACTCATAGCTATTCACAGTGCCGCCATTAAGTGACTGTCGGCGAAATATATTTGTCAACACTGTCCCGGAAGTCCAACCTGTTTCCATAAACCTGTAGAGGGTGTCACAGAAAAGGGGAGTGAGCAGCAGGAACTGCAAGGCTGACCAGGACTACCGGCTTCACAGTAAGCTCTTTAGCTTCCAGTAATTAGGGCAAGTCCTTTTCATGCTACCAGCTTCTGCAGAGAATCTGGAACAACAAGAAAATCTTCCTGTGTGACCCTGCTACATATTTGAATGCTCACACTTCTTCAAAGCCCCATGTCAGCCTACAGCCCCTTAAGAAGCCTGTATGCTTTGACAAGGCTGGCCCTTGCCCGGAAGTCCTCTTCTACAGCGCTCCATGCACTTAGTGTCAGAACAACACATTCTGATGAGCAAATGTATTCTGTCTCATGTGGGTCTCTTGATTCTCTGTGCTGGTCCCAATAGCGTGGCAGACTTTCTGAAGCCCGAGACTGTACTTTATACTTATTTTGTATCCCCTGTGGCTTTTACGACTTCGCTGCCAACATGAAGGTACTCAATACATATTTGAAGTGAGTTGAATTGAATTTTCAATCAGACATACGGTAGATGGAGAGAGTCCTGATATAGCTGGGGGTGCAGCGCATGGAGCACAGAGAGATCATACATGAGGTTTCTGTCTGAAGTTTAGGCACTGTAAAAATCGAAAGGGACTTCATCAGGAGAGCATTTGCTGATTTTACTCTGAGATGGATAATGTTGCTTATACATTTCTGGTAATAATGGCATGGGCTTGGGATACAATGTATTAGGTCTTTTTATAAGGGCCACTGGGCTCTGAGAAAAATAAAGGAGGCGGAGGGGGGGAGAGGGAGGAGAGGGGGAAGGTAAGAGGGAGGAAGAGGGAGAGGGATATGGTTTTCTTCCCCACTGTCACATTAACCACTTCCCCACCTGGAGGTCTCCTGGGTAGGCAGGATGCACTCCTATAGCAGGAAATTCCCCCAGAGGCCCGGTGCTGTCCTGTCTGTCAAATTGGTGTATCTGCTTCTTTCTTCAACTCCTTGTTCACACACAAACACTCTCATTTCTGTTCCTGCAATAAAATCACAGGAAAAAAAAATGACAGAAAACAACTTACGGAAGAAAGGGTTTATTTTGAGGCAGTCAAGACCAGAACAGAAACCATCATGCGCAGTCAAGAGCAGAAAGAGAATGGATGTGCAGGTCTTTGGTTAGTGAGCTTGTGCTCAGCCATCTTTCTACATTCTTATAGTATTGAAGCCTGTACCCAAGAATTGGTGCTGCTCACAGTGAGCCAAGTCTTCCACGTCAACTAACAATCAAAGCAACTCCCCGCAGACATACCTACAAACTAGCTTGATGTAGATAATTCCTCATTAAGACTTTCTTCCCGGTTAATTCCATGCTGTATCAGGGGACATGTTGATACAGCACTTTGTAGAAAACCTCACAACATGCAGGCTGAATTAGATTTTCCATTTCTTCCCTTCTCTTCCCTTTAAACACTGTCTTCACCAGTGAAGAATTACGTGTGTGTATGTGTGTGTGTACGCTAGCATACATGCTTCTGCCTCACAGTAAAGACTGAACTGCATACCTGTGGATAATAAGCATGTGATCTCCAAGCCCTTTTTTCTTTCTTTTTTTTTAAATTAGGTATTTTCTTCATTTACATTTCAAATGCTATCCCAAAAGTCCCCCAGACCCTCCCCCCCCACACACTCCCCTACCTACCCACTCCCACTTCTTGGCCCTAGCGTTCCCCTGTACTGAGGCATATAAAGTTTGCAAGAGCAAGGGGCCTCTTTTCCCAATGATGGCTGAGTAGGCCATCTTCTGATACATATGCAGCTAGAGACAAGAGCTCCGGGGGTAAGATAAACTCCTTTGCCAAACTTCAGGATTATTCCTGTGGCTTAGACACGATCTATCCACCAAGGGCTCACGTGTAAGAAAGGTTGGTCCAGAGGTTTGCTTAGCTTCAGTCATTATTTAAATAGAGGCTTTGCCCTTGGAAGAAGTTAATGTCATTCTCATAGAACTCCTCCACAATGAACTCCACAAAGAATGAGTTATTGTAAAAGATCAAGACTGGGGTTGGCGAGATGGTCCAGTTGGTAAAGACATTTGCTGTGTAGCCTGACTAGCCAAGTTCCATCCCAGAGACCTATGTGGTGGAAAGAGAGAACCAACTCCCACACTTTGTGCTATGGCTACCGTATTAGTGTTATGTCAGCACACACACACACACACACACACACAAATAACTTTTTGGTTTGGGTGTTTTGGGTTGTTTTTTTGTTTTTGTTTGTTTTTTGTTTTTTAAGATTAAGATTAGTTCCTCTAGGCTCTCTTGCTTCCTGTCTTACCATGTGATCTTTCCTATTCTAATTTCATTTTAATACTGTGATACAACACTCTGAATAAAAGCAACTTAGCGAGGATGACTTTGTGGTGGTTTCAATAGGAGTGGCCCCATGGTTTCATGTGTTTGAATGAAAGAGGTATTAGGACTATTAGGAGGTGTGGCCTTATTGACATAGGTGTGGCCATGTTAGAGAAAGTGTGTCACTGTGGGAGTAGGCTTCAAGGCCTCTTATGCTTAAGCTACTCCCAGTGTGGCATGCAGTCTCCTTCTGCTGCCTGTGAATCAAGATGTAGAACTCTCAGCTCCTTCTCCAGCACCAAGTCTCCCTATCCATCGCTATGCTTCCTGCCATGATGATAATAGAATAAACCTCTGAAACTGTAAGCCAGTCCCAATTTAGTGCTTTCATTTATAAGCATTGCCTTGATCATGATGTCTCTTCACAGCAATAAAACCCTAACTAAGACTGGCTTTATTTCAGCCCACTCTTCCAAGTCACAGACCATTACTGAGGGAAGTCATGGCAAGGACTAAAGCAGAACCCATGGAGAAGGGAGGCTGATTGGCTCACTTACCAACCCAGACCCACATGTCTCAGGTTGCTGCTTTCTACCCTGGGCTTTCCCTGTCTCCCCAAAATCTCACAGCCGTGGCCACAGGCCAATCTGAACTGGCCATTTCAATGAAGGTTCCTCTTCCCTGAACACTCTCAGTTGTTTCAAGTTGCCAACAATAACTAAGCATCCCCCATGCTATTTTGCCCACCTGTCATGATGCCTATACCATAGGCGATGTAGCGAAACAAGTGTAAACACTTTGCTCCTGGGCTTCTAAAGCCATAAGCTCAATAAACCTTTTTCTTTTGCAAGACTCCAACTTCAATTATTTTAGGATAGCAGGGTTTGGTATAAATGTCTACATTAAGTAAATAAACGATGACCCCAAGGTCGTAGAAGCTACAAGCTAACGAGGACAGATATATCTCTGCTAAGATCATCAAGACCCCCAAGTCCCATGACTGTAACCCACAGGCTGGGACAGAAAATCAAAACTTGAAAGTGTCTCTCCCTTTGACCGAAAGGTGGTGATATCACTCAACTCCCTCTGAGTCTTAAGCCCTAGTGGGTCTACAAGCATTCAGGCTCCTCCCTAAAATCAAAGAGGCAATGCCAAGTTCCCCAAGTACACTCACAGGATCCACTTCTAATCCATCCATGTGAGAGAGCAGGCTACTACACTCATATGAACCTGCAAAACCAGTGGGCTTCTTTCCCAATGCCAACCAGGTATCTTCACCTGACTCACCTCCCAGACTGATCTCAGGAGTCAGAAATTATCTTGAGGTTAGAACTACACAATGCAGAAGCAAGACTAATTTAGGAACAGATATGGATCATTTATGTTCAACCAGTTATTCTGAAAAGGAAGCAAAAGATATGGAACAGGCTGAAAATGGTATAGTGGGCAAAGTGTTTGCCCCATAAGTGCAAGAACTAGAGTTCAGAGCCTCAGAACTCACTGTCACCCTGAGCAGGTAATCCCTGAACTTGGGAGGCAGAGATAGAGTGTTTCCCAGGTATCTAGCTGGCTAGAGTACTGTAACTGGTGATCTCTGAGGTCAGCAAGAGACCTGCCTGAGGAAATAAGTGGAAAGCACTTCAGAAACACTTAATGTCAACCCCAGACCTCCCCAGGTGTGCATATGCATGTGCCCACTCAGATACACACACACACACACACACACACACACACACACACACACACACATGACATAGAGCCGAAGAGAAGAAGCAAGGCATTCGGAGCTATCTTGATCCTTTGGGGCTGCTATAACAAAACACTTTAGACTGTGTAGTTTATAAAGAACAGTAACTTATTTCTTACAGATCTTGAGGCTAAGAAGGCTAAGACCAAGGTTTCAGCTGGTTGGATGTGTGATTTAAAAAAAAAAAAATACTTCCTTGGTGGCTGTATCTTTAACTGTGCCCAATATACTATAAAATTCTGTCTCTCTCTTTATCTCTCTGTCTCTCTCCATCTCTCTCACTGTCTCTGTCTGTCTCTGTCTCTGTGTGTGTGTCTCTCAGCCTCTCTCTCTCTCTCTCTCTCTCTCTCTCTCTCTCTCTCTCTCTCTCTCTTACTAAATACAAGGTCTTGTTCATCCTAATCACATGTTCCACCCCTGAGTGCCATCTCCAGCCATGGACTAAGGCACTATACCCCTCATGTGGTTTCACTCTAATAACATGTTCCATAGCCCTTGCCTTTGGACATCGTCATTTAAAGACTAAGGAAGGTATCAACACACAAGTGTGTAGGTGGGTCATAGCTTTCGGACCCTAACAGGAAAAGGTCTGCTAGCCACCTTTTCCATCACTATCGTCCTCCAGTCTTAGAGTGAAGGGTTTGGGAAGTGAAGACACCTAGGACCATGAGCTGTATCTCTACTTGGTTCTCACGGGTGATGGCAACATGTTCCCTGATGTAATGATTCTTTTTATGTGACAGGGAGTTGAAGGAAAGGATGCTGAGCGAAGAAGTCCATATATCCTCCGTAGCTTGAATTACCACAATGAATTGCTCCATTACTCACCTTTACACTGGACATTAATCACAAACAAAACCTAAAACTGCAGCGCCAGGGAGTCAGGAAAGATGCTCTATTTCAACCCTGTCCCCCATGCCAAGTAGATGGGACCATGGTGAGAGATCCACACTGTTCTTGCTCTCCATCTGTTCTAAACCATGGATGGAAAAATCTGTGGGGGAAACTAGAACAGTGACTGAGAAGAGCTGGACTGGTTGGAAAATGTCCTGAAGTCACTGATAAGATCCACACAAGACCCATCACTGGAAGCTAGTGTTCACCATTCATCCTATCTAGATGCCTCTTACCTTACCCCTCCCTGAGGATTTATTTATTAATATTTGCTATGGGGGGAAGAAGAGACATTTTTCCTGTGGTGTATCTACTGTAGAATTGTCAATGTTACTGTAACTCATCATCCGTGCTCCTGAAAACAACCCTAAGTAAAACCCATTAGGACACACACACACACACACCATAAAAGTAGAAGAGGACTAAGTGCAATCCCAGAATGCATTGGTGAGGGGATCACCAAGTCTCACCCCTATCTGAGGAACTGTAGGCTATTGATGGCTATTGGAGAAGGGAGTCAGGGTCAGTTTTCGTCAGGTGTGTGACCCAGAGATACACCCTATGCTCCAGGAGCTGACCCTACATTCATGCACAAAAGACAGCTCTAAACTGATACAGTTGATATTTAGAGAGAGAGAGACAGACAGAGACAGAGAGAGACAGAGACAGAGACAGAGAGACAGAGAGACAGAGAACACATAAAGCTGGGAAGAAAAAGTGATAAGTGTATAGGAGAAGAACTTAAGGGGATGGAATGGGGTATCTTTGATCCAAAAAACATTATATTCATATGTGAATAATAAACAAAATATTTGTTTAAAATGTTGAATGACTCATTGGGTTGATGAATGGAATGAGTCAGGGAAAAAGGTAGTGGGTGAATATAGGCAAAATAAATCATATGCATCTATAAAAATACCAGAATAATATTATGTAGTATTATGCAGTAAGTACATTAATACATAATTAACATATACTAATGAAAAAGAGAG
This sequence comes from Mus caroli, assembly GCF_978045245.1. Taxonomy (NCBI): domain Eukaryota; kingdom Metazoa; phylum Chordata; class Mammalia; order Rodentia; family Muridae; genus Mus; species Mus caroli. The sequence continues at coordinate 121,826,161 of NW_028227256.1, forward strand.
AATTCTGTAGGAAAACCCTGCAGCTAACATTGAAGTCTGATGTTACCAGAAAGTCCTGAGCTCTGTGCAAAATGGTGGACTCCCTTGTCAGCAGGGCTTCCTCTCACAGGTATAGGAATCCCAGACACCATACCCTATTCCTTCCAAATGTCACATAGCCTAGGTTTGGCTTCCTTTCTCCCAATAAGAACCCATTCAGCTAGCACCTGAGATTCCTGGTATCCGCCCCAGCCATGATAATGAGGTATCTCAGTACCTTAGCCTTCAGCCAATAACCTTTGCCCACCCTAGACATCCCTACCCCCATCCCCAAAACTTGATTCACCCCAAGTAAAGTTAAAACTATAATATTCAGAGTCACAGATAGAAACACTGTGACCTCCCAAAAAAAAGAAAAAAGAAAAAGAAAAAGAAAAGGAAAGGTTACTTAACTCAAGTCTCAGAAGCTGGAAGATTGTGAAGATAAAAGGCAAGTTATCAGGAGATGTGTAATTCTCATCTTCACCTGCCTGCAAGTTCTAACAAAGCATGCAGTGTGCTACTCTGTCCTAGCTTATGGAAGCAGGACAAACTGAGTATAAGCAAGCTTGCAGGGCATCATCAAAATGTGCAGGAAAAAAAAAAAACCACTCCAGACTAGAATGAGTGTTTGGTGGGACTTCCTGGCGTGTTTCCTCCTCGCCAGCTGTGTGGTTACTAGAGGCCTTATGTAAGTAAGTCAGGAACAAGGTGGTGTGGTGTGGTTAGTCCCCAGTCTCCTGTCCGCTGTCTCCACAGCATCAGGCAATCCCTGTAGCTAGAAGCAGAGGATGCTCTGCCTGGTTCAATGTCCTTTGCGTCTGACTCTTCCTGAAGCTGTTTCTTTCTACGTCCATCCTTTGAAAGAAAAATTGGGTCTTCTTTGCAAATTAATTCACAATTCAACTTGCAGCTCATTTTTCATAGAATACTGGTAATTAGCTCGATCAATTGTTTGAATGAGAAAGAGGAAAGGATAAGTTTTCCAATTTTATTTTAGTAGATATCGACAGGGAAAAGGAGGGGGTGAAAGATAATGTGGTACTCTGTTGTGTGCGCGCGCCTGTGTGTGTGTGTGTGTATGTGTGTGTGTATTCGTGTGTGTATGTATGCGTATGTGTATGCTTGTGTGTATGCGTGTGTGTGTGTGTATGTATACATGTGTGTATGCGTGTGTGTGTATGCGTGTGTGTATGCCTGTGTGTGTATGTATGCGTGTGTGTGTATGCATGTGTGTATGCGTATGTGTGTGTATGCCTCTGTGTGTGTGTGTGTGTGTGCGTGTGTGTGTGTATGAGCACGCGCACGCATGGGTGCACTCATGCACGCCTGTGCCAGAAAGCTCCAAGCAGCTGCTACCTCTCCAGTACTGAACCACAAGTGCACCCACCACACTTGTTTGTTTGTCTGTTTGTTTGTTTTTCACATGGGTTCTAGAGCTCAAACTCAGGTCCTCATGCTTGCAAGACCAGAACTTTACCAACGGAGCCCTCTCGCCAACCCTGCCAAACACATGATGTATTAAAATGCTGTGATGATGATGAATGTTCCCTACACTAATTTCTAAAGCTGTAATAAAAACTGTACAAGAGTTAAGCACCATAAACACAGTGCTGCAATACAAAGGTGTGCCTGACTGGGTGGTAAGCAGGTCATCATGCAAACTTGGAAAACTGAGATCTCGTTGGGCTCTCTGGGCACCTGTGCAGTAGATACGGTCTTTTTTAAACTTCCTCTTATTTCCAGTCTAGGGTTGGGGCCCCATGAGCTTCTCCCTCCCCTGTGTTAGCCTGCCTATTAGTATCACCACTGACCACAAGTACCTTCTAAATATGCACCCGTATAACCACAGACACAAGTGTGGCTCTCATCCACCATCAAGGAAAGTTCTCTGCACAACAGAGACTGTTACAGAAGACTACAACCAGTCAAAATCCAGGCAATAAGAGATCTAGCACCAGCTGACACATTCACAGCACTGTTAGGAGACAGGTTTCTTTGTCCAGCCATCTCAGGATCGAGTTCCATCTTGCTGACAGGGTCAAAACTGAGTTCACATTCCCAAGCCAGGGAACCAACCTCTATCCTGCTTCTTCAGGTGTTTCCTGTTTGTTAACCAATGACGCTGTAAAGAGGGATAGTGATGCCATCCTGTTACCTAAACAATGGCACCCAAGTCATAAATGTGTTGACTGTCTTGACTTAATTAACTACATAAGGCTTGCCCACTCCTTTGTTCTCTTATCATTCTAAATTCGAGACCAGAGTCCAGGAGGGGACCTGAAATATGTCAAAATATGATTGGTCAATGCAGCGCCCCATGCTGAGCCCCCTTGCTTTTGTTCCCATCCTATAAAAAAATGTCCTACAGTCTCCCTTTCGTGGACACAACTCAGATCCTGAACTGGCCATCTCCCTGTGCATGCAGAAAATAAAGCTTTTGTTTTTAAGCTTCTGTCTCTGAAGTGAGTTTTCTCAGCTTCCATCCTGAACCCAACAGGACAATTCCTATACCTACCATTTTGGAAGATGGAAAAGGAAATTTGTTATAATATTTTTTTGTTTTCTTCTAGAAATGCAGCAAGCTACACAAATGAAGTCTCTTATCCCACAGTTGATGATGCAATGCCAAGTAGATAGCTCAAGCAACAATATATAGACATCTATGCAATTAACTAAGAGAGAAAGGGAAGATACACAGGGATACTAAATGAACAAAGGGGAAAGGAAAATAATGTAATTATTATTACTATTATTGTTATTAGAAGGAAGACAGACAGAGAGAGAGAGAAAGAAAGAAAGAAAGAAAGAAAGAAAGAAAGAAAGAAAGAAAGAAAGAAAGAAAAGGAAGGAAGGAAGGAAGGAAGGAAGGAAGGAAGGAAGGAAGGAAGGAAGGAAAAAAGAAAGAAGCTCTTCTTTGTAGAAAGAACAAGGGAAACACCAGCCTTGAACATTGCTACTCCTCCCAAAGAGTCAGTGCCAGCCATTGGCACCAGGAAGCCAGGCCAAGCAGCCTTTGTTGCTCACACTGGGGTTTGTTTGTTTGGTTGGTTGGTTTTTTTTTGTTTTTGTTTTGTTTTGTTTTTCGAGACAGGGTTTCTCTGTATAGCCCTGGCTGTCCTGGAACTCACTCTGTAGACCAGGCTGGCCTCGAACTCAAAAATCTGCCTGCCTCTGACTCCCAAGTGCTGGGATTAAAGGTGTACGCCACTATGGCCCAGCTTCTCACTGGGGTTTCTTTGTAAGTACTTGTACTTTTGTATTCATTACTTGTCTCATTGCTGTGACAAAATACCTGACATGAGGCAACTTAAGAGAGAGTTTATTTGGGCTCATAGTTCAAGGGGAAACAGAGTCCAGCATGGCCTGGAAGGCACAGAGGAGAGGGAAATACCATACCTGCCATCAGGAGGTAGAAAACCTCCAGCCCAGGCTGGAGAGATGCTCAGGGGTTAAGAGCACGTGCTGCTCTTGCAAAGGGCCAGAGATCAGTTCTCAGCACTCATATGATGCAGCTTACCACTGCCTGCAGCCCAGCTCCAAGGGGATCTGATGCCCTCTGACCTCCGTGAACAACAAAAGCACATACCCACACTCTCACACACATACACATTTTAAAATAATATAAGTAAACCTTTAAAGATAAATAAATGAAAACCTTTTTTTTTAAAGTGCCTCAAGGTCCACTTCCAAGGACCCACTCCCTCCAGGTTCTATTTCCTTCAGGTTCCACAACTTCACAAACAGCATCCCCAGCAGGGAATGAAGTGTTCAAACACAGGGGCTTACAGGGACATTTCTCATTCAACCACACTAATGCCTCTGAATCCCCCAAAACCTTTGTTTTCAATTCTCTATTGTAACAGAGATAAGAGGCTGAGGAAATTCAACAGCCTCCCCTCCCCCCAAAAAAGGACGCTAAGGATTTTGACATGATCCACGTTAAAAACAAATTACAATTTTTTTTTGATTTTTAATATTTTTATTACATATTTTCCTCAATTACATTTCCAATGCTATCCCAAAAGTCCCCCATAGCGCCCCCCACTTCCCTACCCACCCATTCCCATTCTTTTGGCCCTGGCATTCCCCTATATTGGGGCATATAAAGTTTGCAAGTCCAATGGGCCTCTCTTTCCATTGATGGCCGACTAGGCCATCGTTCGATACATATGCAGCTAGAGACAAGAGCTCCGGGGTTCTGGTTAGTACATCATGTTGTTCCAACAATAGGGTTGCAGATCCCTTTAGCTCCTTGGGTACTTTCTCTAGCTTCTCCATTGGGAGCCCTGTGATACATCCAATAGCTGACTGTGAACATCCACTCCTGTGTTTGCTAGGCCCCAGCATCGTCTCACAAGAGACAGCTATATTTGGGTCCTTTCAGCAAAATCTTGCTAGTGTATGCAATGGTGTCAGCGTTTAGAAGCTGATTCTGGGATGGATCCCTGGATATGGCAGTGTCTAAATGGTCCATCCTTTCATCACAGCTACGAACTTTGTCTCTGTAACTCCTTCCCTGGGTGTTTTGTTCCCAATTCTAAGAAGGTGCACAGTGTCCACACTTTGGTCTTCATTCTTCTTGAGTTTCATGCGTTTAGCAAATTGTATCTTATATCTTGGGTATCCTAAGTTTTGGGCTAATATCCACTTATCAGTGAATACATATTGTGTGAGTTCTTTTGTGATTGTGTTACTTCACTCAAGATGATGCCCTCCAGGTCCATCCATTTGGCTAGGAATTTCATAAATTCATTCTTTTTAATAGCTGAGTAGTACTCCATTGTGTAAATGTACCATAATTTCTGTATCCATTCCTCTGTTGAGGGACATCTGGGTTCTTTCCAGCTTCTGGCTATTATAAATAGGGCTGCTATGAACATAGTGGAGCATGTGTCCTTTTTACCGGTTGGGACATCTTCTGGATATATGCCCAGGAGAGGTATTGCTGGATCCTCCGGTAGTACTATGTCCAATTTTCTGAGGAACCGCCAGACTGATTTACAGAGTGGTTGTACAAGCTTGCAATCCCACCAACAATGGAGGAGTGTTCCTCTTTCTCCACATCCTCGCCAGCATCTGCTGTCACCTGAATTTTTGATCTTAGCCATTCTGACTGGTGTGAGGTAGAATCTCAGGGTTGTTTTGATTTGCATTTCCCTGATAATTAAGGATGTTGAACATTTTTTCAGGAGTTTCTCTGCCATTCGGTATTCCTCAGGTGAGAATTCTTTGTTCAGTTCTGAGCCCCATTTTTTAATGGGGTTATTTGACTTTCTGGAGTCCACCTTCTTGAGTTCTTTATATATATTGGATATTAGTCCCTTATCTGATTTAGGATAGGTGAAGATCCTTTCCCAATCTGTTGGTGGTTTTTTTTTGTCTTATTGATGGTGTCTTTAGCCTTGCAGAAGCTTTGTAGTTTCATGAGGTCCCACTTGTCAATTCTCGATCTTACAGCACAAGCCATTACTGTTCTATTCAGGAATTTTTCCCCTGTGCCCATATCTTCAAGGCTTTTCCCCACTTTCTCCTCTATAAGTTTCAGTGTCTCTGGTTTTATGTGAAGTTCCTTGATCCACTTAGACTTGACCTTAGTACAAGGAGATAGGAATGGATCGATTCGCATTCTTCTACATGGTAACAACCAGTTGTGCCAGCACCATTTGTTGAAAATGCTGTCTTTCTTCCACTGGATGTTTTTAGCTCCCTTGTCGAAGATCAAGTGACCATAGGTGTGTGGGTTCATTTCTGGGTCTTCAATTCTATTCCATTGGTCTATTTGTCTGTCACTATACCAGTACCATGCAGTTTTTATCACAATTGCTCTGTAGTAGAGCTTTAGGTCCGGCATGGTGATTCCACCAGAGGTTCTTTTATCCTTGAGAAGAGTTTTTGCTATCCTAGGTTTTTTGTTATTCCAGATGAATTTGCAGATTGCACTTTCTAATTCGTTGAAGAATTGATTTGGAATTTTGATGGGGATTGCATTGAATCTGTAGATTGCTTTTGGCAAGATAGCCATTTTTACAATGTTGATCCTGCCAATCCATGAGCATGGGAGATCCTTCCATCTTCTGAGATCTTCTATAATTTCTTTCTTCAGAGACTTGAAGTTTTTATTATACAGATCTTTCACTTCCTTAGTTAGAGTCACGCCAAGATATTTTATATTATTTGTGACTATTGAGAAGGGTGTTGTTTCCCTAATTTCTTTCTCAGCCTGTTTATTCTTTGTGTAGAGAAAGGCCATTGATTTGTTTGAGTTAATTTTATATCCAGCTACTTCACCGAAGCTGTTTATCAGGCTTAGGAGTTCTCTGGTGGAATTTTTAGGGTCAGTTATATATACTATCATATCATCTGCAAAAAGTGATATTTTGACTTCATCTTTTCCAATTTGTATCCCTTTGATCTCCTTTTGTTGTCGAATTGCTCTGGCTAGGACTTCCAGTACAATGTTGAATAGGTATGGAGAAAGTGGACAGCCTTGTCTAGTCCCTGATTTTAGAGGGATTGCTTCAAGCTTCTCACCATTTACTTTGATGTTGGCTACTGGTTTGCTGTAGATTGCTTTTATCATGTTTAGGTATGGGCCTTGAATTCCTGATCTTTCCAAGACTTTTATCATGAATGGGTGTTGGATCTTGTCAAATGCTTTTTCCGCATCTAAAGAGATGACCATATGGTTTTTGTCTTTGAGTTTGTTTATATACTGGATTACGTTGATGGATTTCCGTATATTGAACCATCCCTGCATCCCTGGGATGAAACCTACTTGGTCAGGATGGATGATTGTTTTGATGTGTTCTTGGATTCGGTTAGCAAGAACTTTATTGAGGATTTTTGCATCAATATTCATAAGGGATATTGGTCTGAAGTTTTCTATCTTTGTTGGGTCTTTTTGTGGTTTAGGTATCCGAGTAATTGTGGCTTCATAGAATAAGTTGGGTAGAGTACCTTCTGTTTCTATTTTGTGGAATAGTTTGTGAAGAACTGGGATTAGATCTTCTTTGAAGGTCTGATAGAACTCTGCACTAAACCCATCTGGTCCTGGGCTTTTTTTAGTTGGGAGACTATTAATGACTGCTTCTATTTCTTTGGGGGATATAGGGCTGTTTAGATCATTGACCTGATCTTGATTCAACTTTGGTACCTGGTATCTGTCTAGGAACTTCTCCATTTCATCCAGGTTCTCCAGTTTTGTTGAGTATAGCCTTTGGTAGAAGGATCTGATGGTGTTTTGGATGTCTTCAGGATCTGTTGTTATGTCCCTTTTTCATTTCTGATTTTGTTAATTAGGATGCTTTCCCTGTGCCCTCTAGTGAGTCTGGCTAAGGGTTTATCTATCTTGTTGATTTTCTCAAAGAACCAGCTCCTTGATTGGTTGATTCTTTGAATAGTTTTTCTTGTTTCCACTTGGTTGATTTCACCCCTGAGTTTGATTATTTCCTGCCGTCTACTCCTCTTGGGTGAATTTGCTTCCTTTTGTTCTAGTGCTTTTAGGTGTGTTGTCAAGCTGCTAATGTGTGCTCTCTCTAGTTTCCTTTTGGAGGCACTCAGAGCTATGAGTTTTCCTCTTAGAAATGCTTTCATTGCGTCCCATAAGTTTGGGTATGTTGTGGCTTCATTTTCATTGAACTCTAAAAAGTCCTTAATTTCTTTCTTTATTCCTTCCTTGACCAAGGTATCATTGAGAAGAGTGTTGTTCAGTTTCCACGTGAAGGTTGGCTTTCTATTATTTATTTTGTTATTGAAGATCAGCCTTAGTCCATGGTGATCTGATAGGATGCATGGGACAATTTCAATATTTTTGTATCTGTTGAGGCCTGTTTTGTGACCAATTATGTGGTCAGTTTTGGAGAAGGTACCATGAGGTGCTGAGAAGAAGGTATATCCTTTTGTTTTAGGATAGAATGTTCTGTAGATATCTGCCAGATCCATTTGATTCATAATTTCTCTTAGTTTCTCTGTGTCCCTGTTTAGTTTCTGTTTCCATGATCTGTCCATTGGTGAAAGTGTTGTGTTGAAGTCTCCCACTATTATTGTATGAGGTGCAATGTGTGCTTTGAGCTTTACTAAAGTTTCTTTAATGAATGTGGCTGCCTTTGTATTTGGAGCATAGATATTCAGGATTGATAGTTCCTCTTGGAGGATTTTACCTTTGATGAGTATGAAGTGTCCCTCCCTGTCTTTTTTAATGACTTTGGGTTGGAAGTCAATCTTATCAGATATTAGAATGGCTACTCCAGCTTGTTTCTTCATGCCATTTGCTTGGAAAATTGTTTTCCAGCCTTTCATTCTGAGGTAGTGTCTATCCTTTTCTCTGAGATGAGTTTCCTGTAAGCAGCAAAATGTTGGGTCTTGTTTGTGTAGCCAGTTTGTTAGTCTATGTCTTTTTATCGGGGAGTTGAGTCCATTGATATTAAGAGATATTAAGGAAAAGTAATTGTTGTTTCCTGTTATTTTTGTTGTTAAAGTTGGCATTTTGTTCTTGTGGCTGTCTTCTTTTAGGTTTGTTGAGGGATTACCTTCTTGTTGTTTCTAGGGCGTGGTTCCTGTCCTTGTATTGGTTTTTTTCTGTTATTATCCTTTGAAGGGCTGGATTCGTGGAGAGATAATGTGTGAATTTGGTTTTGTCGTGGAATACTTTGGTTTCTCCATCTATGTTAATTGAGAGTTTGGCTGGGTATAGTAGCCTGGGCTGGAGTTTGTGTTCTTTTAGTGTCTGTATAACATCCGTCCAGGATCTTCTGGCTTTCATAGTCTCTGGTGAAAAATCTGGTGTAATTCTGATAGGCTTGCCTTTATATGTTACTTGGCCTTTTTCTCTTACTGCTTTTAGTATTCTATCTTTATTTAGAGCATTTGGTGTTCTGATTATTATGTGTCGGGAGGTATTTCTTTTCTGGTCCAGTCTATTTGGAGTTCTGTAGGCTTCTTGTATGTTCATGGGCATCTCTTTCTTTAGATTTGGGAAGTTTTCTTCTATAATTTTGTTGAAGATGTTTGCTGGTCCTTTGAGTTGAAAATCTTCATTCTCATCCACTCCTATTATCCGTAGGTTTGGTCTTCTCATTGTGTCCTGTATTTCTTGGATGTTTTGAGTTAGGATCTTTTTGCATTTTACATTTTCCTTGATTGTTGTGCCGGTGTTCTCTATGGAATCTTCTGCACCTGAGATTCTCTCTTCCATCTCTTGTATTCTGTTGCTGATGCTCGTATCTATGGTTCCAGATTTCTTTCCTAGGGTTTCTATCTCCAGTGTTGCCTCATTTTGGGTTTTCTTTATTGTGTCTACTTCCCTTTTTAGGTCTAGTATGGTTTTGTTCATTTCCATCATCTGTTTGGATGTGTTTTCCTGTTTTTCATTAAGGACTTCTACCTGTTTGATTATGTTATCGTGTTTTTCTTTAAGGATTTGTAACTCTTTAGCAGTGTTCTCCTGCAATTCTTTAAGGGATTTTTGTGCTTCCTCTTTATTGTCTTCTACCTGTTTACCAGTGTTCCTTTGTATTTCTTTAAGTGTGTTATTAAAGTCCTTCTTGAAGTCCTCTACCATCATCAGGAGATATGCTTTTAGATCCGTGTCTAGCTTTTCCGGTGTGTTGGGGTGCCCTGGACTGGGCGAAGTGGGGCTGCTGGGTTCTGATGATGGTGAGTGGTCTTGGTTTCTGTTAGTAAGATTATTACGTTTACCTTTCGCCATCTGGTAATCTCTGGGGTTAGTTGTTATTGTTGTCACTGTTTAAAGATTGGAGCAGAAGCTGTGTTCCACTCACCAGCAGTCTCAAAATCCTGCGGAGGGGTCGTGGGTAGCTGGCAGGTGTCAGGCAGCCCTGCGCTCCAGCAACCCCGGCGCTGATCAGGCCGGAAGTGGCCTGTGGCCCTACTCAGGCCGGTTTCTGCTTCCCTAACTAATGCAGTCTCAGGTCCCGCACGCAATTGGATTGGAGCAGAAGCTGTGCTCCACTCACCAGAAGTCTTAAGATCCTGTGGCGGGTGTTGTGGGTAGCTGGCGAGTGTCAGCGGACCCTGTGCCCCAGCTGCCCTGGTGCTTTTCTGACTGGAAGAGGCTTGTGGCCCTATGTAGGCCGGATTTCTCTCTCCCCAACCAGAGCAGTCTCAGGTCCTGCGTGATTGGACTGGAGCAGAAGCTGTGTTCCACTCACCAGCAGACCCAAAATCCTGTGGCGGGGGTCGTGGGTAGCTCGCGGGTGTCAGGCAACCCTGCGCTCCAGCAACCCCGGCGCTGATCCCCAAATTACAATTTTTAAAAACAGTCCCTGCAAAGAAGCCAGTTTGAGAGTTCACAAACTGGATGCACTGGGGCAGAAGGCAGGGTTTACACTGAGGCTGGACTCTTTCTGACAGGGCTCAGAGGCAGGAGCTTAAGGTTTTGTAAACATTGAGCCTAGAGACTTTCCTCCCTCCCACACTGAAGGAATCCAGCTTCAAATTGAAAGATGATTGAATGCAGCAGGCCAGCTTTGCCGCCTAACACATGCAGCTGCAGGCACCAGCCTAAGAAATGTGATTTTCCAGGCTGTTTGGCCAGAGCTGTTATCATCGAAGATATCACTTATGTGAAATACGTTCTCTCTTAAAACAATAATCAATATTAGACACCTGCTGGTTTCCCATTCAAATTCTGGAAGACTTTAGTTCTGGTTGGAGAGGAGAAAGGGAAAGCCCTCTGGGTTTTCTCCAGGGTCAGCAAGGGCTGATCTGAGCCCTGGGCACAGAGGGGAAGATGTTGTAGCTAGTAGAAGGTCACTTGTGATATAGCTTGGAGTGCAATCTTTTTTTTCCCCTCTCACCTCTGCCTTTGGTATATGTTGATTTGTTTTATAAAACTGAGTTTGATGTGGTGGGAGGGGGATTTAGTGAGCCCATGCTGAGGCACCCATCCCCCCAGGTATCAGCCCTATGATGGGGCTAGTATAAAAGGAAGTTTATTTGGGACCTGGGAAGGGGGTCTAGAGAAGGGATGAGAGGCAGAGAAAGAAAGGGGACAGAGAAGAAAGAGGTCGGCTCGGAACACATGGGGAGAGAGGAAGAAGATGGTAGAGAAGGCGGGGGGGGGGGCAGGAAGAGAGAGAGAGACAGAGAGACCTAACAGTCCTTTTATACATGCAAGCCAGGCTTGTACCTGACTGTTGCTAGGTAACTACTGGGTGGAGCCTAGAGGAAATCCTAACAGGAAGGATAGGTAGAGAGATAAATGTGTAGCTATGCATGTGTGAGGGTGTGTGTATGTGATTGTCTATGTGTGTGACAGTATGAGAGAGAAAATATGAGAGAGTGTATGTCAGTGTGTATGCAGCGTGTATGTATATGAGTTGTGTTTGAAGGTGTATGTCTGCAAGAGTGTGTGTGAGTCTGTGTGTACATGTGTAAGTATATACTTCTATGTGTCTGTGTGTGAGAGTGAATGAGTGTGTGCATATGTGAGTGTGTGTGTAGGGGTTATAGCGTAAGAACTCATCACAGTCAGACCACAGGGAACACATTACTGTCCTAGAAAAAGAAAGGTTTACTAGGATTGGGGAAATGACCCAGTAGGTAGTGCTTGCCTCAAAAGTACAAGGAGACGAGTTCAGATTCTCAAAACCCATATGAGAAACCAGGCATGGTAGCACAGACTCATCCTAGAAAATGACAAGGTGAAAGGTGGAAGCTTGCTGGCCAACTACTCCAGCTGCTGGGCAAAGCAACAGACCCTGTCTCAAACAAAGATGAGAAAAAGAAAGGCAACTGAGAAATGAAACCTGCTGGGCAAATGTCCTGTACAAATACTAATCCAAGGGCACCGGTGCCACTGAGACCACGAAACAAGGTTTCCTTTTGGGTTTAGTTTGTTTTGGTTTGTTTTGGTTTGTTTTGGGTTTGGGTTTGGGTTTGGGTTTGGGTTTGGGTTTGGGTTTGGGTTTGGGTTTTGCTTTGGTTGTTTGAGAGGGCATCTCCCTAAATTGTTCATGCTAGTGTGAAACTTAGAATCCTGCCTCCAACTCCAAGCAAATGGATCACAAGTTTGTTCCCTGCAGGGGACTTGACTTTGAAGGTAGATTACCAAGACTTCTTGGTACCTCACTGAGTATGTTCCTGGGATATTATTTTCTTAGCTCCAGCAGTGTAGTAAAGAAAATGAATGAAGTGTTGTTAGAATTACTAGGAAGAAAGACTGGCTTCCACCCAGCAACTCCAAGAAGCCAGGCTGGGCCACCCAACTTCAAGAGACCAACTAAACAGGCACATAGGAGTAAAATGAAAGAAGGAAATACATTCATGTGGCCGCATTGTAAAGAGGAACAAAAAGCATGCTAAGTGACACCCCACCCCACCCTCAGGGCCAGCTTCAGAGTCCTGAGAGGAGGTTCAGGTTTAAATACAGACCAAGAGCTGTGCCTAGTTAAAGTGTCCCCATCAAGGTGTGGTCCCACCTGTCACTGACCCATCCTTGACAGTCTGACAAATTGTCAGAACTGTGTGAAATCTCTTCCTGGGAGATAGGCTCTTCCTCCAACAGACATTATTAGGCTTCAGGCTTATCCTTCTCTTTATATGAAATTTCTGAGGAAATTCCAATTCCTAGGGCTCCATTGTTTCCATAGTCTGATAGCCAAGAGGTAAGCACAAATATCCCTTCAGCAAACCTTCAGTCCTGCCACCACAGTTCCGAAACCCAAGTAGCCTTCTTTGAAACAAAGTCTACTACTTGGTAGGAATAAAAAAAAAAACAAATGAATTCTATTTTAATAAGGAAAAGTTGAAAAGAATCTCAACACATTTAAAAAGAAGACATCGTTTGAGGACAGGGTCAGAAAGAAGAATCTGAGTTAACCTGTAGTGACTTTTGCCTCTCTGCCTTTCCCCAGATGAAATGAAGAAAGGACATGGCAGCAGCAAGAAGAGCCTGCAAAAAGATGTCAGTGGCTCAGTGACAGTGCTATTAATATACTTTTGGAGGGTGGGGAAAGGGCTCAATGGGTAAAATGTGGCTACATACATGTGAGAACATGACTTCAATTTCCAGAATACATGTAACAGTCAAATTTGGTGTGTATGTCTATAATCCCAGCACTGGGAAGGATGGCACAGGCAGATCCCTGGCACCTTCTGGCCAGCTAGTCTAGCTGAATCTATGAACTTCATGATCAGTGGCAAACCCTTTGTCAGTAAAATAATGAAGGAAGACACCCAATTTTGATTCTATCTCTGGCCTTCATAGATACCTGCACACACAGGTACAAGCACATACACATGATAAATAAGTAAACAATATACTTTTAGAGGTTTTTTACAATAGCATTTTTATGTACTTTAGGGTATTAATATTTTAAAATTTGTGTGTGGGTTGTGGCCAGAATAGAGTCCCTGAACATCATAAAATCACTTCTGTAAATGACGTGGCAGTTTAATTTGTGTTGTTCCTAGGAATACTCATGTCATAGACCACTGGAAACAGTCTGGCTCCCCCAATAAACAAGCAGTTGACAGTAAGAGAATGACGGAAGAACTCTGAGCATCTAGAACTCTAGTTAAAAGAGTGAGGCAAGGATCACGGTGGCAATTATATGCTATTAGTAGAAGACTTTGTTTCTCAGGGGTTGAGGAGATGGAGCCATGGAGAAAGTAAACACTATACTTGTAAACACTATAAGTCTGAGGATCTGAGTACAAGCTCCAGGATACACTTGAAAGTTGGCCATGCCAAATTGAGAGCCATCCCATGGGCAAGCACCAATCCCTAACACTATTAATGATACACTTTTGTGCTTGCAGACAGGAACATGCTGTCCTCTGAAAGGATCCACCCAGCAGCTGACTCAGACAGATCCAGAAACCCATAGACAGTGGATGGGGCTTGGGGACTCTTATGGAAGAATGGGAGGAAGGATTGTGGGCCCTTGAAGGGAGTCGAAACTCCACACAAAGAACAACAGAGTCATGTAACCTGGACCCTTGGGGTTCTCAGAGTCTGAACCACAAACCAAAGAACATACACAGGCTGGACCTAGGCATCCCCATTCATCTATAGCAGATGTGCATCCTGGTTTTCATGAGGGTCCCGAACAACTGGAGCAGTATCTATCCCAAAGCTGTTGCCTGTGTTTGGGATATGTTCATCTACTAAGGCTGTCTTGTCTGGCCTCAGTGGGATAGGAAGTGCCTAGCCTCAAAAAGACTTGAAGTGCCAGGGTGGGAGGATATACAGGGAGACCCCCACCTGCTCAGAGAAGAAGGGGAGGGGAGGAAGGACTGTGGGAGGTAGTGACAGGGAGGGAGCAGTGAGCAGGATGTAAAGTAAATAAGTTAAAAAATAAATTAATTAAATTAAAAGTTGGGCATGGTGATGTGCACTTGTAATTCCAGCACTGAGCAGACACATAGACCCTCGGGGCTCACTGGCCAGCCAGCCTACCCTACTAGGTGAGTTCCAGGCTAATGAAGGACTCTCTGTCAAAGAAAAGATAGATGGTGTCTGAGAAATTACATCCAAGGTTGAACTATGGTCTCTACATACATGCACACACATGTACACACACATACATACCATACACACACACACACACAAAATCCTCCTTCTAGGATTCTGGATGGGGATAGTAAAAGGACAAGATGTATCTACTAGTGTCTCCCGGTTTCAATGGCGGATCCAATTGTGTCCAGCAATTGAGGTACCATTGTTTCTGAACTAAGTTTGTGTGGTGTTTTCCTTCACTCTGTGGTTCGATTGGGTACCAGAAAGAAAGGTACAGTGGCAAAGTGTGGGTTTGCCGAATGTGCAACACAAAAGACCGTAGGGATTTTGAAGCATGGGGCTGGCATGGTAATGACCCGTCATTGGGAACTTAGCAAGTTGGTTGGAGAGACTTTGGAGCTCTGAGTCAGAGAGTCTCCATGAGATAAGAACAGGCTGGCCATTGCCGGCCAGTGCATGTTCAGCCAGCCTGCCGGGGCAGAGTAGATGAGCAAAGCACAGGAACTTGGTGTCTCTTTTTAATATTTCCTGCAACAGGTGGCGAACCAATGTGTTGGGCAAGAATCCACTGGAAATTTAAGATTATTAGCCTGAGAGTTAGAGTTTTTTTTTTTAAGTGAGTAGCTGGGTAGTACTGGGACATGTCACTTGGACTCAAGTACAGGGACCTTGAAACAAAGAAAGAGGGCTCTGAAGTCCCCTGCTGTGGAAAGAGACAAGATGGCTGCTCTGAGTCAGAGACAGGAAAATGAAAGCTGCCTACATCTTGGGGCAGATATTGATTTAACTGTGAATTTATAATATGGGGATTATTTGCTTTTAGGATAGATTTAAATACAGATTTTGTCCAGATCACATGGGGAATTTCACCCATGGTTCAGAACTAGGATAGGAAAAATTAGTCACAGACTCCAAGTAGAGAGAACAGTGATAATCGCCTGCCATGGACAGGTATTAATTAATAGAAGTTTGTTGCTCCAGGTAGAGAGCATAACAGATAGATATTATAACAGGTATTAATAAAATAAATGTCTGTGGGTCCAGGTAGAGAGCTGAGCAGATAGATGTTATAACAAGATGGTTGCTCTAGACAGAGAGCTTAACAAGTAAAATCTACCTACTTCCTATAGGCAGATATTAATGAACATTTGAATTAATTGCTTTAAAGATGGTATAAATATATGTTGCTCTGATGGGTCTTACAGGATACTCAAATTCTGTCCAACGTGGGCTCCATGGGACTTTGGGGTTATTATCCTGCATGTCAAGATAGAAAAAGCCTACAGTATTTTAGTTTACTCCATTTGTTTTAGATCGTTTTTAATTTTCACAATGGGTGTGATTTTGAGTTTTGTGGTTATATTATTCCTCTGGGAGAGGTCAAAATAAGGTTTTTCTGGTTACTGGCTCAAGGATATGCTGATTTGGGAGAAAGATTTTGTCTTTGTGACTTTAGAGAAGGTGGTTAGTGTCTCTCCACCTTCCAGGGTAATGTGAATCAGATATGATGTAGGGAGACCCCATGAAGAACTAGATACCAGAGAATCAAACAAAAAAGTTATCTTGATGATACTAAAATTTCATTTTGAGATTTTTATAGTATAGAATATACAGCCTTGGCGAGTCTCATTGTCAGACATGCTGAACTGACCTGCTTGAACTCCTGATGTCTTGGACTTACAGCCAAATCCAGTCAGGACACAGACATAAGAGACCAACCAACTCCCACATTTTCCCATTTTCCCTATTCCCCTCCCCCTTCAAGATATCTCAATGCCCGTATTCAGCTTGAAGAAGTTATGAAGAGTCATTGTGCCAGTTCCCTGGGCTTTGGGGCTGGAGGTGATGACTCTAAGGTTGGCTTTCTAGGGAATTTACAAATGGTCATAATTTGAACAGGGAGGAAATAGCTAGAATTGATTGTGTAGCCATAATCTCATTTGGTAGAAATCTTTATAATTGTTACTAAGTTGAAGTCATAATTTCTTATTTTGGTACAGAATTTATTTTGATGTAAAATCAAGGTTTTCATTAGTATAAAATTTTTCTATTGATACAAAAAATTTAAAAACACAAGGCTTGGACTCAGTCCTTCTATAACTGTTATTAAGAACTGATCTGAGATGTTTAAGCCTATGAGTTAAGGGTCAAATAGTAAATTCATGGCTCTGAGTTTATTGTTAGGGTGTTTTTAGATATTTTAATTAGAAATAGCTGAGGGTAGTTAATGGCCAACAGTCCAGATTACTTTACATAGATAGTTGGTTTTCAAAACGTCAGAAATCCACAGAATGTGACATTTAATGTTATTTATTCACCTGTTGTTAAGACAAATCTGCTCCTAACAGCTTCCTATTTGTGAATTCAAAGAAACAGCTGAGCATCTATACCTCCAGGTGAGGTTGTACATTGTGGCTAGGTGGCCACTGGGCAGAAATTGCCTAACTCCCCTGCAGCAGACCTGTACTATTCTTGAAAGGACACAATTTATAGGTTAGCCCAGCTTAGTTCTGCAGAGACCAAATAAGCTAGTCCTTAATAATTCCTGTTTTTCAAGGTCTCTCAGAATATTCTGGGCCAGAAGGCTGAAGACTGATTCTCCAACTTCTGACTTACTTGGACTGTATAGGTAGGCAGTTGTCTCTACAACATGTCTCAGTTCTGGAAGCTGTGTTAGGCTTCCTATATTTCCAGAAATGTTGGTCATTCTTGGACGGATGTCCAATGAGGTTGAAAGACTACTTATGGCCTCATAGCCAACCCAGGCTGTTTAACATTGAGAGAACAGATTGAAGAGGATGGTTTTCAGATGTCATACAATCTCAAGCCAGGACACAAGTCAGCTGTAGAGTTATGTCTTTTAAGTTAGAATAGATGGCAGAAAGTACTATTTAATTGTCAAAAATGATGGGCTGGATGTTAGGTCTATCTGGACTTTATAAATTACAAAATGGTAATAGTTGTGCACAATTTATATCTGAGATAAGAGAGTCTTTTAATCAGACAGAAAGGGGGAAGTATTGTGAATAGCTCTGGTGTTGCTTGTATTTTGATGCTAATTCCTCTCTCTCTCTCTCTCTCTCTCTCTCTCTCTCTCTCTCTCTCTCTCAAGAGCGACTACAGATGAGGATTGAATCACATACTCAGGTTCTTGTGAACCATCCACTAATGAATAAAGGAGCCAATCACTGGGTGAATAGGCGGGACTTCAGGTTGGATAGGGGAAGAGAGTAGGCACAAGAGAGATATGGGCTTTGGGCTTTTGGCGGGAGATAGCGAAAGAACGAGACGTAGCTACTAGTGTCTCTGGGTTTCAATGGCAGATCTACCAGGATTTGCAACCAGAGGGAATAGATTTAATATGATTTACAAGATTAGGATTCTAATTGTTTTTTGTTTTGTTTTGTTTTTTATTTTGTTTTTGTTTTTTTATTAGATATTTTCTTTATTTACATTTCAAATGTTATCCCCTTCCTATTTTCCTCTCTGAAAATTCCCTATCACCTCCCCCCCACTTGCTCCCCAATCCACCGACTGCTGCTTCCTGGCCCTGGCATTCCCCTATACTGGGGCATAGAACCTTTACAAGACCAAGGGCCTCTCCTCCCATTGATGGCCAACTAGGCCAACCTCTGCTACATATGCAGCTAGAGACACGAGCAAGAGTCATGTGTACTCTTTGGTTGGTGGTTTAGTCCCAGGGAGCTCTGGGGGTACTGGTTACTTCATATTGTTGTTCCTGTGCTCAGCAATCAAGTTACCATTGTTTCTGAAAAAGAAAAGAAGAAATACTCCTCCTCCTCCTCCTCCTCCTCCTCCTCCTCCTCCTCTGCCTGCAATAGAAAGATAAAAGCCAAGTGAAGACACAGTGAGATTCTTTGGTGCCCTTAAAAGTGTTCAGTGAGAGTCGGGCATGGTGGCGCACACCTTTAATCCCAGCACTTGGGAGGCAGAGGCAGGTAGATTTCTGAGTTCGAGGCCAGCCTGGTCTACAGAGTGAGTTCCAGGACAGCCAGGGCTACACAGAGAAACCCTGTCTCAAAAAAAAAAAAAAAAAAACTGCTCAGTGAGTGAACTCCATGGCATCACATCTAACACAGTTTCTGCTCAGCGGGCTCCCAGATGCAGTGGCATTTCTGTCTCAGAACCTTAGCAACAACGCTGTATCCCATACTGTGTGAGAACATGGAAAATCAGTGACACGAAAAAGAGAAACTCCAGATTGCTTTGCTCACAGGAAGTCTTGAATACGGGGACACACTCGTCAGGAGGAAGACATTTTACAGTACATTTTACAGAAAGTTTTCATTAATGTTTGATTGGCTTGTGTTGGTTATAAATAATTGGTTTCAGGATGACATCGTTATACACACATTGAATGCATTTTGATCATATTTACTCTCTCTCTCTCTCTCTCTCTCTCTCTCTCTCTCTCTCTCTTTCTCTCTCTCTCTCATCCCCTCTACCACTTCTTCTAATCCTTTTCCTCTTCCCAACTAGTGCCTCTTATACTTTCATGGCTGGTTGTTTTCCGACCCTCTGAGTTTAATCAGGATTTCCTACATGAGTATGGGTGAGGAGTTATTCATTAAGCATGAGCAACTTTCCAGTAGCTACACCACTGAAGAATAGTCTGCCCTCTCCCAGCAACCAAACTACTAACAGCTTCCTCTGGGAAGGATGGGGTATTATTAGCTCTTCCCTCATCCATGATTGAATGACCATTGGCCCAATCTGAGCAGGACCAGTGTAGGTAATCCAAAGTATGCAGTGGCTATGTGTCTTAGTTTAGATTTTACTACTGTGAACAGACACCATTACCAAGACAACTCTTATAAAGATCAACATTTAATTGGGACTAGCTTATAGGTTCAGAGGTTCATTGACATTATCAACAAGGCAGGAAACACAGCAGTGTTCAGGCAGGCATAGCATTGGAGGAGGTAAGAGGTCTACAGCTTCATCCAAAGGAAGTCAAGAGCGGACTGTTTCCAGGAAGCTAGGAGGAGGATGTCCAAGCCCACCTTCACAGTGACACACTTCCTCCAACAAAGCCACACCTACTTCAACAAAGCCACTCCCCTGAGCCAAGCATATTCAAACCACCACACCTTGTCATGGCCAGAAGGTGTACCAGCACTCTATCCATTCCTCTAGCACCCCCCACTGCACTTCCCTTTCCCCTGTTTTCCCTGAGCTTTGGAAGTGGAAGCATTGATGTACCATTTAAGAGTGTGCATTCAACGCTCAAGTTATTCTCAGCACTTTTATGAGTTAGGAGTCTCAACAAGCATTAAGATTCTTAAATGAAGAATGGCCATTCAGCTGTACACAGTGGCATGGCCATGCTGTTGAAATTGGATCTGGTTGCATAAAGGTCATTGTAATTCTTTAAGAGTTATCCTTTGATTTAATGTGTGTATCATACTGAAATGTAATGTTTATGGTGCATTTACCAGCTCTGTTTCAGGGGGTTGTTTATTTTTAGAGTAATTAGGTAGAGTTGATTGTGTGTGTGTGTGTGTGTGTGTGTGTCTTCTTTGATGTAAATGTCTAAATGGTTTGTAGTCCTAGCCTCACACTTCTTTTAAAGGACAGAACCTGGAGAGATGATCCAGCAGTTAAGACCAAGTAATAACCCGAATTTGGTTCCTAGCACTCTCTTGGGGAGGCTCAAAACAACCTGCATCTCCAGCCCCAAGGGATCCAACACTCTCTTCTGGCCTCTGTAGGGACTGCACTCACATGTCCACACACAGATATTTTATATAATTAAAAAGAAAATAAATCTTTTTAAAGAATTTTAAAATTAATTATTCCTGTCAACCTCTAAGAGTTCATTAGTGTGAAGATGTGGTCAGAGTCTAAGTTTTAAACTTCCCTCATGTAATCACAATAGTCAATCCTAAGAGGAGAACCCATGAATTTAACCTAACCCAAGAGAACACGTGGGTTCTGTGAAACCATGACCCAGGAAAGCCATCCACACAGGGAAAGAATCCCAGCAAGAAAGGATTTGTGGAGGCCAACCTGCCAACCCAAGCTTGTACAGTTATAGTGAACATCATAAAGGACTAACCAAATCCTTTGATCTAAAAAACTTCTAAAAACCTAGTCATTTCTTTCCCTTTCCCATTTTTCAAATCAAAGGCTTCAGGCAGATTATCTTTAAGCAGGTTTCAAAGAATTTCTGCTGAAATTGAAATGTTGGTAGTTTCCAGCAGATATCAGAGGGAAACCCATGTGAAGCATGCCTGAGTGTCAGAATTGTGTATTGATCTTACTGAGCTTTGAAATGGAAGGGAGGGAGGGAGGGTCAGAGAAGAAAATGGAGATGTTGCGGGGTGAGGGACAAGGGGGGTAAAAGGAAAGGGGGGAAGAGAAGGGAGGAGAGGGGAAGGTGGAAGGGAAGGTGAAGGCACAGTAAAACCTTTGACCTAATATTTTTTTGTCCTGTGAGCCAATTTTGATCAGGCGTGGTCTATTTTTATGGACAGCATCACCTGAGGCTTGTGGTGAAAGGAGTTATTTTAAAGTGAGCTTTGGTGTTTCCTTCACTGGTAAGCTACTGAGAGATCATCACAGAGGTAGGTCAGCCAAACTGCTGAGAAACGTGGACAGTAATATCTAGTGGACCAAGACTCCAGGCAAGTCTCCTCTCCCTCTGTTCCCCAGCCACCAACGGCACTCCTAAACCCACGGATCCCTAGGAAATTTGTTCTCTCAGGTGACAAGGAAATTCAGCATGACTCAGCAAAGGGCTCAGGGTGTGTCTGCCCCACTAGCTGACACAATAAATCTACTTATGTACAGAAGGTGGCTGAACTCTGGGGTGTCAACATTTATCAGCCAGGAAAATGGGAACTCACCTGTTCAGAGGGAAAATCCACTGAAAGTCTAAAAGTAATCTGCTTCTCTTCATGCTGTCTTCGTTTGGGCTTCCATGGGTGACTAAAATACCTTACAAAACACATTATCTAAAAAGAATCCTCTGGGCTCAGGAGAGGTTCATAGTATGGTTATAAGTATTTACCACACCACAAGAACCTGGGGAGGTCGACAGCCAGAGCCTGGACCTCAGTGGTGGACCAGCTTAGCTGAATTGGTAAGTCCCAAACCACTGAGAAATATCATATAAAAAAATAATAATAATGCCATTCTGAGGAATGCCATCCAAGGTTGATCTCTGGCCTCTATTCACATGTACATACATATAATACATATGCCCTTGCACTCTGACACATAAACATGAACACATCTGTCCTCATACATAAATACAAACACATACAGAAAGATTAGATTGGAGAATAGGCAAATAAACAAAAGATCATATAAAGACAGACGAGAAAACAGTTTCCATTTGAGAAAGAGGGCGGCCTTAAAAATTACTAATCCTGCTGGCGCTTGGATCACCACCTCCCAACCTCCATAACTATGAAGAAATAAATTCTTCTGTTGTTTAAATCCTCCAATTAGAAACAAATTGACTAAAATCCAAAGTGTTAGGTAAGAGGAAGACTTTGAAACTGAAGTTACCTATCTAGCCAAATGGATATTTGTTTTGTTTTGTTTTTTGTTTTTCGTTTTTCGAGACAGGGTTTCTCTGTGTAGCCCTGGCTGTCCTGGAACTCACTCTGTAGACCAGGCTGGCCTCGAACTCAGAAATCCACCTGCCTCTGCCTCCCAAGTGCTGGGATTAAAGGCATGTGCCACCACGCCCGGCCAAATGGATATTTGATCTGGGGTTCGAAGCAAGAACATTTTTCTTAATAGTGGAGAATTCATAAAGTTATTTTTCAAAGATAACATCTTTGAAAAATTGCTAATATATATGTATATATATATATATATACATATATATATATATATATATATCCATCCAGAGACTCCACAAGTAAAGCTGTCTAAGAAAGCATTGCAGTTTTGCTCAGAAGGGTGGATGATCGTCAGCTCCTTGGAGATCAAAAGAAGAAAGTGTTATGACTAAGATATTGGTCAAGTCTTGAGTATTGGACTCTCTCCCAAATTTCTGCCAAACATTGCTTTATGCCACGCTTCACAATGCGGGCTAAGCCTTCCAAGTAGCACTGAAGATTGTCGTTGCTAAGTCTCTGTCAAGCCAAACTCTCCATTCAGTGGTCAGTAAATAGCATGGGATCTGCACAGTCCATTTGCTGCAACTCAATTTGACTGGTGTCAGAATCGTCAGCACTTCCTGGCACCAATGAGTACAGAAAATGAGTTTTTGTAATAAATGCTTCCTAGGAAAGAACAAAGTCAGACATCCATCACCCCCCAACCCCGACATTTAAGGCACAGCTCACACCCTTCGGGTCCAGAGACACTGTCTCTAATCAGCTGCCTTCATCCACAGTGAGCTTTGTTCTGAACATCAGGAATGTTTTAGTGGATGAATTAGACTTAATAGAGAACAAGCAAGATGCAAGCTTTATATGCCTCAGTACAGGGGAACACCAGAGCCAAGAAATGGGAGTGAATGGGTAGGGGAGTCAGGGGAGGGGGAGGGTATGGGGGACTTTTGGGATAGCATTTGAAATGTTAATGAAGAAAATACCTAATTAAAAAAAATGGAGAACAAGCAAGAAAAAAAAAAGTGCTCACTTTTGCAAATAAGCCTGACCACATCCAATACTGCTACTTGTGTCTGGGTAGGTACATTGCTGAATGTGGCTGTGCATCGAAGTGTGGACTCACACATGTGAAACCCAGAAGACAGCCTTGGCTTTGCTCCTCAGGTGCTGCTAACAGTGAGGATCCCTTATTGATCTGGAGTTTATCAATTCACCTAAGCTGCTAGACAGGAAGCCCCAGAGATTCTTTTGTCTCCACTTCCTCAGTGCTGGGATTCCAAATGCTTCCCTGACAACATTTTTGTTACCTCTTTTGATTATATATCTTGAAGTATTTGCCATTACTCTGACTGTCTTTAGGTATGAAAATAGCCAGTGAAGTCATCCCTGGAACACCAGACCAACCCAACGTGGTACTAAGGATGTTAGTTTATAGAATATCCTTCATCTCTGATCTACCAAGCCCTGGGATTAGAAGAGCCTCTCTGGTCACTATAGAGGATTGAAGCAGGGTCTTCATCTCTCGATGTTTTCTGAGAATTTCTTGGTCTGAACTTCAGTTTTATTGCTTCAGGCAATCCTTTTCCACATCTGATCCTTCCTTCTCCTTCTAGGATCTATTTCAATGAACACCAATAAAGTCTCAAGTGACTGTCCTGGGTAGGAACCACAAAAGGTGTGCTCAAGCCCTCTCCTTCAGATTCAATCTATATCTTTCCAGTGAATATGCTCCTTGAGTATTGACAATAGGCAGCCTCTGGGATAGGAAGGGTCAGGTTAGTTTTCTCTAGGGGTGTGGTCCCAGTAGATTGTCCACATTCATGTGCATAAGGGCAGCACCAATTAGACTTGGTGGGTTATTAATAACAAAAATTTAAAATAAAGAAAGGACACAAAGTTGGAAGTGAGAGAAATAGGAGCAATAGGGAGAGTTGGAGAAAGGTTGTGGTGGATAGATACAATCATTATATATATTGAATAAATATATAGACCTTTCAAAGAATAAAATATGCTTTTAAACCAAATATAGTGGAACACGCTATTAGTCCCAGTACCTGAAAGGCATAGGTAAGCTGATTTCTATGAGTTAGAAGCCAAACTGATATCTAGTGCATTCTAGGCCAGCTAGAGCTACTTAGTAAGACCTTGTTGTTGTTGTTGTTGTTGTTGTTTGTTGTTGTTGTTGTTTTGTGTGTGTGTGTGTGTGTGTGTGTGTGTGTGTGTGTGTGTGTGTGTTTAAGAGGACATGAAGTTGGGAGGAGGAGGAGGATAGGATTTTGGAAGAGTTGGAGAGGGAGTAAGTAGTGAATTAAAAATATGTTGTATGCATTATGGAATTCTCAAAGAATAAATAAAAATACTATATTTAAAACACAGAAAAGAATATGCTCTTTGGTCTCAGT
Source organism: Mus caroli (assembly GCF_978045245.1). NCBI lineage: Eukaryota > Metazoa > Chordata > Mammalia > Rodentia > Muridae > Mus > Mus caroli. The sequence continues at coordinate 121,850,658 of NW_028227256.1, forward strand.
ATCCAGCAGATTCAACTTAATCTCCACACAGCCATTCCTCAGTGGTACTGTCTCAGAGCTGGCCAGTCATAGTCTCAGCTGTCTGTTTTTAGTCTGTCTTTACTCATTGTAGACAATGATCAAATAACCTTGCCTGAATCCCCCCAAATTCCAAGGAATGTGGCTAGACCTTCTGAGTAATTTCCTGGAGTTTATTTCCTTCCTTTAGAGGAAGACCAGAGAGAGAAGGCTCAGTAGATAAAAGTACCTGCTGTGCAAGTCAGGCAATCTGTGTTTGATTCCCAGAACCCATGGTGGAAGGAGAGAACTGCCTCTTAAAGCTGTTCGGACTTCGACATGTGTCATGGCACACATGCACACATACCCTTGCACATTTATATCATGTGCATATACACACACAATAAAAATAACAAAATTTCTGTTATATGGGAGGAGAAGAACTGTACAGAGCCTTCACCCTCTGCAGAGGTAGACTCTCCTCAGTCTCCCTTGAGTGGATGCTGGACATGGGAGAAGGGCCAGGGAGAAGGAAGGAACGAGCTCCACAGGCTCTTTGCATATCCTTCCCAGGTGGCCTCGTCTAGCACACTGTCTTCAAAGACTGGATGCTTGGCAGGATTTGGTTTAATTCTGACTTTGGAATCTTTGCTGAAAATCTGAGACAAGGGAAAAAGTGTCATTGAACAATTTGTGACACTTCAGTATGTATGAATCCTGACAAAATTGCCTTGTTTTCTGATTACCACTAACCTGCCATATTTAAACGTTGGGAAGACAAGAGCTTAGAGAAAGTAAAGCAAGTGGAGAAAACCTAAAGTTCCTCACAGGCTAAAGGAGGCACTTTAGAGACACTTGTCTGTTTCAGAGTTTCCGTCTCTTTGAAAGGCCACGTTCGCTTCTCTAGATGGTCCCCAGCAGCCATCTCTGAATGGTAGTGGTACTTGCTAGCCTGAACTGGCTGCACAGATGGTCTACATCACCCTTAGGATGCGCATGAGCTATTCTCCTCAGAATCAAGGATGGCACTGAAAGCTGGAAACAGAAATTCTCCTTCCTTAGGAGGTGAAGCCCTGCTGAAAGCAGGGCATCACTGAGGGCAGGTTTTAAGGGCTTATAATCCACTCTACTTTCTTTTCCCCTCTCTTCGCTTCCTGTATGCAGATGAAATGTGATTGCTCTGCTTCCTCCTCCTGCTGCTAGGTTTTCTCGACATATGGACTCTTATTCCACTGGAACTGCAAACTAAAATTAACCTTCCTTTCTGTAAGTTGCTCCTGCTCAGAATATTTTATCACAGCAACAGAAAAGCAGCTAACGCATGGCTCAAGCCTTATGATATAAATTCTTACCCACGTAAAAAGACAGATGTGGTGGCGCACATATGGAATGCCAGCACTGCTATGACAAGATGGGAGGTGGAGACAGGATAATCATCCGGTAAGCTAGCCTGGAGTGCTAGTGCCGCTGAAACAAGAGAGAGCCTGACTTAACAAAGTGGAAAGAGGGAACTGACTAACTTGTTTGTTTGTTTGTTTGTTTGTATGTTTGTTTGTTTGTTTGTTTTTTGAGACAGGATTTCTCTGTATAGCCCTAGCTGTCCTGGAACTCATTCTGTAGACCAGGCTGGCCTCGAACTCAGAAATCCGCCTGCCTCTGCCTCCCGAGTGCTGGGATTAAAGGCTACCATGCTCGAACTGACTCTTAAAGGTTGCTCTCAGATCATCACACATGCACTGTGGCACACATTCTCACACTCACAGATCATACACACTCACACATACCAATAATATTATGTTTTAATGTTTAGAGAAATTTTTCAGTTTGTGAGGGAGAGAGAGAAATGTGGTAGCACCGAAACACACAGAACAAGAAGAAAAGAAGATCCTGGTTTCTAGTTATCTCTGTACTGACTGACTGTCTGCCTGCCCTTTTGGTCTCTGATGTTCCTTGTATCCTTACACAAGTCAGCTCCTTTTCATTTCAACTAACTAAGGTTTCTCTCTGTTTCTTCAACCCATTTATCTATGTTAACATATTGTCTAAGCTCTGCCCCACAGTTACATGGCAATAGCCAGGTTTGCCTGACTCACTATAAAGGGGGGCTGCTCAGCCCCACATCCTTTCTCTCTTGCTCTTGCCTACTTGCTCCCCGCTCTGTCCTCTCACCCTTTCAGCCCCCTCTCTCCCCATTCCCCTCCCCCATCTCTCTCCAAGAGCTCATGGCCAGCATCTACTTCTGTCCTCTCTCCTCCCTCTCCCTCTCCCTCTCCTTTTCTCTGTCTCTACTACCCTCTCAACTCCCCTCCCATGTCCTGAATAAACTTTATTCTATACTATGGCGTCATGTACCTGGCTTAGTACCTCAGGAGGAAGGGATGCCTCAGCATGGGCATGGGCCCACAGAGGCCCCCTCTTCCCCGACACCTGACTACACATCCACCAAACATATCCCCTCTCTCTTTATCTTTTTATAAACACAACAATCTATGTCATATAGAACCATGATAGGTACACAAAATAGAGTTGTAGACATAGCACCAGCAGATAGATACCACAGCTAATTAGAGAAATCATTACAGAACTTAGTACCTGTGGGTAGTAGCAAGAGATTAGCAGGATTGAAATATCCCAAATGAGAAAGTAGTGTGAGCTAAAGCAGAGATAGGGACTAGATACAAAGCTGAGAGGTTGCTCCAAAACTACAGCCTCTGTGTCATGTGACAGAAACCCCAATGGGTGCCACTTTTTCTTTCTTGAAGAGAGATGCAAAGCAGAATTGGACTCTGGTCTAGAATGAGAAGGTGAATCTTATTAAACCCAGACCCTAAATTCACCTGCTGTGATTCCCCATTCGAAGGCACACATGCTTAGTCAAAAGATGCTCCAAGAGCAACAGAAAGCTACTATAAAATAAATCCCTTTCTTCTTTTTGCTTTTTGGTGTTTGTTTGTTTGTTTGTTTGTTTGTTTGTTTGTTTTTGGGGTATATATGTGTGTTTGCATATTGATAAGCATGTATGTTTAAGTATATGTGCATGCACTTGCACGTTCAGAGACTAAAAACTTCAACTGTCATTCCTTAGTTGCTACCCACCTTAATTTTTGGTTTTTGTTTTGGTTCCAGGTCGTTCATCAACCTGAAACACACTGATTTGGCTAAGCTGACTGGCCAGTGAGTTCCAGAAATATATCTCTGCCTATGCAGTGCTGAAATCATGACTTTTTTACTATGTAGATTCAGGCCCAGGTCCTCATGCTTTCAAGGCAGGCACTTTACTGAGATATCTCTACAAACCTCAATAAAATTATGCTTTCAAAACACTCCCCACCACTGTCAATAAGACAAAAAGGCCACCAATTGGATTGGGAAAGGATTTTTTACAAGTCCTAAATGCAATAGGTGACTAATATCCAACATACACAAAGAAATCAAGAAGTTGGACTCCAGAAAATCAAATAACCCTATTAAAATATGGGGCATAGAGCTAAACAAAGAATTCTCAACTGAGGAATACCGAATGGCTGAGAAGCACCTGAAAAAATGTTCAACATCCTTAATCATCAGGGAAATGCAAATCAAAACAACCCTCAGATTCCATTCACACCAGTCAGAATGGCTAATATCAAAAATTCAGGTGACAGCAGATGCTGGCGAGAATGTGAAGAAAGAGGAACACTCCTCCATTTCTGGTGGAATTGCAAGCTTGTACAACCACTCTGGAAATCAGTCTGGCGGTTCCTCAGAAAATTGGACATAGTACTACTGGAGGATCCCACAATACCTCTCCTGGGCATATATCCAGAAGATGTTCCAACTGGTAAGAAAGACACATGCTCCACTATGTTCATAGCAGCCTTATTTATTAGTCAGAAGCTGGAAAGAACCCAGATGTCCCTCAACAGAGGAATGGATACAGAAAATGTGGTACATTTACACAATGGAGTACTACTCAGCTATTAAAAACAATGAATTTATGAAATTCTTGAACAAATGGATGTATCTGGAGGATATCATCCTTAGTGAGGTAACCCAATCACAAAAGAAGTCACTTGGTATGCATTCAGTGATAAGTGGATATTAGCCCAGAAACTTAGAATACCCAAGATACAATTTGCAAAACAAGTGAAACTCAAGAAGAAGGAAGACCAAAGTGTGGATACTTTGTCTGTCCTTAGAATGGGGAACAAGATACTCATGTAAGGAGTTACAGAGACAAAGTTTGGAGCTGAGACAGAAGGAAGGACCATGCAGAGACTGCCCCATCCAGGGATCCATACCATAATCAACCACCAAACGCAAACACTATTGCATATGCCAGCAAGATTTTGCTGACAGGACCCTGATATAACTGTCTCTTGTGAGGTGATGCCAATGCCTGGCAAATACAGAAGTGGATGCTCACAGTCATCTATTGGATGGAACACACGGCCCCCAATGGAGGAGCTAGAGAAAGTACCCAATGAGCTGAGGGGGGTCTATAACCCTATAGGAGGAACAGCAATATGAACTAACCAGTACCCGCTGAGCTCATGTCTCTAGCTTCATATGTAGCAGAAGATGGCCTAATCAGCCATCATTGGGAGAAGAGGCCCTTGGTCTTGCAAAGATTATATGCCCCAATACAGGGGAATGTCAGGGCCAGGAAGCAGGAGTGTGTGGGTTGGGGAGCACGGTGGGGGGAGGGTATAAGGGACTTTCAGGATAGCATTTGAATTGTAAATGAAGAAAATATCTAACAAAAATTATTTAGATAATTAATAAACACTCTCCACCAATACTTTGTACTTCATAAACCATGTAATGCTAAACTACCTGGGATTAAGTATTGGCGCTGCCACTGAGAAACTTTAACCCAAGTCATGACCTCACTGGGAATCATCATTTTCATCCAGGAAATGGGCACAACAATTTTACAGACTAGAAAGGAACGGTATCTGTACTTAGCTTTGCATGACAACTTGAAACATCCTACAGTCATTTAAGAAGGAGTCTCAACTGAAAAATGTCCAGTCAGACTGGCCTATGAGCATGTCTGTGGGGAATTGTCTTAATTATTAATTGATGCAGGGTAGCCCAGCCCACGGGGGTGGGCACCATTCCCTGGGCAGATGGGCCTATAAATATGAGACATCAGCAAAGCATGAGCCTGTGAAGGAGTCAGTAAGCACATTGCCCTGTGGTTTCTGCTTCAAGTTCCTGGTTGAGTTTCTGCCCTGGCTACTCTTAGTGATAGACTGTGAGTCATGAGCCATAGATGAAATAAACCCTTTCAAGCCCTAAGTTGTCTGGGGTCGTGGAGTTTGTCACAGCAACAGAAAGTAAAGTAGAACACTAGCTTAGTTACTTTCCCCACTGCTGTAAAAAGAATACCCTGGCAAAGGGAAGAAAAGCTTTATTTTGGCTGATAGTTCCGGGTTGTAGTCCATCCCTGGAGGGAAGTCCCAGCAGCAGAAGCTTCAGGGAGCTGGTCACACCACATCCACAGTAAAGAAGCAGAGAGCAGTGAAAGCCTGTGCTCAGCTCACTTTCCCTTTCTTTATACCTTCTCAGATCCCAACTCAGGGAATGGCACCACCCACAGTAAGTAGGTATATACGCTTTGGTGAATCGAATCAAGACAACCTCCCCACACACATACACACACAGAGACAAGTCTAAAGACGTGTGATTTTAGATCTGATCAAGTAGACAATTGAGATGAAACACCACAGATGCCTATAAAGAATAGATATCTGAAGACTTGAGAAGTATTTAAAAAGCTATTTCATATATAGATAAATCTCTAAAACAAAGTTAGTAGAAGGAGGATTTTGACCATGGTCCCTGGTTGTTGTTCAAATGAGCAGCTCAGGTTCTCATCGGGATGTGGCTCACTTGGTAGAGGGAGGGCTTGCCTAACATGCCCAATGCCCTGGGTTCAATCCCCAGCGATTCCTAAGATAACCCAACTAGAACACGACTGCAACCCCAATACTTGAAAGGTAGTGGGAGGAAGATCAAACTTCAACATTATTCTTGATTACATATCACATTTCAGGCTAGCCTGGGCTGCATGGAACCCTACTTCAAATAAAAAACAGAATTTGCCGTTATAATGTCATTTGTGTTTAAAAGCATTATTAATGACAATATATTCTTTTTGAAGGAATTTGTGGATACATTCCACCTAAAGAACATTTCTCAGGATTCTGTATAATCTGTTTTGTCCTGACAAGAAAAATTGTGTAACTTTACTTGCTTTGGGGTTTCGATATAGAAATCTTGGAGCCAAGATCAATGAGAAAGTGTTAAATTAGCACGTTCTAGGTGCCAGAGAACATCTATTCCTGTTGTCTCCTCTAAAGGCTGAGCTTGGCTGTTAATTTTAATCCAACTCTTACATATCATTTTGAATCTCAGATAAGATCTCACTTTCTTTCTTAAGGAGATACATTTAAAAATCAGGGACATATCTGGGATGGAGACTGAGCAAAACTCAGCCCTCACTCTCCATGAATTGATTACACAAGAAAACAAGTGTCTGCCCAGCAAGGCAGTTTCTTGACAAAAAGATGTGCGTGTGTGTGTGTGTGTGTGTGTGTGTGTGTGTGTGTGTGTAAAAGCCAGAGGTGCCATCCTCCACAGTGTAGCTGTCACTGTTCCAGAACGCATTTATTAAGCTAGGCTGCTGAGCCAGTCTGTCCACTGGTCTCTGCCCCTTGTGTCACACTTCACAAGGAGCAGTCACCTCCTTGGCTCCATCCTGATGATTGGAATGAGGAAGATGGGGGATGGGACTGTGCAAAGAGTTCTGTAAAAGCCAATAACAGAAAAGGAAGCAACAAGTGCCCCCTACACCTTCTGCATACAGTGCCCTGTTTCCCCACAAGGAGCAGCCCTGAGCTTAACAGCAAGACCAGGAAAAGATGGGTTGTCCAGGCCTTGCAATTGCAAGCTTTCAGGAAAGTGGTCTTTAGATTGTTTCCCCTGATAAGATTAATACTCTTTTTATTTTGGGGTGTTTTTTTTCCCTGTCTTCTCTGCTTCTGTCTGTCTCTGTCCTTCCCCCTTTTCTGTATCTCTGGGTATGTCTCTGACTCTCTGCCTCTCTGTCTCTGTGTGTGTTTCTATGTGTGCCCCTGTGTCTCTTTCTCTTTCTCTCTCTCTCTCTCTCTCTCTCTCTCTCTCTCTCTCTCTCTCTCTCTCTGTGTGTGTGTGTGTGTGTGTGTGTGTGTGTGTGTGTGTATTCCCAAGCACACGTGCATTTCCATGTATGTCTCTGTTGATGGAGAAGCAGGAGGAGATGTGTATTCATATGTTCATGGACATGTAGAGAACAGAGATGGATGTCAAGTATCTTCCTCAAATCTTCTTTATGTTATTTTTTGAAGCAGGGTATCTTACTGAACTTAGAATTCAGTTATTTAGACTATTAGATTCTTCAACTATTACACTAGCTACTGGTAAGCCCCAGTGATCCTCCTGTCTCCAGTTCCCAAGTTGTAGTAGTTTGAATAAAAATGACCCCTCATAGGCTGTGGCATTATTTGAGGGATTAGAACAAGTGGCCTTGTTAGAGTAGGTGTGGCCTTATTGGAAGAAGTGTCACTGAGGATAGACTTTGAGGTTTTAGAAATGCAAGCCAGGCTCAGTGGCTAGCTTTCTCTTCCTGCTGCCTGCCCATAGACTCAGATGCAAAACTCTCAGCTATCTCTCTAGCACCATGCATGGTGCCATGCTTCCTGCCATGATGATAGTGGACTAAACCTATGGAACATAAACCAGCTTCAATTAAATGCTTTCCTCTATAAGAGTTGCCATGGTCATGGTGTCTTTTTAACAGCAATAGAAACCCTAACTAAGACACAAGTATTGGGATTAGAAGCATGTAACACACGCCTGGCTTTTATATATGGGTCTTAGAGATCTGACGTCATGTCCTGATGCCCATCTGTCTGGTGGTTATGGTCTGGACCTGGTGTTTCCAGGTCCTTGACATCTTAATTAAGAATGAAATAAAGGCAACATACAGATTACAAAGCAGGAAACTTTAAAACAATAGTACAGACCAAAAAGGAACATTACCAAGACTGACAGTGGGTCATATGAATGAGGGCACTCTTGGCACAGATTATAGTCCTGGGTATCCTCTTGTGGGGTTCAATAAAAGAAGGAGTTTGGTCACTAAGAGGTGTATATGAAGTGGTATTCTACCTTGATTGACAGACTAAGTTGTGTATCCATTTGTCTAGTTCTTCCATCTCTTCTCATAACGCATGTAATTTTAATCATGTGCATGCCTAATTATGCAAAGGGATAAGATGATAAATGGTAGAGTTTCTTCAAAACTTCTCTTTAAGGACACAGTTTGCCCTTCTGCTCGTATATCCAAAACCAGATTGACCTTCCTACTCTCCTGCCAATCTAAGCACAGTATGATTAAACAGAATCTAAGGCTGATGGTCACTAAAAGGAGGAAAAGCGTGTTCCATTGTTCAGGCCTGGGTGGGTATGCGTTTGTTGCAGGTGGGAGTCAGTCCTAGGCAGCCAACAGGTTGCTAAGTGCATTGCTGATAGAGGAGTCCATGCATGCATAGCACATGCAGGTAAGAGTGCCAGGCGACCAGGTGTGTTATTGGAAGGGGGGGTGTGTATAACCCAAACCAAGTGGAGTCTCCAGTTGCTAAATTACTCCCTGTTCTTGCCTGCCTCGTTTGCACAGCAAGCCCTTTATAACAGTGCCAATTCCCCAACCCTAGTTAATACCCTTTTTAATTGCCATAGGAAATCTATGTTGGAAATACAATCAGTGGTGATAGTACCTTGAACTACCCAGGCTTTGAGAAGAGAAGTAAGTGAGCGCAAAAATACTCAGCATTGTGGTGAGCATTCCAAACCAATATAACCAGCCAAGTCAGTCAGGGTAAGGAACTGGCTGGAGGCTGCGATCCATCCATCAATCCTGGAAGAGAAAAGTCTAGCGACATATGCTCGCTTCAAAATGGAAAATGGCAATTCATTTGCAAAGTAATCATTTCTAATGCCTGCCCCAACTTTTTATGCCTCTCTGAACTTCCATGCTATATTTACAGCACAAAACTTTCTTCCTGTGTTATGAGTGTGTTCACGCTGCTTTTTATTTGCATTGCAGAATATCACTGTAACCCTACCAGTCCTTATAAATTAAGTTTATTTTGAGATGAGAGGAATGGAGCAGAAGCCATCCCTGCTGTGACTTAATGTTCTAGGAGTTTATCTCTTTGTTTTTCTTGGGAAATTATATTGATGGGGCAAGCAGGGGGTGGGGGAAGATAAAAGCCCTCCCCCGATATCCTATGCTTGCTCACTTTACCATTTTTAAAAAGCAATGTATCCAAATAATCTGCTTCCAGCTGTACTCAGATCAAATGGGGACATGGGGTAATTGAGATATAAGACTTCCATCTGTTGTGTCAATTGAAAAGCAGAGACGGGAAAACAGAAAAGCTAGTCCCCACTGGCCAGTGAGCTCTGTACATGAATGGGTAAGGCAAGTGCTCAGGGGTTGGGAGGAGCCAGCACTGGTGAAGCTGACACCATGCTCACCTTGCACATTGTCTACATGCTCCAAAGCACAGAGAGAGTTGTCCCTGTTCCGTTGATGCCTATGTTCCTTGTGGATCATTCTGATTGGCTACTATACTGTCTTGCTCCATTATTGTTAGCTAGTATGTATGCATTTAGTCTTCCTTTCAACCCATATTTCTAACTCTTGCCTTTTCACTGATTGAAATCTCATCAAAGGTTTATAAAGTAAGAACAGATAAATAGCTCATTGTTCTAAAGTATCCTTAAGTCCTGTCCTGTCATGTTTCCTTGGCATGTACATGTTCTGACTTTTAAGTTATGCTGGTAGGCTCTCTCTCTCTCTCTCTCTCTCTCTCTCTCTCTCTCTCTCTCTCTCTCTCTCTCTGTGTGTGTGTGTGTGTGTGTGTGTGTGTGTGTGTGTGTGTATACACGCACACATGCATGCCCACTCTTGTGCACACGCATGCATGTGTGTCCAGGTATGCATATTCAGGTACACATAAGCAAGTACACATATATGTAGTTGCACTAAAGGAGAGGTGTTCATCTGTGCATGTGGAAGGTGGGAGTCAGCCTCCAGCATAATCCCATAGGCACTGGTCACTTTGGTTTTGGAGATAAGGCCCTGTCTCCCTGGGATTTGGTGGATGATACAGCTAGGCTAAGTCCAAAAGAGTCCCCTGTCTCTGCCTCCTCAGTGCTGTGGTTACAAGTGTGTGCCACAATGCCTGGCATTGTGTGGGTCCTGGGAATTGAACTTGGGTCTTCATGCTTCTGTGGCAAGCACTTTGGCAGCTGAAACATCTCCCCTGCCCCTACATGGAAAGATTTTCCATATCAGGCACCTTGTCTTTTACTCCTCAGATTCTCCACATTGGCTTCCAGCAGAGAGTCCTGTATAGAGTAGCAAAAATTACAATAAACTCAAAACTGAAACCAATGGCTTCACTTTGCCTCATTTGAAAAGACAGAAAAGGATGATCGCTGCATGAGAGAGTGAATATGGTAGTGAACTTTCTGTGACCATCACTGCACAACTAATGAGCATATTCAATTCTGATATATACTTATACCTCAATGGGCTTTCAGAAAAACAAGATCTGTGGTGATGCACCCAGGAAAAGAGAACTTTATTGCAATGAAGCCATGCTTGTCTCCAGTTGGCAGACCACTTAATCAGGGAGGGAGGGAGGGAGGGAAGAAGGGGGAGAGAAGGAGAGGAAGGGAGGGAAGAAAGAAAGAAAGAAAGAAAGAAAGAAAGAAAGAAAGAAAGAAAGAAAGAAAGAAAGAAAGAAAGAAAAAGAAAGGAAGGAAGGAAGGAAGGAAGGAAGGAAGGAAGGAAGGAAGGAAGGAAGGAAGGAAGGAAGGAAGGAAGGAAGGAAGGAAAAGAAGGAGAAAAGGAAGGAAGGAGGAAGGGAGGGGAAGAAGGAAGCAAGCAAGCGTATGATGGTTAATATTGATTAATTATCAACCCATTAAGACCTAGAATAACCCATTAGGCAAGTCTCTGGATACACCTGTGACAGATTGTCTAGATTAGGTTAGCCTTTGAATATACCTATGTGGGATGATCTTGACTGGGCTGAAGTGAGAAGACGCACCCTGATTTTTAGAGAAGGCTTTGCTTTTTGGCTATTTGCCTGTTTTGCTGGAGAGTTCATCTGCTGTGCTCCCACTGCCCCCCACTATCCTGAGAACCCAGATTCTTTGGCTTGCAGAACTATGAGAAAGAGTTTCTTTTGCTGAAGTGCCTCAGTCCAGGGTGCTTTATAATGGCAATTTAAATGACCAGGGCAAATGGTAAAAATGAATGCAAGAAACTTCCTCAGGATCGTACAGTCAACCATCAACAGAACTCTGCTCCTGGGAAGCAGCGTCTTTGAGGCGCTAACACTTTTGAGTGAGTGAATGAATGAATGAACAGCTCTAGCTAATAGATAACTCTCTTGGAAGAAGTGTGTATCTGTTCAACATCTTGGGCTTCACCTTAGGAAATGTCTTCCTCACCTAACACTCATGGGTGGAGAAGTAGATCTTGAATTCTCAAATCCTGCTTTGGTTCCAAATAAATGTAGAAGGGATCCAGGATAGTAGTATAGAGGAACGGAACCTGATTCACCAGGACACCAATGAAGGACAAGGAAAAGCCCCATCCACTGAACAATCCACACTCTATTCTGTGCTGGATCATCTGGGTCCCTGTCTTGTCTGTCATCATGTATTGAAACTCCTTCCCATTCAGAGCCTTACCTGTCATGATATAATTATAACCCAATTCTTTAGTTATTATGATGTACCAGAGCCCAGAGCCTTGGGTGCTGTGTTAAAACCACAACCCAGAACATTAGTCATCCATAGCACAAGGACAATGTTTTGTACATACAAAGCTCTAAGTAGAGGCTAGGTATACTGATTATTATAAATTACTGTTAGAATGCTTTACAGTCAACTGTGGTTTTGTCTTACAGGAGCCCAAATGGATAGATTTCTCAAAGCGACAAGTAGAAATAGCAGAGTGAGGCTTTAACAGTCCCAGCATACCCTCTCTTGAACCAGCATCAGCCTTTCAGCCTCCAAACAGCCTAGAGGTGAAGAATAGTTTGCTTGTAACCATTTTCCACTTTCCACAGAGGGGTGGTGGTGGTGGTGGTGGTGGTGGTGGTGGTGGTGATGGTGGTGGTGGTGGTGGTGGTGGTGGTGGTGGTGGTGGTGGTGATGGTGGTGGTGGTGGTGATGGTGGTGGTGGTGGTGGTGGTGGTGGTGGTGGTGGTGGTGATGGTGGTGGTGGTGGTGGTGGTGGTGGTGATGGTGGTGGTGATGGTGGTGGTGGTGGTGGTGGTGGTGATGGTGGTGGTGGTGGTGGTGGTAATGGTGATGGTGATGGTGGTGGTGGTGGTGGTGGTGGTGGTGGTGATGGTGGTGGTGGTGATGGTGGTAGTGGTGGTGGTTGTTATTGTTGTTGTTGTTGTTGTTGTTGTTGTTGTTAAGACATCTCAGTTCTCACCAACCCTGAGTTCAAGGTAAAGTTTTTGACTATCCAAGCTCTGAAGTTGAGACAGTAGAGAGAATATAAAATGTATCAAAGATCAAGTGGCCGCCCAGTGGGATCTGAGTTCTGAAACCTGCCTCTCAGTTTCGGCAGAGCATCTGTGTGCTGTGTGGAGAGGAACCTCTCAGACAGGGAATATATTCCCTAGCTCAGGCTGCATGCTGGATAGAGAAAGAGTTGGCTGGCTCCGTTTGCATAGAGCCTTGCTGGCTTACTTACCCAGGGCCCTGCTTGTTTTCCAGTTCCATTTGTTTAAAATACCATCTTCCATCTTTTTCTTTGAGGTTGTATCTGTTTGGATAGTGAAGAACATTTCTTGGGATGGGGGGTGGGGGGAGATGATTTTTTTAAATCCAATGTGTTATCCTGAGTCTTTTGGTTGAAGAATTAGAACCATTAATATTCAGTCATTTGGTAGCTATAGGTTAAGGATTTCTAGGGTAGGGAGAGACACTTTCTTTAGTAATGTAGCTATGGGTAAGGTTCCCCTAGTCCCATAAATAATCCTCACCCAAGTTCTTGAAAACAACATAATGAATATGTGTGTGTGGGCAAGGCACATGCCACATCATGTGTGTGGAAATCATACAACTTGTAGAAGTTGATTCTCTTTCCACCATGTGGATCTGAAGGACTGAACTCAGTTTGGCAGGCTTGGGCGCCAGCAGCTTTATTAAATGTGCCATCTCCCTGGCCCTGATTTGCATTTTGAGCAGCAGGGGGACCCGTGTGTGTAGTTCTCAAACCTCCATTCTAGAAGGTAGGCCTGTAAGGAGATAGGCCTGTAAGGAGACCCACCAAGAGATGGGGGGGAAAGTTAAGTGCCCTCAGGTATGTTCAGTGTTTGAGATTGTTTATGTTTGTGTTACTCAGGGCTCACACCTGTCCAGAAAGTAAACGGTACTAGCAGGTGCCCTGGACTAAGATGATTTACAGAACTTGCTGGAAAAATATATAGACAGTACTGTGTGCCTGCATGTCTTTCTCACTGGAAACCTGGAGGTGATACACCCACCGACAGGGGCACTGTGGCTCTTCTGCACACATGCAAGTTTGGCAGGCACAATTTCTTTCATGCAGTTCTTATACTGCACTCAGACATTGTAAAAGAGGTCAGGGGAATGAACTCAGATGCCTGGCCCTACTCGGCATGAAGCAGAAAGGTGGCCTTTTCCATTAGAGAAAGTAAGTGCCTGCGAAGAGCTGATGTCCTGGACCTTTATTATCCTGGAAGTGGACAGGTGGTGGAGAGAACTGGATGCTTACCACCTCTTCCTACTCCAACCCTACTCACCGGATTTCATGCCAATACAGTTGAAATCAAGCACTGTATCAGCTTTTCCTAAATCATCTCTCCAAGAAACTAAAGGCTGTGACAAGCAAGATGTTTAAAAAAAATGCTTCTCTAAGTCATGGCTCAGTCTACGCATCCAGCAACAAGGCACCAAGTGGAGAGTGCATGGTGTCTACACACAGCAGAACTTTCTTCAGCTGTAGAGAAGGGATTGGGGCCACTTGTAGGAGAATGGACAAAACTCAGGATAATCTTCCTGAGTGAATTAACCTGCTTTCAGAAAGACAAATTCATGGACATTTCCTAACATAAAATCATGTGTTTGTTTATTAAATGAAAAGTTGATGCAGGATAGTGGGGAAGGGGAATGAGATTACTAATGAGGGAAGCAAAAAAAGTAGGATGGGAGGAATGAGGTCAAAGGTTTGCCAATAAATAATATCTACCTGTAAGAAAAAGACCAAAGACACATCTTCTAAAATTTCTCTGAATTAGCTGAGAGTTTTCTTTTTTTAATTTATATACTCATTTTTTATTTATGTTTGTGCACATCTGCACATATGTGTATGTATGAGTCTATATACATGTGTGTGTGCAAGAACCCATGAAGGCCAGAAGAGGGTGTCAGATCCTCTAGAGCTGTAGTTACAGTTGGTTGTGAGCTACCTGATATGGATGCTGGGATCTGAACTAGGTCTTCAGGATTAAGCAGCAAGCACCTTTATCCGCTGAGCCATCTCTCTGGCCCCAAGCTGAGGATTGCCTTATCCAAAGGACTTGTTACACCAAATGAGATTGTGGAGTGATTCTGTAGTGTTCTCCTGAGTCTCATAGTATACACCTAAATCCATGTCCATCCAGAGCCTCAGGCTGAGACCTTCTTCAGAAAAGAACCTTTGCAACTGTAAAGAGTTAAGGTAAGCTTAGTAGTCACCCTAATAACTACTAGGCTGTGATGGACGTGAAAGATGAGAGATAAAGACAGACAGACACACAGACAAACGAGAGATGGCTACAGGACAGAAAAAGCCCGGAGCAGTGCAGTTACCAGACATGGAAGACTTGGTCAGCCAAATACCAGAAGGCAGAGAGTCAGATAGAGATTCTGCCTGGATTCCTCAAAGGGATATGGCCACACCAACACCTGGACATTGGCCTTCTGGCCTCCAGAGCCATGTGAAAACATGTTTCTGGGCTATTGTTGTTTTATTACGATTTGCTTATTTATTTATTTGTTGGTGTCCAGATGGTCTGCAGTTCCTTTCTCAGGCATAAACTCTGACTAAGATGTGGCTACAAGACCACCAATGCTGCAGGCATGGAACAACCAATCCTCTTAAGGAGGAATGCCCTCCAGTGCAAACAACACCAGGACAGGTGAGTGGAAGGAGGAACTTGGACAAAGGGCTAGAAATGACTGTTCAAGCCTTGCAGCTAAATGTAGATAAACAGCAGTGGAGGTGGGGAGCAGGGTGGGTGATTGTTCTTTCATAAAGTGAAACCAGAGTTCTCTCTGTCTTACCATTATCCTCCTTTCCAGGCTCCTGTGATGATCATGACTGTGCTTGCCATGGTATTTATTTCCTTATTTACTTTTTTTCTTAATGTGGATGTGTGCATGTATGTGAATGTGCAGAGTCGGAGGCCGGAAGAAGGGCATCAGGTGTCTATCACTGTTTACCTATTCCTCTGAAGTAAGGGTCCATCCCTGAACGCAGGGCTCATGCTTTCTCAGCTAGACTAGGAATCAGCGAGTCCTCATGTCTACACTTCCAAGGAGGTGCAGTTACAGGGACCTGTGGGGCACCTGGCATGTTAAGTGGAATTGGCTCTGAGCACTGGTCTTTATGGTCTTTATGCGAACACCCCTAACCACTGAGCCATCTCTTGTCCTTCTATAGTTTTAAGTCACCCTAGGAAAATACAACACTATTTAATAACCACTGCTGCCAACATAATTGCAGGCTTGTTACATTGTCCTGTTCAGAGCGCTGTACACAGTTCATTTTAAATTTAAACCAGTCTGTGCAAAAGAAATTGTTATTTTCGTTCTATGTATGAGGAATTAGCATTGGGTGAGATATTGGGTCATGTGCTGACACTTGTTCCCCAGCTAGGAGATGCTCAACTAGCCTCTACCCCAGGTAGTCCAGCTTCCAAGGCCTAACTTAGACTCACCAACCAGAGCAGAAAATCCAAACTGAGACAAACACACAATCTGCAAGGGATGGAATGAACCATAAGACATTACTCAGCCATGAATCAGAACAAATTCGAATCATTTGCAGCAATGAATTGAAAATGAAGGACCTTACATTGAGTGAAATGAGACACAAAGACAAACAGTGCATGTTCTCTCCTCTATGCAGAAGCTAAAGTTTATCTCATAGAACTGAAGAGCAAATGTCAGAACCTAGGAAGGGTGTGGTGAGTGGAGAGATGGGGAGAGGGAAGGGTGCAGAGATGAAATTAGGTAAATGAAATAACTTCCCATGTTTAGTAGAACCACAGTAAGAAAAACATTTTTCAGCTCTTAACAAAATATATTAATCAAACTAATAGGGAGGATTTTGAATCTTCCTAATGTTTTGATATATGTCTGATATATGCACCTTACCATGATCTGGTTATTCTACATTTTGCATGTGCTGAAATGTCACTCTTCATTACACAAATGTGTACAATCACTATAACATCACTACAATATAAAGTAATAGGAGTGAGAGGTGGCTCCTCCAGGACAGTGCTTGTCACACAAGCAAGACAACCTGATCTCATCTGCAGAATCCATGTGGAACACTAGGCATGGAGGCACACACCTGTAATCTAGGCCCTGGGGATTCAGACAGTGAGATCCCTGAGGCTCAGTAGACAGTCTAACTCATTGAATCTGCAAGGTCTGGGCCAGTAAAACAGCCTGTCTCAAAAACCAACATAAACAGCTAGCTACAATTGTCCTCTGGCTTCCAAGTACAGGCTCATAGTACATACATATAGCACACATAAGTTTATATTTAATAAAATAAATGAAGGGGCTAGAAGATGGCTCTGTCTATAAAGGACTTGCCATACAAGCAGGAGGACCTGAGTTGAGACCTCAGCACTCATGAAAGTCAAGCACACTCCTATAGCTGGAAGAAATGAAACAAGATCATACAGTGACATACTAGGTCTCAAAAACTAAGCTAAAGAGTAATGGGAAAAGACACCAGAAGTCAACCTACAATTTCTATATGTGAACACACACATGTCCACATACACACAAAACAACCAATAAATAGATGATGCAAACACAGTATCTGATTACCTACCAGTGGAGCAGAAATAAGCCCTAGAGATCAGTCTTACAGAAAGAAGCAGGACTAGTAAGAAATAATAAGAAATGATGCTGTTTGGATTCTAAGGGAGTTCTTAGTGCTCTCAATTAAAATGTGAAAGCCCTAACTCACAGTGAAAAGCACAGGGGACTTAGAGCCACATCCCTGGGATGTGAGCAGACCCCAAGCTTCAGAGAGTGTTCAGAGGCATACAGGAGGTTTGTTCCCACTCCTAGACTGTCCAGTGAGTGGACTTGCAGCAGCAGCAGCAGCAGCGACAAGAGTGTTAAAGAGAGCAGGCTTGCTGATTTCAGCTTTGTGGCTCTTTGAAAGCATTTCCCTTATAGTGTTATGGCATTTGCTGGAAACCTTCTAAAATTACTGTACTGATGTACAAATCATGTTGGTTGGGAAAAAAAAAGGTGTACTGACTGCCCAGAATCTTTCAAATCCTCACTCTCAGAGAGGACCTGCTGTTACACTGCAAACCAGAGAGAGACACAATGCAGTGTGGCAACAGACAGTCCTCCCTCGAAACACAGTACCTAAGGCGTTAAAAAAGATGTGTGAAATATAAAAATGTAGGTGGCACTTGTGGAACCACACCTGAGGTGTCCACTGGCCTCTATGCACACATGTACATGTGAATGAGCATATGCAAGCACACAAACATGCACATACACGAACATACATACACACACACTTAGACATACACATAAGATCTGTGGAATGAATATATCCCATCATACAAAGCACCATCTCTCAGCCTTGTCCCTTGCTATATCAAACTCAGTCAATTCTTTTCATTATTATTATTTTTTGACAGTTACATACATGCACACATATAAGTACACGTGCATGTACACATACGTATACAATGAAATTTAGTCATTTTCTTTTTCACATCCCTTCTCTCACCCCTCCTTCCTCTCCTTTTGGGAGACAACAAGCCCCTCGTACTTTCCTGTCTTGTTTTCTGTGAGACCCACTACTTACAACTAGGCTTGCTTTCGTGAGCGTGAATGGGAGGTCATTTACTGGACAAGGGACAACTTATGTAGCTAAACCACTGAAGAAAAGAAGCCCACTATCCCAGCCATCATTACCTGCTAATAATTCCTCTATAGTGTGTTTTGTAGTGTGGAGGCATGATGTGACAAGAGGGCGTGCCTTAGTCGGCCCATGCTGAGGCACCCCCTCCCTGAGGAACCAGTCATACAACTGGTCTAGTATAAAATGGTCTAGTTTATCTGGGGGCATGGAAAGGGGATGAGAAGGGAATGGAGGCAGAGAAAGAAAGGGGACAGAGAAGGACTGAAAGAGAGAGAATAGGGAAAGAGAATGACCTGACTGGAAACACGTGGAGCAGGAGCTCAGAGAGGGAAGGAGGGAGAGAGGGAGGGAGGGAGAGAGTGAAAGGGGTCAGAAAGAGAAAAAAGGGTCAGAGAAAGAGAAAGGGAGGCCAAACAGTCCTTTTAAAGCAAGCCAGGCTTGCACTTGGCTGTTGCTAGGTAACTGTTGGGCGGAGCCTAGAAGAAATGCTAACACTCAGGGAGGGGTAGAACCACATTAGCCCCTTTTTCATCTGACAGTAGTGACAGGCTTGGTCCTGTCAGGACTTGTGCAGATCCTCAAAGCTGAAGTAAATATATGACTCCAACAACCATGTCATGTCCAGGGGATAGCTTTTTGCAGCACCTTCCCTTCTTCCCCTTCCTCTGTGATATCCCTCAAGGCCCACATGAAGTTCCCTGGGGAATTTGCTATAAATATCTCATTTAGGACCAATTACCCCACCCTCACTTATTCTAGGCACTTAGACCAGCTGTGAGCTTCTGCACTAACTGCATCCCACTGCAATAAGAGGGTCCTCTATCAAAGATTGAGAGCAGCACTCATGTATATGTGAATGTGTAGAAGGAGGTTTATGGTGGTTTGAATAGGCTTTGCCCCCAAATCTCATGTGCTTCAATACTTGGCCCATGGGGAGTGGCACTATCAGGAGGTGTGGCCTTGTTGGAGGAAGTGTGTCACTGTGGAGATGAGCTTTGAGGGTTCCTAGTGCTCAAACTCTGCCCGGTGTGGAATCAGCATCTCCTCCTGGCTGTCTTCAGATCAAGATGTACAACTCTTGGCTCCTCTAGCACCATGTCTGCCTGCATGCTGCCATACTTCCTGCCATGACGATAATGGAATAAACCTCTGAAATAGTAAGCCCCAATTAACTGTTTTCCTTTATAAGAGTTGTCTTGGTCATGGTGTCTCTTCACAACAATAAAACCCATTTAGGCTGTTTAAGAAGGTTTAAGAACACATCTACTTGATCTCTGTCATTCTTTGTCATTGGGCTGCCCTATGCACTGTCGGATGCTTAACAGCATCTCTGACCCTACCAACTGTATGCCAGGAGTATCCTTGCCCCAGCTGATAACCAAAAATGTAAATTCAGAAAGGCAGTCAGCCCCTTTGCTACAAGAACTACTAATCTACACATAGCCACATAGAACAGAAATGTGGGTCCATCAGCTTGGGGCAAGCTCATAAGACTCATTAAACAGCAAAAATACAACAAATAGCACACCCCTCTATTCCACATCAGCTCTGTTCACATCCCCAGAGCCTATATTTAGCCACTAATAAAAAGAACTCTTCATGTGTGCCCAGTGGTACAATAGAGGTGTGATTGTTCTGTGGGTTATCAACCCTTTTCTGATTGAATTTGAAGGCCACGCCATAAGTGGGAAGTCCTACCTGGTACTTCACACCTAGTCAAAAGCCTTTTCAGGTTTCAGATCCCTAATGCTGTGAATCACAGCTAAGGATTCCCCCATTGATTCTTGGGCACTTCGTCGATCCCAAATCTCTGTCTTATCCTCGAAATGCCCTCTACCTCCCCACCTCCATTAGTTGAAGATTCCCATTCATTCTTGCGGTCCTCTAGCCTGAGGTAGATCGGTATCGTAACCAGTCCTGGGTGCAAGCTGTAATCTTAGTTCTCTAGAGGTAGAAGTAGAAGGATTGTCACAAGCTAAAGGTCATCCTGCTCTAGGTAGCAAGTTCTAGACCAACCAATGCTACACAGAGAGACTCAGTCTCAAAGTAACAATAAAAATGAATAAATAAAACATTAAAAAAAAACCTAACCCTCATTCTAATGAGCTTGAGAGAGCACTGATGAATCTCAAGGATATCGTACAAAGTGAAATAAGTCAACAGCAAGAAATACCCTGCCACTTGCTTACATGAGTTAACTAGAGTGGTCAAAAGGCAAACTGGTGGCACCAGGACCTAGGAAGTAGATCAATAAGACACTCTTGTTTTGTGGATATTGGCATAGCCTAGCATGGTCATCTTGACAAGATCTAATAGTCATCTAGAAGACAAACCTCTAAGTGAGCCCTTAAAGAAGTTTCAAGGTTTCACTAACTGATGTGGTAAGAACCACCCTAAATTCGGTGGTCCATTCCAAAGGCTGGGGTCCTGGGCTGAATAAAGAAGAGAAAACAAGCTGAGCACCAGCATCCACTGCGCTTTGCTTCCTGACTGCTGGTGCAATGCCAGCTGCCTCACACCCCGTCACCTTGTCTTCCCCTCCGTTACGGACTGTACCTTCAAACTGTGAGCCAAAATAAATCCTTCCTTCCTTGAGTTAGTTGCTTTTGTCAGATATTTTATGTATGTAGCAATGTGAGACACGGAAAACACAGGTACAGAGTTTCAGTGCTCGAAAGCTGTTGCAAAACAATGCAAATATAAACACTAGTTACGACTCACTTGGGGGAAGTGGGGATGGTAAGTTTCACATGATATGGTTGTTACTACAAACAAGATATTTTAATAGCAATCTGCACTGCTTGTATGACTGCCCTGGACAAACTCTTCCCTGGCTCATTGTCTCTTCTGTTCTTCTTGGAGCCATCTTTAAAACATCCCTTTACCACATCACCCTGCTGCAAGCAAAGTGTCTCAGTTCTAGGAAATGACACTTTTGATGGTCCCTGCTTAGCTCACATAGCCCCTAACGTTACCCCTGAGGCATATGCATTAAGTAACTGTTGCCCATTTTCCACTTCAGCTCACCCTAAGAAACTGTGACACTCCCCCCCCCCCCCAAGCACTTCAGCACTTTTGCATCGCTGTCTCTAGGGATGAATGTTGCCATCCATCATTTATCAGCTCATTTATCAATTTATCACTCGTCGAAGCCTAGTGCTATACTTTAAGAGCAATGCTGTCAAATTACATTTCCTTCACTTCATTCCACCAGCAATGAACGTTATCTGCTTTCCTCCAAATCTGGCTCTTTTTATAATCGTCTCGCTAAATTTCTCAGGTTGCCTTCACCCTGTTCTGCCTATGGTAGACCTTTCTATACACTGCTTTCCCATGGCTGCTGGGCTCTAAACTTTATCATCAATGTTCAGTGTTCCCAGGTAGTGGGCAGGAGGACCAGGTACCATTAAAAAGTCTTATCTCTGAGGCTAGAGGGATTACTCAGTGGTTAAGAGTATTTGCTTTTCGTACAGTGGGCCAGAATTTAGTTTCTGGCACTTATTCAGGTGACTTACAACTGCCAATAACTCCAGCTCCAAGGGGTCTGAATACCTCTTCTGCCTTCTTCTTTTTTTTTAAGATACTTTCTTCATTTACATTTCAAATGCTAATTCCTTTCCTAGTTTCCTCTCAGAAAAACCCCTATACCCTCCCCCACCCTGCTCCCCAACCCACCCACTCCCACTTCCTGGCCCTGGTATTCCCCTGTACTGGGGCATATAATTTTTGTAAGACCAAGGGCCTCTCCTCCCATTGATGGCCTACTGGGCCATCCTCTGCTACATATGCAACTAGAGACACAAGCTTTGGGGGGGGGGGGGACTGGTTAGTTCTGCCTTCTATGGCCATCCAAATACATGTGGCATTTCCAGCAGAATGAGTACACACACACACACACACACACACACACACACACACAGAATTATAATTAAAATAAATAAATATATTTTAAACTACATCTCTAATAAGATTAAATGTGATAAAAAGAGTGCCTATTTGAAGATGTTTGTACAGGGCTTGAAGGATGATTTTTCATCTATGCCTCTGAACCGCGAGAAAGCTAGTTGCTGGACCTCATCTCCACATGTTTTAAAGTGAATAGCTATTACTGCTGCTCAGTTTCAGAGAGCTGAACCTTCAGATCAGGAGAGGGCCACCATTTGAGACAGTTTACTACCCCTACATTTCAAGAAACAAAGGAACATGGTACTGTGAATATCTAGCTGTCCTTTCAGGAACAAAGACACTCTAAAGAGAAGACATCCATGCCTTAACCCATTTTTGATATCAGGCTGCTGAAACAATGGACTCCAAGAAACTGGAATTTCTCCAAGAATCTCATGCTAGGAGAAGGGAAGAGCTAAGGGTTCTGGTGCCACCCAGATGAAAAGCATGTCTCCTGGAAAGAGATTTCACACAGTTCTGACAGCTTGTCAGCTTGCAGAAGAGACTGGAGCCCAGGCAATGATGGTGGGAAGGGACACACCTTGACCAGGACAGCTTAACTGGCCATATTTCCTGCCCTTTACCTAAACAAGTCTCGTGTCAGTACTCTGAAGATGGTCTTGTGGCTGGAGGGGCCACTCGACCTCTTTGTTCCTCTTCCTCACTCGACCACGGTGAGCAATCCTCTTGCCTCTGCTTCTCTCAGCTACTTGTTTCTTGAGCTAATTTCTTGAGGACAGGGAGGTGAGCCTCACTGGTTAGGAGGGTCAGAGCCCGTGTTTTGATCATAACTACCCCATTAACTGGTTGGGGTAAAATGGGAAACATCATGACGGACAGAAAGCAGGCTCAAGTAATGATATTGGTTAAGAGCCTTTCTTGTGCTTTTCTAAGGTAAGGATGGGCAGGGTAGGATGACCACACTCAGCAAGGTCAAGGTTGGCTCATTTGGGTAATTGCAGGGGCACTGGAATGATAGCAGAATAGGGGAGAGGTATCAAAGTTGACTACCAAAGCAGCCCATTAATTAGCTGGGGAAGCCTGGAAACTCTTCCCTACCAGAGCAGTGTGCAGCAAGACAGCATGTGCCAGAAAAGAATGGCAAGATATTCCAAACTGAGCACACGGTAAGTGACTCAGTAAGGAATCAGAACTCAGGTGACACCAGACTTTTGAATGTCAGACCTGACTTAGCCCTCTAGCCCAGTCCAAGTCTCAGAAGTATTTTTCATAATAAATTGTCTCTATTGACATCAGCAGCTGTGTATTCTTGGTCCAAGTCTTTGTTTCAGGACAGAAGAACTCAACAATCTCAGTAAATGCCCTTCCTGACTCAGACCAATGCCTGTGACTGACAGGCTGTGCCGTTGTCTTATCCCTTATGCTAGGATGATTAAGCAAGAGAGATGGCTTCCTGGAGCTTAATGGCCTGATGCAACAGAAGACTGAGGATCATGGTGTCTGGATTGGTTGATCTGTCTAAAGCAAGGCACTCACAGAACATCTTTCCCCATCTCTATGAATTTGCCACCCTTGGGAGGGCAGCTTCTTTCTAGTCAGTGAAAGCTCAACATGTCAAAGCATCAGGAAGATCAGGAAGCATAATTAACACCCACCCCTACAGTGGGATCAGGACATGGAGTGTGTGGGGTGGCTGTTGGGGGCGGGGAGACAGAAGAATGAAGATAATACTGCTCTAATTGCATTGTGAATGCCTCTATTCTTACAGACTTGGTCAGAAAGAATCTTCTGGCCATAGATTAAAAATACCCATGCAATTTCTGAGAAATAAGCTACTAACACATTTGCCTTAAATTTCTTTTTATATGAAGTGATAAATATACATTTCCCCCATGGAGAATATTTATGAAAAGTTTTCTGGGAAATGTCTTTTTGCTAAATATAAGATCTCTGGGGACAGCTCAGGAGCGCTGCCTCCTGTACACACTGTCAATTGTGACCTGCCCATGTGAATTACCATATTTTTTCATTGCAACTCACTTCCTTTAATGTTATATATTTTCTACTAATGGTGTGGAAACTGGCAGTTTTAATGGCGTATGATCTATGTTCTGCCTAACAGTTAAACTGGGAGGATTTGCATTGAGGAAGCAGCAGTCACCATAGCCTTCAAGAACTTCAGAGAGGGTCTTGGCAGAGTGGATTTTGCTAGTGACACAGAGTGTGAACCCAGTTACCGTAGTGGACAGTGGAGAGGAACACACAGACAGACTTTGATGGCATTCATTGTGCCTCCTCTCATTCCCACTTCAAATTCTCTACCTCTGTAACACTGTCCCTTTTCCTGGATGAGCTCCTGGTCCCTTCCAGGCTTCCTAGAACTGATTGTCAATTCAAATCATTCCACAGCATGATCATCCAGTGGAAGCGGGGCAGTCACCAGTGTATGCCTGCCTTTTGGATACCTGTATTTTAAAGAGGGTGCCCTGGACCAGAGAGACTGCTCAGTGGGTATAGGTGTTTGCAGCATATGCCTAATGGCCTGGGTTCAGATGCCCCAGCAATAGAGAAGCCACAGATAGATGGCTAGTACCAACGCCTGAGGTTGTCCACAGATCCTCATGCACATATTGTGGTACATACACCCTCCTGTACCAACATGTACATATACAAAAAATAATAAGCTGTAGAGCAAATGGACTGTGCCACCAGAGAGACAGAAGAACTAGCAAGGCTGAGTGAGCTGAGACCCTGTGAATCTCAGAGATCTGAGACCAGTAGAAGTAGAGCAACTCCCTACCTGTCTTTGTATCTGCTCTAGAACATGTAACCATGACACCCCACTAAGAGGCCATGGGCAGTCCTCATGTGATGAGACCAATCACATAAAGTAACCCCAGGAGTTTTTCATGATAATGAGGTATCTAGATAGCCTTAAACTTTCAGCCAATGAGATTCCCTTCCTGGCTATTCCCTCCCACAAACTCACTCTTGTGGTGGTTTGAATATGCTTGGCCCAGGGAGTGATACTATTAGAAGGTGTGGAGTAGGTGTTGCCTTATCGGAGGAAGTATGTGCCACTGTAGGTGTGGGCTTTGAGAGAGCTGTCTCCTAGCTGCCTGAAAACCAGTCTTCTCCTGTTTACCTTCAGAACAAGATGTAGAACTCTCAGCTCCTCTAGCACCATGCCTTCCTGGACACTGTCATGCTTCCAACCTTGAGAGTAATGGACTGAACCTCTAAACCTGTAAGCCAGCCCCAAATAAATGTCTTTTATAAGAGTTGCCTTAGTCATGGTATCTTTTTACAGCAACGGAAACCCTAAGATACCCTGGTTCACCCCGAATAAAGTGTATGCGTTCATATTCACAGTCCAATAAAGCAATATGAACAAGCAAGGGTCATCTCAGAGAACTGCTTCATCATTAAGGAGCCATGTGGGGAAGGCATTCAATTAAAGAGCCACATCTAATACTCCCAAAGAAGGCTTTCTCCCCTCCAGCTCCTCGGGTACTCTCAACACTTGCTCCCAATCAGACCAAACTCCTCTCATTGTAGGCTCTGACTCCTCCTCTCCACCTGGCACACAAATTGTCCCTAGGGGAAAGGAAGATCTTGGACCCCCAGTTCCTGACTCCCTTTTCCTGTGGTTTTCCAGAGATACCTAGGTACTCAGAGAGGAGAGTGGGCACAACTGTGGACCCCTGTTTCAGACTTTGCCCCACCTTCTCCCTGTGATGTGCTGGCAATGCCCAGGGAATCCCCAGAGGAGAGGCTGAATGCAGTTCTGCAATAAGCTAATTATTCCATTGATATAGGATGCCCAAGAGTGCCTATGTCTGGCAGGTAAGGAGTCCATCCCACACTGCAGCCTTCTATTGCCACCCTTTTCAGTCCTGGCACCACAACTCCACAGAGGACCAGTGGAGGAAACACTATTCTGCAGTGACATCTGTTTGCCCAACACTCCTGTTCTCCATTTCCGTCATCACACTCTTTCTGTGTGTGCTCGTGTGAGTGCATGTGGGTGCATATTGTGGAAAATGCACACATGCATATGTATGTAATCTTGCATTTGGAGGCTATAGGAAAAATGTAAATGTCATAGACTTGGAGCTCAAACCCACATTGAGGTGGGTTGTCATTTGGAGTAAGAAGTTAAAATAGTTACTAATATCATGGACAGATAGACAGCAGCATGGCGGAAACTCTGAGGACAGACAGACCTCTCCTTCTGTCTTGGAGAGTAGGCTTTAGAGCAGGAGCCTGAAGCCAAGCTGTCCCCAATTTCTAGGTGACAGGGAAAGAAATGTGTTCTGAAGATGTGTCGCCATGGTAGCTCACTCATGTCCCCAGGAGCCTGGCAACCTGAGATCTGTAAAGTTCCCTGAAAAAAAATGACAATGGTACCTGCTATTTTTGCCTCTTGAGTCTGGGTACCTGGGGTTGTGGATTCAGTCTCTGTGTGGAGCCTTTCCATTTTCTATACAGAAATAAAAAGGCTGCTCTACATGGTATGGGTTCAAGCAATGGCCTGGACTAGATTCTAACAAATCAGGTAACATTCCCCAATAACCTTCTACCTCTTGTTTAAGACAGAGTCTCCTGTCAGCCTGAGTCTTAGCCAAGGAGGCTAGACTAACTGGCCAGTGAGCTTCCAGGGATTCAGAATCAGGTCAGATGTGTTGCATTTACTCTGGAGAACACATCAGAAAGAATAGCTTTCTCTTTTTCTGCTGACCTGTTTTGAAGACCCACTGTGTTCAAGATCATTCCTCAATTAAGGCATGGAAATAATTAGTTCAAATCCCACTTTGGGGGCTAAAGATGTAGATCAGTTAATAGAATGTTTGTATAGTATACACAAAGCAGGGTTCAGTCTCCAGAACTACATATACTGGACATAAGAAACTCAAACAGGACAGGATCCTGGAGGCAGGAGCTGACACAGAGACCATAGAGGGGTGCTGCTTACCAACTACTCCACATGGCTTGCCCAACTTGATTTCTTATAGAACTCAAGACCATCAGCTGGAGATGGCCACACCCACAATGGGCAGCTTTCCCCCATCAATCACTAATTATGAAAACACCCAAAGTACTGGTGGTATAGTGGTGAACATAGCTGCCTTCCAAGAACTTGATCCAGGTTCCATTCCTGCCCAAAGCATAATGGTGGTGCATGCCTTTAATCTCAGCACTTGGAAGGCAGAGGCCATTGGATCTCTGTGAGTTCAAGGACAGCCTGGTCTATGGAACAAGTCCCAGGACAGCCAAGGCTACACAGAGAAACCCAGTCCCCCTCCCCCCACAAAAAAAAAACAAGAAGAAAGGAAGGAAGGAAGGAAGGAAGGAAGGAAGGAAGGAAGGAAGGAAGGAAGAAAGAAAGAAAGAAAGAAAGAAAGAAAGAAAGAAAGAAAGAAAGAAAGAAAGAAAGAAAGAAAGAAAGAAAGAAAGAAAGGAAGGAAGGAAAGAAGGAAGGAAGGAAGGAAGGAAGGAAGAAATGAAGAAGAATGAAAGGGGAGAAAGGAAGGAAGAGGAGGGAGGAAAGGAGGAAGGGAGGGAGAAAGGAAAAAGAAAATTCCCTACAGGCTTGTGTGCACTTGTAGATTATGAAGGCATCTTCTCAATTGAGGCCCTCTCCTCTGGGATAACTCCAGCTTGTGTCTTGTTGACATAAAACTATCCAGTACAATGACCTTCATCTGATTGCCCACCCCACATAATAGTGAGTAATTTACTTTAACTTTTAAGGATTGAGAAGATGACTCAGTTGGCAAAAAATGCTTGCCAGTCAAGCATGAGGACCTTGGTTGAAAAAAGTATGGTGTGATGATGCCTCCTTTTAATCCAAATTCTAGGGAGGCAAAGACGGGGGAATCTCTGACCCTCCCTGGCCAGCCAATCCAGCAAGTGTCAGGTTCAGTGAAAGACCCTGTCCCAAAACGTAAAGAGTATATAAACATATGAGATGCTTCAGTAGGCAAAGGTTCTTTCCATGCAAACCTGGAGACCTGAATTCATGGCTTTGAGCCCACATGAAGGTGGAAAGAGAGAATTTACTCCTAAAATTATCTCTGGCCTTCACACTTACTCTGTGGCAAACACACACACACACACACACACACACTTCAACTATTTTAAATCTTTAGAAGGTGAATAGTGGTTGAGAACCACATCTATGTTGACCTGTGAACTTCACAGACATGCTCGCTCATGTACACACACAAATAAAGCCCTCCGACTATCAATATTAATCATATATAAAACAAAACTTGTTACATTATCATCTAAGCTAAACTTCCATAGTGAGTTTCTAGCAAGAGCATAATTGGCCTTGTTGATTACTCTCTAATATCCACACAGTACCTGACACACAGTAGGAACAGAACCAATCCTTGGTGAATGTATACCTGATGGAATGCTGAACCAACGATTCAGTCACTGTGGTTTGAAGGGCTGTTTATATTTTTGAGCCCACTCTGCAGTGCTCCTCTTTCCTCTTAAACTCACTGTTAACCTAATAGACTAGCCCAGAAATTCTCCTAGGAAGTATTTCCACAGACAGACTCACACAGATTTAACCTGACTTCAGAACGAGACTCTTCATTACACTGTGATTTGTGCAAGTACAGGTCAGAAGCAGATGTCTGTCCACACAGTGTTAGGCTAAATTAACTCAGTCAAGGAGATTTAGAGGGAGGAGAAATTTCTTCATGTACTAATGTGGGCAGATCAACAAGGTGGATAGGCCACTATGCAAGAAAACTAAGAACAACAAAGATTATACAACTTATTACAGTTGTGTGAGAAAGAGAAAGGACAGGATATGCAACCGAAATCAATATTTCCTTATGCATAGATGTATTTATGCATGACCCATATCTTTAAAGATATATGAATCATCCTATTGGAAAGGGACAAAGCTGAGTTTGGATAAAAGTAAAAATGATTTTCTCACCACATATCTACTTATATCTTTGTAATTTTGAACCACATGAGCATGTTACTGTGGTAGTTAGGTTTAATTGTCAACTCGTCACAGTCTAGAATGACCCGGAAAAAAAGAACCTTGATTGAAGAGTTGTCTGGACCAGGTTATCCTGTGGGCAAGTCTATGGAGGATCGTTTGCATTATTCATTGATGTAGGAGACCCAGTGCATTGTGGGTGGCAACATTTCATGGGGTGGGCTCTGAATCATGCAAGAGTAGGGAAAGCCATCTGAGAGCAAGGAAGCAGGCACCATAGGCACATTTATTCCTCTCTGCTAAGGACTAGGGATGTGATTACCTGCTTTGCAACCCTGCTTCAATTTCCCTTCAGTAATGGGCTGTAACCTCAAGTTGTAAGTACAATAAACCTATCATCCCTTAAGATGTTTTTACTCAGGATACTTTATCACAGTGACAGAAAGAAACGAATAATTACAGATAGGAAAAAAATGCATTAAAGGAAGGAAGGTAGGACTGGTGACATGCTTGTGTTGTTGGTAGGGTGCTCTGCTAGGTATCCGTTACTCTTCTGGTTGCTGTGACAAAATAACTGAACAATGTAGCAGAAGGGCAGAAGGGTTGATTTTGGCTCATGTTCAAGGGAAATTCAAGATGGCAGGAAAGGAGTAGTAGCAGAAACATGAAGTTTCTGGCCCCTGAAATCAGACCACAGTCAGCCAGGTCCCTTTCTCCTTGCTACATAGTCTAGGACCCCATTCCATAGAAGGATGCCATCCACAGTTACAGTGAGCCCATCGCACCTCAAGTACCCTACTCTAGATAACCATGCCACCATGCCTAGAGGCTTATCTCTTAAGTGATAATGGAGCCTATTTAATTGTCAACCTATATTAACCATCATATTGAACCTACAACAAGCCCTGGGTTTGCTTCTCCAGCACTTCATAAATCTCTGCCTCAAAAAAGAAAAAAACAAAAAACAAAAACACAGGAGATGTTGGGGAAGAGGAAGAGAAGAAGTGATCTCCTTTGACACTTGGTATAAAGTTAAGCAAGTTAAATGAGTTAAGTTGCTTCAACTGCTTTCGAACTTCACTCTGTTGCTTCTGCAGTCTCATAATGACTGTCATAGTGTTAGAAAATAACTATCTCTGCATTGTCCAGAGGAACACACAAAGAAAGCAAAAGTAGATCAGCAAGCCGTTTTCTTTTGTAGTCTAGTGACTACTCATGGCCAAGGTGGCAACTGTGTCACAACCCACAGGCGGTGCCTGACTTCCCAGTCATTCAATGAGATAACTGATAGGGAGAGGAAAGGTGGGTTTCAGGAAAGTTTCAGGGAATGTGGGAGCTTGTGGGGCTGCCTATTTTATTTGAAATAAATAGTTTCTCACAATCTCCCCTGTTTATTTTTTATTTTACTTTTTTTTCCTCTCTCAGATTCCGTAAGCAGATACTGAATGTCTAGAAAGTAAAAGCTTTGTGAAGGGTGGTGGGTTTGCTTGGCAATGGCTGTCTCAATAACTCTTTTGAATAGAGCCTGGCACAAGGGATACATAGGATTCTATTAAGATCAATATTCCAATTATCATAATTAATGATGTTAAGGCTGAAGTCATTATTCCCTTCCATTTACCACACATTGTTCCATGAGGTTAGGAAGAAGGGCAATCTATTTCTGAGGTTTTCACTGATTCCTTGGCAAATGCATTAAGGCCTTGAAGGACTCTAGTAATGGTCCCATCTGGAGCTGTGTTATTAGACATGGAGGTACAAGCTTGTCTTCCTAACGTGATGCAGACCCCCACATAGTATCATGTTCAATAGGAATCTATTTTCCCAAGACATCTGGCTAGCGGAGTCCAGTTGCTCAGATATCCCTTTTACTGCATGTCAGATATAATTAACAAATCTCTGCTGCTTAGAATACATACAATCAATCCAGTATATGCTTTTATTAACAATGGACCATCAAAATACAACAGATTCAAAACTAGCTAAAATTTGTTTTCAGGTCTTAAAGTCATTTGAGACTCCCCCAGAGAACTCTCATAAATTGATATAAACATGAGAGTTGAATGAGCCTCTTAGGGTTAAAGGTTTTTTACTCTTTTAGGAGAGTCCTTGGGGTGGGCTGGAGTGGCTGGATTCCAGAGTAGAAGTAGCCAGATGAACTGAAGAACCAGTTCCACTCCAATTGTCCGTCAAGAACTCAAACAGGGTTCCACAATACCACCTGGCATTTACTTGTAGGGCTATCAGGGCTGACTGATTGGTCATCTCTTTAAAAGATCATCTTCACTGCACACCCATTATGTTTCTTGCTGGGGTTAATTGAATGGGGGAAAATGACTCTTAGACCATGGAAATTGTCCAGGCCCTAGGAGGCAGCTGATACCTCCTGTCTTTGATTCTGTGAAACAGTAGTGACAGGATCCATCAGGATTTATTGCCTTGGGTCTTGGAAGAGGAAGATCATGCAGAAGACCATCCCAATGGGAAGGGAACTGTCCCACCAGCACAGCAGCCTCTTTTGCTTAATGAGTTAAGAGGCTACTTAACCCTTCTTAGTCAAGCACTGACAACTCTATATCCAGTTTTAATAGAGAAGGTCTATCTCAAATCTTTAATTTTTCTAATTAGTTTTTTATCAGGGTCATCAATGATTATGAGAAAAGGACTATAATTGGGTGACTGATAGTTGGGAGAATGTCTTGAATAAGTCGGAATTCTTTTATTATTTCTCTTATTTTTTGAGATTATGATATAGTTGAATAGTTTCTCCCTTTCCTCCCTCCAAGCCTTGCTCTCTTTCAAATTCATAGCCTTTTTCTTCAATAACTGTTGTTATTTTTAAGTCAACATTCTCCTGAGGGCTTGGATGTCCAACCCCCAGGCTGGGTAATCCAAAATATGTGATCCCAAGCTTTGGCACAACATTCATAGTTCTACTGAGGAGGCATGTGCCTACGCTGACCAACACAGATGTACTCCATGTTTGTTTAGTATATGTCCTATGGCCAGATGATACAAGGGCACATCAATGCCATAATACTGGAGTTATCTTTGATATTATAGATCTTGGGTCCCACATGGAAGAACAAGATATCAAAATTGACAGTTAAGGGTAAATTAGTTTTAGTCACATTCACATTAAAAAAAAAAAAAAGCCCCAGTGATCTGGGTAAGTAATAAGAATCCTAACAGAGCCAGGTTAAAACAAACTGGATTCTTTTGCATTTGGGTGAATTTGAGATGGGATTTGTTAACAGAGACATAACAATCATAACTATAACAGGGAATAAAATATGAATGTCCATAACAAGAGTAGGAGCCTGCATTGGGAGGAAAGTTCAAGAGGCCTCATGGGGCAGTCATCTGTCTCTTCAGTACCAACTTTAGAGTTGGGTCAGCTTCTTTCTGGGTTCATGGAGAAGTTTAGCCAGCCTCCATATAGAGTCCTCATCAGAGGGCACCCTCTTGACAGGAGTACAGTGTGTCCAGCCCTGCTCAGCAGTAAACACAATCATCTCGGTAATGAGCAGAATTTAGGAGAGTCTTTCCCAGGTGGACTTAAGTTTCCCTTCTTGTCAGTTGTTGTAGCTGGCAACTGGCAGCAGCTGGTCTAGACATTTCAGCAATTTGAGTCACACATTGTAACTATGAACACCAAGCAATGTCATCTGGATTGCGAGTGGCACAATCCCTTCACTCCTAGGGTACAAGAAGTTGCTGAGAAAGGGAAGTCACAGAAGAAGGTTACAGAAGGTATGCTCAACAGCTATAGGTGGCCATGGTGAAAAGGAAAGTGGTCTTGGTGCCCACTCAAACATGGTATGAGCTGAGATCAGATAGGTCTGTGACCCTCTTTGTTGGCTGGAATTTAAGATCCTTAGACATCAACTTATTTTAAAAATCCTGGTTTAAACATGACTAGCCTTTTGACATTGTCTTTTAGGTTTCTCAGTCTCTCCTGAGCTGGGACAGGGAGGGATACATTAGAAGTTACAAGTGAACCTCTGGGACAGCCAGAGGATTTGGTTTGCCCTTGTCTGGGGAAATCGGCTTCCTTGGAACTCTTTTTACCTACATTGTCTCCTACCCTAACTTCATGAGAGCTAATCTGTCAGAACTTTCACACACACACACACACACACACAAATACACATACACACATATACAGATGTATATGCATGTACACACACAAATACATATACACACATACATATACACACACTGGAGGTTTCTAATTTTGGAAGCTTCGTCTGTCTCCAACTGATCCCCTCTTAGAACAGGGACCTATGTTAGGTGGTTCTTAGCCATAGGCTTCTCAAAAGTCACCAGGGACAGATAGTGAGCTATGGGTAGGGGTTCTACGTTTGCCTCTAGTCAGTGGCAGGTCTCATTCACTCTGTGTTATCCAACCGTCGGGACGACAAAACCACCAAGGAGCATTTTGCCATTCTTTGCATTTCCTACCTAGGTCTTAAGCGTGAAGGTCACTTGATCATCAAGGTATTTTCTTGGACCCAGACACATTCCATCCTGAGATCCCTTCAGATCAAAAAG
This sequence comes from Mus caroli, assembly GCF_978045245.1. Lineage (NCBI taxonomy): Eukaryota > Metazoa > Chordata > Mammalia > Rodentia > Muridae > Mus > Mus caroli. The sequence continues at coordinate 121,884,347 of NW_028227256.1, forward strand.
AGTATAGCACACCTGATATCCTGCAAGCCATAGCAAAATGGTTTGAGACACATCCCTCCAATGGAATGGGATCCAAATACTCTATAGATGGGTTGGAAATACAACAAGAAGCCCCAAATTTCTGGGAAAGAATCACACAAACCGGTGAAAGTTACTGTCAAGTATGTTTTGCAAGAAGGGTTTGTGTCCCAGAACCCAAACCATGCTAGCAAGTACACATGACCAAAACTGGCCTCTGTCTTTCATCTCTGACATAGGTGGTGACTGTATCTCATCCCATTGGTGGGAGATTGGCTTCATAATCTGAAACAATTGGCTAATCAGCATGAAGTAGGGCTGGGGGGCTCAGGGAACATGGGAACAGGCTAACTACTTATGCTAGGGAGAAACAAAACAAAACAAAACAAACACATCTTGCACAGTAAGTGAGAAAGGCAGTTCAAATTCAGCTTCCAGAAAAAGGCACCCTAAATTTTCACTTTAGAATTGATGTTTGGCTTGTAACACATCTTCCTTTTGTGGAAGGTAAGATGCAAGCAAGAGTTAGCTCTGAAGAATCACCCAGGAGATCAATCTGAGTGCAAAGCCACAGGAAAAGTTTTCTGAGAAGACAGACAAATCATAACGAGGGTGCCCCCCAAAATCCCAAGTTATTTAGTTGAAGGGCAGAAATCCAATTATTGCACGCTGTCCACCAGAACTAAAAACAAGTGAAGCAGGGAAAGGCTGTGGACCAATATTGGAAAAGGTATGTGCTTGGAAGACCAGGCTCGGAAACTTGCAACTCTCAGTTGGCCAGAGCTTGGCAGGTCGATCTGTGAATCCAGACAAAATCTTTACCTCCTTCTGATCCCTCCTGTCTACTTTTTGACGCTTCAGCAACTCTCAAGCTCACAGGGAGCAGGAAAAGAAAACTCAGAATAGTTCACCCAGATATTTAGAGTGTGGAGGCTTTGCATTTTTTAACCAGTAAATCGATATTTCTCTAGATCACAGTCACATGGGCAACCTTTGTGGCCTGACTCTTGGCTTGGTCCACCACCATAGGTTGAGGAAATGCACGGTAACTCAATAATTAATGACCCCACATCTCGGAAGCTTGAAATCACAATAGTTTATAGCTCATTTATGCAAGGTTGTACTCAGATACCGACACCCTCCAGAAAGGGGTCTTCAGTACAGAATTACCGTTACCTGAGTTGTTCAGGTCAGAGAGTGGGCCCTGGCAGTTTTAACTAACTAGGATTAGTGATCTGTTTTCAATAGGCCAATTAAACAGCTAAGTAATCATGAAAGAGAGAGAAAGATTTATTCAAAGTTACAAGACCTGAGCAACCTTCCTAAGTCCATTTTCAGGGCCCTGACATGAGATTTACATTTAGATAGAGTCCAAGAGGTATGTGCAGCTAAGCAGTCCTAGCATGGCCCCACCCACCACTGACCCATCACTGTCTCTCCCTGTCTCTCCCCAAGGTGTTCTGACAAGTTGTCAGAACTGTGTAAAACCTCCCCAAGAGACAAGCTCCCACTCTAGCTGGTACCAGCCTTTTCTTTTCCCAGCAAAGGGGTCCAAGAGAAATTCTAACCGCTTGGTGTCCATTGTTTCGATATTCTGAGAGCCAGAGGTCAGGACACAAGGGTCCTTCTTCCTTCCAGGAAATCAGTTACGAAACACAATAGGTGGTGAAGAGGGAGCTTGGAGCCTTAAAATTCCTTATCCAGGCATGAGAAGATGCTCCAGCAGGTAAAGGTGCTTGCTGCCAAGTCTGAGGACCTGAGTTCAATCCCTGGCACTCAATGGTAGAGAGAGATCTGATTCTGCAGGTTGTCCTCTGACCTCCATGTTAGCCAGATTGCGATGTCACTTTGTAAACCTCTTCCATTTTTGTTGAACCATGACAACTTAAAAACTATAGTAATTGGTTTTTCAGAACCACAGTAACTTGATGTCTAGTCTCTCACCCTCCACCTTCATAGCTGATCCAGAGACAACCTGATAGCAAGCAGTCAGTGCTCTCAACCATTAAATGGTCTCTCTAATCCTAAAAATAAAAAGAAATCCATGTTCTAAATGACAAAAGACCCTCCCATGAGGCTCCATCACCTCCAGGTTCATCCCATGTCCTACTTGCCTGTGGATGAACCTTGGGGAGTTCATATTTAATAACAGTGTCATCCTTGTAAGTAATGCCAAACTATATAACTACAGGATCCCTTGTGATCTAGTGAACACGTTTCTGAACGTCTAAGTTGGCAAAGACCATAGAGAGCATTTCCAAATGACTCAGCACATGTCGCAGACGGCACACATAGAGCCCAGAAATGGAAATGACAGCCCCACCCCCCATATCTCCCAAGTCACAAAATTAGTGATATGCTTACAAATCAATAAAATGCAAATAGGAATAGGAAGCAGTCTTAAAAATGGATGTGGTGTGTGGGTGGGTGGCGGGATGGGGTTGGATGTGTGGGTGGGTGTGGGCGGGTGAGTGGGTGTGGGTGTGTCTGTGTGCCTGCGCATGTGTTAGGGAAAGAGGGAGAGAAAGAGAGAGAAAGAGAGAGAGAGAGAGAGAGAGAGACTATATGCACTCATATGTTCTGAAACACTAAAAGCTACAAAAAGATTTTGGCATCCCATTGTCATTTCCATTTGCAATTCAAACTAAAATGATATTTTCTAATTATACACAGTTCATACAGTGGTGTAACTAGTATGGTTCCTTATCACTTTCTTTCCTATTTTTTTTTTTCCTTTGGAGAGAGGATCTCATGTTAGCCAAGTGACTCTGCTATATAGCCTAAGGACCTAAACTCTTGATCCTCCTATCTTCATAGCTGGGATACACACAGGCACACAACACCCCACTCAGCTGAAGTTCCTCGTGATTTTCTGATTATAAACTATCTGCTTCTCAATCTCAAAATATCCCTCCTTTCTGTTGTCTTATTAGAGAGCCCACAATTGACTTTGTGATAAGGGCTATTGAATGAAAGATTAAATGTCTGAATATGACATTTCAGAAATCTGGACATGAATGGGGACTCCTTGATGTTAAAAAAGTAGGCTGTATTGGGTCAGGGTTCTCTAGAGGAACAGCAGTACAGAATGAATACATTTCACAGTATAGTTGAGGTTTAGTGGACTAGCTTGCACAATACAGGCTCAGTAGTCCAACAGTGTCTTTGTGCACACAGGAAAGGCTAAGATTCTTCGAGAGGCTTGGTCCATAAGCCTGAATCCTTTAGCCATCCCAACCTGGTACTGAAGGCCTGAGTGATTCCTGGAAGCCTCTGGTATTCTGTCTACACTGGAATGCTAAAGAAGGTGGGTTCTACGGCAAGCAGAAGATCAAAGCCATCACTAGCAAGAGGGAAGGCAGGCAAGAGAACACAGTTGATTTTTCTCTTGGACCACTCTGAAGGTGCTAGTCACCTGTGATGAGGAGGGAGTCTTCTCCCATCAGTTAATCCTTCCTGGAAATGCCATTACAGACTTGCTTAGAGTGTACCTCTCAGTTTATTCCAGAGCCAATCAACATTGACAAGGTTAACCATCACAGGGAGTCAGAGTAACCCCAATCTCAGGGTCTCTCCAGCCAACAACAGCCCAACCTCCTTAGACAACAGGATCTCTCAAAAGGTGGGAGTTAGTCAATGTCCTGTCAACCTTGCTCAGCTGCCTAGCTCTTGCAATGCTACTGACAAGTCTTTATTTACCTAAATGATATGAAAAAAAAAAAAAAAACAAAACAGTGAGCTACTGAAAAAAAAAAAAAACACTGAAAAGATTTTGAGATCAAGCAATGTTGCTGTGCTCCAAGAAATGAAATAGAGAAGCCAAGAAACACAGCCAACTCAGAACATCCTTACTTACATTCCTTTCGTCTTTAAGTTGTTGTTGTTGTGATGGTGGTGATGGTTGTTCTCTTTATTTCACAGGATGAACAGGTGCCGGTGAAGGTGAGAGAATGGTGGCAGACCCTAGATAGCTGGAGTTATAGGCAGTTGTGAGCTGTTCAGCCTGGGTGCAGGGAATTGAACTCAGGTCCTCTGCATACACAGTACCTGCTCCTAACCATTGGACCATCTCTGCAGCCCCTTCTCTTGGTCAACTTCCTAGCATGGCTCTTGGTGGTCCTTCTCTCCTCTGAGCTCCATTTGTGGCTCAGGCTAAATGAACAGAAATAAGGGATCCCAATGAGCTACCTGATTCCCCAACAGGTCTGGTTTAATTGGTCCAAATCAGCTCCATCTCTGAGCAAAGCTGTCTGTCATTCAAAGTCACAGGTGGAAAATTCCAATTCCAAAGCCCTGAGGATGAGGCAAAACAGCAAGTCCGTTATCTGAGAAATGTTACAGAATTATTTCCTATTTTGTTCTCAGTGTAGAGTTATTATGTAATGGTCTAAACCTCATGGTTAGAACACAGTCATTTATTCTGCAATGTGCCAGTCCCATTTGTCTGTGAGGTGGATAGTAATATGTTCCTCCCCAAAGGGAGCAACAGTAAGAACAGAAATGTAATTTATTTTTTATTGCTGAGTTGGGCTTTTCCGAATGATTTTTGCAGACATGTCTTTAATAGATTTTCAGACATATTTTATTTGTTGAAAAATTTCCATGCCCTTGCATAATTTCAATTATTCAATGGAAACCAGTTGGGGGAATTGTTCCAGCCATTTATTCAGCCCTTTGAATAAGCCATATTTATTACTTCAATTGATTGCTTTGTCCATTTGGAGATTAGCTTAGATGAATGGAGATTAAGAGAGAGCTTGATTTAGATCCCTTCTCCCTCTCAGACACACGGGAGTCACACAAGCTGCTTCCTTCCAAGTATCTTCTGAGATGTTTCTCATCCAGCCTTTCCTGCTGATGTGGTCTAAGGGCAGATATTTAGAAAGAATGCCTCTTAATACAAAGCGGCAGACCAGGTTGAGATGACCCTTCCTCTTTGATTCTTTCTTTTTTATGTGTGTGAGGATTCAATCAGAAACAGCCACCTTTGGCCCCAAATCAAGCAGGGATGTGGGAGAACACCATGGAGTCCCTGTGCCATGGGAGAGTTTTTGAAAACCCCTGGTTCACCAAAGATGGTACAAGTCAGAAAGCACAGAGGCTTAGCCACAGAACAGAGCATTCTGGAGAGGTCTGTTTACTCCCAAAAAATCTACTGCTAAGCCATCATAGCCCTAGCCTCTACGGCTCTTCCCTTATTTTTTAAGACAGGATCTCTCATTGAACCTGGAGCTCATCAAGTCAGCCAGACTCCGATGACCAGACAATTCTAATGATCTTCCTGTCTCTGCTTCCCCAGGACGGATACTATCACACACTGCTGTTCACATGGGTCCTCATCTCCCCAGACTTGCTGAAATGATTTTGTGATGACTCATACACAAAATGTATGCTTGCCACGTGGGTCTGACTGTTGATCTGTCTTAGGTCCAATTCCCGATATTTGCAAATGGTCAGAGTGAAGCTGCCCAAGATTATTCTGGTTAGTTTGTTAGCTTGTTTGCTTGTTTTTTTAAGCATAGATCCTGAAAGTTAATCAGAGCCTCTGAAGAGAAAGAAAGGCAAAAGCAGGTCAGGACCCTTTGTAGAACTTATGGGTTCTTCAAATCCTGAAGACAACAAGTGACAATCTGTACATTCCAGACATGGGGGGAGGGGTGTGCTGGTTTGAGTAACCATAGCCCCCATAGATGCATGTATTTGAATGCTTGGTTCATAGGAAGTGGCACTATTAGGAAGTGTGGTCAAGTGTGGTCTTATTGGAGGAAGTGTGTCATTGTTTGGGGGTAGGGGCTTGGAAGTCTCCTGTGCTCAAACTGTGCCCAGTGTGGCACACATTCACTTTCTGCTCCCACATTGATGATAATGGACCAAACCTCTGAAACTGTAAGCCAACCCCAAATTAAATAGTTTGCTTTATAAGAGTTGCCTTGGTCATGGTGTCTCTTCACAGCAATGGAAAACCTAACTAAGACAAGGAGCAAACATCGGAGAAGTTGGTGAAGCTGGGGAGATGGTTCCATTGGTAAGATGCTTGCCATGCAAGTGTGAGGAGCTCAGTTCAAACCCCAGAACCCACATAAAAAGTCAGGGACATACCTGTAAACCCAGTGAGAAGATGAAGATGCAGGATCCCTAGAGCTCAGTGGCCAGCCAGTCTTGCAAGAGTTCTAGGTTCAGTGAGAAATCTTGTCTCAAAGGTTGAATAGAAGTGATTGAGAAAGATACCTAAGGCTGACATCTAGCATTCACACACACATGCATACCCACACACATGAACACATGTATTATGCATACCATGCACATGATGAATAAATAGTAAGTTACAGGTGTTAGACAACATGACTACAGACTTCTGCTGTAAGGTGCAGATTTCAGGCTCCAGGTTATGTGGTCTCAATACTACACCATATTTCTCTAGACAAGTATGCTGTTGTCCTTGTGGACACAGCATGACTATGAACACACCTTCTAGAATCCTAGGAATGTGGACACTGCCATCCTTACTTCCCATTTTAGCCAAATATTTGGCCTGCAAATGGAAGAAACTAATGAAAGAGACTAATTTGGGGCAAATTCTCAGTATGATGTCAGAGCCTTGGTAGGCCCATCCTGCCCTCAGCATATTTCCAATGTGTGACCTGATGTTTCTTTCAGATTGGTGGTTTTGCGGAGTTCTGTGCACTGAGCATGTCTGGGCATGCTCACAAGCTTCTCCTGATGTTATTCTGATGCTGCGTTCTCACGGGCTTTTCACAGCTTTGCTTTTCATAGGTGTTTGTGTGAGATTCCTAGAAGGTAAGAACGAGAGAAGGAGAGAAATTGCACAGAGAGAGAGGGAGAGAGAGAGAGGCATACACACATCCATTCATATGAAATAAGCACTTGTTGGCTATGGCAGTTTGAATGAGAATGGCCCCCCATGGACTTATATATTTGCACGCTTAGTCCCCAGTTGGTGTGTCCTTGTTGAAGTGTCTCTTGGGGTGGCCTTTGAGAACACCTCTCTCTCTCTCTCTCTCTCTCTCTCTCTCTCTCTCTCTCTCTCTCACACACACACACACACACACACACACACACACACACACACTATCTCTGCCTGGCGCCTGCCAATTAGGATGTGAAGTTCCCAGCTACTGCTCTAGTGGCATGCCTGTCTGCTTCCCACCATAAAGATAACGGACTAACCCTCTGAAAGTCTAGTCCCCAATTAAAGGCTTTCCTTTATAAGAGTTGCCTTGGTCATGATGTCTCTTCACAGCAGTGGAACATTGACTGAGACACTAACTGATTAATGTATAATATTGAACAAGCAGGGTCTGGGATGCAGCTCAGTGGGTAGAATGCTTACCTAACAAGTACAAAGCCCTGGATACCATCCTTGGCACCTCATAAAAACAGATGTGGTGATCTACACCTGTACTTGCAGAACTCGGGTGGTGGAGGCAGGATAATCAGAAGTGTAACACTGGGGCCAGCAAGATGGGCTTAGCAACTAAAGGCACTTCCTGTCAAGCCTAACAACCTGAGGTTTATCTCTCAGATCCACAAGGTAGGAGAGGGCTGATGCCTACAAGCTTGTCCTCTAGCCTTCATAAGTACACTATGGCACACTTGCCACACATGTGTACACATAAAGGAACAAATGCGGATATACATACATGCATACATACATATATTTTAAAGATGGTCCAGGTCATCTTCAGCTACATGAGTTTAAGGCAAACCTGAGCTACATGAGACCTTGTCTCAAACAAACAAACAAACAAACAAAAAACAGCTGAAGATGCCACTCACCTGGGGATTGTACAATGTTAGGCTATCTGTGTTTGCAGCCCAATGTGGTGGTGAAAGCATAGAACCCTGGATAAGCACATGCCTCAGTTTCTACCCCAGCTCTATCTCTTGCTGCGTGTTAGATGCTGCACAGTGCACAGATGCCATCACATGCCTAAGAATATGAACTCTCCACAGTGTTCACATATATAAAATGGGCATCATGGAGCTGACCTATTTGCTTATTCGGAGGGCTAAATCGGAATGTTCCTGCCCTGGACTTGGTTTATCTTGTCCTGGAGTTAGGACCAGGATGAATTCTCCCTCGGTGACTTATATTAATCCAGTTGATGGGCAGAGCACCTGCTAGACACAGTCAGTTGAAAGCAGTCCCTTCTAGTCCTGGAGGAGCAGAGCTTCTACTGAGACATTACCCAAGGGAACACACTGATGCTTCAGGTAAGAAAAGACCTAGTAAAGGCTTGGTCAAACCTTCGGTTTCAACAGAAGAAAACGACTTTCCTAGATGCTGCAACAAAAAGCCTGACAAATACATCAGAAAGGAAGGCTTTGTTTTGGCTCACAGTTTGAGGGCACAGTCCATCATGGCTGGAAAGGCACAGCAGCAGGAAGGAGGCAGTTGGTCCGATAGCATCCACAGTCAGGAAACAGAAAGATGAATGCTGGTGTCAGCTCACATTCTTCTTTTCTTTTTTTTTTTCTTTTCTTTTTTTTTTTTTACTTTATTTTTTTTTATTTTATTAGATATTTTCTTTATTTACATTTCAAATGCTATCCCAAAAGTTCCCTATACCCTTCCCCTGTCCTGCTCCCTTACCCACCCACTCCCACTTCTTGGCCCTGGCATTCCCCTGAACTGGGGCATATAAAGTTTGCAAGATCTAGGGGCCTCTCTTCCCAATGATGGTTGACTAGGCCATCTTCTGCTACATATGCAGCTAGAGACATGATCTCTGGGGGTACTGGTTAGTTTATATTGTTGTTCCACTTATAGGGTTGCAGAACCCTTCAGCTCTTTGGGTACTTTAGCTCTTCCACTGGGGGCCCTCTGTTCCATCCAATAGCTGACTGTGAACATCCACTTCTGTGTTTGCCAGGCACTAGCATAGCCTCACAAGAGACAGGGTCCTTTCAGCAAAATCATGCTGGCATATGCAATAGTGTCTGAGTTTGGTGGCGGATTATGGCATGGACCCCCAGGTGGGGCAGTTTCTGGATGGTCCATCCTTTCGTCTCAGCTCCAAACTTTGTCTCTGTAACTCCTTCCATGGGTGTTTTGTTCCCTATTCTAAGGAGGAATGAAGTATCTATGCTTTGGTCTTCCTTTTTCTTGATTTTCTTGTGATTTGCCAATTGTATATTGGGTATTCTAAGTTTCTGGGCTAATATCCACTTATCAGTGAGTGCATATCTAGTGACTTCTTTTATGATTGGATTACCTCACTAAGGATGATATCCTCCAGATACATCCATTTGCCCAAGAATTTCATAAATTCACTGTTTTTAATAGCTGAATAGTACTCCATTGTGTAAATATACCACATTTTCTGTATCCATTCCTCTGTTGAGGGACATCTGGGTTCTTTCCAGCTTCTGGCTGTTATAAATAAGGCTGCTATGTACTTCAGTTCAGAATCTCAATCCATAGAATTGGTGACAGCCAGTGTCAGGCTGAGTCTTCCATCGGCAATAAACCTAGTCTAGAAATACTCTTCCAGACACTCCCTTGTCTACTAGGTGATTTTAAATCCCAAGTTGACAATCACTGGATTAATTTCCCAACATAGATGGCATTGGCACCCTAGGAAAAGGAGTCTCAAGGTTCAGGAAACCATCAGAACAAGACCCAGATTACTATACTTCTAGTCATGAAACACTCTGAACTCCATAGGTCAACAAAGCTCCAGAGTCTCTGCCCAAGCCTGGTTTCCAAGAACCAGCCACTCACCCACTTGAGAAGCAGCTGCCTACTGGCCATCTATGGACCAGTCCTGTGAGCATCCCTTGAGAGCTCATTAGAAATGCAGAACTTCTTATTGCACATCAGACCTATGCAATCAGAAGCTGACCTTAAACAAGATCTTGGGCCTGTTGTAAACCCAAAAACTTGGTGAGTCCTGTGCTACATGCTTTTGTTTCTCCATGTTAAGGAAGGGTTACTTGGGAACTGGGAACTTTTTTTGTCTTTTCATTCTTCACATTCCCCCCCAACCCCCAAAGATGTGTTCAGCTTTTCATTTCACTTAAGGTACTATCCTGGGGGCTGAGATAGGAGGATGAACAGGACAAGTGGCTCTTGATGATATGACTGTGTCTCCCATTACCCGGGGGGTGCTCACTGTGGACAGCTGGACTTCCTTGAGTGCTGCAGAGCTCTGTGGGAGAGCTCAGCAGAAGCAAGAAGGGCACATACAGGTCCTTGCATTCTAAAGTGTCCCTGGGGAAGGATGTAGCCAATACTTTCTTACTTCTAAAGAGGAAACTTTCTCAGAATCTGTCCATCTCCATGGTGATCCGAGAATCTGCAAAGCTTCCTTTAGCATCCTTGTTCCCTGAACAAGTTCAAACAAGCTTGATTCACACCTTTGTCTGAGCCCCTGTAGAACAGTGACTTCCTCTTACTCTGGGGAAAGTATAAAGATTTTAGTCACCTGTGTGTATTCCTGGATAATAAAAGCAACTCAAACTGAGTCCACAGCAGTCCTGAGACACACTGTGGTAAGTGACCTACAAGGAAAGATTGATGAGTTCCAGCCAGAACAATCAGAAAGCTGAGCTATCAGAAGTCATTTTCTCCATTTCTATAATTGCAATTCCCATAGCTTGGTGAGTTTAGGCCGCTCAGCACCTATGGTGTATAGTGTAGGGAATACAAGAGACAGTACTGTCCTGGAATGAGACATTGGTATGAGAACACGTAACATTAAAACTCCCGAGGCAGAAATCCGCCCTCAGTAGGGCCACAAGCCTCTCCGGTCAGAAAAGCGCCAGGGTAGCTAGGGCGCAGGGTCGGCTGACACTCGCCAGCTACCCACAACACCCGCCACAGGATCTTAAGACTTCTGGTGAGTGGAACACAGCTTCTGCTCCAATCCAATTGCGTGCAGGACCTGAGACTGCATTAGTTAGGGAAGCAGAAAACCCGGCCTGAGTAGGACCACAGGCCTCTTACGGCTGGACCAGCACCAGGGTAGCTAGAGCGCAGGGTCGGCTGACACCCGCCAGCTACCCAGGACCCCCGCCACAGGATTTTGAGACTGCTGGTGAGTGGAACACAGCTTCTGCTCCAATCTTTAAACAGTGACAATGACAACTAACCCCAGAGATTACCAGATGGCGAAAGGTAAACGTAATAATCTTACTAACAAAAACCAAGACCACTCACCATCATCAGAACCCAGCACTCCCACTTCGCCCAGTCCAGGGCACCCCAACACACCGGAAAAGCTAGACATGGACCTAAAAGCATATCTCATGATGATGGTAGAGGACTTCAAGAAGGACTTTAATAACACACTTAAAGAAGTACAAAGGAACACTGGTAAACAGGTAGAAGACAGTAAAGAGGAAGCACAAAAATCCCTTAAAGAATTGCAGGAGAACACTGCTAAAGAGTTACAAATCCTTAAAGAAAAACAGGATAACATAATCAAACGGGTAGAAGTCCTTACAGAAAAACAGGAAAACACATCCAAACAGATGATGGAATTGAACAAAACCATACTAGACCTAAAAAGGGAAGTAGACACAATAAAGAAAACCCAAAATGAGGCAACACTGGAGATAGAAACCCTAGGAAAGAAATCTGGAACCATAAATACCAGCATCAGCAACAGAATACAAGAGATGGAAGAGAGAATCTCAGGTGCAGAAGATTCCATAAAGAACATCGGCACAACAATCAAGGAAAATGTAAAATGCAAAAAGATCCTAACTCAAAACATCCAAGAAATACAGGACACAATGAGAAGACCAAACCTACGGATAATAGGAGTGGATGAGAATGAAGATTTTCAACTCAAAGGACCAGCAAACATCTTCAACAAAATTATAGAAGAAAACTTCCCAAATCTAAAGAAAGAGATGCCCATGAACATACAAGAAGCCTACAGAACTCCAAATAGACTGGACCAGAAAAGAAATACCTCCCGACACATAATAATCAGAGCAACAAATGCTCTAAATAAAGATAGAATACTAAAAGCAGTAAGAGAAAAAGGCCAAGTAACATATAAAGGCAAGCCTATCAGAATTACACCAGATTTTTCACCAGAGACTATGAAAGCCAGAAGATCCTGGACGGATGTTATACAGACACTAAAAGAACACAAATTCCAGCCCAGGCTACTATACCCAGCCAAACTCTCAATTAACATAGATGGAGAAACCAAAGTATTCCACGACAAAACCAAATTCACACATTATCTCTCCACGAATCCAGCCCTTCAAAGGATAATAACAGAAAAAAACCAATACAAGGACAGGAACCACGCCCTAGAAACAACAAGAAGGTAATCCCTCAACAAACCTAAAAGAAGACAGCCACAAGAACAAAATGCCAACTTTAACAACAAAAATAACAGGAAACAACAATTACTTTTCCTTAATATCTCTTAATATCAATGGACTCAACTCCCCGATAAAAAGACATAGACTAACAAACTGGCTACACAAACAAGACCCAACATTTTGCTGCTTACAGGGAACTCATCTCAGAGAAAAAGATAGACACTACCTCAGAATGAAAGGCTGGAAAACAATTTTCCAAGCAAATGATATGAAGAAACAAGCTGGAGTAGCCATTCTAATATCTGATAAGATTGACTTCCAACCCAAAGTCATTAAAAAAGACAGGGAGGGACACTTCATACTCATCAAAGGTAAAATCCTCCAAGAGGAACTATCAATCCTGAATATCTATGCTCCAAATACAAAGGCAGCCACATTCATTAAAGAAACTTTAGTAAATCTCAAAGCACACATTGCACCTCATACAATACTAGTGGGAGACTTCAACACACCACTTTCACCAATGGACAGATCATGTAAACAGAAACTAAACAGGGACACAGTGAAACTAACAGAAATTATGAATCAAATGGATCTGGCAGATATCTACAGAACATTCTATCCTAAAACAAAAGGATATACCTTCTTTTCAGCACCTCATGGTACCTTCTCCAAAATTGACCACATAATTGATCACAAACAGGCCTCAACAGATACAAAAATATTGAAATTGTCCCATGCATCCTATCAGATCACCATGGACTAAGGCTGATCTTCAATAACAAAATAAATAATAGAAAGCCAACCTTCACGTGGAAACTGAACAACACTCTTCTCAATGATACCTTGGTCAAGGAAGGAATAAAGAAAGAAATTAAGGACTTTTTAGAGTTCAATGAAAATGAAGCCACAACATACCCAAACTTATGGGACGCAATGAAAGCATTTCTAAGAGGAAAACTCATAGCTCTGAGTGCCTCCAAAAAAAAAAACTAGAGAGAGCACACATTAGCAGCTTGACAACATACCTAAAAGCACTAGAACAAAAGGAAGCAAATTCACCCAAGAGGAGTAGACGGCAGGAAATAATCAAACTCAGGGGAGAAATCAACCAAGTGGAAACAAGAAGAACTATTCAAAGAATCAACCAATCAAGGAGCTGGTTCTTTGAGAAAATCAACAAGATAGATAAACCCTTAGCCAGACTCACTAGAGGGCACAGGGAAAGCATCCTAATTAACAAAATCAGAAATGAAAAAGAAGACATAACAACAAATCCTGAAGACATCCAAAACACCATCAGATCCTTCTACCAAAGGCTATACTCAACAAAACTGGAGAACCTGGATGAAATGGAGAAGTTCCTAGACAGATACCAGGTACCAAAGTTGAATCTAGATCAGGTTAATGATCTAAACAGCCCTATATCCCCCAAAGAAATAGAAGCAGTCATTAATAGTCTCCCAACTAAAAAAAGCCCAGGACCAGATGGGTTTAGTGCAGAGTTCTATCAGACCTTCAAATAAGATCTAATCCCAGTTCTTCACAAACTATTCCACAAAATAGAAACAGAAGGTACTCTACCCAACTCATTCTATGAAGCCACAATTACTCTGATACCTAAACCACAAAAAGACCCAACAAAGATAGAAAACTTCAGACCAATATCCCTTATGAATATTGATGCAAAAATCCTCAATAAAGTTCTTGCTAACCGAATCCAAGAACACATCAAAACAATCATCCATCCTGACCAAGTAGGTTTCATCCCAGGGATGCAGGGATGGTTCAATATACGGAAATCCATCAACGTAATCCAGTATATAAACAAACTCAAAGACAAAAACCACATGGTCATCTCGTTAGATGCGGAAAAAGCATTTGACAAGATCCAACACCCATTCATGATAAAAGTCTTGGAAAGATCAGGAATTCAAGGCCCATACCTAAACATGATAAAAGCAATCTACAGCAAACCAGTAGCCAACATCAAAGTAAATGGTCAGAAGCTTGAAGCAATCCCTCTAAAATCAGGGACTAGACAAGGCTGTCCACTTTCTCCATACCTATTCAACATTGTACTTGAAGTCCTAGCCAGAGCAATTCGACAACAAAAGGAGATCAAAGGGATACAAATTGGAAAAGATGAAGTCAAAATATCACTTTTTGCAGATGATATGATAGTATATATAAGTGACCCTAAAAATTCCACCAGAGAACTCCTAAGCCTGATAAACAGCTTCGGTGAAGTAGCTGGATATAAAATTAACTCAAACAAATCAATGGCCTTTCTCTACACAAAGAATAAACAGGCTGAGAAAGAAATTAGGGAAACAACACCCTTCTCAATAGTCACAAATAATATTAAATATCTTGGCGTGACTCTAACTAAGGAAGTGAAAGATCTGTATAATAAAAACTTCAAGTCTCTGAAGAAAGAAATTATAGAAGATCTCAGAAGATGGAAAGATCTCCCATGCTCATGGATTGGCAGGATCAACATTGTAAAAATGGCTATCTTGCCAAAAGCAATCTACAGATTCAATGCAATCCCCATCAAAATTCCAAATCAATTCTTCAACGAATTAGAAAGTGCAATCTGCAAATTCATCTGGAATAACAAAAAACCTAGGATAGCAAAAACTCTTCTCAAGGATAAAAGAACCTCTGGTGGAATCACCATGCCGGACCTAAAGCTCTACTACAGAGCAATTGTGATAAAAACTGCATGGTACTGGTATAGTGACAGACAAATAGACCAATGGAATAGAATTGAAGACCCAGAAATGAACCCACACACCTATGGTCACTTGATCTTCGACAAGGGAGCTAAAAACATCCAGTGGAAGAAAGACAGCATTTTCAACAAATGGTGCTGGCACAAATGGTTGTTAACATGTAGAAGAATGCGAATCGATCCATTCCTATCTCCTTGTACTAAGGTCAAGTCTAAGTGGATCAAGGAACTTCACATAAAACCAGAGACACTGAAACTTATAGAGGAGAAAGTGGGGAAAAGCCTTGAAGATATGGGCACCTGGGAAAAATTCTTGAATAGAACAGTAATGGCTTTTGCTGTAAGATCGAGAATTGACAAGTGGGACCTCATGAAACTGCAAAGCTTCTGCAAGGCTAAAGACACCATCAATAAGACAAAAAAACCGCCAACAGATTGGGAAAGGATCTTCACCTATCCTAAATCAGATAAGGGACTAATATCCAATATATATAAAGAACTCAAGAAGGTGGACACCAGAAAGTCAAATAACCCCATTAAAAAATGGGGCTCAGAACTGAACAAAGAATTCTCACCTGAGGAATACCGGATGGCAGAGAAGCACCTGAAAAAATGTTCAACATCCTTAATCATCAGGGAAATGCAAATCAAAACAACCCTGAGATTCCACCTCACACCAGTCAGAATGGCTAAGATCAAAAATTCAGGTGACAGCAGATGCTGGCGAGGATGTGGAGAAAGAGGAACACTCCTCCATTGTTGGTGGGATTGCAAGCTTGTACAACCACTCTGGAAATCAGTCTGGCGGTTCCTCAGAAAATTGGACATAGTACTACCGGAGGATCCAACAATACCTCTCCTGGGCATATATCCAGAAGATGTCTCAACCGGTAAAAAGGACACATGCTCCACTATGTTCATAGCAGCCCTATTTATAATAGCCAGAAGCTGGAAAGAACCCAGAAGTCCCTCAACAGAGGAATGGATACAGAAATTATGGTACATTTACACAATGGAGTACTACTCAGCTATTAAAAAGAATGAATTTATGAAATTCCTAGGCAAATGGATGGACCTGGAGGGCATCATCTTGAGTGAGGTAACACAATCACAAAAGAACTCACACAATATGTATTCACTGATAAGTGGATATTAGCCCAAAACTTAGGATACCCATAATATAAGATACAATTTACTAAACGCATGAAACTCAAGAAGAATGAAGACCAAAGTGTGGACACTGTGCCCCTTCTTAGAATTGGGAACAAAACACCCAGGGAAGGAGTTACAGAGACAAAGTTCGTAGCTGTGGTTAAAGGATGCACCACTTAGAGACTGCCGTATCCAGGGATCCTTCCCATAAGCAGCTTCTAAACGCTGACACCATTGCATACACTAGCAAGATTTTGCTGAAAGGACCCAAATATAGCTGTCTCTTGTGAGACGATGCCGGGGCCTAGCAAACACAGGAGTGGATGTTCACAGTCAGCTATTGGATGTATCACAGGGCTCCCAATGGAGAAGCTAGAGAAAGTACCCAAGGAGCTAAAGGGATCTGCAACCCTATTGTTGGAACAACATGATGTACTAACCAGAACCCCGGAGCTCATGTCTCTAGCTGCATATGTATCGAAAGATGGCCTAGTCGGCCATCATTGGAAAGAGAGGCCCATTAGACTTGCAAACTTTATATGCCCCAATATAGGGGAATGCCAGGGCCAAAAGAATGGGAATGGGTGGGTAGGGAAGCGGGGGGGCGCTATGGGGGACTTTTGGGATAGTATTGGAAATGTAACTGAGGAAAATATGTAATAAAAATATTAAAAATAAAAAAAACATTAAAACTCCCATGGCTCCCTTTACTTCATACATAGAAATATTCAACTCATGGATACCAGGATCGAGATGCATGAAGGGCCCCTGTTTCTCCTAACCACCTGGCAGCCATAACAAAGCAAGTTCAGCCATCTTTGCCTAATGGGCTACTAAACAGTCAAGTAATAGTGAGAAGGGGCAAATGGCATTTTACCATTGCAATCACATTAGGAAGATGTGCTAGTGAATTTTTTTGTCAACTTGGCACAAACTGGAGTCATCTGGGAACCTTGAGGGTTTGACTCTGTAAGCTTGACCTGTAAGCAAGTCCTTCAGTGAGGGGGAATTTCTTCACTGGTGGTTACTGTGGGAGGGCCTATGGGTGTTGCCACCCCTGGGCTGGTAGCCTTAGATGTTATAAGAAAGTAGGTATAACGGAGTAAGCCAGCAAGCAGCACCCCTCCACGGCCTGGCTCAGTTCCTGACACAGGCTCTTCCTGCCCTGATTTCCATTTGTGATGGACTGACTATAAGCTGTAAAATGAAATAAACCTTTTTCTTACCAAGTTGCTTTGGGTCACAATGTTTAGTCTGAGCAACAAGGATACAAACTCAGACAGAAGAACAAATACAGAGGCTGGGTGAGCATCTTTCCACTTTAGTCCTTTACAGTCTTGACATGAGTTAGAGGTCCCAACTTCGAGCCTAACACTTTGGCTGACACAGAGTGTCGGAAGATCGTGGTAACTGATGTTCCTCCCTGGAGATTTCCTTCTAGATGGTTCTCCACACCTTCCCCTGTGTCTTCTTTGTACTCTACGTTTCTCTTATTAGAATAATTTTCATGTTTGTTTGTTTTTAAGGTTTATTTTAGTGTGTGTGTGTGTGTGTTGTGTGTATGTGCGTGTGATGGGGGTGCCATAGAGGCCACAGGTATTAGAGCTGGAGTTTTGGGCTGTTATGAGCCGCTGACGTCAATGCTGGAAACAGTACAGGGATCTTCTGCAAGTGAGTACACTCTCCTAACCACTGAGCCATCTTCGAAGTCCCCGTTTCCACATTTTCACCATCTCCAGGCTTCCCCCTGTCTGCCGTTCCTTGGCTGTGGTATTCATTGTTGGATGCCCACAGTGCTGCAGGCAGCTTCTGTGTGCTCAGGGAAGTCTTGTGAACTGCATGTGAGGAATATGCAGGGATACTAGAGAGAGACAATGTCTGAGGCAGATTTATAGAGAGGAACACCTGGAGAAAAGCCTCATGCATCAGTCAGCCTGAGCAAATGGGGTGACTCGATAACCTAATCCCACCAGGTCAGAGGTAAGTAGCTGGATGTGGAAAGACCCTAACATTCAGTCTTGGAGGACAGGGCTCCAAGCACGGATGACTCAGTTCAGAAGCACTCACTCCACAGATGGCATCTCAGAGAAGCCTCATGTGATTTATTGGCCTAGACAGTTGGCACTTGAGCAACCATTTATACCACAACTCCTAAAACTTAACAACAGGAAGCCCTGGTTTCCCTTCAAAGTTTGCAAGGAGACAGTGTGGACAGAGAACTCATGTGTTGGCTCTAGGGAACCCCCAGTTTTCATGCCCAGGTGGAGAAGGGAGGCAGAACAAATGGGCTTGGGAGTCACATTTCATCAACCTGGAAGCTTCCTGCTCTCACTCTGCCAACTCCAGGGGAGCCTGGCATTGCAACCCTCCCGACAGGAACAGAAGATGTTCTAAAGACAGTTGTGCCCTCCTCTTGGCTACCGGAGCTGTAAGAATGTCACATTGGAATCCAGCTGCTGCTCAGGCCAGGCCACATCCCTGAATTGGCCTTCCCCTCTCACAGACACTAGCAAGCCCCTCTATTGGTCTGAGAAGCATTACCTAACTGTCTTTCAGGTATCATAATCTCTCACCTGGAAAGCGAGGTTTATATCAAAGGGGATATTGGACACCATATATCCTGTTCCCACCCCATTTCCTGCATCCTACCTTTCCAGAGAGCCTGGCTGTGGGCTTGAACTGTGAAAGCTTCCCCACCGTCAGAGAGGTACAAGAGGATCATCCCATTTCTGCTACAGGGGTTCTGAGTCCTCTCTTCAGAACCTTGCTTCATTTTCTGGCTTTGGTGCTGGGATCTGAACTCTTGTCAGAGGCTTCCCATGCTGTCTTCTGTCTAGCCACGCTGTGAATAACTCTTCTAATAAACTCTTTACCCCAACATTCTCTCGGTATCCTTCTAGAACCCACATGTGAGATAGTCAAAAAGGCCAACATCATGAGGCTGCTGTCAATCCCAAAGATCCAAGAAGGACCATTGACCCAAATCATGGCTACCCAAATCATAATTAAAGCAAGCAATTAACTAATTAAGGCAAACTTTTTTTTTATTTTTGTACATGGGCTGCCTCCCACTAAGGTGGGGTTCAAGATGTCAACACTGGACATGGGGAAGATAAAGTTTTTATAGCTTAGGTGTAATAATAGGTTTCCAAATGGGAGATTTTGCAGGCAAATAGGCAGGGTTACAGAAGCAGATCATACATAACAAGGTAGTCGTAACAACAGGTGGTCGTAATAACCTTTCAAAACAAAGACCCGTTTGTTGTTTCCTGGAATCGGTGGCACAGAACCATGTGAAGTGGAGGTCACAAAAGGAGCATAGCACAGTCTTTGAGAAGCAGGTTTAATCGTAATCAGGAATGACCTGAGTTTGCCTTGTCTGTTAAGATGGATTTTAAGCCTAAGATGGAGGCAGGCTAGTTCGGCTCTACCAATCTGGGGCTTCAGAGCCACGGAGGCAAAATAAACCTTTCTCTTTTCTTCAAAAGCAGTCTGTATCAGGTGTTTCACTGCAATCCCATGAACCTGAAAAATACAACCAATGACACTCAAGCTACTGCCCAGATCCTCCTGCAACCTTGGGACCTCTTTCTATCACCTCCATCCTCTGATTCCTTGCTTCCAAGGCCCATGACAAATACTGCCCAGCATCTCAAATTTGTTTGCACCACCTCTTCTCTCTCAATCTGATCTCGGCTCCCTTGGTAGAATTAATTCCTCTCTTTATACGTTCCCATTAAACCTCCTTTTTATCTGTCATAATACTTTTTCAAAAAATTGTCTGGTTTGAGTTCAACCGATGCAAATCTGTGAAGCCTCCCCATTGCATGACGGGTCTCTCTTTTGCATGTCATGATTAAGGCCCCTTGGTAAATGGCAATCCTCCCATAATTAGCACATCAGTGGGATGTTCCTGTGTTCTTTGCAACCTAAGGGTTTCTGTATTTAATGACCCTAATTAAAACTCTTAGCATATCAAAGGAATTTTTTTACAAAAACAACAATAATTAGCTTTAGAAATTTCCATGATTTGTTACTTTGTTGAGCTCAATGAGCACTCCACCCCACCCCCATTTCCTACCCTTCCTATTTACAAGTCTTCCAGACAAAGCTTTGAAAATCTAAACCTTCCTCTCTAGTGTGTAGAAATGATATGGGTGATCATTTTCAAACCTTCCCTCTTTATTGCAGTGCCTCTCTCAAGTATCAGAATCTACATATGTTTTAAGGACATCCAACTCAAAGACAACTTATCTGGTGTTTCCTCTCTCCTAGATAACTCTTATAGCTTACCAGAATATGCTAGAGTCTCCATATTTGATGAACGGATGTTTGGATTGACCATCACCTTAACCAGATCTAGAATCACCTAGGAGACACGTCTTAGGGCACATCCATGAGGGAGTTCCTACACTGGATTGATTGATGTGGGCAGTCCCACTCCATGGCCTGGAGTCCTGGATTAAATAAAAAGGGGAAGCAGGACTCCCAGGCTTAACTCTAGCCATGCTTCCTGCGCACTAGCATAGCCTGGAGGGTTCCCTAGACCCATCCCTCTCTGCCCACGGTGTCTCCACATTCCCTGGCCTACCTGGAGTCACAGCTTGTGTAACCATCAAGCCTGATAAGTTCACTGGATCCCTGTCTTCCAATCCTATCCCTGTATCCCCAAGCCTCGTCAAACAGCTTGTGTACCATCCTGGCCAGGTGACTGTTCCAGATCCCAGCCCACATATGCTGGTCCCTTACTCCTAGAAGGCCCAGCTCAGGTTTCAAAACATCCCGGTGAGTGACCAAAACACTGGCCTCCCCTGCCATCCTCAAGCTTCCAGATCTATGTAGGATGTTGCAGGTGGCACAATGACCTAGACAGAGCAGCCAGGCGTCCCACTCCGCTGCTTCTTTGTTACCACTGCATCGTAGTCAACCCCACCCTCTAAGAAAAAAGCCAACACCATCTCCAGCACTGACCAGTAAGCAAAGATGCACTGAAACCACCAAACTAGACCACTCTGTGAGAAAATTAAGTTTTCTGAAGCACTGGCCTAACTCTTCATACCTGATCTGAAATCAACTAAGCTTAGACAACAACAAAAAGAGAATCAAACTTCTTCTCAACAGAGACAGAATGCAATCTCATATCAGACACACAGTCAACGAAAGAAGCCCCACTTCCTGATATGATTTTGTGTTAAGTCTGTGAGTGACGTCTGTACATAGTCCTCAGGATAAATGGCCAAATGAAGAGCCATGCACTGAGCTGTGGAGATGGCTCAGTGAATAAAGTGTTTGCTGTGCAAACACGAAGCCCAAAGTTCAAATCTCCAGAACCCCAGTAAATGTCAGGTGTTGGTGATGGCCTGCCTATAATTCCAGTGCTTGGAAAGCAGAGACAGATCCCTGGAGCAAGATGGTCAGCTAGACTAGCCATATAAGGGAGTGACACTCCACATGAATGAAGATGGTGGAGAGAGATCAAGAAAAGCACCTGACATCAACTTCAGGCCTCCACATGAATACACATGAAGTATACATTCACATATACCCATACATGCATGTACCCACACATATGTGCACACCACACACATAGAAAGCCTAAGAGTAGAAAAGTCATCTATTGAATGCTATAGATACATATGTAAAAACCTGTGCATAAGCAAATGTCAAGGACTTCAAGCAGAAATACCCTGTAAGAGACTGTTCTCTTGGCCCCATGAGTTAAGAGTCCTGGCTAGTCCCTTACTATTGTAAACATAAAGGTTGATATCAGAATCTATTCTCAATGTTTTTAGCATTCATATTCTATAAACACATATGCAGCACTAAATGTAGTTCTTAATGAAAGGGTAGATCAGTTGCTTTCAACAAATCCTGGCTAAAAGGCCAGCACTGGGGCTGGGAATGTTTGCCTGGCGTGCATGACACCGTGGTTTCCATTCTCAGCAGCAGTAAAAGAAAAAGTTTAGTGAAAACATGCCCCAGTGTTTCATGTAACAGATCACAGAGTCAGTGGGGACCTACCTGCACCCCTAAACTGTGAACTCCTTTTGACCCCAGAGCTCTACTTTAATGAACTGAGTCTAAGAAGCTAATTAAGAATGTAAATTAACTATTGGCCACAAGGATACTTATATCACATGTTATTTATAACAGCAGCCTGAATATCTCAAAATAGAAGATTGGTTACAGTTGTTAAAGAAATTATTCTCTCGATAAATATTTGTTGGCATAAAATTAATTCATTAGGTTAAAAATCAAGCTTATAAAGCAATATAATCCCTATATATTTTCTTTGTGTGTCTGTTCAGAGAGAGAAAGATACAATGGGGATCAAATTGAGATTTTAAAGTAACTTCATGAAAAAGAGACAGATGGGAGAGAGAGAAATGATAGACAGACAGACAGACAGATGATCAATGATAGTAGACTGATAGGTGGTAGATAGATGAATGGATGGATAGATAGATGGTGGATAGAGAGGTAGATGATAAATAAACATGTAAAATAGATTTGCTTCTCTTCATCTTAATTTAAATGTCTTTGTATGTATGTATGTGTGTGTGTGTCTGTGTCTGTGTGTCTGTGTGTTTGGCTTTATTTTTCTTTAAGGTGGAGTCTCACTTTGTAGAACAGACTGGTCTGGAACTTACTATGTAGCCCAAGCTGTCCTTGAGTCCATGACAATCCTCCTGTCTCCATCACCCAAGTACCAGGATGACATGATGTGCCACATCTCATAGCTCTAATCTAAATGTTCTCTTTTCCTGTGATTGAGTATTCCAGAAAAAAAGCCATACATTTGCAACAAAAATTTCCTTGATGATGTGGGAGTCCCTGATCTCTGCTATCGTGTGATGCAGCCCAGAGCCTAAGCCACACTGCACTTTCACCCTCCACAGCCTCCTAATCCAGGAAAACAGACGCTGCTTTGAAGAAGGAAACAGGAAGGAAGAGGCTCTGTGTGTGTGAGGCACAGGGGACACAATGGACAGTCCCAAGGTATGTGTGTTATTTGGCAGAGTCTGCAGCGGCCCACAAAGATTACAGGCTGTCAAACTCATCAGGATGAAAAGATCTAGCAAGTAAGAATGAGTTAAACTGGGCTCAGTCAGTACAATGTTTGTCTCCCAAGAACTAGCACCTAAGTTCAGTCTCCAGACTGTATGCAGCAAAACCTGAGATGGTGACCCAGCCCTGGCTTCCTGGCAAGACCCGTGGAAGACCCTGTCTCACAAACCAGAGTCCAGTAAATAATCCCCATCCATGCAACACTAATTAAGCTTAATCTCATACACATGCATGTGTGCACACAAACATACACACATACCACCACCACCATATTTGACACACACATTGATTGATTGATTGATTGATCGATCAATCGATTGGTTGGTTAATTATTTGTTTGTATTTACAGAAGTGGTGGCTCAGCAGTTAATGACACTTGCTGCTGCTCTTACAGAGAACTCTAGTTGGGTTCCCAGTACCCACACCTCACAATAATCTATAATTCTAGCTAAAGAGATCTGACACCCTCTTCCTACCATTGCAGGAACATACATATATGTACCTTACACACACACACACACATGAATAAAATCATCTTTCTTTTAAAAGAAGTAAAGATAATGAAACTGCTTTGGATGATTGGGGGTTTCTGTTGTGTTAATCTCATAATGTTTCCAGTGGCCCTAAGAAGATGCTGCAGCTCAAACACACTTTCTCTTAGCAAACACTTTCCAAAAACAACCCGGGACAACAACTAAACTGAAATCAACACTCTATGAGTTGGGGGCTCTGAGACATGACCTGCCTGGGCAGCTTCTCTTCTGCCATCTATATTCCATATTTAATCAAAACCTGGACATCACAGCTCTCAGCTCATAGGGGTTTAAAGAGCACTTTGATTAATGGATCTGAGTGGTCTCCATCGTTGTCCAACGACAGTGCTGACCTCTATGGTTCACACCCAAGTCACATTGTTCCCTTTTATTACAGAAGCTGAAGGGCATAATGGTTTGCTAGACAGCAGCATAATTTATGAAAAATATAATTTTTAAAGGAACCTCAGAGTCCGTTGCTATTTTAATTTTAAAGAGGCGACACAAATAATTAAATGTCAGGTCATATTGACAGCATCAAATTTAAGAGTATAGATGGCAGACAGCCCCCAGAGTAGTGGAGCATATTAAATCAGATTTATCAGAGCACTGAATCATATTTGGCTTTTGAAATCAAACAGTAGTATCGATTGGGTTAAAAAAATGAGCCACTTTCCCAAAACCTCTCTGCTACAAATCTCATCATACAAACCACGATTCTTTAAAAAATGATCAGGAGAAATGGAGATGAATTCACAAATAAACACTAATTCCTTTTCAGTCCTTTCTTTCTCTTATGCCTCCACTCTCTCACACCAACCTGTTTTAAAGGTTGACTTTCAGGAGTGAATGGGTGCAAACAGACAAGATTCGGGGTCAAGGCACTGGAGGCAGCTTGGTCTGCTTTAGAACAGGTTAACTTGAATACTTACCTAAAATTCACTCATAATTTTGTGCACCTGAGACTCACTTCTCATACAATTTGTGCTGTGCTACGGGTATTTTACACAGCTATTCCACATTAGCAGGAAGTTTTTTGTTTTGTTTTGTGTGATGTGTGTGTCTGTGTGTGTCTGTGTGTGTCTGTGTGTGTCTGTGTCTCTGTGTGTGATCCGTGTATGTCTGTTTGGATGTGCATGTCTAAGTCTGTGTGTGTCTATGTGTGTATCTGTGTGTGTAGTGTATGTATGTGTCCATCTGTGTCTGTGTGAGGGGTGTGTGTATCTGTATGTGTCTTTGTGTGTGTGTCCATGTGTCTGACTGGTGTGTCTGTGTGGTGCATGTGTGTGTTTGTGTATGGTGTGTGTATGTGTCTGTGTGTGGAGGGGGTGTCTGTGTGTGTCTGTGTATGTCTCTGTGTGTCCCCGTGTCTGTATCTGTGTGTGCTGCTCTGCATATGTGTCTGTGTGTGTGTGTGCATCTGTGTGTGTGTGTGTGTGTGTGTGTGTGCAGGTATTTGTGGAATCCAGAAAAGACCATCATATCCTGTAGTTGGAGTTACAGGCAGCAACTTGTCCCCTTGTAGGTGCTAGGAATCAAAGTCAGGTCCCCTGTAAGAGCAGCAGCTCTTTTAACTGCTGCACCATCTCTCTGGCCCAGAAAATGTTTTAAATCTTTTCAAGACAGACATCTTTGGCAGTTCAATGAGAATGGCCTGTGTAGGTTCATATATCTCAATGGTTCCTGTTTGGGGAAGGATTAGGAAGCGTGGCCTTCATGAAGGAGGTGTAGCACTGGGAGTGAACTTTGAGGTTTCAGTGCTAGGCCCAGTGCTCCTGCCTCCAATCCCCACCCCCACCTCAGCCCCAGTCTCCTACTTGTGAATTAGATGCAAGCTCTCAGCTACTGCTTTAGGGCTATGTCTGTTCCCACCATGATGGTCATGGATCTAATCCTCTGGAACCGTGAGTCCCAAATTATATGTTTTCTTGTATAAGTTGTCTTGGTCATGGTGTTTCTTCCCAGCAATAGAAAAGTAAGTAAGACAACATTTTAAAAACCTAACCAATAAATAGTTACTGTGTGCCTAGGAATTGTGCTACATCGCAGAAGTTAGTTATTAGAATATCAATGAGGGAGTTAACAGCCAAGCATGTGTTTTCTCTTTTCTTTTTAAGAAGCTGTGTGTGTGTGTGTGTGTGTGTGTGTGTGTGTGTGTGTGTGGAGTGTGTATGTGTGTGCATGTGTGGTGTGTATGTGTCTGTCTGTGTGTGTATGTGGGGTGTGTGTGCGCATGTGTGTGGGATGTGTGTGTGTATGTGGGGGAGTGTGCATGTCTGTGGGGGTGTGTGCATGTATGGTGTGTGTGTATGTGGGGGGGATGTGTATGTGTGTGGTGTGGGGGGTGTGGAATGTGTGTGTGTGTGTATTTATGGTGTGTATGTGTCTATCTGTGTGTGCATGTGTGGTATGAGGGGATATGTGTGTATGTATAAGGTATGTGCATGTGTGTGTGCATGTGTGGTATGTATGGGGGTGTGTGCATGTGTGGTGTGTATGTATGTGTGGTGTGTGTGTGTGTGTGCATGCATGTGTGTGAGCATGTATGTTTGCACGTGTGAGTGTGTGCACCCATGCCATGGCACAAATCAGAGGACACCTCAGGTGCGGGTCCCCATCTTCCACCTCATTTGAGGTATGTGCTCTCTGTGTTGTTCACTGCTGTGTCCTCCAGGCTCTCTGGCAGGTGATCTGCCAAATGTTCTCCTGGCAATTAGAGGGCTCCTGTCCCACTGCCGCATAGGAGTCCTCTAATTGCCCATCCACACCCAGATTTTACACTGGTTCTGGAGATTCAAACTCAGGTTCTTACGCTCGTGTGGTGAGCACATCACCAACTGAGACATCTCTACAGTCTCTCCTCTTCTTTTATGTTGACTCATTGATGAGTAAGAGAAATGTTTTCCAAGGAACTCTAATAAACAACAATCTCAGGGTGGCCTAGATACAAATTTGTATATATGTATGTATGTGTGTAAATGTGTGCATGTATATATGTGTGCATGTGTGTGTAAGTATAGATGTGCATATGTGTTTGCTTGTATGTGCAGTATACATGTATGTGTATGTATGTGTGTTCATGTGTGTGTGCTTATGTGTGCAGGTCTATGTGTGTGCTTATGTATGCAGATATGTATGTGCTTGTGTGTGTGTGCTTGCATGTGCTTTTGTGTACAAGTGTATATGCATGCATGCATGCATGTGTTTGTGCTTGTGTGTGCAGGTATACATGTATTTATGTGTATATATGTGCTTATATGTTCAGGTGTTCATGTATATATGTGTTTGTGTATTCAGTCTAATTGTATGTGTAGTCTATGAGTGTGTGCTATGTGTTCAGGTATATATGTGTACACATGTGTGTGCATGTGTATATGCTTGTGTGATGTGCATGTACATAAATACATGTTGTTTGGAGGCCAGAGCAATGTTTCAGGTGCCATTCCTCAGAAGTTGCCCATCTTGTTTTTTGAGACAGGTTCTCACTGAGCCTGGAACTCACTGTCTGGGCCAAGCAGGCAGGCTGGTCAATGAGCACAAGGAGCCTCCTGCCTCTGCTTCCCCACTGCAGGGGTTACATGTGTGCTCTACCACCCCTTGATGTTTTTAGTGCTTGCTAGGAATTGAACTCAGGTCCCCGTGTTTGCACAGCAAGCAGCTTACCAGCTCAGGCATCTCTACATTCTTTTATATGAAGGGCAGAGCAGGTGGTAGCTTCAGTTTGGTCCTTAGCCATCTCAGATATTTCTATGTTGCTGTGACACCATATATTTGGGTAATAAATGGTTGACATTCATCTGGTTAGGACAAAGAACAACATGAAAGTTACTGGCTTGGTTTGAATGTCTCCTCACTAAAGTTACAAAGTTCATAAATAGTGTCCTATGGGAGTTGACTCATGGTTTTCTGCTGTCAAGAAAGGCTGGCTTGATTTATGAAATTCCTAGGCAAATGGATGGACCTGGAGGGCATCATCCTGAGTGAGGTAACCCAATCACAAAGGAACTCGCACAATATGTACTCACTGATAAGTGGATATTAGCCCAGAAACTAAGGATACCCAACATATAAGATACAATTTGCGAAACGCATGAAATTCAAGAAGAACGAAGACCAAAGTGTGGACACTTTGCCCCTTCTTAGAAATGGGAACAAAACACCCATGGAAAGAGTTACAGAGACAAAATTTGGAACTGTGACGAAAGGATGGACCATCTAGTGATTGCCATAGCAGGGATCCATCCCATAATCAGCTTCCAAATGCTGACACCATTGCATACACTAGTAAGATTTTGCTGAAAGGACCCAGATATAGCTGTCTCTTGTGAGACTACGCCGGGGCCTAGCAAACACAGACGTGGATGATCACAGTCAGCTATTGGATGGATCACACGGCCCCCAATGGAGGAGCTAGAGAATTTACCCAAGGAGCTAAAGGGAACTGCAACCCTATAGGTGGAACAACAATATGAACTAACCAGTACCCCGGAGCTCTTGTCTCTAGCTGCATATGTATAAAAAGATGGCCTAGTCGGCCATCACGCAAAGAGAGGCCCATTGGACTTGCAAACTTTATATGCCCCAGTACAGGGGAACCCCAGGGCCTAAAAGGGGGAGTGGGTGGGTAGGGGATTGGGAGGGTGGGTATGGGGGACTTTTGGGATAGCATTGAAAATGTAAACGAGGAAAATACCTAATAAGAAAAATGAATTATAAAAAATAAAAAAATAAAAAAAAGAAAGGCTGGCTTGGATGACATCAAGCAGGTGGCCTGAGAGACGCAGGACAGGACAGGCCCCTTCTTCTTAGTGCCTCAGGGTTCTAGTATAGTCCATTGACTTACTGTCTCTCTGAATTCCCAGACTCTGAAGTAAAGAAAGAACTACCGCTGTGAAGGATGCCAGGCTGTTCCCAGACTGGTTAGGGTCACAGCTCTGGCAGCCATAATAGGCCAAGCTTGGTCACCCATTCTCAATGGACCAATTAAAGAAATTGAAAGGCTGGGGGCTTAGAGTTCAGGAATACATGGAGACAGATTGTTCTGATGTAGTAAGAAGTTTATTAGGAGAATTGCTAATGTCACAAACAGACAGGCAGCAACATGCTGGGAGCCCTAATGACATAAGATATATGTGGTAAAGTGGGGGTCCCACCTTACATGTCTCAGAGGAGGGGAGGGTTCTGATACCCCTGATGACTAAAACTCATAATCTATGCTTTTCGGTCAGGCTGTCTTTGAATCCGCTATGAGGGTTAGAGGGTGAAAATCTAGACAAACGGTTACTGTAATACCAGAAAGCAAACTACTGTCGTTTCTGGAATTATCAGAGTTCAGCCAAAATGCAGCTTTATAAAATGGTGTGACCCTGGTTAACAGAAGCAAGCAGAGAAAGGCGATGTATCCAATGTGGCCACGTGGGGAAGAGGAATAAAGAGGTCCAGGGAGCCCTCTGTGGCCAAGTCCACCTTTGAGGTCTTAATGTGAGGCTTAGGTTTGAACAGAGCACAGCAGTCCTGGTGTGCTATCGTCCATCATTGATCTGTCACTGCCTGGGCAGCAGTCTCACCTCTAAGACTGTCTGACAAATTGTCAGAATTGTGTGAAGTCTCTGTCCCCAGGAAACAAGCACTCCCTCTGGCTGACAGCAAGATCCAGCCCTTTCCTTCTTGAAGCATAAGATTCCTAGGGAAATTCCACTGCTGGGGGGTGTGGGGGGTGGGGAGAGTCCACTGTCTCCATTGTTTGACAGACAAATGGAGGAACACAAGGATCTCCTTAGAATATAGTGTTCCCTGGTTGGGTGGCTCAGAAAGACGCTTGTTACCATGGGTGACAGTCTGAGTTCAGTCTACCAATGGTGGAAGGAGAG
The DNA here is from genome assembly GCF_978045245.1 of Mus caroli. Lineage (NCBI taxonomy): Eukaryota > Metazoa > Chordata > Mammalia > Rodentia > Muridae > Mus > Mus caroli. Next base: position 121,914,031 of record NW_028227256.1, read on the forward strand.
AAGCAATTACTACAAGTCCTCTGACCTGAACACATGCACACTCGCGCGTGCGTGCACACACACACACATACACACACACAGCCTCAGGAAAAGATCTTATTCTTTTCATAAAAAGGACCCAATGTTGGGCCAGAGAAATGGCTCCCCGGGTAAAGGTGCTTGCCACAAGTCTCACATCATGAGTTCAATCACAGAGACCTGCATAAGGAAAGGAGAGAATAGACTTGTCCTCTGTTTGTTCTCACCTCATACACCATGGCACACACACACACAAGTAAATAATACATGGTTTGGTGGTGGTGGTGGTGGTGGTGGTGGTGGTGGTGGTGGTGGTGGTGGAGGTGGTGGTGGTGGTGGTGGTGGTAGTGGTGGTGGTGGTGGTGGTGGTGGTGGTGGTGTTTTAAGTAAGGCAAGCACCTGCTGCTGCTGTGGGTGTGGGCTCACTGGCTGACTGTCCTGTGCCCCCCCCAAGGTTACAAAGCTGCACTGACTGAAACCTTGAAGAAATAACAGTGGCAACATCAGAATTTCCCTTCCAAGAAGCAGATATGAAGACACTGACTCACCCAACCTCCTCTGGCTTGCCTTGCTGAGAGCTCTGAGGACCAGGCTGGACTGCAGGACAGAGAATCCAGACTTTGTATTGCAGCTAAATAGCTGCCCTGCTCCACCTCCCCAGTCCCCCAGCCTCATCTGTTAATGAAGGCTTCCATCTGCCTCTTCTTTTAAAAATGTACTTATTAGCATTATTAATTATGCATAATAATGAGTTTCATTGTGACATTTTTCTATTTTTATTAGATATTTTCTTTATTTACATTTCAAATGTTATCCCTTTTCCTGGTTTCCCCTCTGAAAATCCCCTATTCCCCACCCCCACCCCCCACTCCCCAACCCTCCCACTCCCATTCCTGGCCCTGGCATTCCCCTATACTGGGACATAGAGCCTTCACAGGACCTAGGGCCTCTCTTCCCATTGATGACCAACTAGGCCATCCTCTGCTACATATACAGCTAGAGCCACAAGTCCCACCATGTGTTTTCTTTGATTGGTGGTTTAGTTCCAAGGAGCTCTGGGGGATACTGGTTAGTTCATATTGTTGTTCCTCCTATGGGGCTTCAAACCCCTTCAGCTCCTTGGGTACTTTCTCTAGCTCCTCCATTGGGAACCCTGTGCTCCATCCAATGGATGACTGTGAGCATCCACTTCTGTATTTTCCAGGCACTGGCAGAGCCCCTCAGGAGGCAGCTATATCAGGCTCCTGTCAGCAAGCTCTTGTTGGCATCTGCAATAGTGTCTGGGTTTGGTGGTTGTTTATGGGATGGATCCCCAAGTTGGGCAGTCTCTGGATGGTTGTTCCTTCAGTCTCTACTCCAAACTTTGTCTCTGTAACTCCTTCCATGGGTATTTTGTTCCCCCTTCTAAGAAGGATTCTGAGCTTCTGGGCTAATATCCACTTATCAGTGAGTGCATATCATGTGTGTTCTTTTGTGATTGGGTTATCTCACTTAGGATGATATCCTCCAGATCCATCCATTTGTCTAAGAATTTCATAAACTCATTGTTTTTAATAGCTGAGTAGTACTCCATTGTGTAAATGTATCACATTTTCTGTATCCATTCCTCTGTTGAGGGACATCTGGGTTCTTCCCAGCTCCTGGCTATTATAAATAAGGCTGCTATGAACATAGTGGAGCATGTGTCCTTATTACATGTTGGAGCATCTTCTGGGTATATGCCCTGGAGTGGTATTGCTGGATCTTCTGGTATAACTATGTCCAATTTTCTTTTTTAAATGTATTTATTAGCATTATTAATTATGCATAATAACGGGCTTCATTGTGACATTTTCACACATGTACACAATGTACTTTGATTACATCCACCCCGTAACCCCCTCTTATGTCCCTCCCTTCCGGTCCATAATCTTCCTCTCCCCACACAGCCCCCACTCCCCTTCCCCCTGTCTCCTTTTATGGTTTTGTATATGACCCAATGGGTTTAATGAGGGTTGCTTGTAGAACATGAGCACCTTGTCAGAGGCTACACAAACCCCTGAAGAAGTGTCTCCCCTTCACCCAACAGCCAATTAGCTGTCAATAGTTCAGCTAGGGGTGAGATTCCCTGTGATTTAAATGTGACTGTGTGTCTATATTTTCCTTTGCTGAGCCTGGTGACCTTGTCTTTCAATGGCCTGCAGTAGCTATGTAAGATCAGGCAGAAATAATCCTGTTAGAAGCCACAAGGACTCAGACTCTGTTTGCTGTTTTCCAGTGATTTCCCCTATACTTGCTTATCATCCTTACCGAGAAGATATTTCCACCTGAGGCCTCAGAGCAGCAGCAATTATTGTAATGGCATAAAAGTTGATTTCTCAACAAAGCCCCAAACTTTCTGCAAATTTAATTTTAACCATCAGTGTCTCTGAAAAAGCTCTTTTGAGAAAAACCCTGGCTTGTATGCCATCCTAAGACCATGATGAGCCCAGTGTTTGGGAAAAAGACAGGAGAACGTGTGTTCAGTTAAACCCTGTCTGTGGAGACCTGGCAACAGCGACAGCAACTCCTTTGACCACTAGAGGGTAGCAGAGTGCCTCAAACTAAGGCCAGTGAGCCCAAACCCTGTAGTAGGCACAAGGCCCCATGCCTAATCGCTGGTGACACTTTTAAAGAAGACAAGTGAGAGTGGTAAAGTTTTCCTCGTGGAATCATACTCCTCACATTTAAAAGACTATTCTTAATTCAGAGATTATCTTTTCCACTCTTCTGTGATTACGCATATTTCCATGAATGAAGACTTCTTTCACTGTCTATGACTAACATTCTCAAGAAATCAAGTAAATAATGGGAGCCTTCTGATGTTCAGGAATGCAGGAGCAGGCAAGATAGCTCAGTAGGTGAAATGGCTTAGTTGGTAAGTGTGATTGACAGTCCCAGCTGGGTTCCCAGAACTCAAATGCTTTGTGTGCATTTGAGCAAGGAGCCGTCAGCAAGGCAAGTTTCTATAACCAATTTGATCTTCAAAGGCCTGGACAGAAGCACATAAGCAGGAAACCCCAGCTATTCTTTCTTTACCTAGGAACTCACAGGTTACCTTCTTATCCCAGGGATAGATCCTAGAGCATAGGAGGTATAGGCAGACTATAGGAAACCAGAGATGTAGCCTTAGCTGAAGTACCATCTATAGCATAAGCTAATGGACTGCAGAGATATCTATTTGAGGCATGTCCTTGTTTGATGAGTGTGAGTGTCTTTGATTTTGTGAGTGTGTCTTTGTATTTCACATCCTGTCATGTAATTTCACCATGTGAAGGAGGCAGGTCAGATTAGCTGGTGTATGATTCTGAGACCTTAGTGTGAAGCTCTGTTAATGGAATTTCCAGTTGTGTAACTGCTGCTATGGAAATAGGGGCCACGCAAGTCAGATTCAGGGAAATCAAGGCAGTCCTAGCTGATTCAGTTTCAGTCCTGGTCAAAGGCTCTGTTGCCAGGCAGCTGTTCTGTAGTGCCAGGTTAGCGCACTCTGGTGCTGTCAGTTGGGACTTCTGGGCCTGATAAGGAACCAGCTCCCCTTTCCAGTCTCTTCTTACTGGCCTTCTCTCCACAAGCTCCAGCCTGCCTGAAAATGGGGATATAGTCTCCTAGAGTTCAAGGCTTTCCCTCCTAGTAATAGTTCCTTCTAGGGAGGGCTCACAGCCTCTACTCTGGCATCTGTAAAGTCATCTTCCTCACCTTCTTCCCCTAGTGAACTTAGGGTCATGGCCAGTACCACCAAGAAGCCAAGTTCAACTACGAATCCTTACAACTACCAACCTTTAGGAAGACAATTGAAATACTGAAGTTAATAGTAGAAGCAAGAAGAGAAGTTCAATTTGGCTACATTGGGAAGAAGAACAGACATTCAGTCCCCTCTGTCCCCCGTGTATGTGTGTGTCTGCCTCTCTAGCTCTTTCTTTCTTTGTATGTTTTCCTCTCTGTGTATCTCTCTCTGTCTCTCTCTGTCTCTGTCTCTCTGTCTGTCTCTCTCTCTCTCACACACACATACACACACACACACACACAGAGGCCCCATTCATCTTTTAGGTCCTGGGATGAGATTCAAGTTCAAACAGAAAACCAGGAATGTGAACCTTTAAGCAGTCCCAATCAAGAGTGTGGTCCCACCGCTCTCTGGACTTCAGTCTTGACCTGTAAGATGCTCTGACAAGCTGTGAGTCCATTTGTGAGAGACCAGTTCCCCAGCTGGCAGATTGGCCCATTTTCCTTCTCTGGGTATGAGATTCCTACGAACATCCCCATTTCTTTGAGACCCATTGCTTTTGCAGTCTGAGGGTCATATTGAGAGACACAGTGCCTCTTTTGAATATGTCTACTTCCGCCAAGTTGCTTACACTTTTACCATGTTTCTCTAAGCTTAGCCCTCAGGGTCTTTCTCCCGCATATCTCCTTATCCAAGAGTCTGCCTTCTGCGTGGCTTCCCACACCAGAGTAAGAAAACCACAAGTTCTCATTGCGATTCTGCTACTTCAGGATGTTGCGTGCTGTTCATCATGGGTTGTCCTGACAACTTATTTTCCTTTCATCGTAAGCATGATGGGCATCTGATTCCACAGCATGTCTTCGAGGCCGGAAAACAATGTGAATTTCTGCAGCCTGAAACTTAATTCCTGGTAGGAAGGTACCATCTGCTGGATGTTTTTGAAACTGCTCACTCATGCTTTGTGTTGGGAAGTCAAGAGTTGGGGCCAGCTTGCTTGTCCGAATACCACTGGGACAAGCACTTTCTCTGTCTTTGTGTCTGGGTCACCTCACTATATATTATATTTTCCATCCATTTGCCTGCAAAATTTCGTGATTTCAATTTTCCTTACTGTTGTATTTTATAAAAAGGATAAAGAAGCCAGGGATATAATTGGTGCAGGTACAATATGGTATGGAGGAAAGGGGTGCCTCTGTGGGCCCATGCTGAGGCATCCCTTCCCCCTGAGGGACTAGCCACAAGACAGTATAGTATAGAACAGAGTTTATTTACGGCATGGGGAGGGCAGTTAAGGGAGTAGAGACAGAGAAAGGCAGGGAGGGAGAGAGGGAGGGAGGGAGGGAGGGAGGGAGGGAGGGAGGGAGGGAGGGAGGGAGGGAGGGAAAGAGAGACAGAGACAAAGGGGGAGAGGAGTAGAGGCCAGCCATGAACTCGTGGGGAGAAGGGGGTAGGGGAATGTAGAGAAAAGGGACAGACAGAAAGGGAGTAGGAAGAGCAAAAGAGTGAGGAGAGGGCAAGCATCATCTTTTATAGTGAGTCAGGAACACCTGGCTGTTGCCAGGTAACTGGGGCAGAGCCTAGACAAAATGCCAACACTTAGAGCTAAATGAAGTTCCTTTGTGTGTATGTTCCACATCTTCACTATCTATTTATCTGCTGATGGGCATCTAGGCTGGTTGAATTTCCTTGCTATTGTGCATACAATGAAGAAGAATGTACAAGGTTCTCTTCGGGAGAATATGGAGTCTCATGGTATATGCCCCAGAGTGGTGCCTATCAAAGTTTTATTTTGCCACAATGAAACCTAGCAGTGTGTATGTTAATTCAATTTTTTCTAAGATGTATTTTTTGTGTGTATGTATATATGTGTATCTGTGCATGGAACTCACTTTGTAGACCAGGCTTTGATTAGTGACTAAAATGTAGACAGCCTATAGCTGGGAAGAATTGAAATAAGTGGGGCTTGGGGTTCCCTGGCTTGAGGTCTGAGGAGAACCACAAGGAGAAGGAGGAGAGAAGGAAGATGCCATGGGTTAGGTTAGTCATAAAAGAAAAGCCATAGGTACTGGCCAACTGAAGTTAAGAGCAGCCCAGATGGAACACGGCAAACTATAATTTGGGGTTATTAATGGGAAATAGATTCTAATAGCACAGAGGGTGGATATCTGTCCAGCTCTAGTGCTGATTAAGGCTTATTATAATAATAAGAGTTGTGTGTCTTTTATCTGGGAACTGAATGATCAAAGGTGTGATAGAAGCCACTGACTGAGATTAAATATCGTCTACAACAGCTGCCCACATCCAAGGTAGGTCTTCTCAGCTGAATTAACCTAACCTAGTAACTCCCTCACAGGCCTTCCTGGAGAGGCCTGTCTCTTCTGAGAGGCTAGATCCTGTCAAGTGGTCAACCAATATGAACCACCCCAGATTCCATGCTCTATGTAACTTCTGCACTTGACAATAAGAAGAGCAAACCTGCACCAAGCATGCCTGAAGGTTCTGGCAAGGAAGAGCACCACTAAGCCTCTGCCCAAAGGGAAGACCATACTTTCTCAGCTGAAAAGCAGACCTCCCATGAGGCAGTGTCTGTAGGTCAGTCAGTGAGCTCTCACTTAGCTCTGAGTATCTCTCTGGGACAGGACCTGTGAGGGCAGACTCAGAGCGGCAGATCCAGTAAGCACCGGCAGGGTTTAGAATCACAGTTATATGGTAGGGAAGGAGAGGGAGGGGAGGGAGTTGGCAGGAAGACTGGAGACTACTTGAGGGCTCCTTGTGAGTGACATATGTAAGAAAAGACAACAGTATACAAATTAGAAAGGAGGTGGGCACTGTGTAAGTGGCCTCTGAGGCTCACAACTCTCCTGGCCCAAGGCTTTTCAGCTTCTAACCATTCCTATCTCTCTGTTTCACTTCCACTCCAGAATCACTCTAATCATCTCTAGTTCTACTCTTCTCCATATGTCCCTGGCCCAATTCTGTGTTTCCAGACAAAACAACCTGGAAATCCTAATGGGTGCCCTCATGCTGATAACATTAGAATCCCAAGTTCATGCCCACAGCCTCCCTAATAAGTCACATTTCCCTCAGGGCTCCAACTCCTGCCCCCTGCTGCCTGTCCTTGAATTGGGCAGCAAGGGAGACAGGAGATACTTCACTTTCTTAACAAAGGAACCTGCATGACTTAGATGATAGGTGTGGCGTGTCTTCAGTGACTAGGACAGACTAGAGGAGAAGCAGAGTGAAGATGCCAGGCAGAACGCCATCTAAATTCAGCTGTGACAAGCATCTGGGGCCAAGCTGGGATGAAGATGAGTCGGTAGCACTGGGCTGGAATAATTAGTTAATAATCATTTATTGTATAGTATGAATTGCTGTTTTCTGTAATTAAGCAGCATTTATCTGTTTCTCATTGTCAAAGAATAGGAATGCTCTATTTGAACAAGGAGAGACTAGAAAGAGGGTTCAAATAAGAAAGACAAGGAAGAGGAAAGTAAAGGTGTAACCAGGGAGGTATCCCCATCTCTGAATCTGTAGCCTCGCTGGGTAGAGAATTTAGAACAAACTAAGTTTAAGGATCATTTTGTTAAGAATTTGAGAGAAAAACACCTCCAGGCTAGCTTAGAATCCTGGTGGTTGCCAGGAGGAGGGAGATGAAGGAGTCAAATTCATGCCTTTTGAGTTCAACCAAAAAAGTGCAAGGGCACGTGCGTGCGTGCGTGTGTGCGCAAGTGTGTGTGTGAGTGCGCATGACTGTAGGAGAAGGGCTATCGCTCAGAGAAACAGTGAGAAAGCCCCACACTGTCAAGGAAGATACGATGGTTTGAATTAGAATGCCCCCCAAAGGCCCATATGTTTGAACATTTGACCTCCAACAAGGGGAACGGCTCGGAAATGATAAGGAGGTATGGCCTTGTTGGAGGAACTGTGTCATATGGGAGGGTTTTGAAGCTTTAAAAGATGTACCCCATTCCCACTGGCTAGGCCTCTCGCTCGTGTTCTCTGTCTCCCTCTCCCCTACCTGTCCCCTCTCCTTTCTGCACACAGATGCAATGTTACCAGTCAGCTTCCTGCTCCTGCTGCCATGTCTTCTCTGCTACTGCCATATTTCCCACCCGGGATGGACTCTATTCCTCTGAAAGTGCAAGCTAAAGTAAACTTTTTCTTCCTTAAGTTGTATGATGGTTTGAATTAGAATGGCTGCCAGAGGCTCATATTTGAATGTTTGGTTATCCGGGAGTTGCCCTACTTGAGAAGGATTAGGAGGTGTGGCCTTGGCGAAGTAGGTGTGGTCTTGTTGGAGGAAATAGCACACCTCCTCCACAAATGGAGTAGGCTTTAGGTTTTCAAAATCCCAAGCCAGGCCTGGTGTCTCTCTCTTTCTGCTGTTTGCAGATTTGAATGTAGAACTCTCAGCTACTTCTCCAGCACCAGGTCTGTCTGCAGGCTGCCATGCTTCCCACCATGATGGATGAAAATGGACTAAACCTCTGAAACTGTACACAATCCTCAGTTAAGTGATTTCTTTTATAAAAGCTGCCATGGTCATGAAGTCTCTTCACACAGGTAGGACAGTGACTAAAACAACTTTCCTCTGATCATGGTGATTTGTCTCAGCCATGTAAAAGTGACTATCATGGGATACCTTGAACAACACCTTGACCACCAAACTCCACTCCGAGTCTCTACCCCAGCTGCCCCTTTGTCACATGGAATGAAAACACCATGCTGTGAACATGGGATTGTGGGAAGTGAATACTCCTACTGTCTCAGCAGCGAGCCAAGTAAGGGCTGGATCTTCTCTCCCCCAGGAACTCTTCATCCTGGTACTTGCTTGACTACTGGGTGAGCTTCACCATGGACAACAGGGACTTCAAGCTCATCTTGTTATCTTTGCTTTTGTTTTCTTATTAGTTTTGAGACAGGCTCTCCTGTATCTCAGAATGGCCTTGAAATCACTAAGCAGCCAAGGATGACCTTGATTAATTGAATCTAATTTATGTAGTAGTAGTAGTGTGTATGCTTGTGGTTGAGAGAACATGCCACAGAGCACAAAAAGAGTCAGAAGACACTTTGGGGGAATCTGTTCTCTCCTCATGCTGTGTGTTCCAGGGAGCAAACTCAGGCATGCACAGAAAGCGCCTTTATCTGCTGAGCCATCTTGCCAGCCTGGTGATAAGGTTGAACTCCTGGTCCTCCTGCCTCTACCCATCAAGCGATGGAGTTACAGATACATACCATCACATTCAGTTGAAAGCCAAGGGCTGGAATCCATGGCTTCTTGTGTGCTAATAAAAGCAAGTCTTGTCTTCACATGAAGGGACTGGGCAGTAAAAGGCACTTGTCACCGAGCTTAACAAACTGAATTCAGTTCCTGGGGGCCGCATGCTAAAGGGAGAAAACTGACTCCCATGAGTTGTCTTCTAGTCTCCACATGTGTATTGTGGTATGCACATACCCAATACACATACATATATACACACACACATGCACACACACACACACACCACACACCATAAACACACATTCACACACAATAATTAAGAATAAATAAATAAATAGCCTTAGTTGGATGACACATACCTTTAATTTCAATATTCTGAAGACAAAAGCAGGCAGATCTATGAGAGCAAAGATAATCTTGTCTACAAAGCAAAGTTCCAGGCTAGTCAGGGCTGTACGGTGAGAACCTCTCTTTTTCTTAAAGAGAGTGTGGGCAGTTAAATGGCACCATGGGTAAAGGAACCTATTGCTAAGCCTGGTGACAAGTTCAATGCCTGAGACCCACTCAATGGAAGGAAGAATTGACTCCTCAAGTCATCTTCTGACCTCCCACACACATACACACAAAATAATCACATAAGAATAAAGTTTCAAGAATGTGATTGGAGCCGGGCAGTGGTGGTGCCTTTAGTTCCAGGACTTGGGAGGTAGAGGCAGGAGGATTTATGAGTTCAAGGCCAGCCTGGTCTACAGTGTGAGTCCCAGAACAGGCAGAGCTATACAGAGAAAGCCTGTCTAGAAAAAGGAAAAGGAAGAGGAAGAGGAAGAGGAAGAGGAAGAGGAAGAGGAAGAGGAAGAGGAAAAGGAAAAGGAAAAGGAAAAGGAAAAGGAAAAGGAAAAGGAAAAGGAAAAGGAAAAGGAAAAGGAAAAGGAAAAGGAAAAGGAAAAAAAGAATGTGACTGGGTAACCCAAATCAGCCCCAGGGTCCTCACTTATCCCAGGTTTCTGCCCCTCTGTCTGTATCATGCCACTTAAGGCCACTCATTCCCTCAAATTCCAACACCTTGGAAATACATAAATAGGGGATCCTCCTCAGATAAGCCTTTGTCCCAATGCTGCCCAGCCTAAAGCTGACCCTGCACACCCTCACTCTATCAGTCTCCTTGATATAAAATAGGTCATCTTTCTTTATATGTCACCTTCAGGCTCTGGAGCACCCTCTTCTTCATAGGTGTTCTGGAAGTGTTTGCTGGTGTGTGCGGCAGCTACCTTCCAGCTCCCTGCCTTCCCCTCTGGAGTAACTCCGTAGCACAGGCCCTGGAAACCCTCTGGTTTTTTCAATTGCCAGTTTAATTTGCCACCATCTGTCATTCTGTTTGCAGTTCTTGGAGACCTGGCATGTGACTCCTCCCAAGAGCTCAGCAATGGACGGGTCCAACTGCAGCCAGATGCAATCACATATTATCCCCTACAGGGAGAAGGAAGACTGAAGGTGGGAGGCCAGAAGAGGACCTCCAGTCTGCTCCATTTGTACTGATGAGATTTCAGAAATGTGTCTGTGAACATTTAGAGACATTAGTAGCTTCCAGTGCAACAAGCTCCCAGGAAGAAAATCGTCTCTAAGACAGACAAGAGAGCTAAGAGCCTCAGATGCTTGCTGACAAACCTGAGAGCCTGACTTAGATCCCCGGGTCCCACCGTGGAAAGGGACAAACAATCCCTGAAAGTTCTCTGTTGACCTTCACATGTTGACGACACATGTCTCAGTGTGTCTGTGTGTCTGTGTGTCTGTGTGTCTGTGTGACTACGTGCCCGAGCACGTGCACATGTGTACATGTACTTAGTCTTCCTAAATACTCTATGTATTCTTTTGTATGATAATATGTAGTACACCCACAAGTGTCTTTTGCTTTGTTAAAAGAAGAAGCAAGCAACTAAAATTCTTAAGATCAGCTCTGGAGAGGTGGCTCAGTAGTTAAGAGCACTGGCTGCTCTTCTAGGGGAGCTGGGTTTGCTTCCTAACATCCAGATGGCAGCTCACAGCCATCCCTAACTCCAATTCCAGGGGATCCAGTACCAGGGAACCCTATGCCCTCTTCTAACGTCCACAGGAACCAAGCATGCATATGGCACACAGACATGCATTCAGGTAAAACAACCATACACATAAAATAAACAATTATATTTTTATTCTTAAGATCTATAGCATTTTTGTGTGTGTGTGGTTTTTCGAGACAGGGTTTCTCTGTGTAGCCCTGGCTGTCCTGGAACTCACTTTGTAGACCAGGCTGGCCTCAAACTCAGAAATCCGCCTGCCTCTGCCTCCCGAGTGCTGGGATTGAGGTGCTATGTCCCCATTTATCCTAAAAGCAGTAATGATGAAGTCTGTACAGTCGTGTAAAGAAGCTACCACTTTGGGCTGGGAGTTAGTAGAGTGCTTGCCTAACATACTGAAAGCCCTGGGTTCTATTCCTAGCACCACATGGTGATACATGCCTGTAAATCTGGCACACAGGAAGTGAAGACAGGAGAGTAGAGAGTTCAGGGCCACCCTCACTACACAGTGATTTCAAAGCCAGTTTGAGATACATGAGACCCCATCCAAAACAAAAAACAAAAAACATCTAAGCCAAAACAATAACAGAAACTACCTGCCACTATCACATTGTGAAGGAGTAGAGAAGTCTCAAACCAATGCTTTCTGCCTAAAGCATCAACAAACACATTCACGCATCTATATTCCATGTGAATATATCTATGTCTGATGCGCTAGGAATAATGAGAACAGATGCTGGTGTTCTCAAGGACTGCAGCGTCCCTTTAAGAGCTATGCAGATATCTATGTCTAGTTGGTAATTACCAGCACAAGACTATATATACCAACAAGACCAGTCATTACTCCATCAGGCAGAACTTAAGTGGATTCAGGGGGTTATCAGAAAATTTTAAATGGAGAGGACATGAAAGTGAGAATGGGGGTGCTTTGCAGGGAGGAATATCAGTGGTAGTGGTAGAGCTGGGGATGTATGTGTTTAAAATAAATTGTATATAGGCATGAAATGGTCAAACATAAATAAAAGAGAATAGAGACAGAGGGGGGGAGGGAGAGGGAGAGGGAGAGAAAGGGAGAGGGAGGGGGATTGATTTCTAGTAATCCCAACCTTCCTGAACACCACTAGAACCTTGGAATATGGGCAATAAAAGCATCCCAGTTCCACTGCCTCCCAACTGTTGTGCCTCCGGAAGTCACAGACTAATTCTAGCACTGTCTGCTTGCAAGCGTCACGCTGACCACGAAGCCAATGTGGTCTGCTGGGAGCTCCTTTTGCACTAAAGATGTAATTCTGAAAATGAATGCAAACACGGCTGGATTCAAAGCCTGGCATTTCCCAGTCTCTCCTTCCCAAACAACCCAGCCAATGCTGATTTTAATTGTTAATGTCTTGTTCTGTCCCAAATTAATCTGATCAAAGGACTTGTTCCCAGTGTCTCTTATTAACATGGCTTAGTTTGGTTCCTAACCTGGGGCTCTCTGCCAGTTGCCACAAAAGCAGTGTCATGGTTACAGATTGACTCCTGGCTTATGGATTGCTATTGGTTGGGGGTGACAAGGACAGAGGCACAACTTCATGCTGTCACCCACAGTAGCTTAAGAAGTTCCTTCACCATTTTTAAAGTGTATTTTTGTTTATTTTAATGTGCAGTGGACCTCAGGGGGTGATTAGAGGTCAGAGGATGACTTTAAGGAGTCAGTTCTCTCCTTTCATGTGGGTCTCAGGGATAGGATTCAGGTGGTCAGTCGTTGTGTTAGTTGGGGTTCTCTAGAGTAACAAAAATTATATAATGTATATGAAATATATTATTCAGACAGAACTTAATTATGTATAACTTATATATAATTATATATATTCCATATATTCTTGTGATGATTTCTATATGCTTGGCCCAGGGAGTGGCACTATTAGGAGGTATGGCCTTGTCGGAGTAGGTGTGTCACTGTGGGTGAGGGCTTAAGATCCTCATTCCAGCTATCCAGAAGTCAGTATTCTGCTAGCAGCCTTCAGATGAAGATATAGAGCCCTCAGCTCTGCCTGCACCATGCCTACCTGGACACTGCCATATTCCCATCTTGATGATACTGGACTGAACCTCTGAACCTATAAGCTAGTCCAATTAAATGTTGTCTTTTATAAGACTTGCATTGGTCATGGTATCTGTTCACATCAGTAAAACCCCTAACTAAGACAATTCTCTCTACATATAATATATATAAGATATATGGTATATATATATATATATATATAATCTCTCCAGCCTCCTTCCTTTGTATTTTTGTTTTGACCTAGAAAACAAATTAGATTACATATATGGGTATATATATGGCTTTATTAGAATGATTTACAGGCTGTGGTACAGCTAGTCCAACAATGGCTGCCTATGAATGGAAGGTCCATGAATCTAGTACTTGCTCAGTCTATGAGGCTGGATGTCTCAGTTGGTCTTAAGTATATGCTGGAATCCCAAAGAAGAAGGCTCTCATGTCAGTAAAGTAATGAACTTGCTAGTGAGGACAAGCAGGCGAAGTACTAGGCTTCCTTCTTCAACATTCTTACACAGGCCCACCAGAAGGTGTGGTCCAGATCAGACATCTGTCTGGATTAAAGACATGCCTTCTCACTACAAAGATCCAGATTAGAGGTGGGTCTTCCCACTTCAGTTGACTTAATTAACCAAAAATCCCTCACAGGTGTGCCCAGCTATTTGGGGGTTTTCATTCCCTCCAGATGTAGCCAAGCTGACAGCTAAAATATCGATCGCAGTCTTGGTAGCAAGCACCCCTACCCACTCCGCCATCCCATGAGCCCACCTTTTAACATGTATTATTACTGCAACAGAACACCAGAACCCACGCCACGGTGTGCGCTGGGAAATTAGAGGACATCTTTATGGAGTCAGTTTTCTCCTTCCACCTTTACATAGGTTCCAGGCATCAAATTCAAATCAAGAGGCTTAGTCCTTGTCAACCCCTCCCCCCTATAGTCATAGGATCTTAAATATTTGGTCTCCAGTTCTCCAGTTGGTGACGCTGTTTTCAAAGGATTTAGGGGGTGACCTTGATGGAGAAAGGAGGTCACCGAGGGCAATTATTTTTTAATCAAATTTATTTACTCACCTTACATCCCAATATCATACCCCCTCCTCCCATTAATTTTTCATGCAAGTTCTTTCCCCAATTCACCTTCCCCTTCTCTTGAGAAGGGGAAGTAACCCTCTGGGTATCACCCCCAACCTCCTAACAGGCCCCCAAGACCTACACCTCTACCTCCCGAACATCCAGTCCTTGCCAGACTAAATGTATCCTCTACTGAGAGCCATTTCTAGTTCACTCTCTGCGGTTAGGAAGTGAGCTCTCAGCTGCCTGCTCCTGCCACCAAGCCTTCACCCCTCCATCTTGGACTCTAATGCTCTGGAACAGAGAATACAAATAAAGTTTTTCTTCTGTAAGTTGCTTCGGTCACAGTGTTTTATCCGTGGCAAGCATGTTACTGACTGTACATCTGGCTCTCCCTCCCTTAACCCTTTAGGGACCTTGACTCAAATAAAACAGGATGCTTGGGTTTCTATTTTTTTTTTTTTAGAAAACATTTTTTTTTAATTATGTGTATGTATGTGGGTCTGTGTGTGGTTCTATGCACCACAGTGTTGGTGGCAGTGGAGTTGCAAGGAAGTTGTGAGCTATTTGACGTAAGTGCTGGGAATCAAACTTGGATCCTGCACAAGATAGGCATAGAAAGGCAGATTTTGAATCATCTCTTCAGCCTCCTTTGCATCCTTGGTTTTTGACACAGAAAACAAATCCAGTACAAGACAGCGTAGAACAGAGGTGGGAGTGGTATACAGTACTGATTTTAAGCATGCACGTTAGGAGAAAGAAGATACTTAGCAAGAAAAGACACATGTGAGAGCATGGTATAGACTTCTCTAGGAGAGTTGGGCTTCCTTAGCTTGATAATGGCTATATGCAGGATTTGGTGGGGGGGGGGGAGCAAACATACATTGGTCATCCTGTGGTCTGGCTCTTATTGCTTAACGTGATCATCACCTCCAGTGTCATTAATTCTCCTACAATGAGGTCACCCTGTTCTTCTTTGTGAGTGCCTATAACTACATCTTTATCCACTCATCTGTTCGTGTGCGTTTAAGCTGGTTCTATGACCTCACTATTGTGACTAGTGCTGAATTAAACTTGGACTTGTAGGCATCTGGGTAGAAGCTTAGATTTCTTTGGCTGTATCATCAGGTCCCATAGCTGGATCATGCAGCAGTTCCATCTTCAGTGGGATTACTTACCTTTTTATTTGTAGTGTATCTCTCCATGCTTTCCTGTCCTTCAGGGTTCTAATAAGGAGTCCAATGCTATTCTGATGGGCTTTAATTATTTTTTTTACGTATGCATGGAAACTCTCATGGTGTGTGTATGCATGTGTGTGGTGTAGTATATGTGCATGCCCAATGCCATGCATGTGGAGATCAGAGGACAACTTTCAAGAGTTGGTTCTCCCCTTAGGTTTGCATGGTCACTCAGTGCCTTCACTTGCTGAGCAATGCCACCGGCCCATAACGAGTTTATCTTGATAGGTGAGTTGGCATATCCCCTTACTAAAATCTTTGCTTTCTATTTTATCGATCTCAACCATGATGTGTCCTGAAGACACGTAGCTCTTCTCCGGCGGTGTCTACTTGAGGCTCTTTAATGCCTCTTGGGTCTGGAGTGGATGCTTCCTCCAGCTTAGTTCTTATTTTGCATCAGTCCTCTTGGTGAGGCACCTTCATCTGAGATCATGTTCCAGCTATCACTTGGGAAGGGAAGCTGACTACAGAAACAGACTCGATGACTTCATGGCAGTGCTGGCATTATCTCACAGTAGAGGACACCTGGGTGCTTACCCTGTGTCCTCAGAAAGGCTCAAAGGCTGGTTATAAAAAGGGAAGTTTGGGGCTAAGGAGATGGCTCAGGTCTTAAGAGCACTTGCTGCTTCAGAGGACCTAAGTTTGGTTCCCACCAACCACCCATGTTAGGCAGCTCACAACTACATATCACATAGAACCATATATAATAAATATAATATTTGAATTGTATTATGAATGATAATAATACATACATATAATAATAGCCCTATAAAACTACATATGACTCTAGCTCTAGAGCTGTGGTTCTCAACCTGTGGGTTACAACCCCTATGACAACCCACTATTTCTAAAAAAATACTTATATCACAATCCATACAAGTAGCAAAATTACAGTTTTGAAGCAGCAATAAAAATAATTTTATGGTTTGTAGGTCACCATAATATAAGGAACTGCATTAAAGGGTTACAGCATCAGGAAGGTTGAAAGCCCATGATCAAGAGGGATCTGACGATTTCTTCTGACTTCCACGGACACAGGAACTCACAAGGCAAGCTCATGCACAGATGAACACATGAATACACATGAATAAAAATGCATGTGCCTGTTAATACCAGCATTGGCCTGAGGACTGAGAAGGCGGCTGGGGACGTGGCCGGCCAACTACTCTAGCCAAAATGGTGAGCCCTGGTTCAACAAGAGCCTCTGCCTCAAAAGTTGTGGTGGACTCACTTGTGGTGTTGGTAGGGTATGCTGAAGAGGTGGAGGCAGGGAGATCACAAGTTTGAGGCCAGCCTGGGGTACATTTTTGCTAAGCATTGGGATGCAATTCTTTAATCACAGCACTCAAGAGGCAGAAGTAGGAGGCCAGCCTGGTCAACATAACAAGTTTCCAGCCAGCTACATAGGTTTCAAAGGGAGACCCTGGCTTTAAAGATGATTCATGGTGGAGAGCAGAGTCACTTGAAATTGGCTCTTGACCTCCACATTCAAACACAGGTAAATACACACACACACACACACACACACACACACACACACAAAACCATGCATAAAACTTTTAAAAAGGTACAACCTCAGCAGTATTTCTTCCAAGTTAGACTGTAGTATTTCTCCCTTGGGTGTCTTTTTTAGCCATCTCTGCAAGTTGGGGATGGACTTAGTAGCCAGTCTTAGGTCATTCAAACAAGTACAAAGTATGTATGTCCTTCCTGCTGAAGGGGGTTTCAGCATGGGGCTCTACTTTATAATAATATTATCATTTATGTATATCTACATAACCAATTATAAAATAAGTGTCAATAGTTACTATTATCGTTATTATTACATTTGCTTTGCTGACTGGGGGGAGGGGAACATCTGTGGGGATCAGAGGACAGCTTGCAGGAGCAGTATTTGCCTTCTACCCTGTGGATCCCAGGGATTGAATTTTGATTGCCAGCCTTGGTCATCAGGTTTAGTGGTAAGTACCTTTACGGGCTGAGCCATCTCACTGGCTCTGGAATCTACTTTCTAATGGAATCCCCCAGTCAGACACTGACTGCCAACCAGTTAGCAGTTGTCTCTTGTGTTTGTATATTGGGCTTTTTGTATGTTGATCTCTCTGTGCCCCCGGCTCTAGTGATGGGGTATGGAAGGCCTGCCTGCTTGTGTTCACCTTTGCCCCAGGCAGCCTTTCTGCTGCTGCTGGATTTGTGTGATGTTCCTGTTTTGGTTTGGTTTTTTTCACCACTAATTTTGTGCACAAAACTCTGCACAGTCCCTCACCCAGGCAGCAGTAGGTGGCCGTTTCTCTCGAGGTTCTCTGCAGGATGCTGGTGACTAGTCAAGCCTTATTCCTGATTCATCTGCAGAGCCTGACCTGATCCACCTGTCTCTCCAACCGTGGTGCAACAGAACATCTTAAAAGGTTTCCCTTGGGCTAAGCTCAGTGGGTAAAGGCATTTGCCCCAAAGCCTGGTAACCTGCTAGGGTCGGGGCATGTGTGCCACAGTGCACATGTGAAGGTCATAGGGCAGCCTGCAAGACAGTTAGCTTCTCCCAACTTTTTGTGGGTTTAAAGATTGAATCTAAGTCCTCAAGTTTGCTCAGCATGGGACTTTACCTGCTGAGACATCTTGCTGGTACTGTTTGTTTGTTTGTTTGTTCGTTTGTTTTTTTAAACAAGATCTCTCATTGAATCTGAAGTTCCCTGGCTGCACTGGTTGACCAGCAAACCCTTGGGATCATCCTGTCTATGTCTCCCCCAAACTGGGGTTACAAGCATGCATCGCAGTGCCCAGCTTTAACCGCTGTGCTGAAGAGCAAAGCGGGGGCCTTCATACTTGCAATGGCAAGCACTTTCCCTACTGAGCCAGCATCGGAAACATTGCTAATTGATAACTGATGGTTTCCTTCACTCTGAAAACCAAATGTAAACATGTGGAAGTCTGAAAGACAAATTAAGTTGGGATGAATGATGGCACATTCACTTCCGAACATTTTCAACTGCAGATGCCACGCTGTGTCTCCTTGGGGTGTAATCTGATGGCTTACAACCCCCTGTAGTTCATCTATGAGGATGCTACCCATGGAGACTCATAAGCACTTAGCACATATCAGAATGAACATATCTATCCATTGACATTCAGGTGACTGCAGACGGCGGAGCTCAGACGGCGGAGCTATAAAGAGCTTGGATTGTACAAGGCCTCGTTGCCTAAGGGTACTGTGTGTTTTACCAGAGGTGGGATTTCCATGAAAAGGGTACCACACAACGTCTGTTGCCATCCAAGCTTGGAGACAGTTCCAGGGACATAACTGAAGCAAATGCTTCTTGGGGGCAATGTAGGAAGTATTGATTCAACCTCTGTCTGCCCTATGCCCAACGCTGGCCAAGACCTAGATAAAAATTAAGTGGCAGGTAGTCTTTTGCAGGAGAAAAGTGTCTACACACAGAACCTGTCAAAGTGGAAAATAGGATAGGGAAAGCAAATGGGTGTGTGCATGTGTGTTATGCTACAAATATACACACCAGTGTATTTAACGCTAAATTCAGAATTGCCAAAATAGGAAAAAAAAAAAAAAAAAAAAAACACTTGCTCATTGATCTTCCATGTGCAATTATCAAATACTTTTTAAAAACAGTGCCTAGTAACTCGGAATGACTTCAAGTATTTCTGCAGGTTTAGTTAAGGGATTGGAGAGAACTCAACAACGAAGAGTTCCTCCAGCTCTTTTAGTAGGGGTGAGAGGCTGAACCTAATTACAAGTAACAATGTTTCAATGGCATCAAAGCAAGTACATGACGCCCAGGAAACTCAAGGTTAGAGAGCTGCCACTCCCTATGCTAGATGAAGGCCGGGTGCTTCCCCAAGTGGAATTAACATTTTACTAGGCTTACACTAGGAATTCACCCAGCAGAGTCATTCCTTATACAAAGGTGAATTTTCTTTTAATTATTCTTTTCAATTGTGTATTGCATGTGTGGACAACTCGGGGGGCTTAGTTCTCCCCTTCTGCCTGGTTATCAGGGAGGGTCTCTTGAAGGTGTAGCTACGCCACTTCCTCCAGGCTGGCTGACCTATGCTCTGCTCCTGTCTTGATGAGTGGAGCAGAGTGGAGAGTAGTTGCTTGTTGTCAATGTGGGTTCTGGAGATCAGACCAAGACCTTTGCACACACAAGCTCTTAACCACTGAGCCTTCTCTTCAGCCCCGACAAGGCTGATTTTTTTCCCCCAAAAGGAAAAAAAAGACAGCTATACATGTGGCTTTCTTTGTAAACCCCATTTATGAAAAAGAACACTTTCAAACCAGCATCCTTCCAATTTTGTCTTTGTGTGGATGGGGAAAATGAGGGTCTTTTCTGTCTGGTCCTAGTCTAAGCATATGGTTTTTATTTTGTTTTGTTTTTTGTTTCCTGCTCAATATTTTTTATTGCTTAAGTGTGTATTCAAACATTTCAGCTCTAACATGTCAGCATTAAACAATCACAGTCATTATAGAGAACAGAAAGAAAGTGTTGGGAGGGAGTGCTGTGCTTAACCCCGCAATGCCCCCTTGAGCAAAGGCTCTTTGTATCTCAGAACAAACAAAAACGTTTTAATATTAACACACTGCAAGGGGTTGTTTGTGTTGGTCTGGAGAGGTCTAAACCAAATGGAGAGCACAAGAGACAGCTATTCACAGAACTCAGGCTGGAATGTGTAGTTCATAATTCTGCGTAGAATTGGATTTTGTGAGCATAGTATATAGTACTTACAACATTTAGATGAAAACATTCTTCTAAAAATTATGTGTATGTTTGAGCCACAGTGTACATGAGGTCAGAGGACCACTTACACGAGTTGGTTGTCTTCTTCAAACCAGGGCTTAAAATCTAGGTCACCGGGCTGGACACCAAGAGCCTTCACTAGCTGAGCCATCTCGATAGTCCTAAATAGAGTGTGCCTGAGCTGCAGAGATGGCTCAGAAGTTACAATGCACAGGTCCCAAGCACCATGGCATACACCTTAAAACCACCTTTAACACCAGCCACAGGGGCTTTGACACCTCCTCTGGCTTTCGTGGGCACGAGAGTGCACACACACACAAAGTATGTATACATATATACATAAACACACAATCTCTCTTCCTCTCTCTCTCTCTCACACACACACACAAAGTATATATATACATAAACACACAATCTCTCTTCCTCTCTCTCTCTCACACACACACACAAAGTATATATACATAAACAATCTCTCTTCCTCTCTCTCTCTCTCTCTCTCTCTCTCTCTCACACACACACACACACACACACACACACACACACACACACACACACGGAGAACATTCTCTTTTTTTTTGTTTTTTTCGAGACAGGGCTTCTCTGTATAGCCCTGGCTGTTCTGGAACTCACTGTCTGACTCAGAAATCCGCCTGCTTCTGCCTCTCAAGTGCTGGCTGGGATTAAAGGTGTGTGCCACCACTGCCAGGCTAGGGAGAACATTCTTAACAATCTTTAAATTGCAGATGGAAAAATCACATTGCTTTGTTCACTATCATATGTCCAGTAACTGGAAAAGTGTGTCACCTTAGACATTCCAAATGCTAACCAATAAATCTCACTGTGTAACATGATAAGAACCGAAAGAACACTTCCATTTTCACTGAAATTATATACCCTTCAGATAAGAGGAGACAATATTCGGGTAACTGATTTCACTTACTTTTGGTTTGCAGCACAGAGAACAGCAGTGGCAGGCAGATGGGAGGACTAACCTCAGCATCTGGCAGGAGGGACTAAAGCTCAGCAGCTGGCAGAGGCAGGGGAGGGGACTAAGCTCAGCATCTGGCAGGAGGGACTAACCTCAGCAGCTGGCAGAAGGGGGTGACTAACCTCAGCATCTGGCAGAAGGGGGTGACTAACCTCAGCAGCTATAGCTGCCACTCCTACCTCCTGGCATACACTGTGGAAAAAGTAATTTCTTGTGAAATGGGTTGAAGACAAGTAGCTACCCCATCATATAACAGAATCCAAGCCACGGAGACAATGCAGTGGGGTAAGGGTGCTTGCCATCAAACGTGAGGACAAGTTTGAATCCCTAGAGCCCATACAGCCAGATGCAGTAATATCAGTACTGTTAACACTCACTTGGAGTGGTGGGAAACAGAGACAGAAGAGCAACTAGCCCGGAGTGGCAAAGCATAGAAGTCTCAAACAAGGTGAAGAATGAGGACTAACATTTGTGGTTGTCCTCTGACCTCCATGATGACACACATAGACCCTTGCACAGGCCCTCAGACTCATGTACACACACAAGCATGTATACATTATATATACATACACAAAGATGAAAAATAGGGAGTGCCGGAATCCTAACCGTTGAATGAAAAGGCAATGGGCTTACGAACTCATTTCCTACTCAGAGAAAAGCATTTAAGTCCATTTACTCATGCTTCCAGTGCCCCCAAGCAAGGCCAGCTTCAATTTCATGAGAAATAAGTACAAAGAGAGAGAGAGCTGCTCAGACCAAATGTGAATGAGAGCTGTGGTGGTTCAGTGTTCCGACACCAGGATACTATTCAGAATGATGGGTGCCACAGCCTATGAAGCACGCGTGTGTGCACGCCTTCGGTTCTCCTGACTTGACAGGATGCCACCAGCTTCTTCAGGTTCCTGCCTGCCACAATGACATACCTACAACAGCGCCATGGAAACTGTGAGCCAAATACACCTTTCCTTCCTATAACCGTATTCTCCAGGGTATTTTATGACTCTAACAGGAAATGGAATGAAGACAAGAGCTGATATGTTTTCACCTGATAATCTTGAAAAGAATAAAATTTAAGGCAGATTTTAAGTACATAAAGTACCATATACATGACCTATTTAAGAACAGATATAACCCAGAGAATTTCTTTAAAATAGGCTCGAAAGTGATACGTCAGAGATAACCTCTGAACACGGTTCTGCTGTGGCCTCCAAGCTGAGCACAAAGCTTGGACCATGGTAGGGAGTCAGAATAGGCCTTTGGGAGATGGAGATGACTTGGTGAGTAAAAGCACCCACGGTAATACTGTAACCCCACCTTCAAAAAGGGCCAAGTTGAGACGGGAGAACTGTCAGGCGCTGGTTGGCATCCAGCCTAGCTAGGAAAGAGAACCTGGGTCCCAGGTTCAGGAGAAACCCTGTTCAAAATGAGGAGGTACAACATGCTCAGAGGTTACCTAAAGCCTCCTGGCATTCCTGCATCCACACAGGTACAGGTACTCAGACAGACACACAAGCTAAACATCAGGCAAGGTAGAGCTTACTCCTCCAGACACAGACCAAAATGCATACTGGGAAAGAGCCCAGGTCCTCTTCCTGTGCCCTCCAATAAGCCTAGGCCTAAAGTTTCTGACCAGTTTCCTCACAGAGTCAGAGGACATGATTTTTTAAACTTGTCATTCTAGATTACCCTACAACCACCACCACCAAAAAGAGTGTATGTAATTGTAAAGTTCTTTTTAATCTTTTTATATATGTGACTAGTTTGCCTGGAAGTATGTAAGCACACTCCTGCATGTGTTCTGCCCATTCCCCTCAAAGGTCAAAAGAGGGCGCCATGTTCCCTAGAACTGGCTGCTGGCCACCCAGCATGGGTGCTGGGAACTCAAGGAGTGGCTTCTGCAAGAAGACAAGTGTTTAATTGGGCAGAGATGTTACCAGCAGAGAGCAGAAACCCAGAGCGAGGAAGAAATGCACTCTGACTAATGGAACATGCTCATGAAACCCATGATTCAACTTCTTTCACCCTGCCATTCTCATGGAAATAATAAAATTACAAATATCCTGATAGACTTTACATAAGAACTAAGGTTCAGTTCCCAAGTTTGTCTGTGTAGATTTACTGCAACAGACCAGAAGCTCTTTAAGGACATGTAATGGAGGCATTCCTAATTCTACTGTGTTTTGTACATTACATTGTTACTACTGACAGTGCTGATTTAAGTGTTTCAAGATTATAAAACATATCCCATTTGCTGTTCTACAAACTGGAAAATCTTATGCTCACAAGAAATTCTCTACCACACACATGCCAGAGATTTAAAGAAATGCCAACATTTCTCCAGAAACAAAAATCCTATCAAACGTGTAGACAGCCAGTTGAACTCTACTGCACGAAGAAAAACCATCAGGAAGGGTAATTCAATTTTAATTTATTGTCATCACTTTTTCTTCATGATCCAGATATTTGAAAATGCAAAGAAAACCAACTTTTCATGATATGTCAGGGACTGGCACTAAAAAAAAATTCAGACTGCAAATGAGTTATACAAATGAAATATCAAATGGAGATCCAGTTATCAAAATGAAAGCACTCAACATATTAAAAGTTCACAATTATTTGTACAGAGCACATAAAAAAGTCAGCTTGCTATCCAACCGCTGTGCTTTTAAAGAGCTACTGCAGAATCTGAAGAAAATAGACGTATTAGTTAACTTATAAAGAGATCAAAGAGCCTGAAACAAGTAGTAAAAAGAAATTTTTGCCTTTATTAGAATGGCATTAGGCCTTAAATATGCCAATTTTGGTAATCACATTATTGTTTTAATAAGAAACGACTCTACAGAATTGCAATACTGGTCCAACAGTCTTGTCTTTCTTTTAAAGCAAGAAACAGAATGTAAGTAACCAGAAAGCAGGGCAGGCATCGGCTAACCCAGGAGACTAGCTTCTTAGATCCAAGCATTTGCAGAGAGAACCGTTGGGCTGGGGAGGGGTGGAGCAGCTCGAGATAACTGGAACCCAGAGTGTGCGCCAAGTCCCATGAGGCTGCTTGTTGGACTCATCTTTTCCTTGGTCACATTGTTTCCCTCCAATACTATAGTTTTTCTTTGCCTTTTTTTCCTCAAAGTATAAAAAAGTATGAAATATAAACAAGCTCCGGCACTACCCACTCAGCAGTGCCCACTCAGGCATTACAGAGCTCTCTACACACCCACAGAGCCCAGCACACTGGGTAAGTCAATAATATACAAAATATCAGGGCACAGAAAGAACTAAAACCCATTCCTTTTTTGATACACATAAGATTCAAATATTCAACCTAAAGGAAAAGAATCGTCTTGGCTCTCTTCTACATCTGCATGTTGACACACTCATTAAATATTCCTGTATGATCATGTTTGGTTAAAAACCTCAGAACCATCCATTCAGACAAAAACAGGTCATCAGAAAGATTTTTCGTTTCCATCTCCCTAACCCCAATAAACAAGAAGTCAACTTTAGGACATGACTCCAAACACTGGATTGTGACGACAAATGCTAGGTCCAATTTCTTCATAATCCTTTTTGGTGTGGCATACTTGGTAGAACTCAGGCTGAAAAAAACAGAACAATGCATTTGAGAGGTCAAATTCTCCTATTTTCCGACAGTCTATAAAAGAGATACTTTTAAACTCGTGTTAAATATACAATATTTATCAGTTGATTCATGGCTTTTGGACAAAGCTCAGAACTCTAGAAACCAAGATTAAAATCTAGGATAGATAAATCTGCCGGAACTCCAGGGCCATTAATTCACAACCCACCGTTCCCTCGACACCTGTCTCTGGGGGGTTCTGACATGTAGTCTGTTCTGCTGGGCTTTTCCACTTGGGAAATCTAGATTGGGACAGGAATCTGAAGGACAAGAGCCTACACTATCAGCATGTCCGTGCCCTCACTTTTCACCTGGTGCATGACTGCATTCTAAAGGGCAAATCACACATGCACCTAACAATGCAGCCCAACTGCAGAGGACTAAATTAAGAGAGAAAACAATCTTTGCTTGTTTTAAATGGTTTTATATCCAAAGATGCAAATCTAGTAACTTACATAAAAGATTCTGTATTTTAATAGCCCATGCCCTAATACAACTGAAGAAATATTTACTATACTAATTGTATTAGAACATGTTCTAAGGGAGCATGTTTTGGTCTGGAAAGAGGACTCTGGAATAATTCTCTTTATTCTGTTTCAAACATAATATTTTCTATGCAATGAAACCTAACGTTTTCCTTAATATTTTTAGATATTTAAACAGAAATACCAATAACCTTCTGGTGAATACTGTTTCTACACATTTAAAAGAATTTTCCCTATAATAAATGTTAAAATAAAAGTATAATAAGCTCACTCTGAAGTATATTTATATACATACACACACACACACAAACACACACAACTGACACACACAATTTTGAGTTTATTTTTATAAAGTATAAAAGTTTAGAGATAAATTTACGAACCGTGGAAGCCAGCATTGACCCTCCAAACCAGACTGCATACCGCTGCATATGGTGTGTAATAACTTGTACATCAATAGGCTTGGGCTAAAAAGTGACAAAGTAACAGTAAATTCAAGTACCAATTTCTCAATCCATTAAGTTTAAATGCGCATACACAAAAATAATAATTATAAAGTCCAAAGGACAGAACTCAGGACCCGAGATTATCTAGAGTGGCTGTGATGGACCAGCAGATGGAGATGACCACACTTGTCAGTACACACAGCATAGCACCATTATTTGCCCTAGCACACAGGAGTTGAGAGGCTCCAAACACAATGATGCGCGTTTAAAGAAATTGAAATGCTATTACGTTGCTTTGATCTTACAACTTGCACACGTGTATCAAATTATCACACAGTACCCCATAAGTCATGGATAATTAAATACTAAACATATAAATCAAATACATATAAGGAGACATGCATGGGGCAAAACCAGGGCAGACAGAAACTAACTATACTTTTGGCAACTACTTCAGCCACAAACAGAAACAAGTTCACTATACTTTTGGCAACTACCTCAGCCACAACTATTTCAGGAAAACAAGAATGAAGGTTTAAAACTGCTGGTTGAAAAGTCTGGTGAAGCCGGGCGTGGTGGCGCACACCTTTAATCCCAGCACTCGGGAGGCAGAGGCAGGCGGATTTCTGAGTTCGAGGCCAGCCTGGTCTACAAAGTGAGTGCCAGGACAGCCAGGGCTACACAGAGAAACCCTGTCTCGAAAAACCAAAAAAAAAAAAGTCTGGTGAAGCACAGAACAGCTACATGGCCTGACAGACTCCTCTTACGTTTCTGCACATGGGAATACAGAGGTAACAGCTATACACAGGAGAAAACTGGCAGGAAGCCTCTACCAAGTGGTTAAAGTCAATGCAGCCTCTGACAAAACGCAGTAAAACTGACATGAAAATGCTTCTGTGATGTGACTGTCAAAGCACAAACTGCACCCACCCAGAAGGAACACCAAACAGACCCACACCAAGACAAAGTTCAGAAAATACACAGCCTGAACTCTTCAAATATGTCCAGGCTAGGAAACAGTGAGCAAGCAAAGCTTCCTAGAGCTCCTTAACTGGAGAAGAGGCCAGCAAGATGGCTCAGTGGTAAAAGGCATTTGTTATCATCTGAGTTTGCCCACAGGACCCACCCACACGGTAAAAGGATCAAACCAACTCATTCAAGTTATCCTTTGATCTCAACATGGGTGAATGCATGCACACAGGTGCATGTGTATACACACACACCACCCCAAATTATGAGAGAGAGAGAGAGAGAGAGAGAGAGAGAGAGAGAGAGAGAGAAAGAGAAAGAATGTATGTTCCTTGACTGAATAATATAACATTGTTTTTTGTTTTCTTTTGTTTTTAATTTTATTCTGTTTTCCTTTGGCTTGACAGATCATTCTTAAATCAACTGGTGAAATATGTCTCAGGTCAACAGCCACACCTTGTGTTTATAATCAATGTATGAATTCCCCTAAGTCAGAATTTAAACTTTTGTGTGTGTGTGTGAGTGTGTGTGTGTATGGTGTGTGTATGTGTGTCATGGTATGCTTGAAGAGGGCAGAGGATAACACTGAGAGTTGCTTCTTTCCTTTTACCTTTCTATGGATTCCAGGGATCAAACTCAGGTCACTGGGTGTGTACAACAAACATCTCACCAGGCCCTGCTACACAGATTTAAAACTATATCTGTGAAACACAAGTCAGCCTTTCACACAGTGGAGTAATGTGAGTGTCAGGAGAATTGGTTGGTTGAGGAGGAAAGCAAACATAAAAACCTTTTTTGCACAAGCAGTCTGCCTGAGCTGTGACGTTTTGTTATTTCTCAACAGAGTTCAAACCAGAGCAAAGTACCAAGCAACAAACTGCACCCATGATTCTAGGGACAGTGGCTACCTTCCAGCAGGACACCTGGCATGATTGTCTTACTGCTCCTAAGTGAGAGCTGGCAAACCTTCCTGTCCAGAATGCAGTAACAAGGGGGTCTTCCACAATCTCTGTCAAGGGTTGAGAAACTAACCTTCAATCTACCACCGCTCAGCTCCTCGCTTAACTTCAGCCTGGCATCTACAGTTCTCTTCAAATCTCTTTGTAAACGACGTCCAAAGTCCCTGAACATGGTTGAACCACCAGAGAGGACAATGTTCTGTGATGGTAGAAAACAAAAACAAAAAATCCAAAAATTATGATCTTTATTTTAAAAGAGAAGCAATCTAGAGACAAATATATAAGAATTCAATTGTGTCTTTTCTAAGACACAATTCTCTAATATTCAACAATGAACAAGGATAAAGGCTTTAAAATATGCTATTAAATATTAGGAAAAGAAAACTTAAAACTCCAGTTTTTGCTGTAAACACTAACCTTGTAGAGAGGACGCCGGACATCAATGGGGCAATTCTGAATGACTTCATCTACAACTTCTGAGATAGGTTGTGTAAAATCTGGATTAGCAAACTGAAAAATAAGTACATTTTATACATGAGTGTATAGAATTGTTATGTTAACATTGTGTTAGTGTAATGTTCAAGTTAATAACAATCCAGCTCAGGAGTGAAAGGACCCTGGTGGTCAACATACTACAGCTACTGAGGATAGGAGTCAGGCAAGATTCAGTTAACAAAAGAAAGCCATGCCTGTACTATAAGACAGCAGACATACAATAGGAACTTCTGTACACAGCTAAGAGAATACCCGAAGAGGAAAACAACCTGGCAACAGCTGACAAAGATCCAAGGAGCCACACACCATTGGCTCTTCTTCAAAGGTTCCCAAAGGGAACTGTGATCTATATACTTTATGTAAAACTTCACCACAGTGAAAAGGTGCTAGAGAGATGGCTCAACAATGTAAAACATTTGCTGTTCTTGCAGAGGACCTGGGTCTGTTTCCAAAACATACACGCTGGCTCCCTCCTTTAATTCCAGTTCTAGGGGATCCAATGTCCTCTTCTGACCTCCACAAGCAATAGGCACATATGTAGTACACAGACTATGATCTTTATTTTAAAAGAGAAGCAATCTAGAGGCAAATATATGCTTACAAAACACACACATAAAATAAAATCTATAAAAAGGTGAAAATAACCACCAATGGTCCACCAGAAAGATGTTGTACACCTAGTCATTAGAGTCTGCATCTGCAGACTGACTTGCTACCCTCATGTGAACAGGTTACACTCATTTCCACATACACAGGGCAGCAGCACTGTCAATCCAAGTGTGTACTTGTACGTTCCTGGTTGACGCTGAACAGCTTGGTACTAAGTCACACTATAAATTCATGTCCTTTTCAGGCGTTTAGGGCTGGTATTTTCCTGCTATGACTGGTGATCCTGATGATTAAATCCCCATCTAAGGCACAGTGCTGACGTGTAGTACCTGTGTCTAGGAAGAAGACTGGGGGTGTGTGTGTGGGGGGTCCTTACCAACAAAGTGCCAGGTACGTAGCATCTTTCAGACATAGATAGAGGAATGGATGTCAACAATTATTTCAAACAGATGAACACACAGACCAGAGGTATGCAGATAGGATGGAGAAAACTTGACAAGGGACAGAAAACTATCTTTTTTTTTTCTTAGGAGCATTAGTTCAGTATGCAGTACTTTATAATACTCTCAAGAACTATTAACAGATGAAGACAAAGAGTCAGTGATGAATTCAGTATGATACATCACAGCCAAAATAAAGCCATCTCTATCTAATATGTGATGCTCAAAAGCAAACCAACATGCCACATGTTTGTAGACCGCTACATGGAAAGTAGATCCCAACTCTGCATTATAGGGGAATAGAAAACAGAGCTCAGCTTGGCTAGCTCTAGCGAGTCATTTAAAGACAAGCTCAAATGCAGTCAGAGGCAGGCTGACTATAAAAGAAACCAAAACAGAACTTGAGACTACTGTCCATGATGGCATTTGTGACTACATACAATCTTTGTTGGCTTTAGACTGCAAACAGTGAAGAGCCCTTAGTTCTCAAAGCACTGTGGTAATAATAAGCCCATGGTAATACTTTAACTTCAGAACCTGGCACTGGTTTTATTTTGTTTGTTTAAAAAACAAACAAACACTTAATTTCCCCAAATCTAGAAAGTAACAATTTGACAGAAAAATCTTTTTTATTAAACTGATTTCTACAAAACCCTTCCACTGTTAAGCAGAACTAGTAAAGTCTCTTCATTGCCCTTTGTCCTCACTAATATTTACCTAAAACACACACACACACACTTCTATGATATATTGTTAACCTTTCCCATAATCTTGCTCATCTTATCTGTTATACTGTGAACAGAAGGCCAGAGCAGGGCTGGCCGTGCACATCGCAGCTGTGTCTGAATCCTTTGCACGGCACTCCATCTCCTCATGTCTGATTTTACTGAATCAGAATGGTGGCTAGTGGTTAAAGGTGTGTGCTGCTCTTGCAGAGGACCTGAGTTCGGTTCCCAGCCCCTATGTGGGGAAGCTCACAATTGCCTTTAAGTAGCTCCAGGAAGATTGACCATCTAGAAGATACAATTTTGGCCTTGGGAGGTACCTGCATTCAAGTGTACCCACATACATCCATAAATATAAATTTAAAAATTTTAAATATTTGGAGCTGGAGAGGTAGCTCAGCAGTTAAGAGTACTGGCTGTTCTTCCAGGGGAACCCCAGGACCCACAAGCATGACAGCTCACAACCAACTCCAGGTCTGGGTGATCAATGCCCTCTTCTGTTTTCCATGGGCACAAAGCAGGGCAATGGTGCATAGATGTGCATGCAGACAAAACATCCATATACATAAACAATAATTTAATTAAGGAAAAACAAAGTCAGATTAATATAAAGAAGCAACGAATATTTTCTAAAGAACAACAAAACACTATTAAACGGGTTAAAAAAAATTAAAATTTCCTCAAAAATTTAATAAACTCAACAGTGGTTCCCCCAAACTAATTCTTGGCCCTTCCTTCAGCTTCCTTTTAGGTATTAGTCCAATTGTTCCCTGGTCAGGTCTCAGCAGCACACAGCTGTTGAGAATGTTCTAAGAGGCTATTAAAGGAGGATTATTCAGGTAGACTGAGCATATCAAATAAATACAATACCCCATGTCTGTGTCATAGTTAGAAATATATTCATAAATTTAAAGTATAAAATGGCTTTTTTTTTTTTTTTGGTTTTCGAGACAGGGTTTCTCTTTTTTTCAACAGGATGTCTGCATCACAGCCCATCCTCAAGGCTCAGGAAAGGAGCTGGGAAGTTAGGGGAGGGGAAAGAATTATGATCAAAATATATTGTAAAGAAAATCCTTAATAAAAAACAAAAGTCAATCTTCTCATCTTCCATATATTTTATCATCAGTATTCAAATCTTAGATAGGTTAAATATTCAATCATTCATCTAGTCCAAATTAGAAAAATGAATGAATACTTCAATTGACAGGGAAACTAGAACACAGAAGGAATCTTAAAGATTCACTTGGGAAGTAGCACACTTTCTACAAAACACACACACACACACACACACACGCACACACACACAAGCAAGTTCTATTCTGGGAAACTACAATGAACTAACTAAATACACACATCTAATTTTCTCTCACCAAATTAAAACCACTGGGTAAAGAGATTTTTTAATTGAAAAAAGTCTAAAACAGACAACCCAAAGATACAGCTGTTGAGAATGTGCCCACCCTTACACTTAAGTCACCAGTGACTTCAAACAAGAATGACGTTGCTCTATAATGGACCTTTCCCTCAAAGAACTAACTACATCTGGAGGCTTAGAAATTGAGGCAGGGGGAGACAAAGGCATACAGTCCCATAGTCAACCCCAATTCTCTGTAGGAGCCCATCAAATGTTCTCTCCTCAAGACTTCTATTTAATGTATTCTTAAGAACAGACTATTCTTCCGAAAACAGCTTTCTGAGCTATTTTTATCCTCGCTAAAAGTAATCAAAGTACACAGAGGGTGTCAGAAGTCCCCTAAATAAACTGTCACAGAGTAGGTAAGCAGCTCAAGCAGACAGAAGCACTGACTGACTTTGACTCACATGCTAAAGAACTGTGTGTTCAAAGGGAAGACACGGGGACAAGAACAGAAGAGAAGAGGCAGTTATCTTCCATAGCTCAAAGTCAATTCAAAAATGCCTACAACTCAGTGTGTGTCTGTGGGAGGGCACAGGGGGTGGGGGCAATGGATCAAGAATGTAAATCTCTACAACTCCAGCTCTGCTGTTTCGTTTGGTTTGGTGGAGCCTAAGACGGCCTCAAACTCTAGATTCTGTGCCTTAGCTTCCAGAGTGACAAGGTTACCTACCGAGCTGCAGCACCATGAGCAGCTGAGTCCAAGTTTCCAGAGACTCATCTGTTCTGCTCTCTAGTTATTCTGACTGCCACCCTACATTTCCCTTGACAGAATCTAAGTTACTCAAGTTACAGATTCTTCATATCCTTATCCCTCTCACAGCTAAGTATTTACTAAATCATAAAGCCCTCATTTTGTTTCTCCTTTCTCCATGACTGACATTTATTCACCTGAAAATCTGTAACAAACTCATCTGCTTCCAACCCAATTCAAATTATTGTTCTGATACAAAACCACCTTTGTGTGTGTGTGTGTATCTCATATACATTTATTTCCATGTTATATGTCCACACACTATGAATTCTCAAAAATGTAAGGTAGTTACCCGGCCAACTGTTGGGCTGACTTCATATGTTAATCCCTCTGAGAAGTTTCCTGGTTCTTGCGAGCAGACCTGTGCTATTTCTACAAAGTCAATAGCTATGTCCATCTGTTAAAGCAACTACTCTCATTTAACTACTTTTCTTATTCTCTACCCTCAAAAGAATACGGTTAAATAGCCTTTCAGCTTTCAATAGTCAATACTTAATCTGAGACCATGAAAGTCATAGCCAGTACAAAGTGTAAAAAAAAAAGCAATTATCAAAAATAACGGTTCTTGATGCTGAATAAGCACAGCAGGCACTGAATACCAAAATTCTAGTAAAGTTAAATTCTTATTATCAAGTTACCTGAAGAATTAATTATTAAAGATTACCAAGAACATCTATTTTTATTATTTTATGGAAGATTTTGTGTTCATTAGATTCCACACAGTCCTTTTGCAGTAGGGGCAGGGACTTTCTGGAATCTTTCCCAGGGATTAAGCTGTTAAAAACTTGACCGGCTACCTTCTGCCTTGTTCTTCAATACCTTAGCTCTCCCCAGCACATAAAGAGTAAAGAGGCAGGCTATGTACAGATAAGGAGGCTTTAACAGGAGACTCTTCTCAGGTAGGGGTGGGAGTAGGCAGGGGTTGGGTGTAGAGTAGAAATCATTCACTACGGTGCTTTCGGACACTAAAGAAAGTTTCTGAGAGTGATTCTCTCTCAATTTCTTCTGAATTTCTGCTGCATATTTCAAAGTGATCTGTTTAAAACAAAGCAAAACAAAACACACCAACTACCAAGCATTACCTCTGGATGGAAAAAGATCTCGGGTCCCAGGAATCGCTCATAGCCAACATCAATGGAAAACTCTTTCTTTGAGATGGCGTTGACTCCGGTGTACTGTTTGATCCACTTTGACCCATCGGTGTCATACTTGTTAAACTCTTTTACTAAATCCGGGCAGACATAACTGTAGCGTTCCTGAAAACCAAATACATAAAAGTATTTCTTTTTCTCTTGTTTTAGGTCAAGTTTTAGTATATCAAACAATCAAATGAAAAAGATATAATTAAGTAATTTTGAGAGGTGATCTTTTAATACATATTGAATATCATATTGTGTGGTACATACATAATTTCTTTATTTTATTTTATTTTTTTTATTGGGTATTTATTTCATTACATTTCCAATGCTATCCCAAAAGTCCCCCACACGCTCCCCTACCCACTTCCCTACCCACCCACTCCCACTTCTTGGCCCTGTCGTTCCCCTGTACTGAGGCATAAAAAGTTTGCACGACTAATGGGCCTCTCTTTCCACTGATGGCCGACTAGGCCATCTTCTGATACATATGCAGCTAGAGTCACGAGCTCCAAGGGGGTAATGGTTAGTTCATATTGTTATTCCACCTATAGGATTGCAGGTCCCTTTAGCTCCTTGGGTACTTTCTCT
Organism: Mus caroli; assembly: GCF_978045245.1. NCBI lineage: Eukaryota > Metazoa > Chordata > Mammalia > Rodentia > Muridae > Mus > Mus caroli. Next base: position 121,947,818 of record NW_028227256.1, read on the forward strand.
AGCTCCTCCATTGGGGGCCCTGTGATCCATCCAATAGCTGACTGTGAGCATCCACTTCTGTGTTTGCTAGGCTCCGGCATAGTCTCACAACAGACAGCTCTATCTGGGTCCTTTCAGCAAAATCTTGCTAGTGTATGCAATGGTGTCAGTGTTTGGAAGCTGATTATGGGATGGATCCCCGGATATGGCAGTCTCTAGATGGTCCATCCTTTCGTCACAGCTCCAACTTTGTCTCTGTAACTCCTTCCGTGGGTGTTTTGTTCCCAGTTCTAAGAAGGGGCAAAGTGTCCACACTTTGGTCTTCGTTCTTCTTGAGTTTCATGCGTTTAGCAAATTGTATCTTATATCTTGGGTATTCTAAGTTTCTGGGCTAATATCCACTTATCAGTGAGTACATATTGTGTGAATTCCTTTGTGATTGGGTTACCTCACTCAGGATGATGCCCTCCAGGTCCATCCATTTGCCTAGGAATTTCATAAATTCATTCTTTTTAATAGCTGAGTAGTAGTCCATTGTGTAAATGTACCACATTTTCTGTATCCATTCCTCTGTTGAGGGACATCTGGGTTCTTTCCAGCTTCTGGCTATTATAAATAGGGCTGCTATGAACATAGTGGAGCATGTGTCCTTCTTACCGGTTGGACATCTTCTGGATATATGCCCAGGAGAGGTATTGTGGGATCCTCTGGTAGTACTATGTCCAATTTTCTGAGGAACCGCCAGACTGATTTCCAGAGTGGTTGTACAAGCTTGCAATCCCACCAACAATGGAGGAGTGTTCCTCTTTCTCCACATCCTCGCAAGCATCTGCTGTCACCTGAATTTTTGATCTTAGCCATTCTGACTGGTGTGAGGTGGAATCTCAGAGTTGTTTTGATTTGCATTTCCCTGATGATTAAGGATGTTGAACATTTTTTCAGGTGTTTCTCTGCCATCCGGTATTCCTCAGGTGAGAATTCTTTGTTCAGCTCTGAGCCCCATTTTTTAATGGGGTTATTTGATTTTCTAGAGTCCACCTTCTTGAGTTCTTTATATATATTGGATATTAGTCCCCTATCTGATTTAGGATAGGTAAAGATCCTTTCCCAATCTGTTGGTGGTCTTTTTGTCTTATTGATGGTGTCTTTTGCCTTGCAGAAGCTTTGCAACTTTATGAGGTCCCATTTATCAATTCTCGATCTTACAGCACAAGCCACTGCTGTTCTATTCAGGAATTTTTCCCCTGTACCCATATCTTCGAGGCCTTTCCCTACTTTCTCCTCTATAAGTTTCAGTGTCTCTGGTTTTATGTGGAGTTCCTTAATCCATACATAATTTCTTACCCCATCTATCAACACAACTAAAATCTGAAAGACTAAACTTGGTCCAAACTATTTTAATGTTACTTTATAAAATCATGCACAAAAGACTTCAACATCTACTATCTCAGTAACAAAATAGAATGTTCTAGAAAGGACAAAAATAAAAAAGCACAAATACAAAAAGAATACCTATACGAACACAAATTGACACAGATCCTTTATGCCTATTTAGAACAAAACTAATTCTGATCAAGGTAATGAGTAAAGAAGAAATACAGAAATATAAGCAACTCTGCTCTTGCCTGAAAGATTGAATTAACATCCATGATTACCTGACTGTATCCCACTGCTTCTATCTATCCCTCCATCAATTGTTGAGAAATATGCACAATATCCTGTAATTCTGAATACCAAGGACATTTTCCAAGTAGCCACAAATATTATCACAGAGAACAACAACAACAACAAAATATAGAAAGCCGTCTTGATGTGGCATTATGGTGTTTCACACCTTTAATCTAGAGCACTGGGGAGGCACAGGCAGGAGGATCTTCTGTAAGTGGGAGGCCAGCCAGCACTATATAGTGAGACCCTGTTTCAATCCCCCTGCAAAAGGGAAGACTTGTATGAAAAAAAGGACAATCTCAGTACCTTACACACTGTCTTAGTTAGGGCTTTACTGCTGTGAACAGACATCATGACCAAGGAAATCTTATAAGGACAGCATTTTATTTTACAGGTTCAGAGGTTCAGTCCATTATTATCAAAGCAGGAGCATGGCAGGATCCAGGCAGGCATGGTGCAGGAGGAGCTAAGAGTTCTACATCTTCATCTGAAGGCTCTAGCAGAAGACTGTCTTACAGGCAGCTAGGACGAGGGTCTTAAAGCCCACAATAACAGTGACTCACTTACTCCAACAAGGCTACACCTTCTAATAGTGCCACTGCCTGGGCCAAGCATATACAAACCATCACACACATCTATCTCCAAATCTTGGAGATGGAAATTTCATTAGAGAAGTTTTTTTTCAAAGATCTTCAGCATGAGCAGTCTTCCTTGGAATAAATCTATATTCTCAGTACTCTTTTGCTTGCTTGCTTTGTTTTAATGCCATGGATTTGCCAAAGAAATTAAAAAATAATAGTGTTGATTAAATTTTTATGCGTTTGGAGGGGTTTTGTTGTTGTTGTTTTTATGAGATCGAGAATCTCTCTATAGCATTGCTAACCTAGCTCTTGATATGTAAACTAAGCTGTCCTCAAACTTAGAGCTCTGCCTGTCTCTGTTCCTAAGTGCTAGGATTAAAGGTATGAGCCTGGCTTCGTACATTTAGTTTTAGGTTATCAACTTGATATAAGGTTCAGAAACCATTTAGTAGTCTCTTTACTATACAGGAAGTAGTCAAGGCATCTTCATGGCTAAGCTTGAAAGAACAAAGACATCTCCATAAATGTCGTACAAAGAGATGCAAATAAATGACTTATTTTTGCAAAGGCAGATTTACATATTCAAAGCATGAGAAATACCGAAAATTTTCATCTTTGTTGATAACAAATTCTAAAAGCTAAACAAAAAGAATAAGGAAATAGTTTTTCTGCATGTATGACACAAATGATATAAGAAAGAACATATATTGTCAAAACCTAATCAAATACCTCACATACCCATCACAGTTTCTGTCATGTTCCACATCACTGAGTAATGTCCTGCATCTATACTGCAGAGCTCAACAAGCCAATTACATCAAAACAATTTTAGTAACCAAAAACTATTAGGATTAAAATAAGGACCTCAGAGTAAACTGAGATGTAATAATTTCTGGGTAAAATAAATCTTTATTTTTAATAAAAGGAGTAATCACAAAAGTGTATGTTTAACACTCGTATGCTACCCTCTCAAGTTGAGAGAATTGATAGAATATGCAAAGGGCAGGTGACCATCAACCATTTATTTGTGAGAAATCTACAGAAAACAACTTAGAGGGATTGCTTTGATGAGAGCATGTAGGTAAGGAGCAGTCCTGCCATCCCAGTTAAGTAGTGACTCATCTCCAGCTGACCCAGTGTGTGTAGCTTACCTTCACTGCTTTCGCAGTTTCCAAGGACTGCTCAGGAGGGATTCCTACTTCTCGGTCTCGCAGCAGTTGCTGAATAAAATATGTTATATCTCTTCCTGCGATTGGAATGTGTTTAATACAGCTGCCGATAACATATCCTTCAGCCTACATACAAGGAGAAAAAAGTGTCAAATTTACGTTAGTGTCCCAAGATAGTAAGCTGCTTAGTGGGGCACGTGCTTGCTCCAGGTCCTGAAAACTAGAGTTTAATCCCTATAACCTACATAAAGGTGCAGGGAGAAAACCAGCCCCACTTACATGCCCAGGCAGCACGAGCATTCTCACCTCATTCCTGTATAATAATTTTTAAAACTTGTATTTCTAAAACTTAATAGATTAGAAAAATTAAGATCCATTTCTTAGCCAGTTGTGACAAGATACCTAAAGTCCCAGCATCTACAAGGCTGTGGCAGGATTCAAGGTGTCTTCATCTACTATTGCCTCCAGACAGTGTCTCTGACTGAACCAGAAACTTGCTGTTTTTAGCTAGGCCACTGGGTTCTTGAAACTACACCATGTCTCTGCTTCCACCTGCTTTTCACGTGGGTACTAGAGATCTGAACACAGGTCTTCATACAGAAGAGAACAAACTCTCTCACCCACCAAGTCTTTATCAGCCCACAACAATTATTTTAGATACCACAAAGGGGAAAAAAAGAGTTATCAAGTAAATTATACAAAGCTACTAAATGCTAGGTACATCCTAATATGATATTAAAGACACCTAAAGGCTAAACAAAAGGGGATATATCCACACAGTCAACTGAGACTTGCAATATAAAGAAGCATATATACTATAACATGGACAATTTCAAAAACATAAGTGAACACAGCCTGTCTTAAAGACCAGAGTATATAATTCCTTTTCTATGAAGTTGCTGGACAGGTAAACTATTCACACAGAAAGCCTGTGGCTGACAGATATCATGTACACCATATTTGGAAGCTGTCATTTGCTACTTGAGCCCACTAAGAACTTTTACTCTTGTGTGCCCTTCCTTATTTTCCTCCTACATGGCCCATGATGCCAGGTGAGACTGTCACCACAGATTATTCTGCCCCTTTCCTAGGGCTTTAAGTGAAATCAAATCTGGGGTTGATCATGCCTTATGTACTGTGTGAGGTCCACAACACTGTTCTCAACTCTGTGACCTTTACCGGTTACAAACATAGCTATGATTTGGGGGAACAGTATAAGGAGTTAGCATTGGCCTCCTTTTAACACTGTTGATGCTCTTAAGATCTTCGAGATCCTCATGCAGTCAGTGGTGGTGGTAGCCCAGAAAGAGCTTCCAGTCTTGTAAAGGTCCCATCAGTTCCGATCATTTACCTCTGCTATACTATTTCACATCCTCTTTAGCAATTTTCTGTACTCACCACAGGAATGACATGAGTGACTCCGTCTCCACTGTCTATTACTGTACCCGTCAGCGTCCGCTCTCCTACTTGTCTTGAGGTCCAGGATGCAGCTAAGGCAAGAACAGCCTAAAAGGTAAGACAGACAAAAAATAACCTGTTAAAGAGTTACTAGGGGTGAAAGTCTACAGAAGTAAGCTGTAATGACACTACACACTTTCTACAGTTCATGGGCCTCTTACTGCATCAGGACACTTAGAAAGTTCCGAGTTTAAAAGGAACGCTCTCTTCCTAGAGCCACAAGCAAGAGTGACACAAACATGTATGTAACATGTACAGCACTACCTTGCCCAAGCTTAAATACCAGACTACCACAAACTACCAGGATATCCTGCCATCACCATGAGCTAGCAAGCACTACTCTTAAAAACTCGGAACTCAGAAGTTCCTAAATGGAATCTGCAGTTAGCACTGTATACAAGTACCTTAACTGGAAAGGCCAGACACACTTCCAGACACCGTGAGTTAACTAGAAAACCAGTAGCACACAATACCACTTTCCTACCAAGAATCTCATGATGGCTGACACAAAACAACTCTTTCCAGGATGGGGGTGGGGATGGGGGTGAGGTGGGGAAGGGGATGGGGGTAACTCTTGTAAACTGAGTATCATTTTTTTTAAAAAAGATAATTTCTTAAAATCAAAATATATGAGTAGTTACTAAAAACAGATGATAAAACTAACTTTGCCTACTTACAATGTAACAATAAAAGGAACCAAGAGGTATTTAGTCCACTACCCTCCTTAAAAAAACAAAATAAAAAAAAAAAAAAAAACCAAAAAACCTCCCAGCAATCATGTGGCTTCAAACTCTTGAGATTGCAGCCATGGCTCATCACCCAACAACAACAAAATCATTTCAATAATACAATGACTGCTTACCACCACACAATAAATTTAAAGGTTTAACAATGAAGAGTTTCACATAATATTAAAAGAAAAAAAAAGAAAATTTTGAGATTTCATTTTGAAATATACTCTTTTGGTAAAAACTGTCTTGTGATGATTTTCTAACAAGTCTTTTATAAACAATTAGGAACCCAAACTAGAATATGTATATATTAATATACCAACCAGGTTACAGAAATCTTACTGACTTTTGCACACCAAAGAAAGGGAAAATACTAAATGAGCGACGAGAAGCACCGAGAAGTCAGGCAAAGCACAGCCCTACCGTGTCTAAATTGTCACCTCAGGAAAGCATGGTATGATTCAAATTATGCTAAAGCTTTCTAGGAAAAGAGATATGCATGGTTTAGGAGAAAATTAAGCCTGGATAAAATGTAAAAGGCAAGCTTAAATAAGCATAAGCCACTTACCTGCACAGCAATGTACAAGCCTGGAACATTGAAGGACTCAAACATTATTTCAGCAGTATATTCCCTGTTTTCTGGAGTATTCAATGGAGGTTCCGTCTATTGAATTGAATGGTATTTTAAATAGACAATATCAGATCACTTCAAACTTTATAGGCAATTTCTAAAGGGGAACTAATTTATAAAATAATTTGAAAGGCACTAAATTTATAGGTAGAAAGACACAAAGACTACAGGAAGACCATAGAGAGTAAAAACAGACCTACACATATACAAAAATAACATATTCTCAGTGTCTGTATGTTTCTTCCCCTTTTGCTCTGGTTCTTCCCCATTTGTTTTGCCCATGCTGGCTGGTTTATGTTTTCAGATGTTTGTTTGTTATTCTAATGAGATAGAAATGAAAGGGTATGGATTTGGGTGGGAAAGTTAGAAAGATCTTCGAGGAACTGGGAGAAAGGAACTGTAATCAGAACACATTTATTATAATTTTTAGTATAATTGAAAATTTTATTTTCAATTAAAAAACTGAATTGTTCAATATCATTACAAGTCACCACCAGGAAAACACAAACTAAGACCAAATCAAGAACCATAATGACTAAAATTAAAAGAGATTAACAGGCTAGAATGCAGGAGCAATTCGATTACAATGCTGGATGAAGAGTCACCCTAGGCCAGAGTTCTATACCAGTTGAGTGTCTGCCCTGCAGCAGAGCAAATCCACAAAAGAGATGAGATTCAGTGTCTATAAGGACAGGAATGTTCAAAGAGCCAGACTGTCATGGCGTAAATTTTACTATAGCACATCTTATATGAATTCATCAGTGTAAAAACCAACTACAGGCAAGATTAATCTCACTTGTAAACAAAAATTTAAAATAGAATGACTCACTGGTTGCCTCTAGGAGATGAGGAGCATAAATTAACTAGAAAAGGTATTGATAATGTGTTATTTACACAACTACAGCTGTTAAAACTAAAGGCGGGCCAATCACCTAATTCTGAAAAACTACTTTACAGAAACACATCTATACTTACTGACTACATTAAGTATGGTCTATGGCTATTTCCACTCTACAGTAGAGCTGGATAGCTGTAACAAAACCTGCTATGCTCTCATTTGGTTTCTTTAGTATCCATCCATCTGTCTGTCTGCCTACGTAGGTAGCTATCTAAACTATCACATCTATCTACCTACCTACCACTATCTGGCCCTTTTTCTTTTGCCACACCTGGTCAAAATCTATAGAATGATTTAGCTTGGTGATTTTTTTATAATAAACTTTATATGAAAAAGAATATAAACAAATAATGAACTGTTTGATGATGGACATACTAAATGTTTAAGCATGAATTGATTCTCATCTGTATATTGCTCATTTTGATGTGATTCAAAAACAAAACAGGAGCCGGGCGTGGTGGCGCATGCCTTTAATCCCAGCACTCGGGAGGCAGAGGCAGGCGGATTTCTGAGTTCGAGGCCAGCCTGGTCTACAAAGTGAGTGCCAGGACAGCCAGGGCTACACAGAGAAACCCTGTCTCAAAAACCAAAAAAAAAAAAAAAAAAAAAAAAAAAAAACAAAACAGATTAACAGATGGATAAACCAATGCATGTCAAAACAATTGGCTAAATGTAATTATACTGAAATGCTAATTATTGCACTTAGGTTATAGGCATAGAGGTGTCCACAGTTATGTTCTTTTCACTACAAATAAAGTCCAGCTACAAATAGTATTCACAAAGCACCACAATGAAACACTGAACACTGGATTAGCAAAACTTTAAAAAAAAAAAGACATAAAATATGACAGTCATTTTATGTTGTGAGATGATAAAAGGGGGAAAAAAGGAAATGTTCACTTATTCTACTAGGAAGTTAGAAGTCCTTATCAAATCGTTTTAAAAAACAAGTAAGAGAAGCTGCTTCCCAGAGATGCCCTATCTCACTAGGCACAGGCTCAGAAGCAATAGAGCCAAACAACTGTGGATGTTAGCCTCAGAAACTGAGCTGAAAGCAAACTTTCTTCCCTCACATTATTTTGTCAGTGACAGAACAAAACAAGTATTTTCAGGTGATAGCGTAATGATTACATATTAATTACCAAAAGCATTTACAAGATTACACTTTAATGCTTGGCCACATTGTTACTCTACCTGCAGCCAGTCGGTCTTAAGAATGACCTATAGTTTTATGTAACAAAGTCTTTCAGACAAGACAACTTAAATGATTAAATATGCTTGCTGATTACACCAGAAACATTAAAATGTTCCTCAAAAATTTTCCTAGTAGGCTAGGCATCAAGGCACAGGCCTGATAACCCAGCATTTGGGAATGATACTGAGTTTAAAACCATCCTGAGCTTACAAATCCCATCTAGAAAGAGGGGGAGTCTCCAATAAATTATAATGTGTACTTACCAAAAGAAAGTAATGATCTTCAGGTTCTGCCCTTAAATATTTAAAAATCACTTGCTCCATAAACCTTTCCATTAAGTCCCAGTCTTCAACTATACCATGGCGAATTGGCCACTATAAAACAAAATTCAGAAATTAAGTCTTATTAATGTTAAAAATTTGAACCAGAGACTATTAGCTCATTAGTAGATACTAGAAAAAGATGTATTTCTTTATAACACAAGGTCATCCTGAGGCTATACATGCTTAAATACAAATGTACATACTTTTAGAGAAATGAAATTATTTTTACAATATATATCCAGGTGGTTGAAACGTAAAATGAATATTGTCAAAAATGTTAAACTTTATCCTAATTTTCTTAATCTTTAATTATTAGCTTGTTAACTGGTATCTGTTGTATATCTAACACAGTACACACTTGGTATCTGATATGGTAACACACACATACTGTGTTAGCTACTAAGGAGGCTGAAACAGGAGGACTGCCTGAGCTCACAACTTTGAGAGTACTCTGGGCAACAGTGAAATGTCACCTCAAAATAATAATAGTAGCAAATCAGTAAATAAAAACATTGTTAAATATATAATATTTAATACTAGAATAATAATTAAGGATTTAGGATTTACTTTAGAAAGCTAAATAGGTTTGTGTTGAATCAAGGAATTCTAGGTTATTAGTCAATCCACATCTGTGAGGCTTAGAATTCACAAGGATACACAGGATACACACCACACCATGTGCTAGCCTAGCCTACATCTGGTTTTCAACATCAGTGTGTGCTGCACTACTTCATGACACTGTTTCTTTGAAAAATTGGGTTGCCAGCTGTTGCTATATAAAAACCAAATATTGCACACATACTCCCAAATCCACTTTTAAAGCAAAGCAAAGCAAAGAATGAGAGGGAAGGGAAGGGAAGGGAAGGGAAGGGAGGGAAGGGAAGGGAAGGGAAGGGAAGGGAAGGGAAGGGAAGGGAAGGGAAGGGAAGGGAAGGGATGGGAAGGGAAGGGAAGGGAAGGGAAATAGCAATCTCTAGTTCAATCCACTGTTAACAGCCGTATCAGGCCAAGCACACCAATGGGAACTGTTAACCATGAGGGAAAAGTAATTTCCTTCAAATTAAGCTGCCTTTTTTTGTGGCTGCTATAGTACTTGAATCTTGCTAGCTATCTACTTAATAAACAACTGTCACATACACTCTTTTTCAAAATCTAGGTGTCACTGTAAATGTTAATGACATTTTATAAAAGGCACCAAGAAAGCTCCCGATTCTCTGTGACAGATTACCTTTCACACATTCAACACCTAATCAGCAATGAAGGGATAACTTAGCCACAGTGTTGTCCTGAGCACCCTTGGCTGCAATACTTCAGAAGGCATGTGTGATGGTTTCCATATGCCTGAATAGGTGTGGCCTTGTTGGAGGATGTGCATTACATAGTGACACATGTTGAAGAGCTTTGAGGGCTCCTAGTGCTCACGCTCCACACAGTTTGGAATCAGTGCTGCCTCCTAGCTACCTGTGGAACAGTCTCCTCCTGGTTCCCTTCAGATCAAGATTCTGTAGAACTCTTGGCTCCTCCAGTACCATGTCTACCTGTATGCTGCCATGCTTCCCACAATGATGATAATGGACTGAACCTCTGAAACTGTACACCAGTTAAATGTTTGTCTTTATAAGAGTTGCTTTGGTCATGGAGTCTCTTTATAGCAATAGAAACCCGACCTAAGACAGCATGTCATTGTGTTTTGCAAAAGAACTTCCCCTTGTCTAGTCCATTTACACTAACCACTCTGCTCATGTGACACTCCATAGTGTTATTCTTCTGACCACACCAATATCTCAGCGTTCCCTAGGCAGCCTTCCCTTGAGCAGCAGGTAATGCCTAATATCTTTTACAGATTAAGGAAACTCAAGAGAGAAACTGAATCTACTTCACCAAATCTGTAAACTTCTATAATGTTAGTAATATTCCCTGTATTTATGTATACATGGTTGTCTCTCTGTGTGTTATGTACATGTGAATGCAGGTGCCTGAGAGTTCAGAAATAAAGTGTCTTATCCCCCAGGGCTGGAGTGCCAGACAGTTATGAGCAGAAGGCCCTATTGAAAGAACTGTGAGCATTCATAGCCATGGGCCCATTTCTCTAGCTTCCACTTCATCCAATCTGTCATCTAGAATACACTCCTCCAGCTTTCTCCAAGGCGGTGTTATGTACCCCTTTCAGTATTCTAAGCAGAATTTAGCAGTAAATGTCTCTTCCATCTTACTTCTGCCTCTTATCCTTTCATCTCTCCCTCTCTAAGTCAAGATATAGTATCCCATCTGTTACTCTTTCTTGATCTACCATTCACAAAGCTACATTCATCCAGCTCCACTCTACTTCTAAAACAGTGCCTCAGCAGATATCTTATAGGATGTTCCATGTAGAGTGCCTCTGTTCCTCTCCACTCAAGCCTAATTAGTGCGCCTCCCAGGCTTCTCTCCTGCTGTAGACTCCCCTAGGTGACAACATTCACTGCCCAAAGTAACTGATACCTTCCTTATCTCTTCCTTATCCATCTTGTTTCTGAACTCCAAAGCCTGCACACTAGACTGTCTGGCAACAGGTGAGCTGGCTCATAGGTACTTCAAATATACTATGTACTCTCAAAAAAATAAACGTTAGCATACTTCTAATGTAGATTCTTACATTTCTATGCCAACAATAAAAAATAAACAAGAAATGGTGGATCATGGCAAATGTACACTAAAAATGCAATCAAAAGATCAGAATACAGGAAATTTAATAGACAGCTGATTTTCCCTCTTAAGTAAATAACCAAGAAATAAGGATAAAATACATACACAGAAAGAAGGAAGTATAGGGCAGAAGACTCATGAGACTTAACTACTAAATCCAGTGGAAAGTCCTTATTTTAACCATGACCCAAACATTTACCAATTAGAAATTACTCAGGAGAAATGTATTAAACTCTAACTAAAACCATGAGTTGCTGGTAACAGGCAAGTACTTTTAAATGACTAGAAAATAATAGGGGAATGAAATAACAACGTAAGGTTAGTTACGCGTTGTAATTGCCAAAGCTGAGTGAAAGGGAAGTGTGGGGTCAATATATTTTTCTTCTATTTTTATTGATTTACTTTACTGTTGTTTTGAGACAAGTCTCACTATGCAGCTCTGACTGGCCTGGTAACTGCTATACACAACTAGAATGGCCTCAAACTCACAAAGATCCTGCCTCTGCCTCTGCCTCTGCCTCTGCCTCTGCCTCTGCCTCTGGCTCCCAAGGGCTGGGATTAAAGGTGTGCACCACACACAGCTCTTTCCTCTACTTTTAGCTTTGAATTTTTCTGTAACATTTTAATGTACACATGGGAATGACCACACATACACATACCCCTTTCAACTCTTTATCCCTACCAGCATTTACCTTAGTCCAACAGCTCTCAGCCTGTGAATTATGAACCCTTAGGGGGTTGAATATCAGCTAGCCTGCATATCAGGTATTTACATTATAATTCATAACTGTAGCAACAAAATATATGGTTGGGAATCATCACAACATGAGGAACTACTATATTAAAGGGCATATTAAAGGGTATTAAAATGTTTGGAAGGCTTAGCATTAAGAAGGTTGAAAACTTCTGCCTTGGCCCAAGTCACAAACATCCCTTGCCATACATCATTACTTCAGAAATATACATGCCTCCCTCAAATAATTACACTTCACTATTTGAGTACTACAACCATTCCTTTATAGCCATCTTCTAAACAAGGTCTATACTAACCCTGAAGTACTAATAGCTCTATTGCATCCATAAATAACTAAATTACAGAAAGTTAAGCCATAGAATAATACCACAAAGCTAAAAAGAAGCACAGCCAAAATTCAAATCCAAATAGAACTTAGGAACACTGTTGATCAAGTATACCCATGAATGTTACCTGTGGGTGGAACTGGCTCTCATGAAGCCCCTGGATTTCAGGCACATAAGCTATGCTGCTCCCTGTCTTCCTAATAAGCCTTCTTTTGTACTAGCTTCTGCCTAATGGCTGTCTGTACATCTTGCCTAACTCCAGACTCAGCTCAAGAATTTATCCCTCATGGACTGCTAAATCCCCAACTAGACTAACAACTTCTGTGGCACATGCCTACAACGCTCTATCCTGCTTTCCTTTCCTTTTACTCACTTCATAATATCCCTGGGAGAGAAGCTGTTTCTTGCTACTTTCTTTTCAGCACAAAGCAAAAACTGCAACGATTTATTTTTACATATGGTAGGGTAGTTATTCATTTAAAATTACAAAGGGAGAAAAGCACGAAGGAGGAAATGAATGCTTGGAAGTGTTTACCTTCCAAGAAGGCTGTAGAAGTGGCTGTGAACAAAGACACAGGAAGACCTGTGTTACAAGATTTGCTCTTACCTGGTACAATCAGCCACATAAATTCTCCAAGCTGCATAATGAAGACTACTTGCTTTGCTGTTTAAGTTCTATTTCAATCAAGAGACAGAAAAGGCAGGGAAGGAAAGAGGAAGAACAATGTTCCCTCGTGGCTTAGAAGAAATGAATATCTGATCCAAGAAGGAAATCTCTCTAGATGTAGTAATGCAGAGACGAAAGAACACTCATTCCCTACCGAGGGCCCTGAGAGGCAAGGGCACAGAAAAGTAAATCCACCCACTTCACTGTGTTAAAGCTGAAGGGAAAGGAGACATTTTTACAGTTAGGAAGATGAGAGCAGAGCGAGGTATGGTTTTAAATCTGGCTTTAAGCACCTTTAATCCTAGCACTCAAAAAGGCAGAAGCAGGCAAATCTATGAACTTAAGAGCAGCCTGGTCTACACAGCCAGTTCCAGGTGAGTTCCTGTCTTGAACATTTTAAACCAGAAAACTCAATGTGAGAGAGCAACAAGCCCACAACAGAGTGAAACCAGCCACCAGCTGATTGGAGCCCTCTTAGAAACATACCTTTGTTGCATATGTGGGCTTTTCTATTGCTTCATCACCAATGAAGAAGTCTAGGTCATCCACGCCTTTCATCACCCTCCTCTGGGCTTGGTCACCCACTTTTGCAGACTCTTTAATGGCAATACCTTTGGAGTAAGGTAATTAGACATCTTAAACATTTCATCTCTTCAAATGAAACAACTTTTAACTTGCCTTCTTCAATTGTAAAATGTTACTAAAAACAACAAATAAGCATGATCCAGAATACTTAAAACTCTCAACTAATGAACAAAAGCCATAGACAAAATGCCTTCCATACACCCATACCTCAGCTTCATCTCAGGGATCAGGTCTCAAATATAACCCCCCCCCCCAATGTATTACTATGGGATTATTTCAGCTCTATTTCCAACAACTATTAAATCTATTTTGATTCTAATTATGTGGCTGCATGTGTGTTACTAGGGTTTTACGCATATCAGGTATATACTTCCACCAAGCTATCTACCCAGCCTTTTTAAATTTTTTACTTTTGAGACACAACTCACTAAGTTATCCAGCCAGTCTTAAACTTGGAACCTGCTTCCCTTAGCTTCCCAAGTAATAAGAATTGCAGTCCTTTGCTACCAACCCTTAGCTTAGCTCTGAATCCTGTACTGCCAGAAAGATGGCTGAGTGGGTAAAAGTACTTGTTCCACAAGTCTCATGACCTAAGTTCGATCCCCAGAACCCACATGATGGAAGGAGAGAATTGACTTGTAAGAAAGTCATTCTGACCTCTACATGCATGTTATGACAACTATGCAACCATACTCAATATACGTACAATAAGTTCAAAATAAAACTGTAATCTTATAAAGTCAAGATAAAGCTTAATGGATAATCAAGAAATTAAAGGTAAATAACACTAACCAATAAAAGGAGAAAAATCTACAAAAGAACTTTTAAAAACAAGCTTTCTTTACATCTCTATTTATTCTTATCCAATGGGGATCTACTAAATTTTAATCTTAAATACAAAAAGTAATCCCTTTAAATAATTTCAGAATTCTGTGTCTATTCCCAGAGGTAAAATCTACTGGTACTGGTGTACTTTTTGGAGCTGGAGATGGCTTAGTGATTAAGAGAGCATACAGTTCACCCAGAGAACCCACATTTAGTTCTCACAACTGCCATCTCCAGCTCTAGGGGACTGGATACTCTCCTGTGTCTCATATACACATACGGTACCCATAGACACACAAGGCAGATATCTCATACACACACGACTAAAAGTAAAACACTGTTTTAAAAAACCTGCTATGTAGTCTAATTAGGTTTTAATTTTGTGAATTCAAGTTAAGCATCGTCACTCGTTATAACTGTGCAAACAGCCTTAAGATGATGGAAATCAAAAATACAAAAATAACGCTGAGGATAATACACACCTTTACTAATAAAAATACCTGTAACAATCTAAATCTACTAAAACTGTTACAACTAGCAGAATGTTAACAGAAGCAGAATAGAACAAAAGTTCCCAAAGACAATGTTAAGCACAGCATGCTTATAGGATATCAGCAAACAGTCAAAGACCACTGGCTCCTCACTGTGAAATATTGGCGTTTGCATCAGATGTCTACAGGATAGGTCTTGCGAACAGTAATGGACGTCCAGCCAAAGGACCGTCACTTTAGTTGAGCTACTTAATAACCAGTTACAGATACACACAGGTAGCAGCAATATCCTCAAAGCAGAAACTATTTAATTATCATATCACTAATGGGTCTGGTTTGGTTTTGTTTTCCTTAAAGAGATACTTAGCAGATTTGGTAAAGACTTAAAATGAATAGTTAAAAGAGTTGGAAATAAGGTTCCATTTACAGGCAATCCTGTTTCTAAATGCCTGATTCTGATATAATAGCATGCTTGATGTCTTGTTTTACTTTGATAATGAAATGAGGAAAACCTTTAAATCAGCTCATCCATGAGGTAAAATACTTACATGATGGGATGATAAACTGTGGCTCTGTATTTCCAGCATATCCTAGTTTTGTATATCTGCAAAATAAAAATTTCATAAAATTTCACTAATCTCAATATGTATTCTGCAATTTTGTTAAAAAGTGAGAGTTTGTTGTATATACATATTCAGAAGTTTAGTTCATTCAGCATCTCTGCCTTGAAAACTATCTAAATCACTTGCTAGGCAATGGTGGTGTGCATCTTTAATCCCAGCACTCAAGAGGCAGAGGCCGGCAGATCTCTGTGAGTTTGAGGCCAGCCTGACTACAGAGCGAGTTGAAGGAAGGTCAGAGCTGTGACACTGAGAAACTATCAAAATCACATATATCTACAGTTCTGTTTCTTTCTGCTGTATTTGTGGACCAAATCATGGGGCTTTGCACAAGCTAGGCGAGTGCTCTATTACTAAGCTACAAACTCAAATGCCCACAACTTTAAAAAAAAAATGTACATTATGTATGTATGAATGCATGTATATATGCACAGGCGTGCACCATAATGCAGGTATGGAAGTCGGGGGATAACTTTCAAGAGTTGGGTGTCTTGTCCATCATGAAGACTAAATGTAGATCATGATGCTTGACAGCAGGAGTCTTTACTCACACACTCTGCCTTTGTAAGTTTACTCATTTACACTGTGACTATTATGCCCCTTTTACATACTGATTGGAACACTTTCAGATATACTGGAGTAGCTGAACAAAGCAAGGTATAGAACAACAAGCAAAGTGTGCTATACCTACATAAAAGTGAAATAAACACAAAGGAGAAGAATAAGAACATATGAAATACATTTGATAACCTGGACACAAACTATTTCTAAAATGTACGACATAGGAATTTTGGTTGCATCTATGGGAGCAAAGCAAGTAAGAAACAAAAGTGAAATGATTATTTTTTAATTATATGTCATTTCACATCACTTGAGTGTTATACTATTAAAGTGACTTTTTAATGTTTTGATTCAGTATATTCATTATTAAAAAATGAAAACTACTAAAATATTAACAAAAATTCTAATAATTAGAAATCATAATGGAGTGTTGACAACATGCTAAGAGCTATTATAAAATAGATGTGAACACTGTTAACTACTAGTAAGCTTTAGAGAGCCAGTCACAACAGTTTGTATTATTCCATATGCAAACTTACTAAATAGAAGTAGGTAATTTGCTGTGACATCACTAAACTCTAATAATAGCTGCAGAAAAGTTTTCAAATATGAAAAAAAAAAAGCATTTCTTTTGGGACAGTCAGTCCCAAAACTAAGTTCAAAGAACTGAGTATGCCAAATACACTCAACCAATAAATATTAGGAGAAACACAGACTGTCCAAAATATGACTTTGCTTCGTCACCTAAACCTTCAAATATTTCCCACTGCCTATGCCTTTTTTTTTTTTTAAAGCAAAACTCTCAAACAATACTGTTCCTTTAACAGGATGCCTAAGAAGCCCTCTCAGTGCTCTGATAGTGTTAGCCTCTGGAACCATAGAACTGCTGACAGCTGCTGAAGAGCTGGGCTCATCTCATGCCATTAGCCTCTATTAACCCTACTCTGACCTCATGCAATGACTGCCCTCAGCCCTCAACACAACCGCTACTCATCTTGCAAAATTCAGGTTATGTATCAACTGCCTCTGGCTCAAACTTTCACAACTTCTCCAGACAACCAACTGCCTCTATATTTTTAATAATTTCTGACTGTAAAAAAGTTAACTGGGCTCTCACAAGGGATAAACCAGATAGCATGGTAAAGTATTTATTTACCACAGTACCCGACATAGCACACACAAGTATCCATGCTAATTCTACTTTCCACACATTCTCTTCATCCTGTCTACTCCTTACACTATCTTAAATCACATATATGCCTTAAGTTTTAAATGTATACAATTATGACAAACTTACCATTTTATAAGCCTATTGAGACTCATATTGCAGTTTATATTTGATACCCTTTCACAACAAAGTAGTATTTTAATCTTCCAATCCAAAATGTATTACTAATGTCAAATCTCTATGTGTGTATGCATCGTGGGTGGGGGAACCAGGGGTACAACAGAACTCCCATAATTGCTGGAAGTGAACATTTCTGAACTGTCCACAGGTCTGCAGACAGAAATCAGAAGTGCTCACATACATAAAAACCACCACAAACTGATGGACATGTTCCTCCCATGGGGATTCCCATCAGAAATAAAATTACAACATTAGCCGGGCGTGGTGGCGCACACCTTTAATCTCAGCACTCAGGAGGCATGGGCGGGTGGATTTCTGAGTCTACAAAGTGAGTTCCAGGACAGCCAGGGCTATACAGAGAAACCCTGTCTCAAAAAAACAAAACAAAACAAAAGATTACAACATTAAATTTGAACATTACATTGAGAGTCCAGGTTATTAGTAGGCTGTCTATGCAATGGTTCCCAACCTTCCTAATGTTGTGATCCTTTGATACAGTTTCTCATGTTGGGCTGACTCCAACCATAAAATTATTGTTGCTGATATTCATAAATGTAGTTTTGCTACTGTTATGAATCGTACTGACTATCTGCCGTGCAGGATATCTGAGCTGCGATCCTGTGAGGGTCAGCACCACAGGTTGAGGAGAACTGTACTAAAGAAGAGGACCAATGGTATACTTCTCCTCTGCTGGGTAAATGGAATGGAGTACATCATATGACACGGAAGACTTGTCTAATACAAGATAACCTCAAACTGTATGAGCCCAAAACCCTCAAACAGATGTCCTGCTTTCAAGTCTGGGACTCCTGCAAGGCAGAAGAGAATAATCTCTACAAATCGCTGCCTAACCCAAAATCTTAAAATGATAATCTACTGCCTACAAGATAAGAATATGAATTTGTCTCAATTTCTCTAAGATTACTCAATTGTAAAAGAGCTAATAAAGTCCCCACCAAATTAAAACAAAAAGGAGGGGGCTGAAGAGATGAAAAGAGGGGGCTGAAGAGATGAGTCAACAGTTAAGAGCACAGGTTGTTCTTCCAGTGACCTGGGTTTGCTTCTCAGCACCCATGGGGCAACTTACAAGCATTCCTAACTCTAATACCAGACGATCCAACTCTCTTTGGGCCTTGGAGGGCACCAGGCTCACATGTGGTATATAGACATACACACAGACAAAATGCCCATAACACACTAACTAAATAAATAAATATTTTAAAAACTGGATTGGATCCGCTCACTCCTTGAGCTGAGCAGAGTATATAGCCAGCTGTACATTCAGTCCTGTGTAAATTCCTCATATGAAAAACCAGAAGACAATCCCAAAGCTGTGAGCCTTCAGAGAAAGACTGACTACTAGCCTTGCTTTTATGAAGTAAAGAATATTCCTGTATCTTATAACAAGGAAGAATCACCAGAAACATGAAAATTCCAAGAACATGTTGAAACTGGTTAGGTTTAAATTAAAAAAAAAAAAGTATCCTATATATAAAAAGAGCACTGAAGAAACAAACAGCACAATGACAGCGATAAAGAATCAGGAAATCTGAATGCATTCTGGAAGCAGGGAGTCAGAAAAAGAGAAAGACTAGAGCCCAGTTAGCCACGTTTTAGCATGTTCACTAGGTAATACAATCACCAGTCAGTTGGGGGCATTTTCCTCACTCTGGGCTCACTAGCAATTTTATTTAATATAGTAGTTTGTGCCTTTTTTATTTCAAAAGCATCTCATAACAAATAACATACTTGAAAATACCAGTGCCGGGTGGTGGTAGCACACGCCTTTAATCCCAGCATCCAGGAGGCAGAGGCAGGTGAATTTCGGAGTTCGAGGCCAGCCTGGTCTACAGAGTGAGTTCCAGGACAGCCAGGGCTATACAGAGAAACCCTGTCTCAAAAAAAAAACCAAAATAAAAAACAAAACAAAACAGAAAATACCAATAGATTATAAATGTGAAACCACTTAAAGGAATATGGATCATACTTTAAAATGAACTGGATTAAAATGAGCTGTGATAAAAGCCAAAGAACAATCAACATATTAATATTCTGAACACAGCAAAGGCAGAGCATAAGTGGTGGTGGTATGGGCCTGTGACCCCAGCTCCACTTGTCTCCAGATAAACTTGTGAAGGCTGAGAATGAGTCTCAGTGATAGTAGATTTATACACATGAACCAGACCTTGGGGCTCAAAATTACAGAGAGAGTTAGGAAGAGAGTCTAAGATGACACTAGTTTTCTTTCAGCATTTCCCAACTTTAAAGCAGACTGCACAACACAACAAACACAAGGTCATAGCACCTTAGAATGGAATGTATTCACCCCACTGCCTCTGTGAAACCCATTTTCTAAAATTTCTTAGCAGCTGAAAGCCTATGAAAAACCTGCTTCTATCCTTACATTGCATGGTATATTTTGTATACAATTTTACAATCCAGCTGGAAGTCAAAGATGTCTACAGATTAATCCCAGTACAACCTCCTGTTAAAAAGCTCAGTTTCCACTGCTTTCTCTTTATTCTATAACCAAACTCAAAAAGTAGAGTCCACAATTAAGAACTTTAGAGTAAGAATGCCATAGCTAATTTACAGGAGAGCTTGAAGCAAATATTAGCTGGAAAAACAAATCACTGCTTAGCAAGCTTTTCTAATCTACAACTCCAAGCTTTTTCTCTCTACCTGCAAGTAAATGATCAAGCTTACACAAAAAGCCTGGTAGAATACTGAGAGAAAATCTGAACCCTCAGTCAACAGAGACAACATTATTCTAATTCCTTCAAGTTCAATTCTTAGAATCTGGGAGGAACTTAGGATCAAAAGGACACAGGTGAGACAAGAACAATGGCCCACTCCAGAAGCTTAGTATGCGGAGGTTGGAGCAGAAGGTTCTTGAATTTGAGGCCAACTCGATGATCAGAACCAGTCTCAGGCTAACCTATATTACCCTAGCAAGGACTAATACCAAATGTAATAAATAAATAAATAAATAAATAAATAAATAAATAAATAAATAAATAAAGGAGATGCTTCTACCATTTGAAGTTTAGATCCTGATCCTATACACATCAATAATGATAGACTGTAAGATCACGAAATAGACTTCTAATCTTTTTATCTAAGTTCACAAGGCTCTCATAAAATTAAAAGCAACAATAGACAGCACTTCACTTTCCAAGAATCAGTGAATTTTCCTCCCCAAATGACTTGTCTTCCATACACCTCCTTTCATGCTGTTAGGACCTGGGCGTTGATATTTTACCCACATGCCTCTATCCATTCCTGGAATAATCTCTTCCACACTTCCCAGTCCATAAGGCAATACTTGTCCAACATTACAGATCACAGCAGTAAATACTTCCCCCATGAAAGCCAATCACAAAAGGCTACAAATTTTATGCTTCTATTTTTTGTGAAATCCCAAAAGTTGACAAAAAGACAGAAAGTGAATCAGAAAGAATATGCCAAGTATTGAGGGCAGAAGGAATGAATTGCTAGTGAGCCCTGAGTGAGCAAAATGCTCCCAACTGATGATCGTAATACCTAGTGAACATGCTAAAAACTACTCAAATGTAAGCCTTTACACATCGCACCTAACAGGTCTGCTCTCTGATCTCATTGCCTAGGTATATGAAACAGTGCCTGCCATACAGCATGCACTGTATCTTTTCTCTCATTTCCTTATCTTTTCTGCTGTAGGGGGTGCTTCAATTTTTTTTTTCCTTCTAAAATCTAATTTTCAATCCCAACTGACAGGAACCACTTGTGAGAATTACGTCTTGGTAGGAGGTAAAACTTCAGTCTTGTATGAGAGGAAGAGACACTGACTCATCACA
Source organism: Mus caroli (assembly GCF_978045245.1). Lineage (NCBI taxonomy): Eukaryota > Metazoa > Chordata > Mammalia > Rodentia > Muridae > Mus > Mus caroli. The sequence goes on from NW_028227256.1 coordinate 121,969,149, forward strand.
CATCAGGGACAAACTCTCCAATACATGCTCTGACTCCAGCTAGTGTGATCAGAACTTAGAATCCTGAGTATAGCAAGGGCTCAGCTTAGGTCTCATGCTGTTCTGCAGCACGTCTCTGTCTGGACTCTCCTTTGTTCCTGCACTCAGTTCCTGGACTCTTTTCTTTTTACAGTCTTGGAGTAATTTTGTTGATGTTACTGTATCCAAAGTGTCTACAGCAAAACTAAGGTATGTTTCTTTTGATTCTTCTCAGTCTTCCTAACAACTTTAAAATTTATCTCCCCCCTTTTCAAAGCTCAATCTTCTTTTGTTTTACAAATGGCTTTTGCATTGCAAAGGAACCTGACACAAGGTGAGCAGGGTCATTCACACATACTGACAAGGACAGCCACAGGATAAAAGAATTCAGCTTTAAAAGACAATTTTCTAAAATCTATACAGCAGATTAGATAGCCTTTTTTTTTTTTTTTTTTTTTTTTTTAGTTTTTCGAGACAGGTTTTCTCTGTGTGGCCCTGGCTGTCCAGGAACTCATTCTGTAGACCAGGCTGGCCTAAGGTGTTCTAGAGACAATAAAAGTTTCAGTCATTACTAATTATCTGCTGTTGCCACTACCCTTTCATTATAAAGCAAAACTGTAAAGCCTTTTAAACAGTAAACATTCATGTCTTTATTAGAACTTCGTATACTTTTTAGGTAAAATAGTCCCAAGTATGCCATGTGCTCCAGAGATAGCCATCTATCTAACCCTACTACTCAGTTTCATTTCAACTACACAATCATTATTTCAGAGCCACAGAACAAGGCCTCAGAGTCTAGTTAACTTTTCTTTATCCAGAGAAATGTATTTTCCTAAATTCAATTATTTATCTTACTATATTTTGTATGGTGGCTGACAATAAAGGACCGATAGGATCTCAGGTGTCCCAAGCTAGCCTTAAATTCACTGTGCAGCCAAGGGTGACCTTGTACTCCAAACCCTTCTGCATCCCCACAGTGCTGGGGTTATAAGTGTGCTCCACCGCACACTCAGTTCCTTTTCAATGCACAGTAGATACTCACTTTCAAACTCAAACTGCAAAAATAGAGTCCCTTTCCTTTTGACATTTAACTATTAGAAATTATTTCACTAACTGAACTATCTAAAATTAATCTGCAACTGTCAACATGTCCACTAGACACAGTACTTATTCTCAGAATACTTAAGTGAACCATACACAATTCCTCATTTAATTTGCATTGTAATTGGTCACTATAACCTTTTACACATTCCATGTTTATACGTGTAGGCATAACGTTATTGTGCACTGTGTAAAGATGATCCTTGCATTATTCTGTCCTCATGTCTTGTTGCAATCAGGACATGGCATTGTAATGCTTATTCTAAGTAGCTGCTATTTTGAAGTTTGTATAAACATTGCTTCCCACTTATTCTCTGACGTGTCAATAAAAGCTGATCAGCCAATGGCTGGGCAGAAGAGAGACGAGGGCTGGACTTCTCTGCCAGCCAGGAGGAGAGAGACAAGGGGAGGATGAGAGAGAGGATTCACCAAGAGAAAGGGGTCTGGGAGACATCGTGGGGAAAAAGACCTGAACACCTGAAGCCCAGAGAGCCAGACCAATACTAAAATGCAAGTATCTTGGGGATTTTGGCTGGGAGGTAGCCAGATTAGTTTAAAGGATTAGATTATTAACTGCCCAGTTATGCCAGTTGCCATAAAGCTTGATTAAATAAATCTTATAGTCTCAGTCTCATTCATTTGAGCTAGCCAGAAAAATCATCAACATCAAAATGTTTTTACAATACTAAATTTAGTAGTTCTAAAGATAATTATTTTTTAAAGGATGGATGCTTTAAGAATAATTCTCTTTAAAACTGTATTAAAGATTTAACCACTTACTGAATACAGTATATTACTGAACAGTTTCTGAAAGGACTGTACCTTGGAGCTCAAACTCTAGATCAGTGGTTCTCAACATATGGGTCATGACCCCTTTGGAGGCCAAAGGACCCTTTCACATGGGTCACTTATCAGCAGCTATCTTGCATATCAGATATTTACAATTCATGACAGTAGTAAAATTATACAGTTATGAAGTAGCAGCGAAGTAATTTTATGATCAGGTCACCACCACAAAAAGGGAACTGTATTAAAGAGAGGCAGCCATTAGGAAAGCTGAGAACCACTGCTCTAGATCTACTCAATACCTCAGAATCCTTACCTTTAAAATACAAAATGTATCTATTTCTGTAAGGAATAGCTATCTCAAAAACAAACTTACAAAGGAGCTTAAAGTGGCTGATTTCCACAAACCACTCAACATCTGTGGTTACTTGAATGAAGGAGAAAGGTGCTAACAGGAGGTGTGGTCTTGTTGGAGGGGTGTCACTGGGGCAGGTCTAATGCCTGCTTGCCCTCCCCACTACACTTTCTCCAGTGCAGTGCTCAGCTCTATGATTAATTCTATGTGAATAATTAGGTACTTCACTTAAATCTTTTAAAAGAAAAATTCATTACAATTTGTCTTAGGGTTTCTATTCCTGCACCAAACATCATGACCATGTAGCAAGTTGGGGAGGAAAGGGTTTATTCAGCTTACACTTCCAACTTCCACATTGCTGTTCATCACCAAAGGAAGTGAGGACAGTAACTCACACAAGGCAGGAACTTGGAAGCAGGAGCTGATCAGGAGCCATGGAGGGGTGCTGCTTACTGGCTTGCTTCCCTTGGCTTGCTCAACTTGCTTTCTTATAGAACCCAACTACCAGCCCTGGGGACAGCACCATCCACAACTGGCTAAGGCCCTCCCCTCTTGATCACTAATTGAGAAAATGCCTTACAGCTGGATCTCATGGAGGCATTTCCTCAAGGGAGGCTCCTTTCTCTGTGATAACTCCAGCTTGTGTCAAGTTGACACACAAAACCAGCCAGTACACAGTTTCACTTAATTTATGAAAGTAATACAAAGTAAATAAATTCTTAAAAAAATTGCTTACAAGACACATTATATTTACTTAAAATAATTTCTAAACTTTAAACAAGCAAGTATTTGTTCTCTGGTTTAGACTAATACTAAAAACATAGTTTACATTTTCACAGTTTAAAAATCAAGCCTAAATGTAAGGTCTTTGTATCCCAAATCCCTCGTCTTAAAAACCCTTTGTTCATAGTTAACACTGGGGCAATGCATAGTGTTGTAGTTTGTTGGGAGGTGGAAACAAAAATATATTATCTTTTAAAAAGAAAACAAAAGCATTTAGGAAGAAAGTGAAGGAATGTTCTGAATCAGCACATCTCTGTATGTTCAGGTACCTGGGTAAAGGAAGACACAGTACACAAACTCATTGCCACTCCTTTACTGGTTTCAAGGAACTGGTATGAAAAAGCTAATAAGCTGAAAATAAGACTGATTTGGGAGAAAAACTCTAAAACAACAACAAATCATTAAAATTTCACAAAATGCCTCTTGAGAACATAAGAATGTCATCTGTCTTTTTTGCTCCAGTGATTATTATAAAATGGGTTTTTTGGTGTGTGTGTGTGTGCGCGTGCGTGCGTGAGCACCTTAGGATGTAAAGGCCCACATAGTTACACAACAACCAAACAACAACCAAATACAAAGTATTTGTAACCATCACTTTTTTTCTAAAGAACCAAATTTATAACAGTAACATCACCTATCTTACACTGCCTAACTCATGAATATTTAAAGACCTGGTGAGTGAGAGTGCATTTTGTAGTGTTGTTAGCATTTAACTGTTTGTTCTTGCTTCTTTATGCACGTGGCTATAGACAGGTAGTGTCATTAAAACCCTAACAAGTTCCAATAGGATTACACACACTGTAAGCTTTCATTAACTAGAGGAATTCTGTTGCAGGAAATGTTACTGGAAGCTACATTTTAGCCATTCCACACTTCTGCCTCCAGGCTAACATTTTAACCATTGCTACTGGTTGGGGAGTGGGATTTGGCACAACTGTAAAGTTGTTCCCCTCCTCTTAGAACACAGGACTAAATAGAATGATGACTCACAAGCCACATGTGCTGGCTCCCTTACTCCCACCATGACATTCCAGAAGCTGCTTCACACTGTGTATTAAAGAAGCACTGATACTCAATCTCTCTATTCTTTTCTTTTTCAATTCTCATTTCATTAGCTTCAGTCTACAAACTGCTACCATAACTTCTCAATGTTTCTTTGACTTAGGGAAGTGTCTATTTCGTATTCCTCAAGGAGATGTCCAGCTACAGATAGCATTACAAATACAACTATTTTACTGGGGGGGGTTTTGTTGTTGTGGGGTTTTTTCAACATTTATTTGATGTGCGCCATCAGGCTAGGTTAGTTACAAGTGCCTTCACCTACAGAACCATCTCTCTGTTTCCAAATTTAAAGATTCTTAAAATTAATTCCTAGGCAAAAGAGATTGTTCACTGGTAGACGTTCTTGCTGCCAAGCCAAGGCATCTGTATTTTTTCCCTAGGGTCCACATGGTAGAAGGAAAAAAACCCAATTCTTCAAAGTTGTCCTCTGATGTTTACACACCTCCACACTTCACCCCCCCCCAAAAAAAAACAGGTTTTGTTAAAAACAAAACAAACAAAAGCCTAACTCCTATATTGTCCTAATCACTCAAGATCACAATCTTGAAATCCTCGTTCTTCTGTCTACAATCCTAACCCCAAACCCTAGCAGTGCATCCTTCCATCCTCTTAAAAAAGCAAAAACCACTGACTGCACCCAGAACTACAACAGGTAGGCCAAGGTCTGTGTGAGATAAGGAAATAATCACAAAACATGATACTTTTTCTTTAAAACCATTTAATTCAAAGAGAGAGAGTGTGTGTGTATGAGTGAGTGCTAACTGATGATTATAATTGCAACAAACCATGATAAAAATAAATAAGGTAGCGGGGCAGTGGTGGCACACACCTTTAATCCCAGCACTTGGGAGGCAGAGGCAGGTGGATTTCTGAGTTCGAGGCCAGCCTGGGCTACAGAGTGAGTTCCAGGACAGCCACGGCTACACAGAGAAACCCTGTCTCTAAATAAATAAATAAATAAGGTAAGAAACTACAATTGCTAAATCATGTGAGAAAAATAAAGTCTCCTGGACTTCAAGTGTCCAAAGCACTTCTATGTCAAAGGTCCTTTTACGGCAGAACTTGAATTAAATTCAAAACACTTGACCAGAGTCCTTGTAAGTCATACAGAAACAACATGCAACTGGGAAAGGGAAGGTACAGACAAAAGCAGCAGTCTTTTAAACTTCTTCCTTCACTCCATCCCTATCTCCAGTAGCCAACAGCAAAATTGTACACTACTATATAATAGCCACCAACAAGGCTGCTTTTAAAATAAATAAATAATTTTTAAAAAATCATGTAGGAAATAGGGCATACTGGCTCATAACTGCATTCCCCACTCTTAGGAGACTGAGATGGGAAGACTACCCTGAGTTGGGCCACACATAGTAAGCTCCTGACACCTGGTCTCAACAAAGAACAGAATCATCTACAAAGCCTGTTGGAACACATAGTGGTGGTAGTCCCAATCCTTACGACTCCACTCACTGTGTATAGAGTTGCTACTCTGATGCAGTTTTTAAAAACCATACTTACTAGGCGTGGCAGTGCAAGCCCAGCACGTTAATGTTTGCTCAAGAGGTGGAGACAGAAGTGCAAGGCCGCCCTGGGCTACAATGGAACTCAGTATCAATAAATAAACAAATAAATAAAACAAAGAACAAAACTAATTCCTATTCCTAATTCCTGTCCACATTCATTCATCGTTAAAATCAGGAGCATATTCAGTACAGATCAGAGTTGCTGCTATATACCAAGTCCTGTTCCTCTACCTCTCCTAGATGCAGTCCTACTACATTCCACTCAGTAAATGATCTCAGCATTATTATTATTATTATTCAGAATTTGGATTCCCTAATTGCCTATAAAGTAAAATTCTTTTGCAACCAAAATTTTGCTGAAATATAAAATCTGGTACTCAGTAGATACTGGATAAATGTTAGTTCACAGTGCACAATATAAACTCACATTTTGTTATCAAACAGCCCAAAACTCATAAAGGAGGCCAGCAGCCACTCTTTCTACCAACACTATTCACAAACACACTTTTCCTTCCTTTCTTTTGTAAAATACTCTCCTGTGCAGCTAAGCAGCTCCTTAAAAAGAAAGCTCAAATCTGACAGTCATTACAGCTTGCTTGACTTCCTGACCACAACCACTGCAAACCTTAAAACCTGGAAAACAGCTATTACTATCTGAAAAGCACCCATTTAACATTTGATTAACTGCCAGTATTAGCTGGTTGTGGTGGCTCACAACAGTAAACCCAGCACTCAAGAAACTGAGGGAGGAGAATCACTGTGCGTTCAAGGGCAGCCTGAGTTGCGTAGTGATTTCCAGTACCTCTCACGACAATGAACATCCGCCAAGCAGAGTTGTGAGGAAAGTGAACCTCGACCATCCTCAAGTAACTATCGAATAAATTAATCCCTCTCCAACCCAAAATACTGAAATTATCAAACACTTCAGTGGTTGGTCCTCTGGGCTCCACGTTACTGTACCCAGGCAAGTGGTTTAACCTGGAACTTAAGTTTCTTGTCTACATACTACAAACAACACTGCACAAGGTGAAGAAGGGAAGGCCAGGAGCTGAAGCACAGCACTTGCCACAGGTGTTGCACAGGGCTCTCACGAAATACTATTTCCTTAAAAGCCTGAGTCTCTCTCTCTTTTTTTAAGGAACAAGGAAATAGTCTAAAAATTAAGATCTTTAGGAAAAGAAAAACTCAAGAAAGACAAAAAATTTTCACTAGTTAACTGAATCAAATTCATAAGGCTAAGATTATTTTTGCAATATTACTGTAATCAAGAATTAAGTTGGATTAATTTTACTAACAGATGATGTATGCAGTTCTCTGAAAGGGAACTCTCAAGAAACCCCACAGGCCTAAATACAGAACTTAGTCCAAGCACCTACTCCACCACCTACTAACTAAAAAAAAGCTGTCACAAGTTAAATAAGATAGAACAAGTTAAAATCCTGGCCATCAGGTTCACCAGTAGCCAGACTTTCCCCTCTGATCTTGAAAATAAAAATTCTAAACTATGTTTAACAATAAACCCGAAAGGTCACTAGACACAATGCATCCCAAAGTCAGTACACGTACTTCAACTTGAAGCTGGCAAGCAGGAAAGACACTAGCAGGAGAGTCTTAAGAACCTGACTTCTCAATAGCAGCATGTCTGTGACTCCAAACACACACAAGTTATCAATAACAAGAATTTGAATGAGTTTTTGTTATCAAGATAGTATGAATGCTCCTGCCTTTTAGATGTTATAACACATTATGAAGAGAATCCAAGTAAGAAAGTTGAACTTCACAGGCATGCCTTCATTCATCCATGGTTTCCCACTACTCTCAAACTCATCCTGTCTTTAACTTCTAGGACCCGGCCACAGGATAGATTATAAAGGTCGACTTTCACCAAAGCCAACAAAAGTATTTGTGCTTTACAGTTGGAAGATGCTTAAAAAAGAAAAATAGATCTGAGAAATTCTGTAATTTATTTAACTATATCCAAGACTTGTAAAATAAGACTATATATTAACCTGTTATTTAATCAGTGGAAATAAGCCACCAAAGCAGTTTCTGAGTGAAAAACAGAATACATAAAGAGAGAAAAGAACATAATGCACTGTTGCAGAAATGAAGGAAACAGGCAGAAGGAAACTCACTTAGGATCACGTTATTTACAGAAGTATTACATCCTTTTAAAGCTTTAAAACTTGCTTTTCTCATGGCTGCTCTTCAGCCTGTTGGACTGGGGTCTGAAGCAGGGCCTTGTGCATGCTGATGAGGCACCTTCCCCTTAGCTACATTCCCAAGCCCTACATTTTGTTTTGAAGCAACCAGCTCTCCGAGCAGGAAATTTTATTCTACAATACTCTGCAAATACAGACCAAAAAGTATGTTGACCTAATACAGATATGAAGTGTTCCTTTCTTAATTCATTAGGTATTTGAAAAAAACTTCATGATGTGAACCTAGGTCATGATGATGAATTTATGCTGTAAGTTTCTTAAAGTTCTGGAATTAAACCTCATGTGTCCTAACATTTCCAGCTTGTAAGATCACCATCAAGTTTAACACACTACCCCTTTTTGCAATTCTTTAATGAGATGGGATGGGCAACCTATAAATGTTCACTTACTCTAGGAGAGTAATTGTAGAAAGACCTAAGAGTAAGTGCAATGGTGCTGGGGCGAGGGAGGGGGCCACAAACTAAAGGGACACCTTTTGCGTTTGGGAAACAAGTTATTTCAGATGTAAAACTTTCTGCTAGTCATTCTTGTACATGCTATTGATCTTGGGCACTGAGAGAAGACCTTCCTAATAAAGCTCAAGTATGACTTTCTAAGTTGTTATCTTGAATAGCCAAACAAACATGGGGGTAAACACACACACACACACACAGGCTTCAGAAGCAAAATAAAGAAAAATTGGGAAATTCAGACTGTGAGCAAAGGTAAAAATACTGAACAGAGAAAGTGACTTTAATCATTTTCCTCCATATATAAATAAATGACTGTCCAGCTGACCTCTCCTTGTAAGGTGAGATCAATATAGTAATGTGATGATTTAGTAATTGAGATATAACACAGAAATAGCCTAGGTATAAGTTGTACCACTTTTCCTGGTCACTCCAAATGTGTTCTTAATTCAAGGTTGCCCTTTAAGAAAAAAGGTCACTTAAGGACAATTAAGTTCAAGGGGAGACCAAATACTATTCATTCAAAAATAACCAAAACTGCATTCCAAAAGAGGAAAATAGATACATAAAAAGACTAAAAAGACAAATCCTACTTAAGCAGCCATGGCATTATTTATAAGGTGATCAGTGACTATGTGGCTCTACTGACAGCGATTTCTAAAGCATGAAAGTACAACATAGCACTGTCACTTCAATACAATACACTTGAAAAGTCCTATTCACTCTGGCTAATTCTAATTTTTAAAATGGCTCTAACATCCAACAACTGATCAATTAAACTACAAAAGGATAAACTTAAACACACACATACACAAACACTTCAGGGAGGTGACACTGGATTAAAAGAAAACCTAACTTTAATAAAATGTCAACTAAGAAAATACATAGAAATTCCAAGACTAGACTAGTGTTTTCCAAGAAAAAAAAAAGTTTTCTGTTGTTTCCAGCTGCCTGACAGAATTACAAATAAAGGCAGAAGAGTTAAGATTGGGAGATTTACACAGACTAACTAGTGTGGAGGAAAAGAAAAGGCATCGCTTAAATAACTGGTAGGGTGAATAAGAGGAAAAAGGTTGGCAACTACCCTCACAACCACTGATGTGTTTGGGGGATTCGAGATCAGACAGGCCTCTTCCTCCACCAAGGATTTCAACGCAGAACATAATAAAATGTACAATCTTCTCTCTAGGTCACTACCCAGAGCAAGTTGTAACTCTTGACAAGGTTCATTAATACAAAACCCACTACTTTAAAGTCATTTTAATCAACCACACTACTATCAGAAATAATTACTTTAAATCAAACACATTCCTTTATACCCCCTTTCAGTTTTTAAGACAGTCACAAAACGAACGTGAACGTTCCAGGGTGCGTCCCTTTTTCTCCCCTCTATCTCCCTCCGTGGACACACAAGAACATTTTTTTTCCTAGTTCAGACATATTGATACCTACCACTCATAATCTATTCTTTATGCAACCTGCTTAATTTTGAAAGTTCTAATAAGACGTGGTAACGTTCGAGACGAAAAACTACCTTATAAGGCTATAAAAGACGGAAAGCAGGAAGCGGCTTTGACAAAACTAAGGAAGTTGCAGCGCGCTTGCTCACCAAGGGACTTTTTTTGAGGCAAGAGCTATAACCCCCGTGAGATCCTGCTCGCTGGAACTGACTTGGTTCAATGGGTAGTGGGAGATGGCTACGAATGGGTGTGGGCGGAAACCAGGCGGCGCGTGGGTCCGCTTCAAAAGCCCCCCATGCTAGCTTCCCATTTTCACAGCCTGGTTCGTCGCTCTCCCCACCCACACGCCCTAAGAGATCGAGGGTTGTCACCGCGATCTTGCAAAACCCGCAAGGAGCGCTTCTCTCTCTCTCTCTCTCTCTCTCTCTCTCTCTCTCTCTCTCTCTCTCTCTCTCTCTCTTTTTCCTTGCTCCTAGGTCTGGAGGTCCCCGGTGGGTGCCCTGCTTCACAGGCAGCAAAGGGGAGAGAAGGGAAAGGACAGCCAGGTGGGCCAGACGGCCTCCTCGGAAAGGAAGGGCCTGGAAACGATCTCCGTCCCGGGAGGCTCCCGGCACCACCCCTTGCCAGTCTGGCCGGCTCCCCCCATTCATCTCCCTCCTCCGCTCGTCCCCGGCCTCAGTCTCCCCCACCCCGAAGACCCGCCGTACCCCGTGCCACAGTCCACCACACAGGCCGGCAGCCGTCCCGCCATCTTCCTCCTCGCCCGCCGCTGCCGTCCGTTCCGTGCTGCTGAGAGGCCGGGGAGCTAGAGATGGGAGCTGGCTGACCATGCACCGGCCCGGGCCGCCCTCGGTCCGGAGGGAGGGAGGAAGGGAGGGAGCTGTGGGAAGCCCGAGCAGGAGCGAGTGAGCAGTCGGCTAGTACTTCCGCAAGCCCAGCAGGCTGGCCGGCCGGCAGGCTGGCTGTCCCCGCCCTGCCCTGCCGCGGCCTCCTCCTCTACCCCTCCGCTCTCCGCCCTCCTCCTCCTCCTCCTCGCTCCCGCCCCCACCCTACAACTTCTTCCCCCTCGCACTGCCTTTCCGCGGGGAGCCAAGATGGCCGCCGCTGCCGACGCCCCGGCCAGGCCAGGCCCCAGGCCGCGATCGCTCCCACTTCCGGTTCCGGGTGGGAGGAGCGTGCGCGCGCGTGCGTGCGTGCAATGTACTGTGCGACGGCCCCGCCCCGGCTCCCTTCCGGATAGCCAGAAAGTCCACTTTGGGTTTTTAAATAGCTGGAAGCCCAGAAGCCAAGCTTAACTTGAAGGGGGGGGGGGGGGGGGGGCCTGAAGCGGCTGCGCATGCGCAGCGGCGCGCTGCTGTGGGTCGCGGCTCCGCTTCCGACTTGCGAAGATTCCAGTTCGCATTTTCTGGCCAGTGGCAGCCCAGAAGTCAGGCAGTTATTTAGTTAGGAAGCTGGCTTTTGGTGGTGGTGGGTGTTGAGTGTATTCTCTGCTAACTTGAGCCATGGGCAGGAGGCTTTCTACTGTGGGGTAAAGGGCTAATTGGAAACGTGGTCAGCGGCATGTCCCCATAATCGCTTTAGGTGAGCAGTCAGAAAAGGAATGTGTCCTGAGATTTATGTCAGATATACTATTACACTGTAGTTTGCAAGCTCCCCAAAATGGTGGGCCTTTGCTTTTAAGACAGGCAAGGATCCAAGACGTTAGGTTGAACAATAACAAACTCACCTTCTTCAGGGTTTTGGGATTCCTGTGTGTCTTCCAAGAAAGGAAAGTGTTGGATCAGTGACATGGCTTAGCAGGTAGAGGTGCTTGCACTCACTAGCCTGAGTTTGAGCCCCGGAGATCCACATGCTGGAAGGAATGAAAAGACCCCCACAAGTTGTTCTTTGATTTTGCGTACGTCCTCCCCCTCATAAGAAAATATAAAACAAAAATTAAAAAAGCAAGCTTCCCAGAGGTTATGCTCTACATAGCCTGTACAAATGGCCTTTATTTGGGTTTTGGGGTGATGATAAACTTCTTTCAAGAGTAGTGAGATTATCTCGGGCCTTTAAGAAAGGCCAGCGTCCCAGAGGTTGTGTTCTACAAAATAGACTCTGTGCAGGTGGCCTCTATTCTGGTTGGAGTGACAATGAATTTCCTTCTGTGGAGTGCTGTTAGCATGATACCAACTTCTTCTAGTTGAAAAAAAAGAAAGATAAGAAGAAGATATGTATTTTTTACATCACAGACTTAAAAAGTAATACTTTTAAAACTTGAATACATCAGAGTAACATAGAAAGCTTAAAGTATGTTGCTGGGTCATCTCCCAGGGGATTAGGCAAAATCAATGTGCAATAGAACCTGAGAATTTACTTTCTCATCAGCAGGAACCTGGAAAGTTAATAGCTTTCCTTCCCAACAGACTTGTCTTTTATTTATTCTTTAGCAATTCCATACATGTAAATGCTATATCTTGATTGAATTTATCCAGAACCCTCTCTCTGGCTCCCCTGGATATCCCAATGTATTTCTCCTCCTCCTCCTCTTCTTCCCCCCCTCCTCCTCTTCTCCCCCCCCCCCTCCTCCTCCTCTTCCTCCTCTTCCTCCTCCCTTCATGTCCCCTCTGATTTTCTTTTATTTTTTGGTAATCTCCTAAATCCAATCCAGTCAGTTTGGCCTGTTGAAATGCTAACTGATCTTGGCTAGATCTTCAGGAAACTATAACTGCAAAATCTGTGTCATGTCCAGAAGACAGCATCTTCTATTCACCCCCCCCATCCCCTCCTCCATGATGCTTCCCGAGCTTTGTGGAGTGGTGAGGGTCTACATAGATGGACCATCTAAGGCTGAGCATTCAGTAGTCACCTACCCTCAGCATGATGACCAGGTTTGTGTCTGCTTTAACTGCTAACCAGTGCAGAGAGAAACTTCTCTAGCCAAGGCTAAGGGCCGCTCCAGTCTATGTGTAGAAATATCAGTGTTTAGAAGGTAATATTACAACAGGTCCATTGAGCAGGGCAACAGGTTTCCCTATACAGCCTGTGACCGCCTAAACCATGGGGGGGTTGGACAGGTTTAGCATACTCGGCCTAAATTCCCTTCTGAAGAGCAGGCCTCAGATCTCATCCAAAAGTGTTTGGTCACCCCCATACCCTCTGTGCCATACTGTACTGGAGAGCATATTTTGAGCAGGCTAATCTAGGTTTGCTTATATGAGACCATAATAATACATTAAGAAAAGATGTGTTATTCAATGCAGAAAATTGTTATCAGGTTAGGTAAGCTGACCTGAGGGGTAAAATATAGACTTTTCTCTTACCAATGTTAGTCGTTTGACAGAAAAGTATTTTCACCAGCTCTGTATGGCAGAGACTATATCAATCCTTAATATAGTGGGGCAAAGAATAGCTAAGGGGTGTGGGATCAGAGTTCTGCCTGTGAGTAGAGAAACAGATTGTATTAAGAGCCACAGAAAAGTGCTGAGAACTGTGAGAAACAAGTGAAGAGTTGGAAAGCAGCAGAGCAGACACACTTGAACAAGGTAAGTGGTTCTGCCACGGAGTAAGAAACAGAGGAAGGAAGGGAGGGAGGCTCCCAAGAAGAGAAGAAGGTGCATGTGTCCAGGACCTGACTTGAGGCAGGCCTGGGGGAGGGGAATCTGACGTCTCCCCTTCAGTGGTTAAAATGAAGACAGCCAAAGAGGATGTGATGAATAACGAACCCTGAGAAAGAGGGTGGTTCAGAAATTTGTAGATACCACTAAGCATACTCAAGTTGATCCTAAAGCAACTTGGAACGTATCAAAAGAGCTAGGGGAAAAAAAAAAGTTTTGGCTATAAGAACTGAACTTTCTGGAAAGAATAGCATCTTACATGGAACCTTCTGGAAGGCTGGTTAACTAATTAGAACGTCACTGACTGTAAGGTTGGAAGGTAATTACAATTTACTTCGGGCTATCTTTAGCCCATGCCTGGTGTATACTAACATGCTGTAACTAACAGGTAAAACCTTTTAGAATATATTAACTTAATAGATCACTGGTTTCCATCAGCCAAAAAAGGTTATGGGTGTCACTGAGATATCATCTGAGGCCTAATAGATATTTCCTCCACTTTGCTGTAAGCCACATCTCTGATATCTCCACCAGTGTGTGTGTGTATATATATACATCTTAATTTATGACTTACTTTGTTCTGTTACTATAAAAACATCCTGAGACTGTTACTACCTTGCAACACAAATTTAGTGGTAATTGAAGTCTGTGTTTCTAGGCCATAGTTTCTCATACTTGGCTCCAAAATAAACTGTTTTATGCCTTTCTGAGGTGAGAGTTGTATTTTTTGACTTGACATCTGCTTTGTTCAGAGCTGATGCAGTGGCATCCAGGGTGGGTACATTGTGCTCTGTAGTTCAGAGGTAGAAAGCAGAAGCAGCAGCCTTCCCATGGGACCTGATGTGTGCAGCATCAGTTAATATGGAGCACAGGCACAGCTGCACATACTAAGCAGCCCTAAGGGAAGGGTGTGAGATGTCGCCTTCACAGCAGTCAAGCAAGAGGAGTAGGTCTTCTTTCAGATGCCTTGTTGCTGGTTTCCCCCAGACATTTTAGAAGATGCTAAATAGTTTTCCTATGACCAATTTTCATGTGGTGGAGAATGGACAGAGAGACCACTTTGGACAGAAGATCACGCTGTGGCTCGGTGCAAGCAGATAGGTTGTTTTCAGGACTGAAAAAAAAATCCTACCAAAGTTGTCCTAAGCGTGGCATAAAGAGGCTTCAAAATGCCACCAAGTGCAGCTCAGGCCGGAGGTCCCTAAAAATACTTTCCAATGTTCTGGTCTTGGGCAATTGTCAGGAAGTAGTTACAGCAAAGGCCAGAAGCTTTTAGTGTTTGTTTGTTAGTTTGTTTGTTTATGCAGTGTCTAGTGGAGATCACACTGTGTAGCCAAGGACTACCTTGAATCTATGATCTCCCTTGCCTCCACTTCACTACTGCTATGATTACAAGTGTATGCTACAATGCCCCATTTATGTGATGGTGAGGATTAAATCCAGGCTTCATGCCTGTTTGACTAGCACTCTGCCAACTGGACTACATCCCAACCCAAGGACCAGAAACTTCCAGTTCTGGTTTGGTTTGTGATGGGTGATGCGGGCCACCAGAAAGATGTGGCAACACATAGCGCCCACACCCAACAGAAGGCAGTAACTAACCGTTGCTATGTGGGAACACAAGCCTGATGTTACCAGAGCCTTCCTCCCAAGAGAAATTTGAAATCTGTGTTTTGTTGTTAAGTGCTATTGTTTGAGTGTACCCTCCAAAGTGGATATGTTGTAAGCTAAACCCCCAGGTAGAATGATATGGAGAGGCAGTACTGTGAAGGTGAGGGCTCCACCCTCATGAATGATTAATACTGTTGTCTTTGAATGGGTTTCTGTATTTCATTTTAAAGATTCACCTATTCACTCTTTTTTTTTTTTTACTTATTTTTTGTGTATATATCTCAATGTATGTGTACTACATGAGGTACCCACAGAGGCCAGAAGAGGTTGGCAGATTCCCTGGAACTGGAATTACAGGCAGTTGTGAACTACCCAATATGAGTGCTGGGAACTGAACTTGGGTCCTCTCCAAGAGCATCACATGCTTTTATCTGTTCAGCCATCTCTCCAGCCTTCTTTATTTTTTTTTCAATACAATTGATTTGATCATATCTTCCCCCCATTCCTCACACCTCTCCTCCCAGGTACCTCCAAACAGTCCTGCACTGTCTTTCTTCCCTTTTTCATTTATTTGATTTTTGTAACCCTCTGGGTTTAATTAATGCTGCCTGTGAGAATGTTGACACATCTTGTTGGCTTGATCTTGTGAATGTAACCATAGTACCCATGAGTTCATGTGATGTCCAGAAGATGCTATTTCCCAGCATTCTTCCCCATCTTCAGACTTACATTCTTTCTAGTCCATCATCCAAAATGTTCCATGAGCCTTACGGAAGGGACAGAGTTGATATAGCTATCCAAATTAGGGTAAGCACTCAACAGGCACTTACTCTCAACCCTTGACCCATTAGAAGTCTCTGCATTAACTAGCTAACCCCTCCTCCCATGCTGTGCCTAAGAAACAGGCTAAGTAGGGTTCCAGGTTGTGGCCATAGCAGTGAAGGAAGCCTGCCTGATCCCAGCTTCATTGTAGTTATGTCTGCCCTTTGCTCCTTTCTTCAACTCCTCTAGCTAGAGTTCTGAGACCCAAGCCTTGTGGGACAAAGCAGATAAATAATTTTCTGCTCTTAAAAAAAATGACTGGGTATTCTAGTATAGCTACTAAAAAAAAAAAAAAAAAAAAAAAAAAAAAAAGACAAATACAGTGTTCTGTTTTTCTTTCTGTTGCTGTGATAAAACATTCCAACCAACCCAAAGCAAGTTAGAGAAGGAAGGGTATGTCTGACCTTACACTTATTTGCAGGTCACAGTCCATGTCTGAGGGTAGTCAGGGCAGGAATTCAAGGCAGAAACCTTGAAATGGGAACCACAGAGCATGTTTGCTGACTGGCTCATGCTCAGTTACCTTTCACCAGCCTAGAAATGGTGCCTCTCGCAGTGGGCTGGACCCACTTGCATAAATTAACAACCAAGACACTAACCCATAGATATGCTTGAATGGCAGTCAGATATAGGTAATTCCTAGGACAAAGCTTTCCTTTTTGAAGATTTCAGGCTGTGTCAAATGACAGATTGTCAGTAAATCTGTCCTGGAAGCCTTAGAGCTGACCGGTGTGCTGCCATTTTGTACTTTCCACTTCAGAGGCCTCTGTGGTTTGGTTATATGTGGCCTCCACCTAAGAAAAAACACTGGCAGGAAGAGGGGAAGGGCAGCAAGATGCTTCAGCAAGCAGAGGCACATCTGACAAGCCTGATCGCCTCCGTTAGATCCCTGGAATCCACACAGTACAAGGAGAGAACTGATTTCCACTTAGGTGTTTTGGCACACATGTATACACACCAATCGTACACAGAGAGAGAGAGGAGAGGAAGGGAGGGGAGGGGAGGGGAGGGGAGGGGAGGGGAGGGGAGGGGAGGGGAGGGGAGGGGAGGGGAAGGGAGGGGAGAGAGAAAGATGTAAAAACTTCAAGGACGTGAGGAAACTGCTAATGTTTTGTTTCATATAGCTAGGCTTGCCTTGTGTCTGCAAAGACAGTAACTGTTGGAAACGTTTGGAAGCTCCCAGCGAGCACTTGTTGGAGATGTTATTTATGCCTGTTTTTTCATACTCTGTCCACCCAAACATTTTGCTTGCTTAGGACCTCCTTTACTTCCTGTTTGCTGCTAGCAAAGTCAGTCAGCCTGTGTGCTGCTGTGCTGGCCCAGCCCCCCTCAGCTGCACAGAGAACTTCCCATATACTTCCTGTCAAACCATTTCTGACCACCTTGTTTACATATGCACCCCTTCTGTCCACCAAAGATAGAGGCAGAGGGTATCAGTCAAAAGATCTCGCAGAGACAACCCACTAGAAGCAGAAAGAAATCAAAGGTGGGCTAATGGGGTTCACTTGATCAGTCTGGGTTCATTGCTTACTCAACACACCCCAATTTCCTGTTAGCTCAGATCGACCAAATGCTCTTAGCTCTTAGTAATTTCCAAGTCTTCTTGCTTCCCAACATTTCAAGGATCTGTGTTTCTTGTGCCCTCTCCTAAGTCCCCTCTGATTTAAGTTAACCGCAGCTGGTTCCCACAGTCTGCACCAATTTAAGAACTGTAAGTGATACGGTTTTTTTCCAATGGAAAGATTTGACTACATGAACAGTTAAATTTCACTGACTAGAAATCTTTTTAAGTTAAAGAATAGAAGAAAAATTGTGTGTGTGTGTGTGTGTGTATATATATATGTGTGTGTACTTGTTCATGTATGTGTGTACTGGTGTGTGTGTGTGTGTGTGTACTTATTCATATATGTGTGTGCTGGTTTGTGTGTGTGTATGTGTGTGTGTGTGCATATGTACCAGAGTTTGACATTGGGTGTCTTCTATTACTCTCCCTTTTTTGAGACAGCCTCTCACTGAAGCCTATATCTCACAGACTCTGTTACATTGACTGGCTAGTGAGCTCCTAGGACCCCACACCCCCTTTCCACTTCATTGCTGGAATAAGGGGATTGTGGGTGTTAGCCACTCCAGTCAGTCTCCTACTGGGGATGCTGGGGGTCCTAACTCAGGCTACCATCAATGCTCATGCAGCCAGCACTCTCCTGACTGTGCCTTTCCCTCGCCCAGGAAAATGACACTTTAAAGAAAGCATAGCCAGGGCCACAGGAAAGTAGACACATTAAATACCATGGAGAACACTCACATTTTCTTAGAAATTATCGTACGTTATTCCTTAAAACTTAGAATTGAGGGAGGGGGCTGGAGAGATGGCTCAGCAGTTAACTGTGCTAGCTGTTCTTCTAGAGGATCCAGGTTGACTTCCCAGCACTCCACATGACAACTTGCAATAGCCTGTAGCTCCAATTCTAGGGGACTCCCTTCTGGCTTTGTATATACCAATCATGCATGAGCTGCACAGCAGACAAGCAGGCAAAACAGTCATATACTAAATAAACATAAAATGTAAAAAGTTGTTCACTAGAAAAAAAAAAACCCAAGTACTTAAAATTGGGGCTGCAGACATGTATATATGCAGCCTGGACTACGTGAAACCTTGCCTCGTGCTCTTGGGTTATGGCATTTAGAAATCCCTTTTTGGTGAATCCGGAAGAGATGAAAATGTTGATGAAGGGAGCAAGCCGTGTGGCTCGGCTGGTGAATTGCTCGCCTAGTATCAATGAGGCCTTGGGTTCCATGCCCTGTGCTACATACAACTGGGTGTGATGTCATACATTGGAATTGAGCACTCAAGAGGTAGAGGCAGAATGATAAGAGTTCAAGGACATCCTCAGCTACTGAAAAGAAAAATGAGAAAAGAAATAATGACACAATATATTTTGAGTTTGGGGAATTAAAAAAAAATCAGAAAATGTCAAGTTTAACCTCTGTCCTAAGTACCACTGTGAGCAAGTGCCTTCGTTAGGAGTTCTATTACTATGAAGAGACACCATGACCATAGCAACTCTTACAAAGGAAAACATTTAGTTGGGCCTGTCTTATAGTTCAGAGGTTTAGTCCATTATTATCATGGCAGGAGCATGGCAGCGTGCAGACAGACATGGTGCTGGAGAAGGAGCCAAGTGATCAACAACTGGATTGGCAGGCAGCAAGAAGAGAATGCTACCCTGGGGGTGGCTTGAGCATTTGAAATCTCAAAACCTGGCCCCTCAGTGGCACACTATCTCCAATGAGGCCACATCTACTCTGGCAAGGCAACACTCCCTAATAGTGCCATTCACTAGGGGTCCTTCAAACATACAGTATGAGGGCCATTCCTATCCAAACCACCATACCAGATAAACCTTAGGGGCTCTCTTGAATCAGAAGGAAATATGGCTGGATCTTGAGGGGCAATTAGCCATCTCTTCCATTCATTAACCCACAGGGATGAAGCACTGAGATTGATAGCTAGGCTTTGATAATTAGATTTTGTTCTAGTGCCAATGAACCCAGAATCATACCACTTGCCTTAGTTAGCTTTAACTGTCAACTGAACACAGCCTAGAGTCATCTGAAAGGGAAGCCTTGATGGAAAAATTACATAGATAAATTAGCCTATATGGAGATTATCTTGATTGTTAATTGATGCAGAGGAGCCAAGCCCACTGTTGGTGGTACCATTCTGTAGGCATACAAGTCCTGGGCTGTATAAGGCATGTGCTAAGCACAAGCCTGTGCAAGCCAGCAAATAATGTTCCTCAGTGGTTCCTGCTGTAATAACTTGCTAGGAGTGGGTGATACTACACAGTATAGCAAGCCTGCCTTTGAGTTCATGTCTTGAGTTTCTACCCTAGCTTTCCTCAGTGATGGACTCTGACCTGAGAGTGTAAACTGAAACAAACCCTTTCCTTTCCTCAGTTGTTTTTGGTCAGTGTTTTTTTTTTTTTTTTTTTGGTTTTTCGAGACAGGGTTTCTCTGTATAGCCCTGGCTGTCCTGGAACTCACTTTGTAGACCAGGCTAGCCTCGAACTCAGAAATCCACCTGCCTCTGCCTCCCAAGTGCTGGGATTAAAGGCGTGCACCACCATGCCTGGCTGGTCAGTGTTTTATCGCAGCAATAGAAGGGAAACCAGGACACTGCTTTCTGCAAACTCCCCTATGGATGGGTGTAGCCAGTAAGCTGTAGCCATGTTACCCCACCATGTAGCTGCCACTTGGGTGGAACTTAGGGGAAAAAAATCTATAAAGTGAACTGAGTCACTTAGGGGAAAGTCATTTTGCTTTAGAGCCTCTACTTCTTACCTGGAGGTAGATAAGGGGACATGACATCTTCAGCCATCAGAGATTTTAGCATCAGAGATGGTAAGCTGACTGTGCTGGCTAGTTTTATGTCACATTGACACAAGGTAGAGTCACCAGTGAGGACAGATGCTCAGTTGAGAACATGCCTTCATAAGATCTGGCTGTAGACAATAGGATGTTTTCTTAATTGGTGATTATGGGGTCCAGTCCATTATGGGTGATGGCAGCCCAGAGCTGCTAGTCCTGAATTCTATAAGAAAGGAGGCTGAGCAAGCTATAAAGAACAAGCCAGTGAGTAGTTTTCTTCCATGGCCTCGGCATCAGCTCCTGCTTCCAGGTTCCTGCCCTGTTTGAGTTCTTGCCTTCACTGCTTTTAATGATGAACTACTATATGAAACTGTTAGCAAAATGACTTTTCTTCTCAAGTTGTTTTTCGTCATGGTGTTTTATCACGGCAAGAATAACCATAATTGAGACACAGACCATGGGACTGTAAGGCACTCCTAAGAAAGATAATTAGAAGTAATGCAATTCCTTCATGACCATGAAATGCCTTATTAGCCCTGAATTACCTACCTCCAGAGTTATATGGGAAAAAAATTAACCCCCTAGTATTTAAGCCACTGTAGTATGAAATTCAGGTTACATGCAACTGAATATGATTGATAATGCCACAATAAAGATAAATTAAAAACCCCACCATGTTACTAAGGAATATTAGATATAAACTAAAATGGTCATGAGTGATAAATATTGAAAGATGGATCAGTGAAAGAATGCATAATAGGGAATACAGGAATCATGCTGAATTGACATTTAATTCTAAGCCCCATAATCCCAAATATTTTTTGTACATGGAGTGGGGAGTTATTTTTGATTCAGTGAAGCATGTACCCCAAGGATTCCTGTGAACTTGATATGTATTATGGTTGAGATTGGCCTTGAACTCCTGATATGTCCAACCCCTACCACCTAAGTATTGGATTACCTATTTATGCCACTCAAACTGACCGGATATTGGATTTGCAGGAATTTAGAATTGAAGTATTCTGATCTTGCCATGATCCACATTAGAGCATATAGCATTAGAGATTGGGCCTTTGGGCACAATTGAATCGGAAAGCCCACACAACAGTGACAATGTTATCACCATATAGCCACGTAGAATAAGATGCCCCAGGGTTTCTCTGTTAAAAATCTCCCAGTATTCAGCAAAAAAAAAAAAAAAAACAAAAAAAACCCCATATTTTCCAGGCTATACCTACAACATAGGTCCTCAGATTATGAACTCGTATTTTCACTATGAGCTAATATTTGGCAGAATGCACAAAGAAAGATGGGGGATGGAGAAGAGAGAAAGGAAGGGTGGGATCTGTATGTAGATATGTTTACATATGGTATTAGCATAAAAGTGGTATAGAAGAGTCACACCAAGCAATGGAAGCTTAGAGGGTTAGGATTAGAGGGAGAGATTATTCAATTTTTCATTATTGTATGGCATAATTTTTAAGTCAATATGTGTTTATTTTGTAACAGTCTAATTTGGGAGTTGATTGATGAAACAATAATAAAAAGCTACACAAATTCAAAGCCCATGAAATTGTACTATATAAACACAGGATGCATTTAGGATAATTGTGTTGAGCAAGCTTGATTTGTTTTAGAAGAAAGCCATTAATATATTTTTAATTTGTAAAAATAATCTTGGATATTCTTCTAGACTTATTTTTATTTCTGATTATGTGTATGAGTGTGTTTTCTGGATTCATGCACGTGAGTCCAGTGCCTGCAGAAGCCAGGAAAGTGTGGAGGTGGAGTTACAGGTGAGCTGCCCAACTCTGGTCCTGGGAACTGAATTTGGGTCCTTTCCAAGAGTAGCAAGTACTCTTAATTGCTGAGCATCTCCCTGGCCCAGGCTACTAACATTAGTACGTATTAGTATCCAGAGTGGAAAGTACAGATTTGAAAGAGAAAACATAAACAGTAAGTTGCAATGACTTTCTTTAGTTGTAGGTGACTTGATTGGAAGGGCATTCAAGAATGCCCTAGAATACCTACAATAATTTTAATATATTTTAATTAATTTATTTATTTTAATTAATTAAATTTAATTTAAATAAAATTAGGGGCTGGGGAGATGGCTCACTGGTTTAAAACACTTGCTGTCCCTGCAGAAGACCTGACTTCTGCTCAGTATTGACGTCAGGTAGCTCATAATTACCTATAAGTCCAGCTCCAAGTACTTGGGCACTTTCTTCTGGCCTCCACAGACACCTGTATACATGTATACAGACACACACACACACACACACACACACACTGAAAAAATTTAAATAAAGAATCAGCCGGGTGCAGTGGCACATGCCTTTAATCCCAGCACTTGAGAGGCAGAGGCAGGCGGATTTCTGAGTTTGAGGCCAGCCTGGTCTACAAAGTGAGTTCCAGGACAGCCAGGGCTACACAGAGAAACCCTGTCTCGAAAAACCAAAAAAAAAAAAAAAAAAGAATTAAAGAATTACGTCATTAGTTCTTTGAGATTCCACCATGGCCTAATTTTTTGATTTACTGAAACCTAAAGCAACAGCCCCATGCAGCAGAGAGGCCTCCCCACCCCCAAAGTAGTGGCTATCCCAACATTTTCATTCCATGTAACAGTTTCTGCCATTCTTACCAAAAACTACTCCTAGTTTTAAACTGGGTCAGATGTTTAAATTCCCATTGCTTTTCCTCCACCTCTGTCTTAGGTTATTATCTTCAAAACACACGAGTGAAGAGCATTCAGCTCAGCTGTGAAGACCTTTCCTAGCATGCCCAGGGACGAGGGTTTCATCACGCACTATAAATATAAAAATGCTACAGCTTGAGGTGAACATGATCAAAGTGTGCTCCAAAGTGTATAAAATCGTCTCCGTGGAGCCCACTGGAGTATAAAGTCAGTCGTACTAAGAATTAAAAATGGACGATATAACGCATTCAGGCTTCTTCCTCTGGGTCCTTGTATGACAAGCAGGACTGAATGTGAGTACTTTTTTTCTGGTACATCTATTTTCATCTTTTAGTAATTTGACATCTTGTAGCAATCCTAACATTTCAGCAACGAGTATCCCAATTAGAGATGAAGCTAATCATAGTAATATGATGAATTCAACTATCCTTTGGGGTTTAACCAACATAAAGTTTATCAACCTGTCTCCTACTTATTTATTTTTAATTTCAATTTTTAAATTTTGCCTCGCCCAGCCTCTGATGCAGTCTGTATCACAATAGTATTCATATTCAAGGAATGAAAATCCTTTTATGTCAGTTGATTGCTTTAACAGTGTATCAGTTGGGTGTTCTAGACTATGCCACAGAACAGTAGTTTTGTACAAGGGACATCATATCTAAATGAGGAAATGAATATCAAGAGTACAAAGAGTACTGAGTGACTTAAGGTCATGTAATGAACAAGTGAAGTTCTGTGACTTAACCTTATAGCATCAAAACCCACACTGGAATTCCCTATACGGCTTCTGGAAAACACCAAACTCTATGGTTATATAAAGTCTGGTGTACTGTCTTAGTGGACATGATATATTTAATAGTAAGTGAGCAAATAAAATTAAATAAAAAATAAAAAACAACCACAGAACATCTTAAAAATAAAAAAGAAGGCCGAGGAAGTGGCTCAGCAGATAAAGACCTTGTGCAACCATGAGGACCTGAGTCTGGATCCCTAAGACGAACCAGGCAAGTGTGTCAGCTGCTTGTCATCCCAGCACTTGGGAAGGAAAGATGAGGCCACCAGACCAAATTCATTAGCTAGACAAGTTAGGTTCAATTCAAAGACCTTGACTAAACAGAGTCGGGTGTGGTCAAGAATGACATTCCAAAACCTTCATTCACATCGCTCAGATATAAACATGCAGAACTTATTTAAAAAAACAACAAAAATTATTTTCTTTTGAGGATACAGAGCTCAAGCAAGTATAAATTCTGATAGAAATACAACATGTAGAACAGCTGATAGAAACAAAGAAACATTTAGAACATTGTGATAGAAACATTCTGATAGAAACAGGCTCAAAGGTAGTTTCAGAATCTGACCTTTTCTTTTGGTTTGTGTCTTAGTCACTGTCACACTTGCTGCAAAGAGACCATGACCAAGGCAACTCTTATCAAGAAAAAAAATAATAAAGCATTTAATTGGAGGCTTGCTTCTAGTTTCAGAGGACAGGTCACAATGGCAGCAGGCATGGCAGGCATGGTGCTAGAGAAGTAGCTGAGAGCTACAACCTGATCCACACACAGAGAGAAATGGCGTTTTGAAACCTTAAGGCCCATCTTCAGTGACACACTTCTTCCAAAAGGCCACCATCTCCTAGTCCTTCTAATCCTTTCAAATAGTGCCACTAGGAACTAACATTTCTTAAATATATGAGCCTATGAGGAGCATCCTTATTCAAACACTACACTTTGTTGTTTGTTAGTTTGTTTTGGGGCAGGATCTCATGTAACCCAGGCTAGCTTTGGACTTGCTATGTAACCAAAGATGATCGTAAACTTCTCCTCCTCCTCCTTCTACCTTGCAAGTGCTGGGATCACAAACATGCACCTCCATGTCTGGTTTATTTGGTACAGGGGAATGGAGCTCATGTCCTGGTGCCTGTCAGGCAAGCACTATACCAACTGGGCCACATCCCCAGGCCACAGATGCCATCTTTCTCTTGGCTTTGTTTGCCTTGTTGGTTTGTCTCTCTGATCGCTTTATTCATACTGACAACACTGGGTCAGCTTCTACCAGGTAGTAAGCCCTGACTGTGAAGAGTACACTTGTTTTTCAGTGCCCCAACAGAGATGCAGGATGAACTCTTGGCCAACTTGGAAGAAATATCCTTCTCGAGCCCCATATTGAAGCTCCACTTGGCCAAACTTGAGTCTAGATACCATCCCTGCCACTCTTCCCACCAAATGAACCATAAGTACAGAAAAGGAGGGTCACAAAAGTAAAAACAAATATTATTATCAAAAGAAAAATAATGAAAACCAAGTAAATACAGAATAAATTGTCTGTTGCTATGACAAAAGCAACTCAGAGAAAAGGGGCTGACTTTGGCTCACAATTCAGCCCATCATGGTGTAGAAGCTAAGGAAGCTTGAAGCAGCGGGTCACGTAGGATCCTTAATCAGGACCAGGGAACAGTGATGCTCCTGTTCAGCTATAGTCAGGGATTCCCCACCTCCCGAGGGGAACCAATCACAGCTCAATGAGTCTTCCCACTCCATTAACATATTACAATAATTCCTCATAGGCATGCCCTGAAACAGGACTGGAAGCTCATCTCCTAAGTCATTCCAGGTTCTGTCAAGTTGTCAATACTTCAACCATCACAAGAGTCCATAATCATGTCATTTCAAGGGGCTGGAGAGTTGGACCAGTCGTTAAGAACAGCTCACAACTGACTCCACCTGTAGCCCCAGCAGATCTTGTGTACGCTTTTGGATTCTGAGGACATCTGCACTCATACAGTCCACTGCCAAAACACAAACACATAGTCAAAAATAAAAAAACTGAATCTGTAACTAAAATTCCATTTCAGTTTATATACTACAGTAAAATAGTACAATTAAATGTTGATTTCTTGCATAGTAGTTGGGGCTTCGTAATATTTTTATTAGAAAAAACATAAAATTAAAAAAAAAGGTCTACTTTGGGAGAAAATAAAAATGTACATTTTATATGGCTGCTCCTTAAATGAATGCCAAAGCAAATGAAAAATCAAAACATTGGACATCTCCCAAACACTACATTAATCTAAATGTTTAATGAATCCATCAACCCCACACTGAGGAAAAGCAACAGTTATACTTATGGAGAAACACTTGTGTATTTCGGGTTCCCGTCAACTCTATGCTGATGAGCTTGTGCTAGCTAGACTCACTAGAATCTACTAGAAACTTTCTAAGTATTCAGTTCAAGAGGAACCACTTCTTACACAGTCAATGCCTGGTCTTAGTGTAACAAGCTCTCTGCTCATTCATGTATTTCTGTAATGTGCCAGCTATGAATCAGGAATAAGGGTGGGTACCACAATTAAGAACATGAGTAATTTGCAGCCCCACCCCAAAGGAGTCAAAGTTCAGCAAGAGAAACAGGGACAGAGACAGAGGAGCACTGCAAGGGGATTTACATCGGGCTGAGAAGTAGGGGCCACTCAGATGAGAGGTGGGAGAATATCAAAGGAGGCTTAGGGCATGCTTCCCGAGGTGGATAGGAAGAAGAAGGGTAGCTCCAGAGCACTGCGGAATGACACAGTTGATGAGTTACAAGTCTGACTATGTAGGGCGTGTACCAAAGAAGAGTCATATGAAAGACCTTGTGTGCTAAGTTTGAGTTTCACACTGTGACTCCAAAACCCTGCTTTCCAACTAGACTAGGCTGCCAGTATTGAGCCATCTGGAGAAACTGTTAACATAGATTGGCCAGGCCCACTTCTGGAAATTTTGCTTTAGAAAGAATCGATGTTTAAAAGAAATTCCCTATTGAGACCTGGACAAGATTGGGCCTGTCAACATCCCATCATGCATCAGGGTGGGGCTCTAAAGGTCCCACCCCTCCCTGAGGATCTATAGGCAAGTTGATGGTTGTTGAGGAAGGGACAGACATTTTCTCCAGAGGTGTAGCTATTGATAAAATGCTCATTCTCCTGCAAACTGTCCCTTTCATACACGTTCCTTTAAATAACTCTCGTATGGCACCACCCTCCAGGTTGAACATAAGACAAATTATGTCTGCTTGCACAGGATCATTACAGGGAGACTCCTTGACTATTGATGTTCCCTTAAGAAGGAAGGGTTGGTGGTCTTTTGACCTTCATCTGAGGTTCCAGTCACTCCTCCCACCATCTGTATGAAATTTTGCCCTAGTTGCATGTAGCTTTGGAGTCTTTGAAGGGGCTGGAACACATAGGCTGAGGAGACAAAGAAAAGAGGTCACCATCTATGCAGCTATGGGAAGCCACCACCCACCAGTGAGACTGCTCTGGGGTCACTCTTAGTCCTGTCAACAACCTCTAATTCATGTTTTGTAAGTCAGCCCAATAAATTCATTGGCTCTCCAGGATGAATTTTGGTAGGCTCAAGTTTGGTTTGTCATTTGGGACCCCATGAGGAAGGGACAGACATTGCTTGGTGCTAAACCCAGGGATAAGTAACTTGACTAAATGAAACTCACTGAGTCACATAGAAAGACATGAAAGTAGAAGGGGGACTTCTTGGGAAGAAGATAGAGATTAGCTTGAATGGGGGACACCCAAGGGGAGTGAGATAGGTGGGTATAATCTAAGCACACTATGTAGATGTATGATATGAAATATAATGAAACCTATTATTATAAATAATTCATATATACTAATAAAAACCTTAAAGAACTTTCACTATCAATTCAGAGGTACATCCAGGTTTGGGGTTTACACTATGTGTAGGAAATGAGAATCTGTAGAAGGTTCTGGCAATGTGGATAGAATAGTTTAAAAGCAGAGCCCTTTGCTAATGGAAAGTTACATAGGAACAGGTCAACACAGGACACAGAGAGACCCAGTAGGAGAGTATGTTCATAGAACCCCAGAGATGATGAGCATCAGTACCACAGCAGACATTGGGGAAGGGGTGGGGGCAAGTATTGAGAGAAGTATAATCCACAAGACTAAGTGACTTCTTTAATGTAGGAAGAGTCCCTGAGTGGGGAGTGAGCAGAAAGCCGAGAGTTGGACAACAAGAAGATGCAGCTAAAAGTGGACCTGAGTCTGGAGTTTGCTCTGGGTTAGAGTTGAGTTTGCCAGATCTGGGAACCAGGAGACTGGAGACTGCTGACCTCCACCCCTGGGACATCCCTGCTTTGACCTACTTCTGGCACACTGCTGCTAGTCACTGTCCACAGCTCTATAGTTGGGTCTTCCTCTCTGCTTTTAATAACCTTCTGAAGTGAGAGACCATGGCTCATCTTTGTGCTTTTGGAGCCTAGGATAGTGCGTGCACATACTTGATGTGCAGTAACAATGTCTAGGTGACTGAATTGCATTAATTAACTAGATAATTATAGCCACAACAACCTCATTAGATCTCGGTAGGCTTTTGGCCTCATTTTGTGATGATAATTACATAAATTTGTATTTTCATAATTCTACAAGCTTTTATTATTTCCATTTCTGAAGGAGCAAAGATGAAGCAAAATACAATTCTTTCTTTCAAACATTAATTATTGCAGATGTCTGTAACTAGTAGTGGTAAGTATCTCCTACATGTTCTAATTCAGGTCTCACCAAAAAAAGTTTCTGCTATGTGAACACACACACTACCCACATACACACAGACACACATACACAAGTGTGTTCATTCATAGACACACAAATACACACTCTACACACACACACACACATACACACACCACTATACACATACACCACTATACAGGCATACATACACACATAGACAGACACACACTATATCCACATATACCACACAGACACATGCACACATACACACATAGATATACACACAAAAGTATGTGCACACTTGCCTTAAAAATATTTTTTAAATTTTCAACTGAATTAAAGACAAGGAGCAGTTTCCATTTAGCTACCCATATAAGCTTTATGATCAAGGGAAAATATCACTTTGTAGCACAACTATCCTTGTTTTATTACATT
This sequence comes from Mus caroli, assembly GCF_978045245.1. Lineage (NCBI taxonomy): Eukaryota > Metazoa > Chordata > Mammalia > Rodentia > Muridae > Mus > Mus caroli. The sequence continues at coordinate 121,997,965 of NW_028227256.1, forward strand.
TGTCTACTGTGGGATAGTGAGGAATGTGTACATACCACACACTTGAGGGCAAGAACTAAGGACAACTAAAATTTCTGGAGTCCTTTTCTCCTTCCACCATACTGGTCCCGGGGACTGAACTAAAGCTTGGTGGCAAATCTTTTATAAACTGAGCCATCTCACCTACTCAGGGAGATTATCTTTACAGTGTTAAAATAATTTCTGAAATATATAGTTATCTTTTTTCCACACAGTGATACAGGGAGTAAATAAAAGCACCCCAAAGTGGTTCCTACCTCAAATGATGAGCAGACAGCATAGGAAAGACATTTGTAAGTTACCTACACTTTCCTTCTGTCTGTAGATTTGATGACCTCTTCTTTGTTTATTTCCTATTATCTTTGCCTATTTTTTGGAACTAAGTGCTTTGGAGTAATTGACAGGAACAGCCTACTAATAGAGACAGAAAACCAACAAATATTCAAATGGGTGTGCACACAGGTGGTCGGAAGTAAAACAAGATGGGAGATGTGCTGGCAATAAGCAAGAAAATAGTCCATTGGGGAGTGCTCATGTCTACATTGTAAGCTAGGTACCTAGAATGAGTTTCTACCTTTGGGTGATGAACTCTTCCTTACTCTCATGCCCTTGCTGATTTTTTTTTTCTCTCCATATCTCAGTGCAGTCTAGTCACCCTGAAAACCCATAACGTCCTATGTTCTCTGATCACTAGGACACTGTTTTAGTCTCTCTACTTATAATTTGCAATTATACTGATACTATATGTTTATGACTCTTAATTCTTTAATTTTCTTTTCCAGATGTATCTGAGTGTTTTCCCTGCATGCATGTCTATGAACTTCATGTGTGTTTCATGCCAATGAAGGTCAGAAGAGAGAGTCACATCCCGTGGAACTAGAGCTCCAGAAGTTGTGATCTACTCTGTGGGTGCTGGGAATTGATGGATCCCTCTGTAAGAGCCACCAGTGGTCTCAATCACTGGGCCAGCTCTGTAGCTTCCATCTGGGGACCCCCTTGTATCAGTCTGACTTTCTTGCCTTGAAACATCTTTATAACTCTATTAAATGGTTCAAGCAGACTACCTGAGAAAGATTCTGATCTGACAGTGTTTCCAGTGGTTAGGGCATGGGTCAGGTGTTTCCAGGTTCTTGGCCTTCTATGCAAGGAAGAAAATAGGACTCACAGACCAGAAAGGGAAATGCTGTCATGACTTAGTGAGTCACCAAGTGAGCACGCTGAAGGATCCCAATTGCTTCTCTTTATGGAGTTCAACAAAAGGAAGAACTGCATATTAAGGGGTGAAGTTTAGCTCATTCTCTATTTTGGTTGATAGATTAGATCACGCATACATTTTCCTACCTTGATTATCCTTTCCCATAAAATACTGGATTTTAATCACATACACTCCCAATTATGCATACACATAAGGTAAAAAGGGGTTCTCCCTAAGAGGTTCCCACAGCTTTACCTTGTTGCCTAGGCACCTAAAACCACTTCAGGCTGGGTCAGCTGTTTTTGTTTTTGTTTTTTTTTTCCTGTTGGATATGTTGGTAATATACTTGAATAGAAACTGTCTCAATTTCATTTTTGCTAGGGGTAGAGACAACTATCTTATTGTTTAGAGAAGTGAGTCTGTGTAGCCAGATGCAGGTGCTTGCCTGCCTCAACAATACCCCATCCCACACACTGGAACAATACCTAGCAAGATGTAGGCAAAGAGCAAAATAATTACCATGACCCAGAAGGGTTCATGTAGGTACTGCCAGATACAGTCACTAAGGAACACGCTATTGAAATGAGTACAAAGGAATGCTTATTTTCCCCCCAAGCCTCGTTCATTAAGTTCTTATCTTCATTCTTTAGCAATCCCCCCTTCAGTAGGGGAGCCACAGGGGATGGAGGAGCCTGTACGAGGCATGATGCCCACGCAGAGCTTAAAATAACCCCAAGTGGCTTTGCTTGCACAGAGAGCCAACCATCAAAAGAATTGTATTAGAATGCATTCCACATCACAAGTCCCCTGAAGACCCCTATGGTTCTCCCTAGGAAACTTGCTCTGTCTGCCATAACAGGACCTTTCCTGATGCAAAGGCATTTAAGAAGCCAAATAATGTAATAATTCACACAGCAATAGTTTAAATGGCCTATGAGCAACCATCCTTGGAGACAGGCTTTGGGGGGAAAAATTGGTACTGTGATGCAGCAAAACTGAGAAACTGCACAGAGCACTGGATTTGATCCCCAGCACCAGATAACCAGGCATAATGGTCCATGTCTATAATCTCAGAACTCAGACACAATGGATTCAGATGCTCAAGGTCACTCTCTGCTCCAGAGCAGTATATATGTTATATACTGTATGCACATAATATGTATATATGTGTACTATATGTATATGCATGTACATGTATACATATAATACATACATAGAGGTGGCTTGTCAACTAAGGGCACTTGCTGTGTAACCTTGGTGACCTGAATTCAATCCTGGAACCACATAAAGCTGTAAGTGGAGAACTGACTTCACAGAGGTGTCCTCTGACCTTCACATATGGGCCATAGTGCAACTGTGTGTGCATGTGTGCTCACATACTCTAATAATTAAAAAGAAAAAAATCAAACAGGGCATCATGGCACTCACCTTTAATCTCAGCACTCAGGAGGCAGAGGCAGGCAGGTCTCTGTGAGTTTGAGGTCAGCCAGGTCCAGAACAGTCAGGATTACACAGAGAAACCCAGCCTCACCCCTATACCATACATACACAATCAAACTTCTGTGCTGCACGGGATATTGAGCCTGCTGTTTCATAATCTTGGGTGAAATTGGCCTTACCATGTCTAGTTTCTCAGCAAATGCTTTTCTGGTTTCTTAGAAACTGAATAAAACTAGAAGCCATGAGTAAAATTTAAAGATTTTTTTAAAATATTTGCTTGTTTTGGCTTCCTTTTCTGAGGCAGGGTCTTGCTACGTGGCCCAGCTTTACCTTGAACTCACAATACTCATGACTCGGCCTCTAAACTACTGAGATGATAGGTATGTGCCACCACACCTGTTATTTCCTTTTTCTTTGCGTTCCTGCTGTTCCTTGGTTGGTTTTTGCTGTGTATGAATCAAGCCCAGGGCCTTATACCTACTAGATATGCACTCTGCTACTAAGGCACAGTGCTCAGTCCTTAGCTTTATTCTTTAACCAGCAGCACACCATGCTGTCATTGTCTGCTATTACACTTATGGATTTATGTACTTGTGTGTGTGTGTGTGTGTGTGTGTGTGTACAGGTTTGAGAATGACTTATGAAGTTGATTCTTATGTAGGTCCCAGGACTTGAACTTAGGTCATCAGGCTTGGCGGCAAGCTCCTATACTCACTGAGCCATCTTGCTCCGTCTTTGGCCCGTGTTTGTTTATGCGTTAGGCCATGACAAAAATACTACAGGTTGGATGGCTTAAAAGGCAGAAATGTGTCACTTCAGTCTGGGAGTCCAGAAGTCTGGTTCTGGGCACAGATGGATTCAGTCTTCTTGAGGGTCATGAGGCCAAATTTGCTACCTGAGGAAGCCCTGGTGTCTGTGTATTACAGTCTGAGCCTGGAGACTGCTGCTGTGCCACCCTCACAGGCACAGCTCTGAGTGCACGTGGCACCCACTGAGATTTCCGTGTGAGAGACTGTACATGTGGAGCCTGAGGTTGCTGTGGTGAATCTGTATCTGTCGTTCTCCCACCTTATACGCTGTGGCAGAGCCTCAACCAAACTCAAGTCACTTGGCTAGTCTCCCTAACCAGCTTGTTCTGGAGATCCCCCATCTCTGCCTCCCAAGGCTGCAGTTATGGCTGGGCTGTAATTGTGAGTACGCCCACCCAACATTTACACAGGGTCTGAGGTTTTGAACCCTGGACCTTGTGTTTGTATAACAGACACTTTAACCATTGAACAAACTTCCCAACCTCCCCCTCCCCTACCCCCTTACCATATTCTTATATAAAGTGACAAATAATTGAATCAGAGACAGAGTGGATAGTGATACAAATAGACAATTAGGGAAGGAAAGCAAAGCAAAAACAAACCAAAAACAATCCCCAGAATGCAAGTGGGTCAGAGAGCCTGGGTAGGTCAGAGGCTCAAAAGCACTGGATATCAAAGGCTTTTGGGTCATTTTCCTAGCATCTGCCCTTGCCTGAAGTTGGAGTGCCTGCATGCATGCTCTGTTTTGTGAATGAAGCCCTGGTGGTCGGGGTCTCTGACCTCTCTGCCACCTGGTTTCTGTCAGGATTAACTTGATGCTTCTCTTTCCTCCATCCCATCTCCTGCAACATGATCCTGGCCTTCCTTTTGACAATGTAAAACAGGTTTCACCTTCAAGTGGGTAAGAGATGGTTTATTCCAGAGCAAAGCATCAATGGCTGTGGCCCTGGAACACACATCCAGGTTTCCCCTGAATGCCATGTCCTAGAATAGCAATGGTTTCATGAAATTTTTAAAGTACCAGATCAAAGGAAGTCTTGAGTAATGACACTTTTCAAGTACTTTGGTGGAAACATCAGATAGGCAGGTTATGGCAAAGTGGGAGAGGTTCTGCTGTAGGCCTTGGATGCTATCTGACTGCATTCTGAGCCTTCTGGTTGTTTGGAGTCTGTACTTTTCAAAGTATTTACCTACCAGTCACAAAACTATTAGGCCAAGCAGGCTGGGTGTGCACTAAAAAGCAGATAAAGACTAGCCAAGGACTTGCAACATTCCAACCTCTCCACAATCTCTTCAGTTCTAATCAGCCTCTGGGCAAGGCAGTGTGTCTTCCAGGAATCTTCATCCACAGTCATTACCAGGCATCTTTCTGTCTGCGGCCATTCTGCTATCTGACTCTCCTCCCAGTTTTAAAGCCCTTCGTACTGGTGCATGCCTATAAGCCTGGCTTCAGGGGGCATCAGTTAGAGGGATCTCTTGCATTCCAGCTGTTGGTGGTCTAGCCTGGACATCTTGAACCATCCGTTGTCATTTTTTCTTAATTCCCCTTTATAGGCAAAGACCCACCTGACTACCTTATTTAAACATAATCACCACTGGAAATATCATCAGGTAAGGCCATTATTGTTTGGAGGTATTGGTTAGAGGGGTAGTATTTTAGTGAATCGTTTCAGAAGGGAAAGAGAAGAAATTCTACCCATACCAGCCATTTCTACAAATTACCTCACCATCTGGTTCTCTCCCTGCTTTCCATGACCGCCCACACACTTCTCCCCCACGATGTCCCTTGGCAGAACCTGTGGCCAGAAAAATGTCTGGTCAGCTCCTTCCCTCGGAGACGTCAGTGACAGAGGCTGTCTCTGTCTATTTATAGTCTCTCAAAAGAAAATGGAGTAATAGCAAAAAAGTAAAAATCAAAACAGAACAACAACAACAAAAAAAGCAAAAACCCATAACTTGTTGTCCCTTTTAAAAAGAACAAAGTTTAAAAAGCCATGCTTTTCATACATACTTATAACGGATATGTGGATGTGTTTTGAGTAAATATTTGTTAGGCAACCTTTGAATTTTTTTTTCTTTTCATTGTAAATAAAATAAAAACTGCTGGGGATGTAGCTGAGTTGGTAGGGTGCCTACCATACACAAAGCCCGAGTTCAGTCCCCAGCATTGCATAAAACTATGTAGTGATAAACAGCTGTGATCATAGCACTTTCGAGGTGGAGGCTGGAGGATCAGAAGTTCAAGGTCATCCTTGGCTACCTAGTGATGGTTTAAGTAGTATGGCCTCCATAACCTTACGTGTTTGAATGCTTGGCCCTCAGGGAGTAGCACTATTAGGAAGTGTGGCCTTGTTGGAGGAATGGCCTTTGTTGCAGGAAGTGTGTGGCTGTGGAGGTGCCTTTGGGGTTATATGCTCAAGCTATGCCCTGTCACATAGTCTCCTTCTGCTGCAGGCAGATCACGATGTAGAACTCTTAGCTTCTCCAGTACCATGTGTGCCTGCAGGATGCCATGCTTCCCACCATGAAAATAATGGACTAAATCTCTGAAATTAAGCCAACCCCAATCAAATGTTTTCTTTTTAAGAGTGGCCTTGGTCATGGTGTTTCCTCAAAGCAATGGAAACCCTAACTAAAGCACCACTTAAGTTGGGGGTATTTTTTTTTCCAGTTGAGGTCCCGATCTTCTCAGAGATTCTAGATTTCATCAAGTTGACAAAGAAACTAACCAGCACAGGGTGTGTATTTGTGGGAGCATGCAGTAAGTGTGGGTACAGGAAGAGATCAGAGGCTGCAGACTCCTGGAGCTGGAGTTCTAGGCAGTTGTGAGCCACTCTGGTCCTTAACTCTGGTCTTCTGCAAGAGCAGCCAGTGCTCTTAAGCACCGAGCCATCTCCTTTAGTCACAGGAGGTTTTTTGTTTGTTTGTTGTTTTGTTTTGTTTTTGTCATTGCACAGCCCCTACCACCACCATACTGTAAGTATATGTGTGCATGTGCATATGTATATGTGCATACCACATATCTGTAGAGGCCAAAGGACAATCTCAGATGGGTTTCCAAGGTGCCATCCACCTTGTTTTTTGAAGGTCTTTTCCCAGCTATCAGTTTTGTCTGACTGGCCAATGCACCCCAGGGCTGCTCCAGGCTCTGCCTCTCCACCACTGACATTACGAGTGTGTGCTTTCATGCCCAAGTTTTAAAAAATGGGCTTAAGGATAAGACATGGATCCCCGTGCTTACACAGAAGGCACTTTACTGATTGAGCACCTATCCAGCTACTATATTTAGTGGTAGTTCTTGGGCTGGAGAGATGGTTCAGTGGTTAAGAGCACTGGCCTCTCCTCCAGAGGACCTAGGTTCAATACTCAGGACTCACATGGCAGCTCACAACTGTCTGTAAGTCCAGTTCCAGTGGATCTGACACCTTTGCACAAACATGCACATAAAATTAAAAGGAATGAGTCACAAAAAATAATGGTGGTGCTTAACAACTGACTTGAAAAAAAGGTTTGATACTTTTGAGTTACCTCTTAAAAACTGACATGAACGTGGCCATGATCCAGAGGCGGGACTTTCCAGCAACAGCTTAACCTCTTGAAGGAGGAGAAATCCAGAACGTTGTTTTTAACCTGAAATGTCCTCGAAAGCAACCTAAGAATAGTGCCTTTATCCACCACAGATATCATAGAAATTAGAAGTAATAGAGGCAAAGAGACCACAGCCCAGGGACACAGAACCTGAAGTTTACCACACAGCAGAGAACTGGAGTTGCCATCATGATGGTGACAGTGATTGGATAGTTGCCTGGTGGTTATCAGCAATGCAATTCACAGGGTGGGTGAAGAATCCAGTGGGGTAATGAGTACACACTCAGCTGTTATAAAGATTATCACTGTAACTGTGTAAAAACCTCAGGTGAGGGCTCAGTGGGTAAAGGCATCTGACCTTTAAGTCTGGTGACCTGAGTTTGATCCCTAGGACCCACATGGTGGAAAGAGAGAATCAGTTCCTAAAAGTAGCCCATATCCCTGAGGATTTAGCTCAGTTGGTAGGGTGCTTCTGAAGCCCTTTGCCCCTTCCCTACACTGCATAAACCAGGCATGGCAGTCCATGCCTGTAAGCCCACCACCAGGGAGATAGAGACAGGAGGGTCAGAAATGAGAGGTCTTCCTCTGATGTATGGCAAGCTTGAGGCCAGCCTGGGATGATACATGGAAGTCTTGTCTCAAAAGACAAAGCAAATTTTAAAGTGGCATAGCAGATCAGAGTCACGTCCAAAACCGGTACCATATAAATTGTGCCGGAAAGGAAGGGATTGAGGACATGTGTAATTAGAGACATTTTAAGCTGTCTAGTGGGAGTAACGGCAAATGGTTCTGAATTTGGAATCATAGTGGGAACGCCTCAGGTGGTGAGGTTGGGATAAGAGAATGAGAAAGAATAAAGAAAGCGCACACAAAGTGCACAGACATGCAGGGAAAGTATTCCAGCAGATACCTTAAAGGATAAAGCTGTTCTAGGCATAAAGCATAGTAAAATAGTGCTTCAAAGTAGCCCAGGGACTGATGTCAAACGGGAAAGAAAAAGAGCAAGAGAGTGTGGGGAGCAGTTTTCCAATGCACAAAGAACTGGGGTGGAAAGAGCTTGAATACCTGCAAAAGATAAAGCACAAATTGATCCTTTCTTTCTTTCTTCCTTCCTTCCTTTCTTTTTTCTTAGGTAAAAATACTCCACTGTCATGAAGTCTCCAGGCATGCTGAAAAATCATTTGGATTACTTGTCTTTAGCATGCTTGCTACCCATTTTCCCAAAACTACCTAAGCAATGCCCTGCTGTCTCATCTCTCTGGGAGAATTCCTTTCCCAGAGGCTAATTTTGTTCTCCCTGGATCCTGCTAGACAGAAAATAAACAAGAGGGGTTACTTCTTCAGTAAAGAGCAACTCTTGGAACCCCTCTGGCTTGAAGAGGAGGCAGAAATTTGACAACTTCAACTCTGCGCTTTTCTTTCTGGCTCCGAGCAGTGCAGTGGGGCACGTGTCCTTTTAAGTACTTTCAGATGCACAGCCTCACCTGACTTCTACTGACTACCAGCACAGAGGGAACTTCCTATAGCATGCGTTTTATTTACTGCTGTGTCGACATCAAACCCACACATGGTAGTATCACCCAACAAAGATTCCTGCACTGAACCAAAGGCTAATTCCCATGCTCTTCCAGTAACCCCTGCCCGTAGGTGCTGAAATTAAGTAGCAGAGATTTACCTATCCATCATTTCATTCCCACTGTTAGGTAGTTGGGCAGTACTAATGGAGTTGTATGTCATGTTGTCTTTATTTATAGGCCACCAAAGCACTTTGTGTGCTATAATGCATCATAACTACATCGAGCATCATCACAGCTAGATTAGAAACAGCAGTCTGTGATAAAGAGTAAGTCTTCCCGTGCAGCTCACACCCATTCTGTCCTCCTTAGCTATGGTCGCTTTTGGACCCAATTTGTCTTCTTGCTACATCATTGAGAAGCATCCTGGTTAGTAAGTCAGAAATAACAAAAGCGCATGTTCCCCCTCATACATGGGTTCTAGCCTATATTATATGTATGTAGATACATAAGCAGGTGTAAGTGTGGTATGAATAACATTTAGGAGACCAAGAGAAGGTAATATTAGATGGTTAAAAATAAAGGATATTTTTTTTCTAATTTCAACTCCATCATAGCCCCCACCCCACATGGTTGAGTAATAACTATGAAACTGCTGGGGAAAATGTAAAACCCTAAACAAAGCCTGACGGCTTCAGCACAGACATTCTGACTGTCTACACAGTTCACCTAGGAGGTAGAGACATGGTTCTGCAGTTAAGAGCACTTGTTGATCTTACATAGGACACAGGTTCAGTTCCCAGCACCCATATAGAAGCTGACACCTGTCTGTAGCTCTGGTTTAAAGATTGGTCTGGGGGCACACCAGTGGGTAATTTTCTTGATTAATGTGGGAGAGCCCAGTTCACTGTGGCAAGCATTCCTGGGTCCTATAGGGAACCAGAGTGAGGAAGCCATGGGTTGTAAGCCAGTAAGACCATTCATTCTTCCATGGTTTCTGTTCTAGTTCCTGCCTCCAGGCTCCTGCCCTGAGTGCTTGCCTTTTCCCTAGAAATGAAACTATCTAGAGGAATTAGGGGCCTCTGGGCAGAGGAAGTGTAAGAAGGGGGGAGGGCGGAGTATGGGAGGAACATGCATAGAGTCTACTCCCATTGTGAAATGATCCTGGGTAACATAAGGCTGTGTTCAAGGAACATATATGATGAAATGTTACAAAGCAAGTAATTAAAAATCCAAACAGCAATGTGGACGAGCTCTCAGGAATACTGTGCTAGGTGAAAGAAGCCAGATAGGAAGGACTCCACATAAGACACCTCGCACCTTCTTAGAAATAAAGACAAACCTTTGGATTTGTGTCTTTGGGGCAATGAACTTGTCGTCACATCCTTCTGCTCTTTCTTCTGGGACTCTCATCCCTCCTTCTCTACTGGGCACACATGTTTAAAATAAATGTGACACAGGGGAGGGAATTCATGACCACCTCACCCCTCCTGGAGCAGCCATAGGCAGTTAATGGTGGCTGGGAGTTGGGAAAGCACTTTGTTCACGTGGAAGCCGCTGGTAAGTGGCACATACTTCGATAAATAGCCCTTGGCTCACCCTGTTGTAAGCAACCCCAATTAAACTCATATGGGTTTCCAAAAATAAATAAAAAGCCATGCAAGTAGAGGGTCACTGGGTGGGAAGAGACAGGGGATCAGTGGGATTGGGAGGGGGCAGAAGAGGATAATGAAGAAATATGGTCAAGATATGTTATATACACATATGGTGATGTCACAATGAACCTGCTATGCATAATTCATATATGCTAATATAATACAAATGGATGTTTGACGCTGTGCTTCCTTTTCTGTAAAATTGTGTGTGTGTGTGTGTGTGTGTGTGTGTGTGTGTATGGGTGGTGGTAAGTGTGCCTCGGCACACATGTGAAGCTTGGGGGGCAACTTGTGGGACTCAGTTCTCTCCTACCACGTGGGTCCCAAGACTCAAACTTAGGTCATTAGAATTGGCAGCATCTGCTTTCCCCCAGAGCCATCTTGCCATCCTGAGCAATGCTTTGGTTATATGTCCTAGCTTAAAATTCTTCATTCAGATGGTGGGGGCTGCCTCTCGCTTCCTCACCCTGAGTATGGTCACTAGAGCAGACCGTGAGCTTTGTATCGGTCCCTGGTCCTCACCTCTCACCCACGCATGTACTAAGATGATACCCACTTCCTGTTCAGACCTGGGATTTTTGTGCACAGAGCCCAACCTGAGCTTTGTCTTGGTAGAACATTAAAAGGTCTTCCTGACCCCTTTATGTCATCTCCGTGGCATGGCTTCTCTCAAGCCAGTGGTTCCCCTTGAGCTTTTGCTCTATTCTTTGTGACTTTGTGAACCAAGCTCTAGGAGCCCCTGCTTTCTTAGCAGCAACATTAAAAAAGAGAGAGAGAGAGAAATAAAAGAAAAAGAATAAAGAAAGGGAAGAAACAGAAAGGAAGAAAAGTAACCCAAGAATTTGGAAGTATGTGCTGCCCAATATAATGTGTTTGGAGGCCATGGTTTATGTCCAAAAGAGCTTTGCTTGTGTGTGTGTGTGTGTGTGTGTGTGTGTGTGTGTGTGTGAGAGAGAGAGAGAGAGAGAGAGAGAGAGAGAGAGAGAGAGAGAGAGAGAGAGAGAGAGAAGGAGATGGAGCTCTAGGGAGCATGTTGACAGCCTCACCTCAGGTGTTGATCTTCACCAATCACTTTGAGGCTGGGTTTCTTTGTTGAATTCTGCTTTGTGCCACGGGTTGATGGGCCCTCATGCTTCCAAGTATTCTCCAGCTTCTGCCTCCCATCTCCTGGTGGGGAGAATAGGATTACAGACCCATGCTACTGAGCCTGACTTCACCTGTGTTATGGGAATCTGGACTCAGGCCTTCCTGCTTGTTCAGCAAGCTCTTTACCAACCAAGCCACCCCTTCAGCTCCCATTTTATTTTCTGAAGTGAGGTCTTAGTCTGTAGCCTGTGGTGGCCTCGACCTTAGTAGGTAGCCTAAGCTGGCTTTAAACTTGAGGCAATCCCCTCAAGCTTATAGGTTTATAGGTGTGAGTTACCATGTGCGATAGTTATTCCCAGTTGTCAACTTGACCACATCTGAAATGAACTATAATCCAGAAATGGCGAGCACGCCTGTGATCCTGATCTTGCCGTTAGAAGACACAGGCTTTTGATCCAGATCTTGAGGCACAGTGACCATGAAAAGCTTAGGCCCAGGCAAGTGGTACATACCTTTGATCCCAGGAGACAGAGGAAAGTAGATCTTTGAGTTCAAGGCCAGTCTGGTACAGAGCAAGTTCCAAGTAAAGAACAGTTTATGTCCAAGCGTAGTGATGCACATCTTTAATCTGGGCTATACCTTCTGCTGGAGGACTACATAAGGACATTGGAAGAAGGAAGGTTTATTCTTCTTCGCCTGCTTGCACTTACTTGCCTGCACATCTGCTGGAACCTGCTTCTTCAGGATGCCAGCTTATAGAGAAGACCACCTGAAACACCTAGCCTCGTGGGACTGAGCAACACAGCTGCCCATTGTTGGGTTAATTGGACTGTAAGTCATTCCAATAATTGCCCTTAATATATTGAGACATTCCATAAGTTTTGTGACTCCAGAGAACCCTGACTAATACATCATGCCCATACCCAAAGTGTAGAATATTGAGAAAGAATGATCAGTACTGAGTTAATAAAGTTGATTTCAATATTGTGGTAAAGATTGTGGTGAAAGTTAAATAGAATAATGAGCCTGGTGGCCATCAATGGATCAGCAATTCTTTTATTTTTAAGAAGGATAAGAATAGACATGCATTTTTATTTGAAAATCTGGGTGGTAGATATGTGTTCCTACACAACTTTTATTTTGTTGTTGTTGTTTTCAAGACAGGGTTTCTCTGTGCAGTCTTGGTTGTCCTGGAATTCACCAGGCTGGCCTCAAACTCAGAAATCTGCCTGCCTCGGCCTCCCAAGTGCTGGGATCAAAGGCGTGCGCCACCACTGCCTGGCCCTACACTACTTTCTGTTCTTGCCTGAACATAATAGACTAATTCACATTTTCTGTCTTCTCCCTTTAGGCAGGACCTCATATGACCCAAACTGGTCTTGAACTTCAAGGATGACCTTGAACTACAGATCATTCTGCTTCTTCCTCTGAGTTCTGGGATTATAGACGTGCATTACTATGCTCAGTGTATGCTGACTGGGAGTGAGACTCAAAGCCTCATTATGCTAGGCGAACACTCTGCTAAGCTACAACCCTGAACCTCTCTCATTTACTAAAAAAGTCACGATGAAAATGTGTTCCATTGCACTCTTTTGTTTGTTTGTGACTGTACCTTACTATGGAGCCCACGATAGCCCCAAACTCACTCTCTTCTATTCTCAGTCTTCAGACGGCTGGGATTATAGGTCTGTACCACCACATCCAGCCTGGTGTGCAAATGGTTTTGTGTTGTTGTTGTTTTTTTGTCTCTGTCTCTCTCTTTCCCTCCCTTCCTCCCTCTCAGTCTCCATCCCCTCCTCTTTCTGTCTCTGCCCCCCCTCCTTGAACTATTGATATCTTACAAAGACAGCAATAAAACAGTTTTGGAAGTGAAAGAAGACACACGAAATGTGGAGCTGAGAGATATAGATCGTATTTAACAGAACAGGAAGCAAAGCTGATTATTACAGAAGTTACAAAAACTGAAGTGAGTTTCCTAAAACATCAATAGGGGAACTAAAAGTGGCCGAGCCGTGGTGGCGAAGGGGTGGGGGTGTAAGTGAACTGAGTTCTTCTCTAACAGACCGGGAAGGAAGTCTTAATCAGATAACACCCCATCTCAATAAATAAAGAAGTGGCAATCGCAATTGTGTAGATGTATTGCTAGCGATAGGGAAGCAACCGCCTGGATGGATTAAACACTGTAGATGGTAAAAAGTCAGGCTCTGCTCCAAGGTTTAAGTGGAAGGAAAAGTGTGGATTGAAGACAGGAGGGAGCTGCAGTACCCTACCTTTCACAGTGAGCTCTTCAGCACCAAGCTTTTGCCGTGCTTTCAAGGTCTCACTGTGTAACCCTGGCTAGCCTAGAAGTCACTATGTAGACCAGACTGGCCTAGAACTCACAGACAGGTACCTATCTCTGCCTCCCCAGTCCTAAGATTAAAGGGCATGTACCACCATACCTAGTCATGGACATTTTTATAACCATGTGTCCATATGACTTTGACAACGGCTTGTCAAAAAATGTAGATAGTGAAAACTGTAGAGTGGAAAATTAAACATTTTTTAAAAATTTAAGAATTAAACAATTTTTAAAAACTGTAAAAGAAAAGAAGAAAGTTGGTGATATGGATCAGAGGTAAACTACTTTCAACACAGCATGAGTTTGATCTCCCAGAACCCATGTTTAAAAAAAAAAAAAAGCCAGTGTTGGTCAACTGGCACTTGCTACCAACCCTGTCAACCCAAGTTCAATCCCCAGGACACACATACAAGAAGGAGAAAAACAGCTCCTCCAAGTTGCCCCCAGACTTCCCCATATGCCCCGTGGCATACAGTGCTCCCACATAATAAATAAATTAAAATGTAATAATAAAAAAGTCAGGTGGTGCGTTACACTCTTGCATTGGGGACATAGAGATGGGAGGATTCCTGGGGCTGGCTGGCCAGCCAGTGCCGTGGAATTGGTCTACTCAGGTTTTGTGAATGACCTTGTTTCAAAAGCTAAGGTGGACAGTGGCTGAGACAGAACCATCAAGGCCAGCCTCTGGCCTCTACCTGCATACACAAACATATGTGTACACACACATGCACACATATGAAAAAAGAAGGAAAGAAAAAACCGTGAGGATGTGGCTAGTGGCAGAGCCCCTGCCCAGCACATATGAGATCTGGCTCATCCCCAGCACCACAGAGGGGAATGTGTTTTTTCCTGTAGTGTAATAGGCCAATCAGACCTAAGAAACCATATTTATGCAGTATTCTGATGAAGTCACTGTTCCCTTCTTGACCTATGTTGCATGCTGACTGACAAATTATTTACCCCTTTTCTGTAGCCTGTGACTAACCAATCTGCTTTCCTTTCTGTTTCTTTTTCACTCAATGTTTTCACTTTGCAAATGCTGTAGAGACGATTCCTCCCCAAACCTGAAGATGATATGGTCACGTGGGGAAACACTTCTTTCTGATAGACTGTTAGGTGAAACAGGGTAGTTTTCCAGAATCAACTGGGTTTCAAGTGTGCCTGAGATAAATACTGAGAGGGTAGTGGAGACTGGGGATTGTGAATTAACTGCTGTCTGTTAGTGCTGCTTGCTTGGGAAATAGAAACTTGGGGGAGTCAGCTCTGGCTTCCTCTGGTGTGGGTCCTGGGAATTGAACTCAGGCCTCAGGCTTGGCAGCAAGCACCTTTATGCACTGAGCCATCTTCAAGGACTTTTAGTCTTTCTCACTCAGTTAATCATTCATTCATTCAGTTTATTATGACGCTGGGAATAAAACCCAGTGCCTCCTGCATCACTAGGTTAACTCTTTGTTAGCAACCTGCATCCCTAGCTCCAGTCTGTCTTCTCACTCCCCCAAAACACTCTTTCTTTTCTCACAGACTCTGAACTGTAAAATTATTCACAGTTCAATCTATTTTCTTTATAATTTGGGTTTTGTGTGACAATTAGAAGGGTCACCATCATGCTGACTCCTGGAGGACTTCTGAGACAATTTAGTGGGTAAAACTCTATTAAGAGCAATAAGACCAGTGTTATGATCCCCAGAGCCTACAAAAACAAAACAAAACAAAAACAAAAAACAAAAACAAAAAAAAAAAACCACTCTATGCCCAGTATTTCAGGACCACAATCCCAGTACTCCTACAAAAAGGTGGAAAGTGGAGACAGGTGAATTCCAAGGAGCTCTCCTGCTACCCAAACCTGGCTTGTATATAGGCAAACAATCCCAGCACTTGGGAGGCAGAGGCAGGTGGATTTCTGAGTTCAGGGCCAGCCTGAAACAAACAAAAACAAAAAACAAAAAAAAGAAAGAAAGAAAGAAAGAAAGAAACACTGTCTCAAAGTGGGAGGGGGGGGGACGGGGGGGGGGACGGGGGGGGGGGGACGACTGACACCTTAAGTTACCTTCTGACCTCCACATGTAAACAAACACACACACAAACATGCATATACACAGGCACCCACCCACACATGCCCACCCACACACACACACACCCACACCTACATTTCTGTGAATGTTCTTTAGTAGCTTTGCCATTTGCTTTTGATTCTCGTTCTGGGAGTCCATCAAACCCATGGGCCTCAGATAGGCAGGCAAATGAACACACTTTAGTACTAAGCTATGCCCCTAGCCCTTTAATTTCCATGTTTATTATGATAGACATGCACTGATGTATCACATCTGTAATTCCAGCACTTTGACTGACGGCTGAGGCTGGAGGATTGACATGAGTTCAAAGTTAATATAGTCTATGGGATAAATTCCAGGCCAGATTGAGACTCTGTCTTAAAAGAAAATAAAAAGACTAAAATAAAATAAAATGACCAAAATAAAATAAAATAACCAATCTCAAATAAAATGTATATGCTGGGGCCTGGAGAGATGGTTCAGAGGTTAAGAGCATTCGCTGCTCTTCCAGAAAATCAGGTTCAATTCCCAACACCCACATGATAGCTCACATCTGTCTTTTAATCCAGTTTCAGGGGTTCTAACACCCTCACATGCAGGCAAAACACCAGTGTACATAAGAATTAAAAATAATAATAAAGCAGAATCTTTACAAAAGTTAGAAAGATATTTATGCTGCTTATTAGAGTGCCACTTGCCTGTAATCTGGGAGGCTGAGGCCGGAGGATCTCAAGTTCAAAAGCAGTCTGAGCTATGTAATGAGTTTTAGGCTGGTTTAGGTGATACAGAGAGACCTTGCTTCTAAATAAATAAATAAAGCCAAATGCTTGATGTTTCTGAATACTTGCTCAGTCTATGGCAATCAGGTTGTTGTGAAAATTAATTGTATTTCAAGGTTTGTGGAATGCACACGGGTATGTATGTTCATGATAGTGGTCTCTTTAGCAACCCGGTCTGTCCGGATGGTTTATTGTCTACTTCTAAACAGTGCCCTGCTGTTAGCTTTTATATCTGGCAGGACAAATAGTATCTTCTTGCAAGTTCTTTTAAATAAATAATGAACAAATGCTAAGTGGTTTGCTTAAATGCACATATCAGTTAAATTTGGAGAACCGCCCCCATCCCCACCCCCAGTCCCTTAAGTTTGATTGCTTAGTCATTTCATTTAACAGATTTTTATTGAGCAGGAAGTATATGCCAGAGATTGTTCTGGCTTCTGAGTATCTAGCAGGGAGGGAAATATAAAAGTCTACGTCCATTCAGAGCTGACTAACATTTAACATTATTCATTTCATGTTGTGTGGGGGTCTTTCACCAACCTGGAATTTGTAGAGCAGGCTAGGCTGGCTGAGAACAAGCCTTGAGTATCCTTCTGTGTCCATCTTCAGAGCACTGAGATTAGGATCACATATTACCACGCCCAGATTGTGTGTGTGTGTGTGTGTGTGTGTGTGTGTGTGTGTGTGTAGATCCTAGGGATGGAAATAAAGTCTTTGTGTGCCAGTGATGACCTGAGTTCAATTCCTGAGAGCCACTTATTAGGAAAGAGCAGACTCAGTAGGCTGTCCTCTGATCTCCACACACCTGCCTCCTCCTCCATGTGCCTCCTCCTCCAATTTTATAGGAAATAAATAAAACCAATTTGCAGAAGAAATAAGGTCTTTGTGCTTTCAAGGCAAGCACGTGACTTGCTGAGCCATCACCTCTGCTTCCCCGTTACACATTTTCAACATCTCAGTATCTCTGCTTCAACCAGGAAGTAAATTTGAAGTACTATTGCAACATACTCAGAATTGGATGTTCTATTCTCATAATTTCTTTTTCTTGCACATATTTTTTTTTTAAAAAAAACCTCTACAGTTTTGTTTCTCTTTTTTTTATGCAAAGCCATTTTTTTCTACTTCTACATTCATCTTCTAAAAACTTTGTGAGAGAATTCCTTACTAAGCAACTTAGCACTTTGTGAACAAAACAAGTTTATGAAAACCAAGGCTACCATTAAACTGGGAAGACCCACATGTTTTCTTCAAGCATACATTAAAATGAAACATCAGTTACATATTTTGCTACTAAAATTAGTAATTAATGTCCACTTGGCATTTCTTTCTTTGGGGGAACTTACGAGAACTTCTGCTTTTTGAGTTTCAGCTAGAAGCATGTCGACTTTTATTTTGACACATGATATCAGTGATAAGTGTACCCCTCCTGTTCATCATTATCACTACATTATCGGTTTTATGAATTGAGTTGGCCTCTACAGTCTGCTTTAAAAGCAACTCGAAGAGATTGGGTAATCTTGCCAAAATTGTTATTGGAGTTGTTAGGATCAGAGCCTGGCCACTGGCAGCCCTAACACGCTACGCTCAACTCACCACGCATCCTCAGGCCAGTGAAGTGGAGGCACATCAATGGGAAGCAGAGAAAGGGGATTGATTCACTCAATGTGGCCACATTGGGAAGATGAATAAAGAGGTCCAGAGACTCACTGCCCAAGTTCATCTTCAGGTTCTTGGCATAGGTTTCGTTTTAAATAGAGGGAAAGAAGGATGCATAGCTAAACAGTCCTGGATAAGGCGTGGTCCCTCTAGTCACTGACCCATCACCACCCCAGCTTCAGTTTGTTTTTGTTTGCAAGATGCTCTAACAAATTGTCAAAACAGCATGAAATCTCCTTCCAGGAGACAAGCTCCTCTTCCAGCTGGCACCAGTTCTTTCCATTCTCCCAACATGAGATTCCTTGAGAACTTTTAATTTCTTGAGGACAAGAGATGTACACAAGTGTCTCCCTAGAATAGCCTCATTTTCTGACTATTGGAATTAGACATAACGTGGATTTGGAAATTGCAGATATCTAATTCAGCTTTTGCTCTTGTAGGATGTATATGATCTTGGACCCACAAGTTCAAGATTCTAAACTTGGTTTCTCCATTGGTCAACTGATGAGCATAAATGAAAACCCATATCTTTGTCCATTTCTCACTGCTATAACAGAGATCCACAAACTGGGTAATTTATAAGGAGCAGAAAGTTATCTTTTATAGTTCTGAGACTTGGAAATCCAAGATCAAGGTACCCATAGGTTTGGCACGGAGAGAGAACTGGATCCTTTTCGAGATGAAATCTACATGCTGTATCTCCAGAGAGCAGGAATGCTGTTCCTTATGGGGTGGGGGGACTGGAACAGAAGACCCACTCCAGTAAGCCCTGTTATATTAATATTAATCTATTCATGAGCTCCTCCTTTTATGTCCTACCTCAGAGCTGCCTTAGAGATTAAGCAGTCAACACATGAAATTGGAGAGGACAAAAAGATTCAGACTAAGGGCTGGGAATGCATCTCAGTTGGCAGAACACACCTAACATGTACAAAGGCATAGGTTTAAGCCCCTGTGCCCAATAAGCCAGGAGTGATAGCTCATGCCTCTAAAGTCGTCATTCTGGAGGTGAAAGCAGAAGGCCCAGAAGTTTCAGGTTATCCTCAGGCTACATAGTGAGTTGGAGGCCAGTCTAGTTTAGAGATTAGAGAGTCAAAGGAAAGAAGAACAGGAGGGAAGGGAGGGAGGGAGGAAGCGGGGAGGGAGGAAGGAAAGAAGAAGATTCAGATTGCAGCAACTCATTTCACTGGGTTGTGAAGAAATTAAAAGAACTAGAACATGTACTATTAGTAGCTCAATATTTGGCGATAATATCTATGAAATAAACCAGTGTTGCTACTGAGCTATTTATTAAGGTCATCTGAACTGAGAACGATAGCACACACCTGTGGTCCCAGCACTCAGGTGTCAGAGGCAGGAGGATTTTCAAGGTCAAGCAGGGCTGTAGAGTGAAAGAAAAAGAAAGAAAGATAAGAGAAAAAAAGAAAAAGAAAATACCACCACCAAGAACAAAAAAAATTGACTATGAAAAATAGTGGTTTGTTCAGTTGATGGGATAGGAGTAGTGTTTGTGGAAATAAAAGACTGTAGAAATCGTAGAACCCTCTTGGGAAATCTGGCAAAGTGAGTGAGTCAGATCTCTTGGACACCGAAAGATGTGGGGGAACTAGAAGTGATCAACGAAGAGTCACTGTTCTGAGCGACAGACTTCCTTCCTTACTGAGTTCAGAGATCTCATAACTGGTGGCCAGACTGTGGCCTCCATGCCTGTTCTTAATGAGTGTTCTGCGTTCCTGTGCACACCTCTGATCTGGGCTCACGGGTGGTTTCTGCTCACTCATGTCCATTAGTACTTATCTCTTCCTAACCCCAAACTGCACACTATTGGCAATAAGTTCCACACCACATCTAGGACATGGTTCCTGTTTGTCTCTGTAGCATCTCTATTTGTATAGAGGTTCTGTGCTAAGCCATCTAATGGACAATTTTATCCATCTGAAAATTATTCACTCTTAGGTTTCCTGTATACTCTTGTATGCAAGTCAATTAACAATAAGAAACTAGGTACTGAGGGATTTAAAAAAAAAATGGCAGGAGCGATCATGACATGTAGAACACAGATCTCACAGCGAGGTGTGCTGGTGCAGGTCAATTCTTGCATTTGATTTTGAACTTCCCAGCTAAGAATTGCAAGTTATGTGTTTGTGTTCTTTATAAATGGTGGACTCAATCCACCGTGGGTGGTACCATCCATGTTAGCGGCCCCAAGATTTTTTAGCCCGTAGCCACCAAAGGAACCAGACAGAGCTCATCCATGTTTTTTTTTTTTTCCTGCATTGAGATATGGACTTAATTTTATTCATTTTTTTGTAAATTTTTAACATTATTATTGGCGCATATTCATTGCATGTGGTAGTAATCTATAGGACACAGTCACACAAGCATTATAGTATAAGGACATTACAGTATACAGGTATGCCATATACTTTGAGAACTTCAGCTTTTAAAATAACTGCTTTGGGGCCAAAAAGTGGGAGTGGGTGGGTAGGGGAGTTGGGGGGGAGTGTATTGGGGACTTTTTGGATAGCATTGGAAATGTAAATGAGGAAAATACCTAATAAAAAAATTAATTCTAAAAAAAAAAAAAAGAAAAGAAAAAAAATAACTGCTTTGAAAGCCCCTGGATAGTTGTCCAAGGAGACTTCAGGTTTGAAGGGCTACTTGGATCTCAAACCCAGCACTGCTTCTTGACAGGAAGTAACCTTAGGTGAGCTGTGTAATTTTTCTGAGTCTCCCTTTCCTTATCAGTCTATGGCAGAACATGATGCCAAGGCTGGAGGTGGCAATGCCCTTGAGGCCATTGCTACATTCACAACAGGAGTTAGTAGTTACTAGGGACACATTTGTCGAATTAATACCTTATGTGGAAACCAGAACACAGCAACACTTGCTTAGTAAAAGGAGGTGACCCCTGTCATTTCCCAAGCTTTCTTTTCTGACTTAATCCTCATGCTCAACTGTGATATTTGTATTTCAGTGTTCAGAAAGACATGAACTTGGAGGATGTCTAAAACCGAGTTAGGGAGGGGCCCAGTGAGGTGACTCAGCTGGTAAGAGGGACTGCTGTGGCAGTCTAAGGACCAGGAACTTTGGTGTCTAGCTCCAACCTCACATTCACTTCTGTAATCCCAGCACTCCTACTGTGAGATGGGAGGCAGAGATAAGAGTTAGCTTGAAGTATGCAGTGCAGCAGGGGAAACAAGAAAGGTCCTGACTCAAAATGATGTGGACGGAAGGAATCAACCCCTGAAGAATTGTCTCTCTCTCTTTCTCTCTCTCTCTTTCTCTCTCTCTCTCTCTCTCACACACACACACACACACACACACACTCACACACACGTGTGTGTACCCAAACTAAGTGATAAACAGTTGAGAGGACTTTATTTTGCCCCTACACATATTATAGTCATTCCAAGAAAAATATATCCATGTATTAATTGTTCAAATAGAAAACCACCTTTGGTGTTAATGTTCTTGTACCTGACTGGGTTTTTATTTTTATTTTTTGACATCATATGTATAATTGCACTGCCCCCTCCCCTGAGGGCATATTCCTAACACTGTCCAATTTTCCATCTAATTGATGTTTTCCCTTCCACGAAGCACAATGTTCTAAAGGGTGCAACCCACTTCTCTTGTAGAAACGTCTGTACGCCTTGTCTTCTCCAGCAGCTGCCTCGCCCTCTGTCATCCAAACCTGTTATCATGTGCAGAACCATGATGATTAATTTATTTAAGTTCTTTATCTTATCTCACTGGGGAAAAGCTCTGGTTACCACTTCTTTATAAGGCCTGCATACACAAAGTACCATTGTATGCAGCTGGACAGTGACCTTTTAACTCTTTGCTGCCTGAAAACTTTTCTTTGGATAGCTATCGGTTCTTTGCTCAGGTCTTGGGAGATGGCTCAGTTAGTAATGTGCTTGCTACACAAACTCCTGAGCTCAGTTCCCTCAGCAAATGAGGGAAAGTCAGATATGGCTGGATGTGACTGTACAACTTGACACAGCTGAGTTATCACAAAGAAAGGAGCTTCAGTTGAGGAAATGCCTCCATGAGATCCAACTGTAAGGCATTTTCTCAATTAGTGATCAAGGGGGAAAGGCCCCTTGTGGGTGGGACCATCCCTGGGCTGGTAGTCTTGGGTTCTATAAGAGAGTAGGCTGAGCAAGCCAGGGGAGTCAAGCCAGTAAAGAACATCCCTCCATGGCCTCTGCATCAGCTCCTGCTCCCTGACCTGCTTGAGTTCCAGTCCTGACTTCCTTTGGTGATAAACAGCAGCATGGAAGTGTAAGCCGAATAAACCCTTTCCTCCCCAACTTGCTTCTTGGTCATGATGTTTGTGCAGGAATAGAAACCCTGACTAAGACAGTGACTATAACCCCAGCTCAGAAAAGGCTGCGACAGAAGGATCCATGAGTTGCTCCATGTTTAGTGAGAGATTCTGTCTCAACTAAATAAAGAAGTGCTAGAAGAAGATACTTGTAGTCAGCCTTTAGACTCCACATGCATATAACAAACTGCACACAATGAACGCATGCGTATCCGCAGGCACATAGGAGCGTGCATACTCATGCAGTACACATATGTGTGTACACAGACAGACACACATGCAAACTCATCCAGTGTTCACATTTCTTTTCAGCCTTCACTATAAATAAGTCTCCACAATAAAATAAACTGTGGCTAAGAAGCAAGTTTCCCTTTCTGTAACAAATCCCCAATGGATGACTCCCTTTCAAGCCTCTGACCTCTGATCGAGGGCTGATGTTTTCAGGTTCTAACGTCCTTGGCCCAGTACTTAACCCTGTGCTGAACTGTACCTCGGAGGCATTGCTGCTCTATTAATTTAACTCGAGGACTTAACCTTGTAATTTGACTCAAGTACTTAACCTTGTGCTGAATTGCACCGGGGAGACTCTTGTTTCTCCTCTATGAATCTGCGTCAGGGCTTGGTTTGTTTCTCCACTCACTGTTATCTAACAAACAGATTGCTTAGTTCATTTGCAATAACAAAATCAGTATTTAACTCCAACTTTTAAGAAGTTTCCAATTTTATTTTTATTTATGTATATGTCTGCTTGCTGGTCTATACATGCACCACATGTATGCAGTGCAGACAGAGGCCAAAAGAGGGGGTTGGAACCCAGAACTGAAGATATGGGGGGAAAGGAGAGAGAGAGAGAGGGAGAGAGAGAGAGAGAGAAATATAGAAGGAAAGAAGGAAGGAAGGAAGAGAAGGGAGGGGGAAGGAAGGGAGGAAAGAAAGAAAGAAAGAAAGAAAGAAAGAAAGAAAGAAAGAAAGAAAGAAGAAAGGAAAAAAAGAAGAAAGAAGAGTATGCACAGATATGCCCCGACTCAGTCAACAAGCCTGCTTAGTACTCTTTAGATTTCAAATGCTATGCTTGAAGCAAGCATCTATAAAACAATAGCCATAGAGAAACAGAGAAAAGCTGTATATAGTTGGAATGTCAGCCCACAAAACTGGACTATTGATCATTTGCTCTCAGAGAGCAGGGTGAGAGCCAAGAAACTCCTTAGCCAGGATATACCCGAGAATGGTGACTCCTGGGCACATATCTCGCTTTCTGGTCTAGTAACAAATCCCCAGTCGTCTGTCACTCAGCAGCACTGGCAGAGAGGAAGTGTAATGCTGGGACAGGGATGCAGTGTAAAGTAGATAACAGACTCTCCACTGTGCCTAGGAATGGGTGCTTCTGCTCATTCGGGAGACAGCTTCAATCTAAGGCAGCCTCAGGGTGAGCGAGCCTGACTCAGATGAGGTGGCGCTGAACTGAGGACTCACAGGAAGCTCCTTAGAAACTCCATGGCCACACTAATACCTTCCCCTACCCGCCCCCACTCTTCTAAAGTGATCACTAGGTCTGGCAAATCACAGGGCCACATAGCCAGCTCCTGCAGAGTTTCTAAAAATAGCCAGAGATCTGGAGTTTTATGCATTGTCTCTGGTTTTCTTTCCTCCTCTCTTGTCCTCTTCCTCCTTCAATGGTTTATTTCATCTTGAATTCTTGTGGTGTGTCGGGGTATGTGCATATGTGTGTGGGTGCCCACTGAGGCCAGAAGAGGTCATCAGATCCCCTGAAACTGGAATTACAACGAGTTTGTGAGCCTCTGTGGGTGCCAAGAATCAAAGTGGGGTCCTCTGCGAGGACTTCCAACTGTTGAATCATCCCTCCAGCTCTTGCAAGAAGTCTCTAGACTTCAGTGTTGACTCCAAGTTCAGAACAGTAAAAGATATCCACACATTCACATCTACAAGACCATTCAGGCTATCAGTTAATGATCAAACTCCTGCCGATCAAATTTCCTTGAATGTATGCCCTTGCTGATTAAAAACAAACAAACAAACAAACCTGAACGTGCACTCTAGTAGGTAATTTATAAATTCTACACATATGCTCAAAACCTGTGTGCTTCCTTTAGGAACTATGAATGGAGGTCCCACATTTCCCTGGGACAAAACCATGGATATGTTGTAAGTGGAAATTTGAGGCAGGAAGACCTTAACAATGGAAGGTCAAACAGTTATCATCATCTGCCGCCATCACCTGCTATGGCTGCCTAGTGCACCAGGTTTGGATTGCTTATAAAGGACTGCCTGCCACCCAGCTCTGTCTCTGTCTCTGTCTATCACTCTGTCTCTGTCTTTCTCTATCTCTGTCTCTCTCTCTTTCTGCACTTAGAACCCTGTTTCTCTGTGTTTCTGCCCATCCTCCCCTGCCCCCAAGCTCTGCCCTTATGACTTACTAGCTGACTCTACCCTTTCCGGCGTCCTACTCCTCTCTCTTTTCCGAGTAATCCCCCCTTTATACCAGATCTGTTGCCTGGCTCTGAGTTGGAGGCCAGAACTGGTCTACAAAGTGAGTTCCAGGACAGCCAGAGCTACACAGAGAAACCCTGTCTCAAAAAAAAACAAAACTCAGAGGCATCTCTTGGCATGTTCCTGCCAGGTACTCCCTTGCCACATTATATTTCATACCCGTCTTACTGCTTGCTTACCCCTGACACTCAAGCTCTCAGTTCCTATCACCAAGCAGCTGTTATAAAGAGCATAGTCTTTCTCTGTGGAACAATTACAGAACAATTACAGGCTATTTCCTCCCATGCCATGTTTTTTCTAAAGATGTACCACTTTCAGAACAGTGCTATTATTTACTACATTTTGTTTTGTTTTGGTTTTTTTCGAGACAGGGTTTCTCTGTGTAGCTCTGGCTGTCCTGGAACTCACTTTGTAGACCAGGCTGGCCTCGAACTCAGAAATCCGCCTGCCTCTGCCTCCCGACTGCTGGAATTAAAAGCGTGCACCACCGTGCCCGGCACTTTTTTTTTTTTTTTTTAAAGGCAAGGTTTTTATAGCCAAGGCTGGCCTCAACTCACTCCGTAGCTGAGGATGACCTTGAACTTCTAATCCTCCTGCCTGCCTTTCCCCAGTGCTAGGAGTACAGGGTGGGGCACTGTCCCTAACTCATGCTGTGCCGAGGATGGAACCCAGGGCTTTGCTCATGCTCACCAAGTACTCTGCCAGCTTTGCCACGTTCCTAGCCCTGCTTTATGTAACATTTAAATGTGTGTATGTGTTTCTGTGGGTGTGGGAGATGTGGGTACAAGAGTACATGGTGCCCACATGGCAGTCAGAGGACAACCTCGTGTGTCAGTCCTCGGGTACTTTGTAACTTTTGTTTGGGACAGGCTCTTTCATCGGCCTGGAGTTCCACCATGCTGGCAGAGTAGCTAGCCCTCTAGCTTCCAGGCATCTGCTGATCTCTCTCTGCCAGTCGTCTTGTAACTCTGGGTTTACAGGCCAACACCACTGAGTCTGGGTCCTGAGAATTGAATCCAGCTCCTCGGGCTTTTAAGGCAAGCACCTCGCCAGCTGAGCTGATTCTGAAGCCCTAAGAGTTTTTAAGTTTTATCATCTTCCAGATAAAGACTTTGGGAAGATATCTTGTAGTATTTGCTTCTGATAATATTTATGAGTGATTTCCTAGGGGCTGGAGAGATGGCTCAACAGTTAAGATTACTGACTGCTCTCCTTCCAAAGGTCCCAGGTTTGATTCCAGCACCCACACAGTGACTCACAACCATCTGTAACTGCAGTCTGAGTCCCTCTTCTGGCCTCCATGAACACGATGTACATGTGGGAAAAAATTAAATTAAAAGGGTGATTTTCTAGAACTAAGATAGGAAGCTTTGGTTTAGGAACCGGGCCTGTTAGCTGTGAGCTCAACTGTAGAGGAATCAGGGTGGCTTGATGAATAGAGACACATCCAGTGTCAGAGCCATCACCACATACAAACCCTGTTTCCAAGAAAGGATACTTCAATGTCCCGCCTGGAGTGTGAACATATCCTGAACCCACGGATGGGAAAGGCAGAGCGGGCTCAAACCTGGGCTTGGGCTTTCTCAGCAGTGAATCTGTGTAGATTAATTTCATCTGTTTTTAGCACAGATCTCTCAATTTCAATGGTTTTCTTGTGTCCAGTCATCATTTTTCTCCAATTCTGAGAATAAACCACTACTCTTTTGCCAAATTAAAAAGGAGGCACTCCCATGGGTGTCATATGGATAAGGAGAGACATCCAGACACCTGCCTCTTTCTACAGAAGACTCTGTAGAGCTGCAGTGTTAGAATCCAGAGGGAGATCAGCCTTGGTAGCAGCCCTCCCCCCATCCATAGACCCTGTGTGTGTCAATGTCATTAGTGAGTCCCAAAGAGATGAGAATGAAAATCCAGTTCAGATTGACTATATCGGCCTGGATCAGACTTCGGGGAGTCTAAAGCCAAGGGGTTCATCTTCAACATATTTAGAGCAGAGTACAATTTGGGAAGAGGTTTCTAGATAACAATCATTCCAAATCCAGGTGCACAATAAAACTTAAGGTGTGACTGCAGAGAAACTTCTTTACATGGGACAAGTACATGTGACCAAGGGGTGGGGATGGGAGGAGTGTTTCTGTAGCTTAGTCTCTTGCCAAGATGGCAGAGAGGTCAGCAGGCTATAAATACATGTGACATCCCCTTTAAGGATAGGTTACACTCTAGGGAGGGAAGAGTCTGAGATAACCACTCTGGGGAATATTGGGAAGTCCATCTCTACAGCAAAAGGTTGGTGAGGTCTACCTCGGTAGATAGCAAATAGGTCACCAAGTTGTTAAGAAAATCCACTCCCAGCCTTCTGGGCAGGAAAACAAACATTTTATCTCCTCCACTAAGAAGAGGCCCTGTGTGTTTAACATTCCTGGTTTCCCTGGTGATCTGTAGGTGAAAGGACCTTTGTCCTCTCATCAGGCCCATACTGAGACACTGTCTGAATTTGTTACTAACAGACTCCCAGGTGCCAGGATCTCTTGCATGGAGATGTGAGTTTATGTCATCATAGTTTCCTAGCTTTCAGATGGCCCTCTATATTTATGACATCCAATCCCTAGAATATTTGTCCATTGAGTAGTTTAAATGGGGTTTCCCAAAATTGAGAAGATAAACGTGCCTATATAATCTCCCATTTTAACACAGCTCTTGCCTTTCATTTTCTATTTATGTGGAATATGTTAATGACTTCATAATTGAATCTAACTTATAATTTATTTGTTATTTGATATTTGATACATCTAAAACTGAACAGATGGCCACATTTACAATGGTCCTAAAATAACTCTTTGCAGAGCTGGAGAGACAGCTCAGTGGCTAAGGGTGCTTGCTGTGCAGTCATGAGGATCAGAGTCCACATCCAGCTGCTGCATAACAAGCCAGATGTTCAGTGTGCACCTGGAGCTCCAGGGACAGAGACAGGAGCCTGATTTGAGTTGGATGGCTTCCAGCCCAGCAGAGACAGTGTTAGCTTGGGTTCAGGGAGAGACTCCACCCCAGAAGAATAGGCAGATAGGAACAGAAAAGGACACCTGATGCCCTCTTCTGAGCTCTAAGCACACACACACACACAAAGGGTAGCTGTGGAGGCAATTCAATACTGACCCATGGAGAGAGGCACATAATCCTAAAACTGGATTAACATGCCTGGGAAGACTCCTTGCAAGCATCTATGTCCTCTTGCTAAAACGCAGATTGCATACCAGCCTTAATCAGAAAATTCTTCAGCTTGCACCGACTTGTGGGAGAGGCTTAGTCATGCATAATCTCACACTCAGATCCACCAAGGTAAGGAACACTACAGAACTAGCCAATTACAGTTTTAATTCCACACAGCAGCGCAAAGCTGGAAACACAGGTGCTCCCAAATCATTATCAAGTTAATCACCTTCCCCCACTGCACGGAAAACATAGTATGGGCTTCTGAGAACCAGTTACTCTAGCAGTCTGTTTAACTAATTAGATAAAATCACACCTCAGGTAGGCGCTTATCATCCTGTAAGTCAGTGTTACTCTGTAAAGCAGCGGATTTTCCCAGAGTTCTACTTTTCTGTAGCTCTTTTTTTTTTTTTTTTGGAGGGGGGGGGGTGTTGTGAGAAGCCTGGCTTCTACACCCAGAAGGAGCCCTAACAACACAATGGTGCACTGTAATGCTGCCAAGGTAAAATAACGAAGGAGGTGCCTGTTGTTGGCATTTCTAGCTCCATCTGAAGGATCGCCTTGTGGTCTGTCTGAATCTGCAACCTCTCTGGACTAATAAGAAGGGCGAGGGCATTGTAGGTCAGTGATCTACAGAAGGAGGCACACAGGATGAAAAGTCCAGAGAGCGGCTTCACTGCCTCAGGAACATGAGTTCTCTCTGGAAGCCACGCTGTGTGAGGAGAATCAGCTGCTCTGGATACAAAAACAAACCAAAAGTAACTGCATATGACAGGTGTGCTCACTTGCCTCCCTGCAAATAACCTTTGACTGTGTGTGCCTTAAAATTTTTCTCCGGGCCCTAAATACATACATTTCTTTTTTCTTTTGAGATAGGGTATCATGTAGCCCAGGCTAGCCTTGAATTTGCTATGCCACTAAGGATGACTTTGAACTTCTGATCCTCCTGCCTTGACACCCTGAGTGCTGAGGTTACATGTGTGTGTCACTATGCCTGGTGTGCTGGCTAGCTTTATGTCAACTTGAGGCAAGCAAGAGTCACCTGAGATGAAGAAACCTCAATTGGGAAAATGCCTCTATTAGACTGTACTGTTGGCAAGCCTGTAAGACATTTTCTTAATTACTTATTGATGGGGAAGGGCCTAGCTCTCAGTGGGTGGTGCCATCCCTGGGCTGGTGATCCTGGGTTCCATAAGAGAGCAGGCTGAGCAAACCATGAGGAGCAAGCCAGTAAGCCGTATTCTCCTCTAAGGCCTCCACATTAGCCACTGTCCCC
Organism: Mus caroli; assembly: GCF_978045245.1. NCBI lineage: Eukaryota > Metazoa > Chordata > Mammalia > Rodentia > Muridae > Mus > Mus caroli. The sequence continues at coordinate 122,027,421 of NW_028227256.1, forward strand.
AGGTTCCTGCCCAGTCTGAGTTTCTGCTTTAGCTTCCCTCCGTGTATATGTAAATAAGCCAAATAAACTCTTTCTTCTTTAAGTTCTTTTTGGTCATGGCATTTCATCTCAGCTAAAGCAACCCTAACTCACATCCCTGGGGACTGAACACAGAGCCTCAAAGTATTTATCAATCAAGTTATATCCCAGTCCAGAGTAGAATGCATGATGAAAAGACAGGCAAATGTGGAAACTTCCTTAGAAATCCAAGCTCTTGGGAGGCTGACTGGAGATTTTGATTTCAAAGCCAGCATGAGCTATATAGTAAAATATTGATGACAATGACAATGACAAAAGCAACAACAATGGCTAACACCACCACCACCACAACAACCACAACAGAGAAGGCAGAGAAGGAGGAGGGGGAGGGGGTAGGAAAAGGAGGGAGGAAGGGGAGGAGGGGGAGGAGAAAGACATCCTCAGTTAATGTCAGAAAGATTCCTGTGATCTCCTAGACTTAACTTACAGAACAATTCCTACAAAAGGACCTACAAAAGGAAGTCTTGTTTCTCACCTCAAACCTCAACATGCTTTCTTTAACTACATCTTAAGTGGCCCTAATAACAGCATTTATTGAATGTCATTTAGATACTTCCGTATATATATAACTATGGTCACAACAATCCAACAGAAACACCATTCCTTTTTTCTTTAATTTTTGTGTGGTGTGAGTGCAAGGCACATGTATGTTATGGTGCACATGGTGGAGGGCCAGGACAGCCTCAGTGTTCACCAGGCTAGCCTGCCCATGTGCTTCCAGGGGCTCTCCTGTCTTCACCTTCGTTCTTCCAGTAGGAGTGCTGGGATTACAGACATGCACTACTGCATCTTTCTTCCTTGTTCTGTCTTTGGGTTCTGAGGATCTGATTCAAGGTTCTCTCTGAGAGCAGCAAGTGCTTTGAACTGCTTAGCCATCCCCACCCACCCCCATCAACCACTTTCAAATATTGACTCCATATAGGCAAAATAGCTGTTTCAATAAAAGAGATTCATCTCCATGGTGTGTATAACACCATGAGCAAACAAAATCCTACAGCCCCACATATACACGTAAACCTCTTTGCATGTGCACACACACACACACACACAAACACAAATATATGTGTACTATAACTGATATGACTTCATACACTTAGAAAATTTATATAAAATTTCAAGGGTCAATATTGAGAAATAAGGAACAACACAACCTATGCATCAACATTTTGGGTGGAATATTCCTTACAGAGAATTTTAATTTGATTTGATTTGTGATGATGATGATGATAATGGTGATGATGATGATGATGTGTGTGTGTGTTTGTGTGTGTGTGACATGCCATGGCATGTATGAGGAAGTCAGAGGACTCCAGAAAGAGTTGGCTTTCGTCTCCTACCATGTGGGTTAGGATCAAATTCAAGCTTGACAATAGACACTTTTACCTACCAGTCTTTCTTTCTTTCTTTCTTTTCTTCTTTCTTTCTTTCTTTCTTTCTTTCTTTCTTTCTTTCTTTCTTTCTTTCTTTCTCTCTCTCTCTCTCTCTCTCTCTCTCTTTCTTTCTTTCTCTCTTTCTTTTTTTTTTTTTCTCTCAAGACAGGGTTTTTCTGTATAGCCCTGGCTATCCTGGAACTCACTTTGTAGACCAGGCTGGCCTTGAACTCAGAAATCTGCCTGCCTCTGCCTCCCGAGTGCTGGGATTAAAGGTGTGCACCACTACAGCCGGCCTTACCAGCTTTTCTTACTGAAAAATTTGTAAGACAAAACTAAACTCTGATTATTTTTAGCCTTTTTTCTGGTTTAGATATTTTATAATATATGTGTGCTATATATTCTATATGATACAGACATATAATATATACCACATACACACATATAATATTCATGTTTGTAATATATGTATTATATATGTATGTATATATATATGTATGTATGTATATATATATATATATATATATATATATCAGTGGTTTGACTTTTTCTTTTCACCAATTCTGTATCATTCCTTGATTTTTTTTAAAAAGTGTCCAGAGCTTCACTAGGCCCCTCTGTGCTGTCCTTAGAAACAGCCCCGTGTGCCTCCTTAGCGTTCCGTTGGTAGATAACACTCTGTAGCTCCGACTTCTCTACTGACCTCCCTTCCTAGGTTTTCTAACTTACATTTTAGTGTGCCAATGTTAATGTGGTCCAGAGCTAATTTTACCATGCCTCACTCTGCTCAATAGAGTCTGTTGCTCCTAACTCACCCTACACCATAGATTTCTCAAACAGGGATCCTTGAAAACTCAGACCCTCCGGCGAGTGACTGTTTCCTTCACAGTGGTGGTCTTTGCTCTGATTACAGAGCCTGAGGAGGACCAGGTGTGCAGGCAACAGGAGTAATGGCAGTCAGCAAACTCTTCATAAATGACTGTGCGACTTTGACCTCTAAGCCCACAGTCCTTCCAGCCACTTAGCCCTGCAACATTCTCCCAATCAATTGACTTCCTTCTGTTTCTGATGTGACTAATTCTTTTGGCTCCTAACAAGGCACGGCAGCAGGAAGCCAGTGGATTTGACAGTTAAAATGTAACTAATCCCATGAAGGTGTGAGGAGCCTGTATGAGAGGTGAAATACTTTCCACTGAACAAGAACAGACTATTACTCTGTGTGTGTGTGTATAGTATGACTCTGCGTATGTGGTGTGGTGTGGTATGGTGTGGTGTGTATGTATATGTGTGTGTGTGTGTGTATGGTGTGTATGTATCTGTATGTGTGGTGTGTTTATATACATAATCTGTAAGTATAGTGTAGGGTGTGTGTATCTGTGTATTATCTCTGTGGTGTACAATTCATTACGGGACTTACTGATGAAAGGCTGTTCTAGTTAACAAGAAGGCCAATTGGATCTCCACAATTTGAGCCAAAAAGATACACACACACACACACACATATCAGGACAAAAGGGTTCCTCCTAGCTGACTGTACATGTCTTGTCTTGAGGCCTCATGGCAAAGCTCCACACACCACTGGAACACCTCCATCCATTTGATGGGGAAAGACACAGAAAAAAATTCAGAGCTATTCTGGGTAGCCATGATGCTCAAAATTCAGGGTGGCAACAGTTTGGTCAAAGGAGCACATGGAAATGCTGTTGACTAGGTATACTGCTTGAAGCCAGAACAAAGGATACACGCCATTTTCAAAATAAAAGACACAGTAGTACTATAAATCTATCCAAGAATCTATGCCAGCTGAGAAGATCTAAATTTGTGTGCCTATACCAGTGGAATAATGCAGTTCCTACATCCCGTAAGAAGAGTTTCTTCATGTAGTGGACGGTGGTTAGCACACCGTCCACTACATGAAGCTCACAACTGGAGAAACTGCAGGGACTAAATGTCTGTGGAATGCACAGCTAGAAATCACACCTCCTACCTCTAAGGCGCAGGGGCCATCACTGAAGAGGGGGAGCAAAGATAGGAAGAGCCAGAGGTCAGGGAGGACCAAAGTGAAACGGTGACGTCAGGACATGACAAAACTGCTGCACTTGTGAGCAAAAGGAGCTGATGTCCTCTGCACAAAACCTGCAAAAAAATCAAACGAGTCACCATTCCAGCTTTGAAGGAGGAGTGGCCTCACCCCTAGCTGAGGAGCTATTGATGGGTGATGGCTTCTGGGGGGGGGTCAAGAGTTAGTTTTCTATAAGGGCATGGCCCATGATAAGTTGTCCACACTCTTGTGCATGGCCCTACCAATGAACACATGGGCAGCACAAATTAAACTTGAGTTTTAAAAAAAAGGACACAATATTGTGAATGGGGTGTGAAATAGATCTGGGAGGATTTAGGGAGAGTCTGACAAGTGAATGTGTTCAAAACACATTGTACGCAAATAAAAACTTCAAGTCTCTGAAGAAAGAAATTATAGAAGATCTCAGAAGATGGAAAGATCTCCCATGCTCATGGATTGGCAGGATCAACATTGTAAAAATGGCTATCTTGCCAAAAGCAATCTACAGATTCAATGCAATCCCCATCAAAATTCCAACTCAATTCTTCAACGAATTAGAAAGTGCAATCTGCAAATTCATCTGGAGTAACAAAAAACCTAGGATAGCAAAAACTCTTCTCAAGGATAAAAGAACCTCTGGTGGAATCACCATGCCGGACCTAAAGCTCTACTACAGAGCAATTGTGATAAAAACTGCATGGTACTGGTATAGTGACAGACAAATAGACCAATGGAATAGAATTGAAGAACCAGAAATGAACCCACACACCTACGGTCACTTGATCTTCGACAAGGGAGCTAAAAACATCCAGTGGAAGAAAGACAGCATTTTCAACAAATGGTGCTGGCACAACTGGTTGTTAACATGTAGAAGAATGCGAATCGATCCATTCCTATCTCCTTGTACTAAGGTCAAGTCTAAGTGGATCAAGGAACTTCACATAAAACCAGAGACACTGAAACTTATAGAGGAGAAAGTGGGGAAAAGCCTTGAAGATATGGGCACAGGGGAAAAATTCCTGAATAGAACAGTAATGGCTTGTGCTGTAAGATCGAGAATTGACAAGTGGGACCTCATGAAACTACAAAGCTTCTGCAAGGCTAAAGACACCATCAATAAGACAAAAAAACCACCAACAGATTGGGAAAGGATCTTCACCTATCCTCAATCAGATAAGGGACTAATATCCAATATATATAAAGAACTCAAGAAGGTGGACTCCAGAAAGTCAAATAACCCCATTAAAAAATGGGGCTCAGAACTGAACAAAGAATTCTCACCTGAGGAATACCGAATGGCAGAGAAGCACCTGAAAAAATGTTCAACATCCTTAATCATCAGGGAAATGCAAATCAAAACAACCCTGAGATTCCACCTCACACCAGTCAGAATGGCTAAGATCAAAAATTCAGGTGACAGCAGATGCTGGCGAGGATGTGGAGAAAGAGGAACACTCCTCCATTGTTGGTGGGATTGCAAGCTTGTACAACCACTCTGGAAATCAGTCTGGCGGTTCCTCAGAAAATTGGACATAGTACTACCGGAGGATCCAGCAATACCTCTCCTGGGCATATATCCAGAAGATGTCCCAACCGGTAAAAAGGACACATGCTCCACTATGTTCATAGCAGCCCTATTTATAATAGCCAGAAGCTGGAAAGAACCCAGATGTCCCTCAACAGAGGAATGGATACAGAAATTATGGTACATTTACACAATGGAGTACTACTCAGCTATTAAAAAGAATGAATTTATGAAATTCCTAGCCAAATGGATGGACCTGGAGGGCATCATCTTGAGTGAAGTAACACAATCACAAAAGAACTCACACAATATGTATTCACTGATAAGTGGATATTAGCCCAAAACGTAGGATACCCAAGATATAAGATACAATCTGCTAAACGCATGAAACTCAAGAAGAATGAAGACCAAAGTATGGACACTGTGCCCCTTCTTAGAATTGGGAACAAAACACCCAGGGAAGGAGTTACAGAGACAAAGTTCGTAGCGGTGATGAAAGAATGGACCATTTAGAGACTGCCGTACCCAGGGATCCATCCCATAATCAACTTCTAAACGCTGACACCATTGCATACACTAGCAAGATTTTGCTGAAAGGACCCAAATATAGCTGTCTCTTGTGAGACGATGCTGGGGCCTAGCAAACACAGGAGTGGATGTTCACAGTCAGCTATTGGATGTATCACAGGGCTCCCAATGGAGAAGCTAGAGTAAGTACCCAAGGAGCTAAAGGGATCTGCAACCCTATTGTTGGAACAACATGATGTACTAACTAGAACCCCGGAGCTCTTGTCTCTAGCTGCATATGTATCGAAAGATGGCCTAGTCAGCCATCAATGGAAAGAGAGGCCCATTGGACTTGCAAACTTTATATGCCCCAATATAGGGGAATGCCAGGGCCAAAAGAATGGGAATGGGTGGATAGGGAAGTGGGGGGGCGCTATGGGGGACTTTTGGGATAGCATTGGAAACGTAATTGAGGAAAATATGTAATAAAAATATTAAAAAATAAATAAATAAAAATACGAACAGAAGAAGGAAAAAGGCAGGCTAAGGAATTTCTAGTAGATAGTTGTGAAGGAACCTGGAACTGTGTGCCAGCCAGCATCTTTTCACTCATATACTCCTATATTTAGGACTTGAGCCATTGAGATTCAGCCTCAGACCTACCATGCACTTCTACACTCTCACATCACTGAGGTGGACACAGTCACATGTCCCTTTCTTGGTGACAAAGATGGCACAAAGGTTGGCTGTACCTATCACTTGTCCAGTGAATGAACTAGATTCTTCGTGAAGTGAAGGAGAAGCAGAGGTCAGAAGGAAATCCAAAGCATTTGTGAAGTGGTAGAGATTCAAACATATAGCCTGAATGCCACAGTACTCTTATCTCTGTGTGCTCGAGTCTTGAGCCAGCTGAGAGGCAAGAATTCCAACATGATTAAATTCTGTTATGGGGCGGTAGTGAAACATGTCTTTAACTCCCAACCCTTGAGGGGCAGAGGAAGGTGGATCTCTGGGAGTTCAAGGCCAGCCTAGTTTGCAGAGTTAGTTTCAGGACAGCCAAGGCTACATAAAAAAATCAAACCAAAATAGCAACAACAACAACACACCCAAACATGTCTTGGAAAAAAAAAATCTGCTGTGAAGGTTGCCTATTGTTCTAGTTTGCTGTCTGTTGCTGTGATAAATACCATGACTGAAAACATCTTGGAAAACGGGATTTGTTTCATATTACAGGTCAGATGGTTCATTGTCAGGTCAGGAACAGATAGTGGGGACTGGAGCAGAGACCATGAAGACACTGCTTCCTGCCTTCCACCCAGGCTCCAGTTCACACACCTTCCTTCTACAGCTCAGGACCACCTGTCCAGGAACCATACTGTTCACAATGGGCTGGGTTCTCCTACATCAATTGGCAATCAAGAAAACGGTCCACTGACATGTCCACAGGTTAATCTGATGGGGGCTTCCTCTTTCCAGGTGTGTCAAGTTGACAACCCAAATTAGCTAATTAGTTCTTGTCAAGGACTGAAGTTTGGTTCCCAGCACCTCGAATTATATGGCTCACAATGGCCTCTAACTCTACATCTGGGGCTCTGACACTCTCTTGTGGATGCCATGGGCACTGCACATGAAGCACTCCCTGCTCCCCCATATAAAAACAAGAAAGAATGTTAAGATATCAATGAGCCAGACTTAAGGCCTAAATGTATGTAGCCTTTGAGCAAGGCCCAGATATGAGCCTGCCTCCTTTTTCTCATTTTGACCTCTTCTTCTCCTCTTCTTCCTCCTCTCCTCTTTCTTCTGGACCAACCATAATTTATCAGCAGATCATTTAAACACATGATGATTAGTCCATTACCTACATCTCCTTGCCTCTTTCTGCCGAGAGTCCTGCCAGAAGTCACAAGGTTCCTTGTCTTGTTTGTGGCAGTGGTAAAATACTTCTAACTTGGAGGAGGAAAGCTGAAATAGCTTAGAGGTCACATCTTTGTGGGAAGTTAGAGTAGGAGCTCAAGTTAAGAACCTGAAGCAGAAACTATGGAAGAGTATTTACTGTTGCTGCTTCACCGAGGCTCATGCTTAGCAAGCTCTTGTATACAGTCTTGGACCCCTTGCTTAGGGAATGGTGCTGCCCACAGTGGTAGAGACCTTACTACATCAATTAGCAATCACAACAATCTGAGACAGGTCACAGGCCAATATGATTCTGATAATCCTTTAATTGAAGTGCCAGATGATTCCAGGCTATGTCAAGTGGAGTTAAAGCTAACTAGGACAGCCTGGTACCCCCATTCATGGTGAAATGTTCTAAGACTGAGAAACAAAAACAAAAACAAAACAAAACAAAAAAAAAAAAACAGTGGGGTGATTTGACTCTGCAGGTAAAGGTGCTTGCTGCCAAGGTTGACCTGGATTTGATCCCCTGCAACCATTTGTGGAAGGAGATAATTGTCTCCTGCAGGTTGTCCTCTAACTTTTATATGTCTACCCTCCCACATGAATTAATAAATAAGTGAATAAATAAATACAATTAAAACTGTTAGTGGCTGGAAAAATACCTCAGTGGTTAAGAGAGTGTACTGCTTTTGCAGGGGACCTAGCTTTGGTTTCTAACACCTCTATAGCAACTTGTAACCATCTTTAAATACAGGTCCAGGGCATCTAGTGCTCTTTCCTGGACTTCATACACACTAGGTGTGCACACACAGTGCATATACATACATCTCACACACATAAAATGTTTTAAATCTTAAAAAGTTTTAAAGAGAGTCCCAGTAGCCCTTTTATCCTGCTATGTAACAAAGGTACCACTTCTGAATTCCCTGTGTCCCCAGCCCAGCCTTGGTCAGTGTGTCTTATAGGGCTTAGTCAGGGATGTTCTCTGCTTTAAAAACAAGAACAAAAAAGGTTCTGATCACCCTTGCTACCCATGCACTAAGCTTTGCAATAGGACACCTGGGTCAGAGCTCTGTTTTAGAGTCCTCCTCCCTTCATGAGTCCCAGTTCACACAGGGATTTCCTAGCTCTCTCAGATTTCTACCCTTGACTTTCTTTAGGCCCAAGAACACTGAGTCCAGGATGGGCTACCAGAAAACTAAGGTGGCTTGCATTTCACCTTTTATTTACATTTTTTTCCCAAAAATGTACATTCAACATCTATTCATAATTTTTCATATTCTCTCAGAGAAATCTGCCCATCTCTGAGAAGAAGGCTCAGTTGGTAAAGGGCTTGGCTTGGAAGCAAGAAGACCTGAGTTCAATCGCTAGAACTCAATTTACATAAAATAAAGCCAAGCATGGTGGCACACACTTAGAATCCCAGCACTGGAAAGGTAGAGTCAAGAGAATCAGATGCACTGGCCAGACAGCCTAGCTAAATTGCCAATGCTTAGATCAGTGAGAGACTCTATCTTTAAAAAAAATAGTAGAGTGTAATTGAGGAAAACACCCAATCTGGCCTCCCCACTTGACATGTGCACACAGTCTGTCAATGTTTAGTGTATTAATGGGGTCCCAAGTGAGGGTCACATTAACCAGAACACAGGGGATACTGTCACAGCCATGCACGGTTTATTGAATATTCCAGCATCTTTTATACAGAAAGCCGTATAAAGATTTTCCCACAGATTATAGTTTACACCAGGTGCTGTTTTCCCTACCAATAGCTTCAAAGTGATCCAAACCTCCTTGAAGACTGAGAAATCTGTCAGCAGTCTGACTTATAGAACATAAACCTTCATACATACATACACACAAACATTCGTGCATGTACACACACAAAGACAATGCATGAGTATGCTTGTATATGATCTTATTTTAAATGCATCTATTTTTATTTTATAGGCACATATATATTTATACAAGTGTAGATATGTTTGTATATACACAACACTAAGCGGTGACATGTGTCCATCTTTACAAATATAGATTAGCTCTGAAGAATGTTGAGAAGAGACTAAGTTACTGGAAGATAGAGACTTCCCTTAGTATACGTGTGCGTATGTGTGTATGTATGTTTGCTTATATGCGTGCATGTGTAATAAGTGAGTTTGTGTGTGTGTTCATGTGTATATATTTAAGTATATATATATACTTACATATATGTGTGTGTATACACACACACACACACATATACATATATATATATATATATATATATATATATATAGTATTTGTAGTATGTTTGTGAATACCTGTATGCCTGGGTGTGGTATGTATGTTTTTGTATGTATGTATGTATGTATGTAGTATGTATGTTTATGTATGTGTTGTGTGTGTTTGTATAAGTATGTATGTATGTGTATATGTCTGTCCATGTGTGTATATTTATTTGTATGTGTGCATATTTTGTGTACCATGCAGGCATTACCTATCTGAAACATAAATAGAATTAAAGACAATGCATTGAGTTGGACTATTCAAAATCAGTGGGAGAACGTGAACATTTGTTTGACATGAGTGCCAGCAGATGGAGAGGGAGCTTGTGACGAACAATTTCCCAAATATAGATATAATGTGATTTTTAAAAATTCTTCCAAAGGCAGAAGAACCACGGGCAGGAAATTGGAGAAGATCAGACAAATGTGAAATGTTCAGAAATCTGCTTCCGTCTTAAAGGTTATCTTTTTCAGAGTTAGTGCCTTCCGGTGTAGCTCAGGCTGACCCCAAACTCACGATCCTCTGCCTCAGCCTCCAAAGTGTGAGGATTAGAGATTTGCCATGATGCATCTCTTTAAAGTTGTCTTTTATAGTTGTTTCTTTATGACATGTAATAATTTGTATGGAGGCTGAGCATATGCCGAGGCAGGGCACATGCCGAGACACATTGAAGTCAGATTGTGATTTTCTCTTCCACCATGCCGTGGCCTGAGGCTTGAACTCAGATTATTAGGTTCCCTGGTTAAGTGCCTTTACCTTCTGAGCCATCTTACTAGCCTGAAGTTTACCTTTCTGTGGAGTGAGAGCAACGTCAAGATTAATTACTTTGGTAAAACTTGAGGCTGTAACTCCCCTTAAATTTGACTTAGTCTCTTCTGTTGGGGAATGTTATGTGCACTGTGTTTTCAGTGGCTGATTTCTGAGTCCAATCTTGCAGTCTGGACTTTGGTATTATTATGAAGCAGTTCCTAACTCCATCATCTCCTATTGGTCAAATAAGGAGCTGAACAGCCAATAGTTGGTCAGGAGAGCAAAACGCGGTACTTCTGTGCCCATACAGAGGAAAAGAGTTTCAGGTGGGACCTGGGTGTCGCCATCCCTGACAGGAATGGAGAGGGAGGTGCCAGAGCAAGCCTAAGATGGCAGGTAATAGACAGAAAAGAGGTAATGGCTTGGAAGTAGGCTGACAAGTAGTCCAAGCCAGCGTTGTAGGATTAGAATAGATCAGAAGCTGCCTAAAGCTTATTAATAAATATAAAGAGCTCCAAGTCATTATTTCAAGACAGGGGCAGGCATAGAAAAGCCTGTACTTATACTCTCTTCTGTTGCTAATGAAACCATAACCAAACCCAGTGAGTGACTGAGAAAATAGTGAGGGGCTGTATCTGGCAACCACCCTCTTGGGGGAGGAGTCTCAGGTAGGTCAGAGGTCAGGACAGATCCAGGTCAGGAAGCAAGTCTGAAACCTAGCAAATACCTCAGGATCACCCACCCACACACCACTCATGACCAATATGTTCACGTTCTGCTTCATGGAGTCTTTGGTGTGTAAATAGGGAGACAAATCTTTGAGATTCATTAGAAGAAAGCATTTGGATTCAGAAGGGTTTGTATTCAAATTTCAATACCAGCATCCATGTCTCCAGCTTACATGAAGCATATGAGTTTCATAGCTGGACAAGAAACCTAGGAGAAGGCAGAAAAGAGGAAGAGGATTGATACCACCTGAGTGCTTTGCTTTTTATCATCTCTTAAATGACTTTACCTTTGAATATCTCACAGGAGAGGGAGGGACTGAACTTCACATTTCTCTTGAGAGGAAATAAACCATATTCAAACCCAACCCTAACATATATTAATTGCATCTTAAATTGAAAAGTAACTCTCAAGAAGATTGGTGACACACATGTGTATGTATGTATGTGTATATATGTATATGTTTATATGTGTGTGTGTGTATGTGTGGGTGTATGTGTATATATGAGTACAGTAGGTCCATACCCTCTATACACATCTTGCAAAATAACAAGGAACGGCTCCTGGATGCAGTAGAGCGTGTCTATCATCCCAGCATTCAGAGTCTGATGCAGGAGGACTGCCATGCTCTCGAGGCCAATCATGGTCATGTACTAAGACTTTATGTCAAAACAGAGGAGGAGCAGGAAGGGGAAGGGAAGAAGGAAGAAAAAGAAAGAAAAAAAGAAGTGGAGGGGGGGCGAGGCTAAGGGCGGAGAGAGGGAGGTAAATGTAGTCTTACTCTTGTAGGAATACAGAGGCTACACTCATTAAGTGCCTCCCGTGTGACAGAAAGCACAAGCCAACGAGATGACAGGGCATTGGCCTGACACTCCCAGTGAAACTCACTCAGGATCGTTTTCACAGTACAGCTTCTGTGTTGCTATAAGGCTGATGCAGCATAGGAAGAAGCTAAGGCAGCCTCGGATCCAGAAAAGCAATTCCAGTCCAAGCTGCTTCTCCATGGCGGTACAGCAACTGCATGGCTTCTTTCCAAGTCGGAGAGGAAAATCAGGTCCAACAGGCCTTCTTGGAGACAGGTGTGGAACAGCATGACATCTTTATGCCCGATGATGACATTATATAAATAGCTTAGGCTGCGGCTGTCAGGTAGAAAGCTGGCTAGCATTCAAAAAGCTGCGGGTCCCATCTTCAGCCACTGGAGCAGGGAGTGGTGGCACACATCTGTAATCTTTGCATTTGGGAAATGGAGGCAGGAGGATCAGGTCACCTTGGGCTACATATTGAATTATATGCCAGTCTGGGCAACATGAGTTGCTAGCTAAACTAACTTGACTTGAAATCTTACATTCTCCCTACATCTTGTCTAAAAATCAGAAATTAACTTTATGTATCCCTGAGACTTGGAAAGAAGCAAACCTAATACTATCACCCATTTATTTCCATCTATAGTACTTCTGCATAGCATGATGATGATGATGATGATAATGATTGTGGACTTGTCCTAGACTATCACAAATAACCCAGGGGGGGAAAAAAGCCATTCATCATGGAGTCAGGTGGGCTGGTGATCTAAACCCTGTTCTGAGAAGCAAGCCATCAGAAAAAGCTGTGTGGAATAATCTGGGGTTGAGGGTACATACACAGTCTCATCACTTGGGATTCTGAGTCAGGACAACTGCTACAACTTCAAGGCCAGCCTGATCTACACACTCGATCAAAGGCTAGCCACAGTTGCAAAGTAGCACTGTTTCAAAATGGAAGAAGGCTCCTGCTAAGAGGGAAGAGCTCTGAAGTCAGAAGTATGGAGTTTCAATATAGCTTGGGACCACCCAGATCCCGGCCTCAATGAGCAAAGGCAGTTGCAGCCAAGCCAGCAGCCATGTAGTAGAAAGAGAGAACTGACTCCTGCAGGCAGTCCCCTGATCTCCACATATATGTGCACACCAAATAAATAAACTCTGCCATAATAAATTCCAGCTGGAAAAAACATATCAGCATTGGCAACTGTGCTGTTTAGTTGTAAGCCAGCTTGACACAAGCTAAAGTAATCTGCAAGGAGGAATTGGAAAAAAATGCCTCTGTAAGATCCAGATGTAAGGCATTTTTATTTAGTTAGTGATTGATGGGGAGGGTCCAGCCCATTGTGGGTGGTGCCATCCCTGAGCTGGTGGTTCTGGGTTCTATAAGAAAGTAGGCTGAGCAAGCCATGGGGAGCAAGCCAGTAAAAAGCATTCCTCCATGGCCTCTGCATCAGCTCCTGCCTCTGTTCTTGCCCTGTTCAAGTTCCTGCCCTGTCTTACTTCAATGATGAATGGCAATATGGAAGTGTAAGCCGAATATATCCTTTGTTTCCCAGATTTCTTTGGTCATGGTGTTTCATTATACCAATAATAACCCTTACTAAGACATTCACTAAACCTCTCTAACCCCAGAAGCACCTGTGATGGCTGTGTTAACATAGCTCATCTGTCATAATTGTCAACTTGACAAGCCTAGGAAGAGGGAACCTCATTTGAGGAGCTGCTGTGATTGGATTGGCTTATGGGAGTGTCCTGGAGCATTTCTTTGATTACTAATTGATGTAGGAGGGCCCAGCCCACTGTGGGCAATACTATCCCTAGTAAGTGGACTTGGGATGGATAGGAAAGGTAGCTGATTATGAGCCAGGATACAAGGCAATAAGCAGTGCTCCTCCATGCTTTCTTCTTTAAGCTCCTGCATTAAGTTCCTGTCTTAGCTTCCCTCAGTAATGGATTATAACTTGTAAACCAGATAGACCCCCTTCCTATCTGCCTTCCTGACTTTCCCATGGTGAGTGTAGAGTCCTTAGGCACAATAAGTGTATCTATCTGGCTGCTCCCCCTCTTTATCTCTTTTCTTGCCAATCAGAATGGATGAGAGCTTATTGAAGTGTTACAGGCACAACTCCATGAGACATCCTCTGCAGCTAGATTTTATCTGAAGAAGAAACATCTGTAAAGATCTGTGTGCTGGAGTCTTCAGGCAGTTGTGGCTTCCACTGGCATTTAATATTCATTGCTCTTTGTACTCCGACTACAGGCTTGTCACTTTTAGGACGACTTAGCAAAAAAAAAAAAAAAAAAACTCCTATGAATATTTATTTGTCTTACCGTAGAGTATATTTACTATTTGGCTTGAAAGTTTGAGTTTTGTGTTTCTTATATAAATTATGAATTAAAAAAAAAAACCTTTCTACTTGCTCTCAGGCCAGATGTAGCTTATGTATTATGTAGAAGACTATCACAAAACTCAGTACTGTTTGTCTTAGAGTTTGATGCAGCACAGGAATAACATAGAATTAAACATGGAGCTGTAGGGTTTTCAATGTGTCTTAGTGGCAGAGCACTTGCCTAGCATGCAGAAGGACCTAAGTTTGATCCTCAATATCACAAGAACAAAGCAAAATCAACAAAGAATAGAGCTATTCATAAGTCATCAGAACCTATGGATAGCTTGTGTTTCAAACAAAGAGGGAAGTAAACTTTCTGATGGGATTAAGATCTTTCTAATGAGCTGACTTCAAGAAAAGAAGAAGGCCTGAGGATGGCAAAGGAACCGTGAGTTCAAGGCCAGTCTTGGCTATACACTGTTTGAGACCAGCCTGGTCTTCATGAGATTCCATCTGAATGAAGAAATAAGGGAGAGAGGGATGGGAAGAAGGATGGATAAAGGAAGGGATAGAAAAGAAGAAAGAAGGAAGGGAGGCTAGATGTGAGCACTGACTGCTTAGGGACAAGGTAGGACTGTTTCTGAGGTTGGACAGTCTTTGCATGCAACTTGGTGGCTTTGCATGGGTTCTGGAATGAATGGCATTACACACTATTTAATACAGTCACACCTTGCAGCAATTACTATCTTGATTTATAAAGGAATGAACAAGGGTATTGTCCAGTTGTAGAGCATGGCTACCTAGCATGTGTAAAGCCACCAAGTCCTGGGCCCAATCACGGACACAGCAATGAATATGGAGGAGCCAACAGTTCAGAGTTGCTCAGTTGTCACTAATTAATCAAACTAGGCTTTCTTGCTTGAATTGGACTCATAGCCTATAGTTTTTAGCCAGGGATCAATACTTCCTTATATACATACACGTAAAAAGTAAAAGTGAAGAAGAGATGTTTGTCTTCAGGGAAGGGATATTGAACATTTAGTTCAAAGTGCAGATGTTTGGTAAGGTTTGTGAATGAAATACAATAAATTGGGCCTTTGCACAGGATTTTCTTACTGCATTTATTTATTGTTTGTTTGTTTGTTTGTTTGTTTCGTATGTGTGTACGGGGTGGGCGGTATTTGGATATGCATGTGTGACACAGTATGTGTGTGGAGGCCAGAAGACAACTTACAGGAAGTGATTCTCTCCTTCCACACTGTGGGTCCCAGGGTCTAAATTCAGGCTTGGCAGCAAGCACCTTTCCCTGCTGAGCCACCTTGCCAGCTGCAGTTTCTTTTAGTAAGCTTATACACATATACAATGTATTATGATTGTTTTCTTGACCCTGTCCCCTCTCTCATCCCCCTCTACTCCTGATGACTCTCTTCTTCTCAATTAATTGTCTTCCACTACCATGGCTTTTCTCACCTGTCTTGTTCTGATAGCCACAGCTGCTGAGGAGTGCTTGAGCACAACAGCCACACCATATCTGGAAGACAGCAATTTACAACACTTCTCCCTGCCTGCCACCCAGCTCCTCCAACCTGCCTGCATCTCTTCTGTGATGTTCCTTGGACCACGGAAGAAGTGATATAGATGTGCCATTTATGGTGGTGACGTAGTGTCTTGAGAACATTGTCGGTTTCTCTTGCCTATACTTTTCTCAGTCATGACTGAATCCATTATGGCTGTTTTCCCTTGAAGTTCTGTAAGAATTGTGGTTCCCAAGTTTATGAACACCTTCCTTGGACTAAACTGAACCAAACACCGGCTTCTAAGGTCTTTACTTACAGGACTCCCGGGATACAGCCTCTGTCCAATGATTTCCTCATCTGTCCTTGCTTCATGTCTGAGACCCCTGAATGGGCATCTTTCTTTCCCTGTATGTGATGCATATATGTGTGTGGTATATTTGCATGTATGTGTGCTCTCATGTGCAAATGCATCAGATGCCTTCTCTGTCACTGTCTGCCTTATTACCTTTAGGTCGGATCTCTCATTAAACCTGGAGTTACCCTGGTGCCAGCAAACTTCAACAAACCTGCTGTCTCTATCCCTCACAGTGCAGGGGTCACAAGTGTGCACACAGTCACACTCAACTCTTTATTCAGATGTTGGGGTTTCAATTTGAATCCTTATGCTTGCTCAGTGAGCAAGCACTTCTACTCTCAAGCGCTCTTACTCATTGATCTGTCTTCTTCACCCAGCAGTACTCAACCTATGGGTTTTGACCTCCACAGGGGGTCACATATAAGATATCTTACATATATGATATTGACAATATGAATCATAAGAATAGCAAAACTACAGTTATGATGTAGCCACAAGATAACTTTATGACTGGGAGCGCACCACAACATGAGGAACTGTATGAAAGGGCCATAGCATTAGGAAGGTTGAGGACCATTTTCTTAAGCCTTTTCTTACTTTTCTATAAACTTGTGAAATATCTACAGCCACAACTCTCAGGAGAAAGCCATATATTAATGAGTTTCACATTTTTCTTCCAGCCAAGTCTCTTTGTTTCTAAATCTCACACATCTATATTTATTGGGAACCCTCAATTAATCATTTCACAAACACCTCAGTCTTAGCTTTCAATAATTCAGTCTACATACAAACAGTTTGCAACACTAAAGGGATGAGAAGAGAGAAAAAGGAAAATCATCAGAGAGTGTGTTAATGTCAGGTTACTGAGGGCATGGGGCTCTGTCACCCTGGAGACATTCCAAGAAGCTGGGTGGAACATGTCTCAGAATGAGGGAGAACAGGAATGCTAGGATGCACATAGATCAGTCCCGGTCCCTCACTGTTGGTTGTAATTCTTGGGGTTATTAGTCTTCAGCTCCATATCTAAGGCCAAGTTCACTCTAGAGGCCCAAAAGTGACCTTAGTCAGAGAGATAGGGAAGGGACTTTGCATGCAGATAAATCTGTAGGCAGATTTATCTTCAGTAGTTGGTCAAAGGGGTTATGTGTGAGTGAGTCACAGATAGTTATCTACCATATACTTCAAGTCAGACCAAGTTCAAGATCTTATCCACTCATCTTCTTGGGCTTCCTGCCTCAATAAAGATGTCTCTACTGTAGCATATAAACCACAGATTTGAGTGGCCACATTGTTATAGAATATTCATCTCTCTTTCACATCATCTATATCATTCTGCTAACTGGATCTTCTTAACTTTCCTCAAACTCATTCATTCATCCATCCATCCATCCATCCATCCATCCATCCATCCATCCATCCATTCCACAGCTGATACATAATTCTAGCAGTCATCTCGACTCATCTTACTGCCTACACAGCTCCCTGCTGGTGTTTCTATACTTGTCTCCCGATTTTGTCTTTCCTGATCTACTCACAAAAAACAAAAAACAAAAAACAAAACAAAAAAACAAAAAAACAAACAAACAATCAAACAACCGTGAAAACAAGAAGATTCCAGAATAGTAAATTTGATCATTCTATTTCTGTTACAAATCATGGTTTTCATCGCC
The DNA here is from genome assembly GCF_978045245.1 of Mus caroli. Lineage (NCBI taxonomy): Eukaryota > Metazoa > Chordata > Mammalia > Rodentia > Muridae > Mus > Mus caroli. Next base: position 122,045,272 of record NW_028227256.1, read on the forward strand.
ATGACAAATACCTAAGCAAATCAAGTTAAGAGGAGAAGGATTTATTTGGGCTCACAGTTGCAGAGCAATTTCCACTCAAATTTAGATGGATCTGTTGCTTCGAGCCTGAGATGAAGCTGAATATCATGGTGGTGAAGACATTTGAAAGAGGAGGCTGCTCATTTACTGGGATTAAAGAAGCAGAGCGAGTGATGGAAGGCATAACAGATATTCTCTTTAAGGCATGATCACAGTGACCCACCTCCTTTAACCCAGGTTTGGCTTCCCAAGTCTCTACTGTAATCTCTCAGTAATGGCATTAAATTATGACTTTATCAACTTGTTGATTGGTAAATTCTGTTCTGATGTCATTCCTGTTGCTATGATAAAACACTCCCAACAAAAAAGCAACTTAGGGGAGAAAGGGCTTATTTTAGCTCATCATTCTTGGTTATAGTCCATTATTAAAGGGAAGTCAAGGTGGGAGGAACTTCAAATAGCTAGTTGCATCACATCCACAGTCAAGGCAGAGAGAGAATGACTACAGGCATACTTGCTTGCTTGTGTTTGGCTAAACTGCTCTACTTTTATATAACTCAGAATTTCCTGCCTAGGGAATGGTACCACCATCAGTGGGCTGGACCTTGACATCAATTCACTTAAGACAAACCTCCATAGACATGCTCAGATGCCAACCCCATGTACACAATCCCTCACTGAAACTGAAATAAACCCAATTGATTCTATGTTGTATCAATTTGACAGCTAAAGCTAATTATCTCAAAGTCAAATCCTTCAGGATTCAGTCACTTATGAAAGGTATCTAAACCTGCTTCTTAGAAGCGAGCCTTCTGAGACTATACTTCATATCCAAACCATAATGTACCTCATATTTTGAAAAAACATGCCATTGGCTAGCAAGCTACTTTAGGCAGGAAAGTGTTCACATTGCAAGCATGAAGACTTGAATTTGATCTTCAAAGAACTCATTAAAAAAAAAAAAAAGACTTGGGTGTGGTGGCACATACTTGTAAATACCATAGCTGTAAAGACTGTAAAGACAGGTGGATTCCTGGAACTTGCTGGCCAGTTAACCTACTTGGTGTTAGAGACCAAGGAAAGGCCCTGCCTCAAAAATAACGTAGATATCCCTGATACATAACCTAAGTTGTCCTCTGACGTGTGTGTGTGTGTGTGTGTGTGTGTGTGTGTGCGCGCACGTGCGTGCATGCATGCGCGCAAAGAGATGTATGCATATGTGTATGTATCTTCCAATTTTGCTCACATGTTTTCTACTCTAAATTCTCCCATTTCTTGGACCTCATTCATTCTCTCTTACTGTGGTTACAACTTAGAGTTTTCTGAAATTACAATTATGAGTCACTGCTTTCATGATGTTTTCCTTTAGTGCTGGAGAGATGGCTTAGAGATTCAAAAGTTTGTTACTTTTCCAGAAGACACAAGTTCAGTTCCCAGTACCTACCTATACCACGCTGCTAACCATAGCGTGTAACTCCAGCTCCAAGGAATCTAATGCCCTCTTCTGGCATCCATGGTATCACACTCATCTGCACATACCCCTCCCCCATACATATACACACATAAATAAAAATACATCTTAAAAAAATCTTCTGTCTGTTTTGCATCACACCAAAGGATATTCACTGTGCCCTTTCTCACACTGAACAGTGAGCTGCTTACTCATCCTGATCTTCTCCCTTGCTCCTAGACCAGTAGTTCTCAACCTTCAAAATGTGGTGACCCCCATCCATAAAACTATCTTTGTTGTTACTTTGTAACTGTGATTTTGCTACTGTTATAAATCATAATATAAGTATCTGTGTTTTCCAATGGTCTTAGGTGACCCCAGTGACAGGGTTGAGATCCACTCTCATAAACTTGATCCGGTACCTGGTCAGAACAGCCTGTTTAATACAGTATTACAAGCACACAGAGATATTGGTACATAAGTGGAACACTTCATATTTGTTGAACAGATATATTCCATTGATGATTTTTTTCCCCTTGAGATAGTGTCTCTTGCAGCCCAAGCTGGCTTTGAATTCCTTATGTAACTGAGACTCCTAGTTAGTTTTAACTGTCAACTTGACAAGGCCTAGAACAATGTGCAGAGTCTCAATTGAGTAATTAATTGTCTTTATCAGGTTTGTTTGTAGACAGTCTGACTGTAGGTGATTATCTTATTAACTGAAGTAAGGCATGGGTGCTAGGTCCACTATGGGCAGCACCATTCCCTGGGCAGGTGGTCCTGTGCTGTATAAGAAAGCTAGCTAAGTGTGAGTCTGTGAACAAGCCAGTAAATAGCTTAAGTGTTTGCAAACATCTTTGTGGCTTCTGTTTTAATTTCCGGTTTGAATTCCTGCCTTGACTCCCCTCATGATGGAGTGAGCCAAAAATGTAAGTCAAATAAACACTTTCCTTCTCTAAGCAGCTGTTGGTTAGAGTGTCTTATCACACCAACAGAAAGGAAGTTAGAAGATTGAAGTCTGACTTTGACTTCCTGGTCCTCTTGCCTCCAGTTCCTAAGTACTGTACTCACAAGCATTCAGCACAGCAGCAGGTTTTACATAGTGCTGGGATGGAACCCAGGCCTTCATGAATACCAGGCAAGCATGCTACCCACTGAGCTACATCTCCAACACCCACTGAAATGGAACTAGGAAAAGTGGATTACTCAATTTTAGGGTAAAGGAAATAAGTATTTAAATTTGTCTGGCTATTGACTTTTCCTCAAATGCTTAAAACCAGAGTTCAAAGCACTTGTATTGTTTGAAGAAGAAAGGCCTCCTTCAAAGTCAGCATGAATCCATCAGTCAAAAAAGCCCAGCACCAGGAGAAAATATGGTATCAATAGACTTTCCTCCCACCTACTGCTGTTGGCATTTGTCACAGCTCTGAAGAGTGTCCAAGAAGATATAATTCCCAGAATATCAAACCAGTGATCTTTCCAGAGCCCCTTTCTTAACCCAGTACAGTTGCTCTATTCATCTTGCTGGTAATGATTTTTTTTCCCCTTTCCTCAGAGCACTCAATTTATTTTCCAGCACTGACATGTAATCCAGAAATAATAGAGAGTGGTATAGTATAACTCATAACCCAAAAGGGAAAGTGCCAACACCCAGAAAGAAAAGCTTGGAATTAAGTATTTCTCAAAATAGTTCTCAGCAAAGCAGGGGGCATGAAAAGGGCTATTCAGTTTTAGAGGGCATTTCTTCTCTCTGTTATAACTTTGGTACCCCATGGGAACAGTGGAGTCTGAATGTACTCCTCTGGCATAGTTCTTGTGATTACAGGCTAGCATTTACGTCTAGAAATTGCTTTCAGTTACACTTTCGAGAGAAAAAAAAAATCCTATTTAGAAATGCTAAGAGTTTAATTGATTTCTTGTGTGTGTGTGTGTGTATACCTAAATGTGCCAGTGAGGGTGTGTGTGTGTGTGTGTGTGTGTGCGTGCGCATGTGTATGTATGCAGGCCAAAGGAGGACAATGTTGGGTGTCTTCCTTGATTTCCCTCTACCTGTCTTTTTTTGTTCTATGTTATTTTATTTATATGTGTGGGGGGGGTGCACATACCATAGCACACTAATGAAAGTCAAATGACAGCTTGCAGGAGTTATTTCCCTCCTTCCATCAAGTGGGCCTCAGGGATCAAACTTAGGTCATTGGGCTTAGCAGTAAGTACCTCTATCTATTGAGCCATCCCACCTGCTCAAGCTGTCTGCCTCTTGTGTCCACATCTTAAGTGGTTTTGAACTCAGAATCACAGGATCTTATAGCAACAAGGACCTCACTGCTATGATGCAGATAAGGTGTGTGGGGGCACCCTAAAGTTTCCCATGTTGGAAGTGTTGTCTCTGGTATGATGGGGAGAGGCAATGAGGCTTTCAGGAGGTAGGATGCAATGGGAAGTCCTCAGGCCCTTGATGGAGCCATCTTCAGAAGAGATTTGTGACACTCCAGTGTGCTCCTGTGCTCTCCCAAGAGTGAATTGTTATTAAGCATGCCTGACTGCTGAAAACTCTGGTTTTCTGTTTTTTGTTTTTGTTTGTTTGTTTTATTTGCAGTGTGATGTCTTTCTCAGGCTCAAGAATCTACCATGAGAAGGCTGTCAGGACCTTATTAGAAGTTGAATCAACAGGACTTTCAACCTTTAAATTAAAAACTAAATGAACCTCTTGCCTTCATATTTAGCATGTCTCAGGTATTTTATTGTAGTGCTATAAAGTGGAATAGCATTCCTAAACGCTACTGGCTAAGACAGCAACTGTCACTCAGTGCCGCATGCTGTGCTTCTATTGACACAGAGGGAGTTCACACACATTAATTCAGGACTGGGAATGGTTCAGTGGCTAAAGTGTTTCTAAACACAAGCATGATGGATGACCTGAGTTCAGATACCCAACAATCACACAAAAAGATGGATACATAGGTGTGCCAGAAAGTGTTGGAAGCATAGAGGATCCATGGGACTCATGGGCCAGATAGTCTACCAGTTGGCAAGTTTTGGGATCAGTAGGAGAATGTATCTAAAAACATAGCAAGCAAATCAATGTTAGGTTGGTAGATCTAAGTAAAGAAATAAGTAAAGAGCCAGGAAGATGGTTCAGCAAGAAGAGATGCTGCCGTCAAGCCTTTTGACTTGTACTTGATCCTCCAGGACCCACATGGTGGAAGCAGAGAACCAACTCCCAAAAGTTGTCCTCTGACCTCCACATGCATCCTGTGCCATGCCTATGGGCTTTCATTGTTTTGTTGTGTGTGATTAAGCACAAAGTTTTTGTTATTGTCTCTTCTCTTCTCTTCTCTTCTCTTCTCTTCTCTTCTCTTCTCTTCTCTTCTCTTCTCTTCTCTTCTCTCCTCTCCTCTCCTCTCCTCTCCTCTCCTCTCCTCTCCTCTCCTCTCCTCTCCTCTCCTCTCTTCTCCTCTCCTCTCTTCTCCCTTCCCTTCCCTTCCCTTCCCTTCCCTTCCCTTCCCTTCCCTTCCCTTCCCTTCCCTTCCCTTCCCTTCCCTTCCCTTCCCTTCCCTTCCCTTCCCTTCCCTTCCCTTCCCTTCCCTTCCCTTCCCTTCCCTTCCCTTCCCTTCCCTTCCCTTCCCCTCCCTTCCCCTCCCTTCCCCTCCCCTCCCTTCCCTTCCCTCCCCTCCCCTCCCCTCCCCTCCCCTCCCCTCCCCTCCTCTTCCCTTCCCCCTCTTCACCCCCCATGTGCTTTAAGAATTAGGTGCTGGAGGGCAGGTGATGTACCAGATGTAAGATGTGTAACACAAGACACTGAACTTCATGTAGATTTCAGAGTAGAAATTTTATGGAATTGCCTTGAAGTTCATGATAAAGAGAGAGCTGAGTTGCTGAGGAACTGGGATTCCTCTAAGGCTGACCAGTTGGAAGAGGAGAAGCATTATTAGTGGCATCTTAGAGAAAAAAAATACCAACTGACCTTGTGACTCTCATGTGGGATTGTGGAGATGAGCAACAAGCATGTGTTTGACTTCCAAGGACATAAAATGCCTCTGGCCTCTGGCCATTGTAAAGCAGGAATACTGACACACACACACACACACACACACACACACACACACACACACACACACGTGGGGGGGGGGAGAGAGATACACAGATGCACACAGATACCCACATAGGCACACACACACACACACACAGAAAAACACAGATATACACACTTAGAGAACACATAGGCAGACAATTTTTGGTCAAATGCCTTTCTCATGTGTAATACCTAAGAGCTACCAGCTCCACGTGGAAGGAGGGAGAGTTGGGTATTATGTCTTTAGTTGTAGCTATGCTCATGAAGCTCAGGGAAAAGATGTTTGTAATTATTTCTTTTGGGTGACAGGTCTGCCACAGCTGATCCTGAGTCATCACTTGATGGAGTTCCCAGAAGGAGCAGTCAGGAGAGCTGTACCCGAGACTTCTTATTGAAACTTACTTTATTTCTGTTCATTGTTTTTATACCCCCACCCCACTTGTATGTGTGTGTGTGTGTGTGTGTGTGTGTGTGTGTGTGTGTTGAAGGCCAGAGGACAATCTCAAGTTCATCAGGTGCCATCTACTTTTCCTTTTTTAAAGACAGGCTATCTGCTGAGGGCCATGTCTGGGTCTCTGGCTACCCAGGGGGAGGGGTCAGTGTCAATGTTTGTGACTCATAAGACCACTAGAGGCAGGGCAGCTGCTGGGAACCACAAGGACTTTCAGGGACTGAGCAGAACTTGCCCAACCTCTCCCTGGCAGCAACATCAGTGAGAGCAGGCCCTGTGCTCGGCCAAGGCAGCATAAGGGACCTGGCCTCAAGGGCATGTGTGGGAGAGCTGACAGGGCCAATTGTCTGCTGTGGGGTGACACAGAAGCAGAGGTGATTGCTCTCAGCCCTCCCCTAGTCCCCTGTCCCCCTGTACCACCCACTTCCCTGCCCCTCACCCCGCCCCCAGGGTCAAGAGCAAAGGAGGGTATCCCTGCCCCTCACCTGCTGTAAGAGGCCGGGCATCTTGCTTGGGCAGCAAAGTAGAATGGAGTCTAGTGGAGGGGGTGCAGGTAGCAGGTAAGCTGGCCCAAGGGCCAGAGTGCAGGAGAGGAGGTGGCATGTGTTTGACTGGGTGGCACAGTGGAGCTGGGTCTGGAGGCAAGGGTGTGGGTGAGCCCACTCCAGGGAATGAAGACAGAGGAGAGCTCACCCTGCCTTCTGCCAATGACAGTATTGGGTAGCCTAGGCTGAGCTGTCCTGGAGAGCTCACCTTGGTGGTTTGGATAAGGAAGAGGTAGCATGCTGACCAGCTTAGCTACCACCCAGGCCCAAACCCAGGGCTCTAGTTTTGGTCCACCCCCAAATCTCTATCATTTGCAAATGACTGGGACATGTGAAAGGATGAATCCTGCAGATCCAAAGCTGCAGGATCTCCATGACACAGGACAACACCAGGATAACTGGGAGCAAGCCTGGTGAGGACCCAGTATTGATGGTGTCTCAGAAGACAGATCTTGAACCAGACCAGTGACTCATTGCAATGAACATTTGCAAGTGAAGGAGCGTGGACGTAAGGATAGACTGTGGGACACGCTATGACACATTACAGCTTCCACAATGAGATGTTTTCTATGCTTTTTTTGGGGGGGGGGTTGGGGATTTGTTTGTTTTCTGTGTCTTTTATTTGGGGGGTAGGTTGCAATGGCCAAGGGCAGACATGAGGGGATAGGGAGATGACTGGGACTGGGCCTGGGGTACATGATGTGAAACTCACAAAGAATCAAAAGACAGGCTATCTCCCTGGCCTGGAGCTCACCAAGGAGGCTGACTAGCCAGGGACCGCCAGGAATCTGCCTGCCACACCTTTCCATTAGTGCAAGTGTGTACTATAAACTTGCTTGGCTATTTTTATTTTTTAAAGGCATAATCTCCTTAGCACATGTTCTGGCCAGCCTGGAACTCACAGATGCTGCCAGCCTCGGCCCCTAAAATGCTGTGATTAAATACATGCAGCAATACCATGCCCAGCTCAAGGGCAAAGGATTTGGACCTATTTATAGAAGATCATTTTATTTGTTTTTCCTGAGGTTCTTCAAACTCAAAAATAACCTCCTACTACAGAAGCACCCGGTATTTTATTAAACATTGGTAGATGGCTATAGATGGATGGAATGGATATAGTTTCCTTTTGTGTTTTTCCTTTCCTTTTTTTTTTTTTTTTTTTTTTTGAGTCAGGGTCTTTCTACATAGAACTCTATTTCTCTGTAGTTGGGACTGGGTCTAGTGTGCACAGGTGGCCCTGACGTTGATCCCAGTAAGGGGAAGAGGAGAGAAGAGAGACATGAGAGATGACTTTGCATTTGGGTATAAATTACAAATGTTATCAAGTGATTTTTATTGAGAGGAGAGAGAGATGAGAAAGAGAGAGAGAGAGAGAGAGAGAGAGAGAGAGAGAATGGGAAATATTTTAGCCAGAGAATCACACAGAATTTTGAAAGCTTCCCTCTTTAATGTTTTTGATACTTTAAATTTTAGGTCAGAGAGCTGAGGATGTAGGTCAGTAGGTCGAGTGCTGGCCTACCATGTATGAAGCCCTGAGTTCTACTCCAGAACCACATAAACTGGGCAATGCTGGCACAGGAGCTGAACATGGAACGATCAGAAACTCAAGACCACCTTCAACCTCTCAGCAGCATGAGCTTTAACAGATGACATCGCAACAAAGAAACAAACTGAAAAGCATAACAAAAGCTCAGGCTTATCTGAAACGTTAATCTATTGTAATAATCCCTTTGGAATTATACACGGACGTCGTTGTAATGCATTCTAATGCAATTTTAAACTGAAGGTGGTATTAGTCCCAAGAACACGTCAATGATGTTATGTTTTTTTTAAGATTTATTGATTTTCATTTTATGTGTAGGGGTGTTTTGCCTGAATGTATGTATCACGGAGAGACGGAAGTGAAGAATGAGGGCTGAGTCATGTATGACTTGCATGAGGTCCAGGGTTAGAAACCCAGCTGAGCTGAGAGAGGCAGGAAGGACAGAGACAGAAGGGGAAAGAGACTGAGAGACTGAGAGACGCAGAGAGAAACAGACAAACAAGGAGTTTCTGAACAACTGCTCTAAGATGCGGAAGAGAGAGGAATGGGTGTAGAAACTCCTGGTGCTGAGTCATCCTGAGGGGACAAGTGTCTCCAGTGTTCTTCCCCTTCCTTGAAGAGATAGCAGCAGAAGATGCCTGAAGGGTCCCCTGTATAGCAGATGGAGCTCTAGGCAAGGTGTGGGGCTAGCAATGTGAGCAGGAAGACAGGAAGACCAGAGGGAAGCTGAGGACCGGAGAGAACTCTGAAGGGTCCTCTGCACAGCAGATAGGAATCTAGGCATAAAGCCTGGGGCTAGGGATGTGAGTGGGGAAGGCAGGAAGACCAGAGGGAAGCTGAGGAGCACAGTCGGTGTGTGGAGAGCAGCTGGCCCTGTGAAGTCAGGCAAACCAGCTTTTCTCGACAACATCCCTTACTACATCTACTTATTTGTGCATGTGTACACCTGTGTATATGTATGTGTACATGTATGTGTACATGTATGTGTACATGTATGTGTATATGTATGTATGTGTGTATGTATGTGTATATGTATGTGCAAGAGGTCAGAGGACAACAACAGAGAAGACAGTTCTTTCCTTCAACTTTGTGGATCCCAGGGATCGAACTCTGATCATCAGCCTTAGTGGCAAATGCCTTTACCCTCTGAACCATCTCTCTGGCAACAGATACGTTCTTATAATTGCCTATGAAAGGCACCACATAGGCAAGCACCAGGCGGCACTCGCTAAGATTGTGGGCACTATAAATGTAGGTGAAATGCATGCTCTATGGGACAATGGCAAGGGCCAGCAAGCAAGAAAAAGGAGGCAAGCGAAGGAAGGAGAGTTTGGGTGTGACAGTAACTGGGGCCAAGGACAGGCAAAGGTAGCCCTGCTGGAAGGGTGTGTTCAGGGAATTGAGCCCTGGAGATCACTGGGAGAAAGGCTAACCTTGTGGCACCTTGGGGACAGGCTTGCCTGTGGTTCAGCCATCGTGGTGTATTGGAAGAAGGCTCATCTGGGGTGGTAATAGCAAGAGAAAGGCTGGAGGTCATGTGGATGTAGAGATCTCGAGAAGTCTCGGGTCTTACTGATCTGTGTAGCTTCTGCTTGAGTGTTTTAAACACACTAATGGCACCATTGGGCTGGCACTGACCACCTTAGAGCACACAGGGCTCACAGCACACAGAGCTGAAGGCAGGAAGCTACTGTGATGACCACAGAGAGACTGTTGGCTTGGCCCAGGAAGGAAGGACTGACAGGAGAGCAGGAGTTACATCTGAGATACATTTAAAAAAATACATTATTTGAACCTGGCCGTAGTGGCGCATGCCTTTAATCAAAGCACTCAAGAGGCAGAGGCAGGCGGATTTCTGAGTTCAAGGCCAGCCTGGTCTACAAAGTGAGTTCCAGGACAGTCAGGGCTACACAGAGAAACCCTGTCTCGAAAAACCAAAAAAAAAAAAAAAAAAAAAAAAAAAAAAAAAAAAAGAAGAAGAAAAAAAAAAAAAAGAGGCAAAGGCAAATAGATCTCTGAGTTTGAGGTCAACCTATTTTACAGTGTGAGTTCCAGGACAGCCAGGGCTACACAGAGAAACTCTTGTCTAGGAAAATACCAACACCGCCCCCCCACACACACACAATATAATATATGTATGTTTGTATGTATGTATGTGTGTATGTATGTATATATATATACATATATGTGTATATATATACAATTTGTTAAATTATTTACTGATTTATTTATATATGGGTACATATGCATGCATGTGTGTGTTCAGGCCGTGGGGCACCTATTGAGACTAGAGCATAGAATTTACTGCTCTCCATTCACCATATGGATCCCAGAGATGGAACTCCATTTGCCAGATTTGGTAGCAACAGCCTTTATCCCACTGGCCCCAGGATCCCCTTCCTTCCTTCCTTCCTTCCTTCCTTCCTTCCTTCCTTCCTTCCTTCCTTCCTTCCTTCCTTCCTTCCTCCCTCCCTCCCTCCCCCCTCTTTCTTTCTTTCTTTCTTTCTTTCTTTCTTTCTTTCTTTCTTTCTTTCTCTCTTTCTTAAAAAGATTTATTATGTATATATGCATGCAAAAGAGTACACTATAGTTGTCTTCAGACACACCAAAAGAATGCATTGGACTCCCTTACAAAAGGTTGTAGGTCACCACATGGTTGGTAGGAATTGAACCCAGAACCTCTGGAAGAACAGTCAGTGCTCTTAACCTCTGAGTCCTCTCTCTAGCTCTGGGGTCCATTTTTAATGTGTGCTGATTTTCCTTCACTGATTCTGAACACTTTCTTTTCTTCACGTTTTGAACTGTAACTGTTTTATGTGTGTTTCTAGCTTCCAACCTGTACATCTAAATCCTACAGTCTCCAAATAGGCCAACTAGCAACAAACACCTAACCATGAATTATACAGTATCATTTTTCAAGGAAATGAATATATTCCTCAAAGCCCTCTACTATTCACTTTGCCTGATATCCTCCCTTCTTTACCTTTACTTTCTACTCAGACCTATAAGCCAGGCTCCAGCAGACCACGTCCCTCGATGACTGACTTTCACCCAGTAACTTTCCTCCACAGTAATTATTACACTACGAGTCACTCGCTCAGATGTGTGATTATCTGTCTACTGTTATTCTTGTTCCTTTGATGTCTGAGATCCTTGAGACTGGAGATTAACTGTGTTGTTTTTAACACCCTCAGCTTCCAGCTCAGCACTGTGCACATACCAGAGTTTAATAAGTAATGTTTAAAGAAGAAAAGAACCAAAGAAATATATATTCTTCTTTGTTTGTTTGCTTGTTTGAGACAGGGTTTCTCTGTGTCATAGAGTCCTGGCTATTACAACTCTCTTTGTAGACCAGACTGGCTTGAATTCACAGATATGAACCCGCCTCTACCTCCCAAATGCTGAGATTAAAGGCATGTACCACCTCACCCAGCTAGAAATATATATTCTAAGTCATTTTTAAATGGCTTATTTTTATTTATTTATATGCATTTGTGGGTGTGCTTGGGTCCAGAAGTACAGATGACTATGGAGACCAGCAGAGGACGTCAGACTCATTGGATCAGAAGTTACAGGCAGTTGCAAGCCACCCAACAGGATTTGGGGAACTGAACTTCAAGAGGAATAAAAACTTGTAACTGTGGATCATCTCTCCAATGCTAATATGCATAATTTTAAAATGATTTATATTTTTGTGCGTGCAAATGTTTGTACATATGTGTGTGTGCATGCACAAATGCACCCATGGCAACTAGAAGATGGCTATTGAGGGTCCTCTGTCACTCTTGGCCTCTTCTGAGGCAGGCTTTTGTCTTAGCTAGGCTGAAAGCCAGTGGACCCCAACAACTTTCTGTCTCTGCCTCCCTTGGAGCTAGAGTTACAGGTATTTTTATAAATACTGGCTCATTGTGTGGGTGCTAGAGTCCAAACTCTGGTCCTCACGATTTTTCAGCAAGTGCTTTTAATTGCTGAGCCATGTCTCCTCCACCTTTAACTGTCCCAGACAATCTTTCCATGGATGAAACACAATTAAGTGTCATTATGTCTTATCTTTATATATCCAAGTTGTTTTGTGGTTTACTATGGTAAAAGATTCTCAAATGAACATAGTCATGGCTTCTGTGTGCCCGTGCATGTTTGTCCAGGTTCATGTATGTGCTTGTGGCTTCTGTGTGTATGTGTGTGCATGTGTGTCCAGGTGTATGCAAGTGAATGTGGAGGCCAGAGAATAACCTTTGGGTATCAGGTGCCATCTGCAATAATAATAATAAATTTATTATTGTGGTTTATGGCATAATAAATATTATATAATTATATATTAATCATATGTAATATGGTATGTATAATATACAATGTATCATGTATAATGTTATGTATAATATTAATAGTGATTATAATTATTATTATTTAGAATGAGTCTCTTATTGACCTGGAATAACCCCAAGTAGGTTATTCTCAGGAATCTACCCTTCTCTGCCTCATTGGTGCTGGGAATACAGTAATGTAAGTGTGTGCCAACACTCCTGAGTTTTCTCTTTCTTTCGCTCTTTTCTCTTTCTTTCCTCCTTTCCTCCCTTCCTCCTCTCTTTCTCTCTTTCTTTCTTTCTTCCTCCTTCCTCTTTCTCTCTCTCTCTCTCTCTCTCTCTCTTTCTTTCTTTCTTTCTTTCTTTCTTTCTTTCTTTCTTTCTTTCTTTCTTTCTTTCTTTCTTTCTTTCTTTCTCTCTCCTGGGTACTTTGACCAAACTCAGTTCCTCAGTTTGCAAGGCAAGTGATTTCCCAACTGAGCCAGCCCAGTCAAGTTGTGTCTTTTATTTGCTTTGTATCCCTAGATAGAACTGAAATTAATGGCTATTTAGGGGAGTTCCTATTATTAAATATGTCAGCTTTCCATTGCTGTGACAAATTGCCTCAGGTAAAACTTAGAGGGGGAAAGATATGTTTTGGATCACAATTTCAAAGGTTTCGCTCCAAGCCTTTGGTTTGAGGACAGGAACTTGGCCATGAATGTTGACAGAACCCATGGCTTTAAGAAGGGCAATGAGGTCATTATGCTGACCCAGTGGCATCCTGGCTCTGGGTGGACCAACACTGAGTGTAGAGCCTGTGTCTTGTTTGTCTCCTGGAACCCTTTCCTTCCTATCCTAGGCCAGCAACACTTGTAGTGTTGTCTCTGGGCCACGGTGTGGTGCTAGTGGGCTGGGGCATCATGGGAAATGAATACCTCTAAAACGTGCAGTGCAGTAGAGCCAGGCTGTGCCTCCTGTAGTTCTACCTGAGCCAGGACAGAAGGACGAATGTAGGATTGGAAACCCTCTGACTTTATCACAAGAGGGCAGCAACATCCCTGTGTACTTTGTTCCTGTACAAAGGGTTGACCATAGAACTGTCAGCCCCGCCCAGGAACCAGGAAACAGCTAGCTAGAGTAGGAGCTTAGGGCATCAGGCCAAGGTTCCAGAGTAGATAAACTTTGCTCTTGTTCTGACTTTGCTTTCCCAATATCCTTAACCACCCTGATTCTTCTTTGTACACTGAGCTCTTGTGTTCCAGGACGCCAGCCACTCAGCTGTCTCTGCAGACAAACCCTCCGCCCTGGTCCACCACCCATTCTCCCTCTTCCCACAGCTACCACCAGGCCTGCCGCTGTCAAGCCCACCTGTATGTCCATAGACACCAGCTGATAAATATCAGCAAGGCCGTCACCTCGAGGAAGCCAGGAAGCAGGGACAATGGGAGAGCAGGGGGCTGAGAACAAGTTATTACAATCTTTGAGGGTATATCCTCAAGGCCATGGTCCTTTTAAGTAGGTCTCACCTCCTGCCTCTACCACTTCTCACTATCCAATCAAATTATAAACCCAAGTCAGTAGATTCATTCATTGATGACATCAGTCAGTCAGGTTCTCCCTAACCCAATCACCTGGCAACTAACCAAGGGTTAGCACATGGCCTTTGGGGGTAAATTTAGATCTAAACTGGACCAGCATGGTAGTACGTGTGTTTAATTCCAGCACTTGGGATATACTTTTAGGGACAAAACTATAGTACAAAATGTTACAGTCTAGATGTTAAATGCCTCCTGTAAGCTCTTATGTTTAATTTCTTGGTCCCCAGTTAAAGGCACAGGGAAGACTATAGTACATTTAGGAGACAGAGAATCTCTGGAGAAAGTAGAAGGTAGGATTTCAGTTTCTGTTGTTGACGTTGTTTGTTTGTTTGTGACAGAGTCTTATAGTATAGCCCCTGCCAGCTGGAGCCCACTATGTAGACCAGGCTGGCTTTGAACCCAGAGATTTATCTCCCCTCCTGAGTGCTGGGATTGCAGATGTGTTGTACCATGCCGGTTGCCTTGAGGTTTATAGCCCAGCACAACTTTCTGTTCTGTTAACACTCTGCCTCCTGAAGTGGGTAGGATGTGACTAGGCATAGCCTGTTCCTACCAGCATGCCTTCCCTGGCATACGGGTCTGAATACCTTCTCAAGCAGTGACTCAACCCAAACCCTTCCTCCCTTAAAGTTCTTCTTGGCAGGTACATAGAAAAGCAACTAATATACACAGCTTTTGTTTTAGTGCACCTTTCTTAGAGTTAGCAGCTGGGAACTCTCCATCTTCCTCTAAATACAAGGAACTCATCCCTTTAAAGGTAACCTTACTCCTTTATCTTGGAATGATTGGATTTGACCTTTAGAATGTATAGAAATATGATTATCAGATAAAACAGAGATGCTCAGTTGTGCTATAGTCTCTCTCTCTCTCTCTCTCTCTCTCTCTCTCTCTCTGTGTGTGTGTGTGTGTGTGTGTGTGTGTGTGATTTTTGTACCAGTCCCTGCTCTGAACACTTTTGGGGGGAAGTCTTGAGCTACAGAGATGAAAGAATCCTCTTCTGTGATCCATAACAATTACTTTCACTCAAAATTGAATTTATGTTGGTTATATAACTCTTGGGAAGTCCCTAAGGATGGAGCTAGCCATCAAGAAAACCAACCACATGATTGAAAGGTTGGAACTTTGCTCCTACCCCAGACCTCTAGGGATAGAAGAGGAGCTAGAGAATAAATCCATCCACCAACAGTCAATGATTTGATTAGTCAGCCTCCGCCTATAACAGAAGTTTATATAAACCCCCAAAGAGGCTGGGAGTATAGCTCAGTTGGCAGAGGGCTTGCTGAGCATGTCCAATGACCTACGTTCACTCATCAATAGTACATACAGTAAACATGGTGATGCAGGTCTGTAATTCCAGAACTGAGGAAGTGGAGACAGGAGGATCAGAAGTTCAATGCCATCCTCTGGCTACCTAATGAATTTTGAGGCCAGCATGGTGTGAGACCCTGTTTCAAACCAGTATCAAAACCAAAAGTAGGAAAAAAGAGAGGAGGAAGGAAGGAAGGAAGGAAGGAAGGAAGGAAGGAAGGAAGGAAGGAAGGAAGGAAGGAAGGAAGGAAGGAAGGAGACTGGCCTCCATCTTAAGAGAAACTTGGTCTATAGCTGAATCCAGGCTGCACCCAACTACCAAGAATGACCCTGTAGCTTATCCTTGGCCCATACCCCAGAGTTCCTCCCTAGCTACTTCCTAACAAGAGTCAATCCAAGATTAGTCTGCTTTTTTCAGATATTCTTTCAGATCATTTGCGATTGTTTATGGTTTTGCTTCAGAGCACCTACCTGCTGGCTTACAATAGTCATACAACTAGATGCGTGCCAGGCTGAAAACCCCCCTTGCTTGCTCGCCATTTCCTATAAAGCCTTGTCCTACTGAGAGCTCAGGGCTTCACCCTTCAGTTCTGCTGTATCAGAGACTGCACAGTTGTCAAAGGTTGAGCTTGAATAAAGAGACCCTAGTGTAATTGCATCGGAGTTGGCTCTTTGGTGATCTTTTGGGGTTCACAAATGCTTCCTGGCATAACAGAAGGAAGGAAGAAAGGGTAGGTGGGTGGATGGATGGATAGATAAACACAGGCCTGGCCATATTCTTTCTGGGGTATGCATACAGGAGCTGAGAAAATGGTGATCCCGAAGTGAACAGAAATGCCTGAGCCCCCACCCTTATTCCTTACCCTCCAAATCTTTTTCCCTTTCAAATTTCCCTTGCAGCCCTTATGTTTTCCTTCATGATAAATCGGTAATGTGAAGCAAACTTCCCTTGGGTTTGCGATCCTAACTTGAGGAAGGGAAGATGAAAATCTCAGATGTGTGAGTCAGATAGAGGACAGTTGTCAGACAGAGGACAGTTGTCAGACAGAGGACAGTTGTGTGTGACTGAGCCCATTGGTAGGGTTTGTGTTAATTCTAGACACCCAGTTGTCTTGGAAGAATTAGATAGTTACACAGGGAAAGAAATCCCTCATCTTTGGTCTCAGAAATATGTGACTAGTATTGATAAACAGTTTTTCTTTTCATCAGCTAAATTTGATTGAGACTGAACTAGTCAGTATTCTCTAAAGTAACAGAACCAGAACTGATAAAATGAAGATGTGTGTGTGTGTGTGTGTGTGTGTGTGTGTGTGTGTGCTTGCACCCCCTTACACACACACATTCGAGATATTAGAGTAGTTTACAGGCTGTGGTCTGGGTAGTCTAATAATGGGTCTCTCTCAGTGGAAGAGACATGGATACAGTAGCTGTTCAGTCCAAGAAACATCTAGTCTCTGTAGCCCCAATCTAGTGCTGGCAGCCCAGGGAATTTCTCTTCAGACTACATGGAATCCTGAAGAGAGTCTGATTCCAGCAAAGGAATACCTCAGCACTGGAGTAGATGAACTTGCCAGCAAGAGTAAGGGTAAGTAGGCAAAAAGCAAAACTCCTTTCTTTATTCCATGTCCTTTTAAATATAGGTGTTGCCCAGATTTAGAGTAGGTCTTCCTACCTCAAATAATCCAATCTAGAAAATCCCTCACAGGCATTCCAGTTGCTTGGGTTTTAGCTAATTCCAGATGTAGGCAAGCTGACAGCCAAGATTAGCCATCACAGAGTATCCTGGTTTTCTATTTTTGTGATAAATAACATACCCAAAAGCAACCTGGGGAGGTTTATTTAACCTATGTAACAGGGCCCCAGACCATAGTAACCCTACCCCTACCCCCACAAGACCTTAGCACAACTGACTCCATGATAGAAGTGCCATCCATAGAAGTTTTACATGCTGTAAAACCCAGCATGTAGGTAACACCACCTGCCAAAACTAAAACAGGCCTAATCCACCAAAGCCCATAGTCCTGGGAAAGTCTCTAGATATACTAACCTGGCTTTTTTGTTTTTATAGTTCTGCTTTTGCTTAACTGTTCTTGCTAATTGAAGTATGTCAACCCAGAACATAGGTTTTGTATTTAAAAGCTCACCCTGAGAGAGGCTCAGGGCTACACTGTGATCCTGAACACACAGTGTAGTTGCTGGCAGGCTAATAAAGATTTGCTACTGGTGCTAGCCATCTCTGGTGAGGACCTCACAACACTTACATACAGCCAGCCATCAAAGGATGCCAAGAAAGGAAGCTGGAGGCAGGAACTGAAGCAGAAACCTAGTTTTTGACTTGTTTGCATAGCTTGTTCAGTTTGCTCTCTTATTTTATTTGCAGTTAAATGTTTTATTACAATAACAGCCAAACCTTTCATTCTTTTTGTTTAATTATTTCTTATAGTTCTGATATTATAATTATATCTTTTTCTCTTCTCTTTTTCCCCTCCAAACTGTCCCATAGATCATTCCTTTCTCTTTTTCAAATTTGGGCCTCTTTTCCTTAATTGTCATTGCATACATACATAGATTTTTTTTTTTTTTTTTTTTTTTTTTTTTTTTTTACTTTCAAGACAGGCTTTCTCTGTATAGCCCTAGTTGCCTTAAAAATTGCTCTGTAGACCAGGCTAGCCTTGAACTCAGAGATCTCTGCCTCTGCCTCCCAAGTGCTGGGAATAAAGACATTCACCACCACCACTGGCCATAGATTCTTAAATGCATAACTAACCATGCTCAGCTTATATAATGTTACTTATACAAATGTCTTCAGGGCTGACTATTGGGTACTGTATAACAAATGGCATGCTCTCCTTTGGGAAAGATGATTTCTCTAGCACACATCTACACTATAACTGTCACACCCGAGGCTCAGGGATCACGCAAAAGAGAAGGTGAAAAGACTCTAAGGACCAGAAAGACATGGGGTTTGCTGTGAGAATGTCAGAGTCCATAATATAAAGCCTTATGAATATGAATCCTAAATATGAGCTGAACAAGAACAATAACTAAGTAAGCTAACATGAACAGGGGAAAGCCTGTTCTGTACAGGCCTCTTTATACAAAAAGGTTTATAAGTTTGCTTCTTTTATCCTTTTAAGGACCATCACCTTATCGGAGTAGCACCAAATACAGGGTTCTGCCACACTCTACATACCAACGATTAACCAAGAACATGACCCACAGACTTAAGGTTTACAGGCCAGTCTGATGCAGACACTTCCTTTATTGAAGTTCCCACTTCTCTGATGACTTTAGCATGCATTAAATTGACAGAAAAACAAAAACAAAAACAAAAACAAAACAGAACACAAAACAAAAGAACACCTAGCTAGCAAAGAGAACAACAAAAAAATGGGACATAATACTACTAAAATCAAGACCTATTTAGGGTCTGGGGAGAGGGCTCAGTTGTAGAGAGCTTGTCATGCAAGCATGCAGCTTTGTAAAAAGCCGGTATAATAGCACGCACCTGTAATCCCAGAGCAGACAAGGTAGAAACAGGCGGATCTGGGCATTTGGTGCCCGGCCAGAAGTCTGACCACATTGGTTCCCAATGATGGTGGGGTGAAGATGATGAAGATGATGGCAATGATGGTGGTAGTGGTGGATGATGACAATGTTGATGATTCTAGGGTTGGGAATATGATTTACTTGGTATAAAGTCTGCCCAGCATGCAGATGCCCTAGGCTTAAGTCCCAAGACCACATAAATTGGGCATGGTGGTACATGCTTGCAATTCAAGCACTGGGGAGACAGTAGGATCATGAGTTCAAGGTTATCCTCGGTGACAGAGAGGCCGTGACGAGCCTGGGCTCTATGAGTCCCTATCATGCTACAACTTTGTTTTCTTTTTTAAAGATTAGCTGGAGAGATGGTTCAGCAGGTTAGAGCTTCTAATGCACTTGCAGAGGACCTGAGTTCAATTGCCAGGAACTATGTGGAACAAATGACAACGGCCTGTAACCCCAGCTCTAGGCCTCATGTGCAGACATACCCACTCCCTCCCTCTGGTGGTTTGAATATGCTTGGCCCATAAGGAGTGGCACTGTTGGGAGGTGTGGTCTTGTTGGAGGAAGTGTGTCCCTGTGGGGTTGGCTTTGAGACCTACCTCCTAGCTTCCTGCAAGACAGTCTTCTCCTGTTTGCCTTTGGAACAAGATGTAGAACTCTCAGCTCCTCCAGTGCCATGCCTGCCTGCATGCTGCCATGTTCCTCCCTTGATGATAGTGGACAGAACCTCAGAATTTGCAAGCCAGCCCCATTAAGTGTTACCTTTATAAAAGTGCCCTGTCTTTTCATAGCAGTGGAAACCCTAACTAAGACACTCCCCCACATACATATACTTAAAAAAATCAAATAAATCTAAAAGATGAAACACAAATTCCACACACCAGCAGTGTGAACAAGTGCAGGAGTTTCTTCCTGGTAATTTAGTAGTAAAAAAAACCCCTTCCCTCTGACTTTATCATTCCATACCTGTGATTTCTCTATGAAAACAATCATTTATGTAAGAATATACTACACTGTGTTTGAAATAGATAAACAGAAGAAAGTCCCTAAATATCCGTCACAAAGCTATATGACCCCCTGCATGTATATGTCTCTGAATGTCTACCTCTTGTATTCAGCAACTGGATATCAGCATTGGGGAACTGAGCACCGGGTTTCTGAAAAGAGCAGTATTTGCTTTTAACCACTGAGCCCTCTCATCTGCTTCCTTCCATTTTTTTTTTTTAAAGCCGACTTTATAACAGCAGCCAATATCTATGGTGTAAATACTCACACCAGAGTTGACTTCAAGTCACACCTATAATCTCCTCGACCATGGCGTTGGGAAGAGGCAGGCAGGGTTGGTTCCCAGGAGTCTGCACAAATGGGCCCTACTCTCTTATTGCCTTCAGAGTGGCTTTGCTTTCTTGGAACCCAGCCCAGTGGAAGCGTTCTTGGGTGTGTCTCCAGAATGACATCAGGCCAAAAAGAAACAAAGACCGTGAGGAGGAAAAAGGAAATGGATGCAGATCTACCCGCAGCTGGCCACCAGCTGAGTGCAGCTCGGATTGAGTCCACCTCGTCCAACAAATAAATGACCAGCTTGCCAAGTCACAAGAACTCGGGGAATCCCAATTAGCAATAGGTGATGGTACATACATTACCCTGCCATTATTTAAAAAGTTCTTTCACTCCCATTGGCAATACTTGGTAGCACCTGAGCCGGACAGGCACAGGAAGCACTTTTATACTCTGTAACCCACATCTGATTATAATTATGCATATTCCCCCTCTTGTTGTAATGTCCCTTGGCAACCTGATTCCTTTACGCACTAGGCACACACACTCCTCACCAAGCTATGCAGCTAGCAATTTCAGAACCCTTCAACCCACTCCCACCATTACAGCGCTGCACATACTCCTGTCTTTGAACAATGAATAGTATAACTTTCCCCATACCAGGAACAATCACAGTTAGACAGTTTCTATATTCAAATATAGTCCTAGCATATCCAGGTATGAAGAATGGAAGGACCTGTCTGGCTTGAACTGGTTTGGGTACACCGACACCAAGGCAAAACTGTGCCCTGTAGTAACCTTTCAGGGTGAGTCCCTTATCTATCATCCTATGCCTATGCATAATTGGGTGTGCACATGATTAAAACCAGATGAATCATGGGAAGGGTCATGAGCTGTAAAAAGAAAGAAATATTTGACCTAATGTTTCCATAAAAGTAGAGAACCACCCAAATCTTGCCACTTTATAATCAGTCAATACTTACGTCAGACCCCGTAAAGAGACCCCCATGCGGCAGCCTGGGCCCCTGAGAATCCTCACACACGTGTCCTGCTGCCAAGCTTGGCAGTGTCCTCCTCTCTGACCTGCACTACTACTTTGCTCCAAATAAAGTTACCTTGCTTCTTTTGGATATGTGTGAGCTTTTATTTTCAATTCTTTAACTAAAAGGCTAAGAACCTGGAAACACTGGACCCAGACCATAGCCATTTGTTACACGCCTGCTCTTTGAGTGTTAGTCCAGCCTGTGCATTTATCTGCGCTGGTTCTAAGTACAACAGTTTTAACTTGTATCTCTTTAAAGGAACTTGAAAAAAAAATAGAAGCACTATTGTGTGCGTGTGTGCTTGTAATGTGTGTGTGTGATGTGTATGCTTGTGATGTGTGAGTGATATGTGTACTTGTGATGTTCTGTGTGTGATGTGGGTGGTTGTGAGGTATATGTGTGTTGTGTGTGTGCTTGTGATGTATCTGTGTCTGTATGTGTGATGTATGTATCAGTATGTGTGATGTGTATGTGTGACATGTGTGTCAGTGTGTATATGCATATGTGTGATATGTTTGTGTGATATGGGTATGTGAGTCTGTTTGTGTGCTACATGTGCCACTGTGTATATGTGTGTGTGAGTGTCTATACATGTGCATGTGTGTGTGCATGTGTGTGTGTGTGTGTGTGTACTTTATGGATGTTTGGAAGTCAGAGGACTTCCTACTGGGAATTCACTCAGGTCCCGTGTGTTCTGTCTGAAAGTGCTTTTATCTACTCAACTACCATGATGATTTATTAAGAAACTTTTTTTTACCTCTTATTGGCCATAAATCAACTGTGTTCTCCATTAGCTTTTCTAATGATTCGTAAGAGTTTTTATAATGTCATAGTAATAATGATAAAAATAGTAGATTGAGAATGTTTTGTGAGAAAATATGACTATACAATATTGACTTGCATGGTCGCTGCAGTAAGCATTTGGAACTGGAGCCTGGAGAGATGGTTTGCCAGTTAAGAGCACTTTGTGTTCTTGCAGAGGATCCGATTAGTTCCCAGAACCCAAGCTGGACAGCTCACAATTACTTGCAGCTCAGACCTGACACCTCTCCCCTCCTCAGCCACTTGCACTCCTGTGCATACTCCTACACATGACACTTGCACTTTCAAATGATGACTAAACCGTAAAGCAAATCAACGCCTGAGAGAGTTTGGAACTGTTCACGTAAAACACGGTACTTCACTGGGCGATTTCTCAGTGAACTTGATCAAATCCAGTGTTTTGGTCTTTAATATTTCTTAAATTATTGGAAACACTTTCCCCTGGATATTTCTCTATGACTGCTTTTCTTTAAATGTCATCCTCACTTGACACCTTGCACAAATATGCTCCCTCGGTTTCCCTGCCACTTGGCTGTGAACACCACTAGCAGGTTCCTTAGGCCACCATCACAGGATCAGGGTTAAGTCATTTTTATGTTGGAACCTTTGGGAAGTCTTGGCATCTACAGCCACTTAAATTTCACATCAATTTTAATTTTTGCAAATTTGATAACATGATATTAAAAAGCTATAATTTTGTATACTTACCCAAACTAAGAAAGACTTAATTGGATGAGATTCTGAAAGAACAGCAAAGGCAGAGTAACCATAAAGCCAATGAAACTCAAAAAACAGTCCTGAGGTCAGTTAATAATAATTGATAAGTGGTAGTTCATTTGTTCATCCAGTCCTTCCTTCCTTTCTTCCTTTTCTCTGAAGCTCAGACATCCCAAGCTAACCTCCACCTCCCTCTGTAGCTGATCTTGAACTCATCATGATCCTCCTGCCTCCATCTCTGAAGTGCTCAGATTACAAGATTACCACCTCACTTATTCCTAGTTACTGTGATGCTGAGAACAGAAAAAGAAAATGGGACTTTGTGCTTTGTGTCTGCTGGGCCAGCTCAGCTGCTCCCCTGCCCACTAATGCAGGCTTTATAATTTTGACAAATTACCTTGCTATCGTGTGGTGTCAGCAACAGGGGAAACTGGATGTGAATGTCCCAGAAATTCCCTATTCTATCTTTGTAACCATCCCATACATTTAAAATTGTCCCCAAATGGAAGGAGGCAAAGTCCAGGGGCGGCCTCTGTAATAACCCACTATGTTGGTGACTATTCAGTCCCATCAAAATGAGAACTCACTGGAGGGCCTCATCAACTCCTAACACCGAGACCTGGGCACCAAGTCTCACTAAGCCTTCTGGTGAGTTCAAGCTATATATGAACTGTAGAAGTTAATGTTTTTGGCTCCACCTCTAAAGGCTGATGATAGTGCTCAGTTGGTAGAGTGCTTGCCCAGGCTGCATGCATCCCTGGGTTCCATCCTCATCATTGCATAGACTGGGTGTCATGGAGCATGCCTGCAATTCCCACATTGGAAGGAAGAGGTGGGAGAATCAGAATTTCAGGGTCATTTCAGCTACCTAGTGAGTTTGGTGCTGGGCCCAGCTATGGGAGATTCAGTATCGCCAACAAACAAATGAACCCAACTTTCCCCAAGACTATGTTAAAACATATGCTCTAGAAAATGCTATATAATACTATGTGAATGTGTGTTCTGAGATTGCTACTTACCCTTCTAAAGGAATAAACTCCATAGACTTATTAGAATAAATTTGTTAGAACTTACCACATTGCCACCCCAATTATACATTTATGATCTGTTAATAAGGTTTATTATTGTGTGTGTACATCTGATATAATGTGAGAGTGCATGCATGCAATAAATGCACTCAGAGGTCAGAGATCATCTTTATGGAATCACTGTTCTCTTCTTACCTTTACACAAGTTCTGGGTATCTAACTCCTGTCACCTCCTGGCCTCAATGCCCAGTTTCTGAAAACAGAAGTAGGAAGAGCAAGAGATCTAAGGTTGAATCAAACAAAAGGAAATTCCCATTTCCAATAACCTCCCATCCCCCTGAACTCAGTGCTTCTTCCAGGCCTGATAGAACAATCGCAGCTGTAAAAGCTTACTGCTCCACGTGAGCTTTGGACAGGTGTGTCCTCAGAGAGGAAGCTTTGTGCGTGAAGTCTGAAGTCTAGGCTGTGGACCGGGAATTCTGGTCCACCTTTGTGAAGCAGAGGTATAAGTGTGTAACTGAAGACCCTGCAGACCCACTCAGAAAGCTTTGCTAGGAATTTGGCTTTTGCCCAGGCTAGTGAGAGTTTCCCAGCATACTTTTGTCTTCTTGCCCATTACAGCAAATGTCTTGGGAGTGGAAGGAAAAGAAAGCTAGTTTTTCATCATTTTGCATTCCCCCATAGTTTTCTTTGTAGATAACATTTAGCTGTTTCTGGTTTCAGAGTTGTAAAGGAAATGCTGAGTGGAGATTGGAGTGTTTCAAGTTCCGTACCTTTTCCTACTTTCTTCTCAGATCATATCTTGAAATATATGCACCTGCCCCTTTATGACACTTCTTATACTAGCTTCTCTCTCATGTTCAGTGGGCTTTGAATAAACAGTACAGTTATATTGCACCCTCGTTTGAAGTAGTAAATTCAAAACGCCAGGGGATGAAACACATTATTAAGGTCCGTCTTTATGCACCCGAATTGAAATAAGACAAATTATCCTACATCACAATTTATTTGGGGCTGGAGATGTAGCTGAGTTTGTAGAGTGCTTGCCTAGCATAAATAAATCTCTAGGTTTGATCCCTTGCACCACATAAACCTGGCATCCGGATAGAATTCCAGCATTTGGGAGATGGAGGCAGGGAGATCAGAAGTTCAAGCTCACTCTCAGCTACTTACTGAGGTGGAGACACTGTCTCATAATAAATTAATAAGTAAATAAATATCAAATAAACACTATACTAACAAATAGCATTTGCCTCTTTTTCGGTTGCTATTATTGACTGCAAAATGAAGATAAGATATGGCATGTCTGGGTGGAGCATTGTGAGGTATTTGTTTGTTTTGCAAACCCCTTTCTTATTCAGAGCTTTAAAATATAGCAAATCTAATCACAAGGGTAACTGTGGCTCCAGAGCATTGAAGACATTCTTTAGTCTATGATGTCATTTCCATCCTTAAGTCCTTCCATTCATGGAGGGAGAACATATCCAGAGTGGGCAAAGATTCTAAGTCTTCTTAATGTTTTCTGCTCTTAGAGCGTGCTTAAATGCCTGAAGGGAAGAGGCAAGTCTGATTGGAACAGGGACTTTCATACTCTGCACAGGTACATCGTCTGCTTAGAAAGATGTAATGACACCCAGCACTTCCTATTAACAGAAACCCTAAAGCCCTGCTCCATTACATACCATCTTCAGAAGAGCTTCAATTTACTTCCCATTAGTAATTCATTCTTTCTCAGTTTCCATGCCCCACACTAAAGTGAATTTCATGAAGGCAGGACTTTTTCACAGAAAACAACCTGAAAAATGGTGAGAATTCAATGTTGCTCTTTATTCTTTACTTTCTCTTTCCCCTCATCTCTGTTTCTCTAGGAAGGGACTTTCAGGTATCCCAGGCTAGCCTCCAGGCTAGCCTCCACACTCCTGTGAATAACCCTTCACCTATACTCCTGTAAGCAACCCCAATAAACTCAGTGGTTCACCAGATTAGGGTGGAGAAGACATTTCTTTGGCCCGTTGTTCATGCAATATCATGTTTCAAGAAAAGTCATGCAATACCATAGATTACCATATTTTTTACCTAAAATGAAAAGACATGTGATATTGTTAAATTGTTAAATGACTCTCTGTGTGTATGTGTATGTATATGTGTGTGTGTGTGTGTTTGTGTGTGTATACTGAATATTTCCTGGGGGCCTTCTTGAATTATTCTTATACCTGTATATATACTTTAATTAATATTAATCTCACATTATTTATTTACTATAATTAACAGGTTGCTTTTCTAAGGGAGGGTTATTGTTGAAATGGTAGGTACTGACAAAATTCACTGTGAAAATCAAAGATGCCAGGTCTGTGACTCAGACTGTATGTCATACCTGGAATCAGAATTACTTTAGTTAAGCAGCCAGGGGAGAGCCAAAGCCTTTATTGGGTATCTGCATGAAATCTTCATTATCACTAAAGATACTAGAGACTAAGGGCAAGTTGAATCCTACTTGCACAGAGCTTCATGGGTGTTTATTCTTTTATTAGTTACTTTTCTCATTGCTCTGTCAAAATTCCAGATAAAAGCATATGAAGGAAGGAAATTTTTATTTAGGCTCACACTTCAAAGGTACAGCCCATCATGGCGAGAAAGGCATGATTGCAGGAGCAAGAGGCAGCTGGTCACACTGCATCAACTGTAAGGAAACTGGGAGAGATGGAGGCTGAGGCTCAGCCCACTCTCTTGCCTTATTCAGTCCAAAAGCCTATCCATGGGATGGTGCTGCCCATAGTTAGGGTGGATTTTCCCATTTCAGTTAACTTAATCTGGAAATTCCCTCACAGATATGCATAGAAGCTTATCTCCTGTGACCCCAGATTCTATCAACTTGACAGTCAGTATGACCCATCACAATGTTGCCCTTAACTTGAAAGTTTAGGCAAATGATACCCTTGGCATTTAGAACTCCAGTTTTATGTGTCCAGTTGGTGAATTTCCAGGATGGGAAAGCAAAGTCAGCTCATGTAACCCACTGAATGATCACGCACTTGGGGAAGAGACAAATCAATGTTTTTTTTTTTTCCAAATTTATATATAAGTTTGAAAGCTATAAAATGTCAGAATATGCTTTCTATATTAATTCATTCCAATATGCATACATGTATGGGTACATGTGCACATACATGATCACACACAACTGAAATTAATGTCTTAGCATAATGTCTAGTCCAACTCTGGTTAAGCAATCAGATATTTGTTCCCCTCTTCATAATTTGCTGGTTGTGAGTCACTCTTCTGGCTTCATGGTTCTCTCTAGTGGTTTGAAGGCAAAGCATTATAACCATTAAGTAGTACAGATAGTCTCAAGAGATTCAACAAGATAGTCATTGGCCAATAAAAAGAGCACATGGGCCACAGAATTCTTTCTTTTTTTTCTTTTTAATTTACATTTTATTTTCACGTATATGTACTTATGTGTTCATGCCACATGTGTGCAGGTGTCCACAGAGATGAATCAAACATGCCAGATTCTTTGAAGCTGGAGTTATGGGCAAGAGATGGAGTTACAGCCAGTTATAAACATCTATCATGGGTACTAGGAACTAAATGATCGT
Source organism: Mus caroli (assembly GCF_978045245.1). Classification (NCBI taxonomy): domain Eukaryota; kingdom Metazoa; phylum Chordata; class Mammalia; order Rodentia; family Muridae; genus Mus; species Mus caroli. The sequence goes on from NW_028227256.1 coordinate 122,072,579, forward strand.
GGACTCCCAGGAAGAGCAAACCACTGGACAATCTGTCCTAAATTACTACCAGAAACAAAAAACTTTAAAAAATGCTGTGCTTTTCCAATAAACATGTAAAAACTGTCATCCTCAATAATCATTAAATTAAATTGACGCCACATTGAATGTTCATCTCTTCCTAGTCAGAAGGTAGCCATTAAGAAAGCCAATAACCCCTCAGAGCTCTCAGAGGCTAAGCCACTAACCAAACAGCATACATGGTCTGGTCCACAGTTACCAGCCCATATGTAGCAGCAGACTGCATTATCTGGCCTCATTGGGAGAGGATGTACCTAATTCTGTAGATCTTCCAGGGAAGTGAGATGCTGGTGGGGGTGAGGTAGAGGAGTACCCTCTCAGAAGCAAAGAGGATGGGGGATGGGATGAAGAACTTGAGGAAGGGGATTGGGAAGGGGACCAACATTTGGGATATAAGTAAATAAAATAAATTAATAATTAAAAAAGAAAAGGCGATAACAAATGCCTGGGAAGATGTGGACAAAGGGAACCCTGACACACAGATGGTGGAAGGTAAACTACTCCAAGTACTGTGATAAACAATATGAGTGCTTTCAAATTCCAAAAAGATCTACATGTGGCCCAGGTCTCCACTCCTACGTATCTACCAAAGGACACTAAGTCAACATGCCACAGAGGCCCTTGAGCATCCACATTCACTACAACAGTGGTCACAAAGGCTAAGCCATGGAACCAGCCTAGGTGTCTATCAACAACAAAAAAAAAAAAGGGTAGGGAAGATGTGGCTTATAAATGCAATACAATTTTCAGCCATAAAATAGAACAGAGTTGTATTGTTTACCAGAAATTGTATGCAACTGTGGACAGTTGTACTAAGAGAATTAAGACAGCCTTGGAAAGGCAAATATTGTTTTCTCTCACTTGTGGGTCTTAGTCTTTATATAGAATCATACAATTCTATGTAGCTGTAATGTGAACATGAACTGAAAGTATCTAGAGGAGCAAAAGGACTGATGGAAGGGGGAAGTGTGAAGGGAATATACTGCACTGTCTATACTTATATGAATGGCGAGAAGAAAACTAAAAAACAGAATTAACAGAATAACAATAATAAAAAGAATGGCCTTCTGACAGATAGATCTGGACCAACTGGGTATCCAAATACAAGAGAAAAGATGCAAAAATTAAATGAAAATTCTTTTTTTTTTTTTTTTTTTTTTTTTGGTTTTTTGAGACAGGGTTTCTCTGTAGAGCTCTGGCTGTCCTGGAACTCACTTTGTAGACCAGGCTGGCCTCAAACTCAGAAATCTGCCTGCCTCTGCCTCCCGAGTGCTGGGATTAAAGGCGTGTGCCACCACGCCCGGCTTAAATGAAAATTCTTAAAGACTTTAATGTAAGGTCTTCATGAGAACATTCATTTATTTATGTCTATAAATAAATAGCTAGAGTTATAGCCCAGTGGGAGAATTCTTTCTTAGAACATATAAGATCCTGGGTCCAATTTCCAGTCCTTAAAAAATAGGCATATGACCTTGGGTGCAAACTCAGGGATGGTCCCACAGTTCTCATTGAACTCTCCACACTGCAGGTGCCCTAGCACACCCAGGATCTTGGGATCACTGGTGAATGGAACACAAAATCTGTTCCAAAACAACTGGAAGGGGCCTGTGCCAGCAGGAACAGGGACACAGGAAACCTGCCCGACCAGTGGCTGAGGTTCGTTCTGGTCGGTACCAGCCTCGGGCCACCTTGGGGATGGTCCCACAGTCCTCAGAGAACTCTCCACACTGCAGGCGCCCTAGTACACCCAGGATCTTAGGATCACTGAGGAGAGCTGTGACCCTGGGACTCAGGTGAGAGCACCACCTTATATCCTGGGTCTCTCAGAGACCAGTCCCATCAGGAGCACGCGCTGGCTGCAGAAACAACAGAGCTTCTTGGACAGGGTCCCTTCGAGCCTTCATCTTCAGATAGGAGGCAGAGCTGAGCTCCAGACCTCTGTGCACCTTCCCTGCAAGAGAAGAGCTTACCTGCAGAGAGTACTCTGACCACTGGGACTCAGGAGAGAGTTGAACTCCCAGGAGTGCTGACAGAGGCTAACAGAATTACAGGAGGATCAAGCTCCAGCCAGAGAGATCTAGAACATCTAACACCAGAGATTACCAGATGGGGAAAGGCAAACATAAGAATCTTACTAATAGAAACCGAGACCACTGGGCATCATGAGAACCCATTTCTCCCACCACAGCAAGTTCTGGATACCCCAACACACCTGAAAAGCAAGACTCGGATTTAAAATCATATCTCATGATGCTGGTAGAGGATTTTAAGAAAGGCATTAATAACTCACTTAAAGAAATACAGGAGAACACTGCTAAACAGGTAGAAGTCCTTAAAGAGGAAGCACAAAATTCCCTCAAAGAATTACAGGAAAACACAACCAAACAGGTGATGGAATTGAACAAAACTATTCAAGATCGAAAAATGGAAGTAGAAACAATAAAGAAAACCCAAAGGAGACAACTCTGGAGATAGAAACTGTAGGGAAGAAATCAGGAACCATAGATGTGAGCATCAGCAACAGAATACAAGAGATGGAGGAAAAAAACAGATATATATTTTTGAGGTTTTTAAGAGGCAAAAAAATAAAAAAAATAAAACCCTCTTAGCTGAGGCATCTAAGCCATAAATAGTAAGGTTTGTTTCCTCATTAGTGCAGTAGGTGTGCTTCAGTCATTAACCACAAACGAGAGAGAAACCAGAGTCATTTGACAAGTGTAAAAGTTGTGTGCTTTGAAGGATTCCATAAGCAAAAGTGAGAAGATAACCTCTATCAGATGAGGGATACATATGTAGAATATATAAAGAACTCATGATTTAATAATAAAAAGACAAAAAAGAAAAAGCAGGTCAAAAAATTTGCGTTGACATCTCAAAAGTTCTTCAGTGTCTGGGGCTAGAAGAAAGGAGGAAGGAGGCTGATTATTATTATTAGAGACTTTCTAGAGGTTTGGAAAAAATGACTTGGGTAAATTCCCAATTTCCTATGGTAGTTCATCACCACAACATCTCTAGTCCTTGGCTTAGGAGGGGACCCGAATCCTCTTCTTTTGATGAAATGAAGGAAGGAAATAAGGTCCCAGAAGCACAGCAGTTTCTCAAGACCATGGGTCCAATTTGAAAGAAGCTAGCATTGGAAGTGGTCAAGTCTTTGAGGATTTAGGAAGATGAATATAAAATAAGAGAAAGATACAGAGAGCAGGAAGACAAAAACCAACAGGAACCAGGGGAACAGTGAAGCACAACTTACATGTACGGAACAGTGGTGCCCTTTGTTCTGGACCCAGAGGCACAGGCTCCTCACTGTTGTGAAGTGGCCTTCAGAATGGGAATGGCTCATGCAGGTATTAAGACAGAAAGCTCAGCAGGCATCGTAGGGACCTCACTTAAAAACTGCTCCTCCAAAGGACTCAGCATTCTCTGAGTGCCCCCTGCAGTTCTGCTCAGACACAGGCAAACACGGGACTGGGTTCTGCTGGTACAATTTCGTTCCATGTTGTCTCCTGAGCAACTATTTCCTCCCTACATTTCTCCACTTCCACCAGGGAGCCTGCTGTCTTCCTTTTGTGTTACAGGAGAAAGCCTATTGTTCCAGAATATCATCTCTCCTGTCAGTTATGTATATAAACACACATATTAACTGCCTATTCTATAACAAAAATACATATTAAACAAGGAATATTTGAAGACATACCCAAAACTAAAAATGACCTTTAATCACACTGTCTAGATAGAAACACTGGCAATCTCTAGTGTATTTTAAGGATGGTGGATACTGGATACAAATTCAAACACACAGATGGGTAATTTTTTTTAAAGACTCCCCACTCAAATATTTGTAAACATAGCATAGGTTTTGTTTTGCCTAAGGAAGTGTTCCTATTTGATGTCATACGGTAAGCTTTTAAATATAATACATTTGTCTAAATGCCTCTGTGAGCTAAATCGCTCACAGGTCTTGGCCTCTTTGACATTTTTCTCTGTCTATTTGCTGCAAAGCAGAGACTAATGTTCGAGTAAGTGAAGTTGCCAGCTAGAGAGGCTGTCTTTATTAACATGCCCTTTGCTTTGCTTTGAGACATGTCTCTCTATGTATCCCTGACTGCCCTGGAACTTGCTGGGTAGAACAGGCTGGTCTCAAACTTACAGAAGTCCAGTTGCCTCTACCCAGCATATAGGATTAAAGGCTTATACCACCATGCCCTGCTATATACATTTTTGCTGCAGACACTCTGGGTCCCTTTGTCTGCATGGAAAGGGTCTCTAGTCACAGGTGGGCAAAGAGTCGGTGAATGACAGACAGACCAACACGCGAGATTGTGTAGAATCTGAATGTATTGTCACAAAGTGAACACCAGTCTTACATAGTACAGAAAAATAAAAGGGGTAGGAAGTCACAGCAGGCAAAATACATTGAAGTTACATGACACAAAACAAAGGAATGACTTCAAAAGGACTTAGAGGAACCAGGTAAATGTTTACAGTAAAGATAAAGCAGTCCTGCCTAGGGTCACCTTAATGACAGGTAAGTATTTCACACCCTTAGTCAGAATTTTTGCTACTCTTTTGAGCCTTGTGAAGGCTACCACAACCCTCCTATTTCCTGAGCCTTGCTAAATTCTTATATGAGTGTAACTTTTAAGTATCTGGAGAATTTCCATTTGTCAGAAGAATTCACCAACTTGCTTCTAATATGCAATTCAGCCTGTACTGAAGATTTCTATCTCAGTGGGATTCCCTGGCTCTTTCGAGGTAAACACTCTGCAGAGCAGCCCTGAGCTGCTGGCTCCGTCTTTTGTAATGTATAATTAGTTACTGAATAGGTAACTTCCTTACTGCATTCCTATCAGATTCCAAGCTCCTTGGCTTCTGGCACATTGGAACACTGGTGGGAGACTTAACTATATCAGAATTTAATCTTAAAAGGCACTTATAATAAAATAATACTAAAAGAGAGCACGTGGATCCATACACCAGACTAACGCGGGAATAGGGTATGAGTATACGGGTTAATGAGAACGCCAAAGCTCCAGGAGGTGAGTTTCTGTGAAACTCGTCATAGCTACAGTTCTCAAGAGTGCTCTAAAGATGAATGGAAACACAACGATTACTAATAAAACAATGCCAATAATAATAGCAAGTAGGATTATATATTGAACCTAATCCAGGGGATGAGTTTCAGTGAAACTCTTTGCCTCGTGAGTGCTCCCAGGCTTCTTGGCCTGCCAAGCAAACTTCACTCAAGTGTGCGTAGCACATTTTTAAACTTTTAAAAATTACATTTAGATGTGTATGGAGGTATTATATGATGTGTGGAGGTCAGAGGACTGTGTGGGAAGTAAGCTCTCTCCATTCTCTCTGTGGGTCTTGGGGATTCTGTGCAGGTCTTGAGCCTCAGTGAATCATCTACCCGCTGAGCTAATTTGTTTACCTAGATTTAGTAGACATGTTTCTTTGTACCCTCTGCTGAAAGACAACCTCTGCTTAGCAAAGATAAAGTCAAGATCAAGCTGTAGGGGCATGGATGCCTTTATTCACTTTTCTTTCCTTTTGTGGAAAGCAGGATTAAGTTAGCCACCAAGAATACCATCAAATGATCTTAGAAATGTCCTCTCAGGAGATCAAGTAGGATTTTCATAGACTCATGACAGCATACGTCTTTGACATTTGTATGGTTTGGTTGGAGTCCCCTTTCATGTTCTGTGACATTAAGGGATGTCATTAGCCTCTCTGGCTGGTCACTAACAGCTTTCCTATGTAAATTCAATCTCTAGTTGTTCAGCCTCTTGTTACTCCTGAAAATCTCTAGACTGCCACAGGTCCTTCTTTCATTCATTATCTAGGCCGATTTGGAAAACATCATCTGTACTGGGTAGTTTTGTGTCAACTTGACACAGCCGAAGTTATCACAGAAAAAGGACCTTCAGTTGAGGAAATTCGTCTATGAGATCCAACTGTAAGGCATTTTCTCAATTAGTGATCAAGGGGGAAAGGCCCCTTGTGGGTGATGCCATCTCTGGGCTGGTAATCTTGGTTCTATAAGAGAGCAGGCCGAGCAAGCCAGGGGAAGCAAGCCAGTAAGGAACATCCCTCCATGGCCTCTGCATCAGCTCCTGCTCCCTGACCTGTTTGAGTTCCAGTCCTGACTTCCTTTGGTGATGAACAACAATGTGGAAGAGTAAGATGAATAAACCCTTTCCTCCCCAAGTGCTTCTTGGTCATGATGTTTGTGCAGGAATAGAAACCCTGACTAAGACACCATCCCAATGACATCTGTGGCTATGTTCAAGGTCAAATTGACTCTGATATTCTTGGCAGGACCCCATGATTTTATGATGTTCCTTCTCTGATTGTGTGTGCATGTGCGTATACAAGTGCATGCACTGTACAAGCATATGTGTGCATACTGCATATATATGAAGAGACTGAAAGAAACCCTCAGCTGTTGTTCCTCAGAACAGCCATTAAATTTGGTTTTCAAGATGGCAGCATTCATAGATGCTGGAGCTGGATAACTGGCTAGCTAGGTGCCCAGTGAGCCCCCAGGCATCCTCCAGACCATGTCTCTATTCCTGGGATCACAGACAGACATGCTACTATTCCTGGCTCTTTTTTTTTTTCTTTCTGTGCGTTCTGTTGACTGACTGCAGGCCCTTATGCTAGCATGGCAAGCATTTTACCTACTGAGATCTCTTCCCAGCCCCTTTATTAATTTAAATTTCCCCTTTCTCTCAACAAATATTTGTTGTTCTCATACGAGAGGACAAATGCCATTGCCAACCTGGGAGATGGACAATGAACAGGGCAGTCTCTGTTCTCTGCTTGCCTTTGTTTGAGTGTGGGGATAATGAGTATGTTGAGTTGTTATAAATGGCAATGTAAGATGGTGTAAGGAAGATGGGGACTGAGCATGTTGTAATGGGGGAAAGGGATACTCTTTTATGTAGCCAGACAAAGAAGGGCATGTAAAGTGATGTTAGGAAGGTACCCAGAGGACCAGGTAGGGATTCTGAGATAAGGTGTTATAGCCTGTGCTATTAGTTTAGAGCAGTGATTCTCAACCTTCCTAATGCCGTGATGCTTTAATACAGTTCCTCATGTGTGGTGACTCCCTAGCCATACAATCACTTTCTTTTCTTTTTTTAAAAAATTTTTTATTAGATATTTTCTTTATATACATTTAAATGCTACCCCAAACGTTCCCTATACCCTCCCTCTGTCCTGCTCCCCTACCCACCCACTCCCACTTCTTGGCCCTGGCATTCCCCTATACTGGGGCATATCAAGTTCATACAATCATTTTCATTGCTACTTCATAATTGTAATTTTGCTAGTGTTATGAATCATAATGTAAATTTCTGTTTTCTGACAGTCATTTGACCACCAATGGGGTCATAACCCATATGCTGAGAACAACTGGTTTAGATGAATTATCCTAAAACTTAGTGTTTAAAATGGTATCTATACCTGTTTATTGTTGCACTGTCTTGTGGGCTGGGAATGTGAAAGTGACGTGACACAGTGGCACTGGCTCTGGGTTTCAAAAGGGCTACTAGTGTTTGACTCTGAAGACTTGAAATGACCCCTAGATGCTTCTGTGCTTTGTCAGTTCATACAGTTCTTCCTGTGTGTGTGCTTCCTCTAGATTCTACAAATTTATGCTAGGAAAATAAAGACTTTATGCTTTTAATCTCTTTTTATTTCTTCAAATTGAAAAATTATGTTAAGCTCATCTCTAATTGAACAGTTTGGTGTACACTTGTAATCCAGAACTGAGGAAGTGGAGTCGAGTAGACTCTTGGGGCTCAGTGGCCTGCCAGCCAAATCTGCGAGCCCCATGTCCCAGTGAATGTGATCCCACAGTACAAAATAACGTGACAGCATAGGGCAGCTGGGAATGGGGATGTAGCTCAGTGGCAGTGCTTGACCAGCATGTACGAACATCCGAGATTTATCCTCAGCACCACATAAACTTGGTGTAGTGGTGGCTGCTTAAAATTCCACCAGGGAAGTGAACACTGGAGAATTGGAAGTTCAGGCTCATCTTTGGTTATATAGTGAACTTGAGGCCAACTTGGCGAATATAAACCTGTGTCTCAAAGAAGAAAAATTAGGAAAAAAAACCCCCACAGCATCTAACTATCTAAATAGAAACAATGGAAGGTACTGGAAAGTGTGATGACTATTCTTTTTGTTATCTCTACACTCTCCACCTCATATAATAATATGCTAATAATACCTTATCTTAGAGCTAGACCGTCTTCAATGCTATCTCAGAGAACACTGTATAATTGGTGGTCCTAACAGCCATGTGTCACAGTCAGGACAGTTATGATCTTTGTTTTACGGATGAAGCTAAGACACTGAACAGCGTCTTCCTCCAGGTCACATGGCTGCTGGCTCTCATTTATATCCCTTTCCACATTAGTTTCATGTAGGAGCACTGTAGGATTGAGGGTGTTTCCTGCATGGCCTTTATCACTTTGGGATGGGTCCAAAGTTGGTATAAAAAAGCCAACAACCAACCATCTCACCAAGCTGTTCTGCCTCTCAATCACTGTGTGACAGCAAGGGCTGGAATTACCCCACATAGTATTTGGTATCCTGCCACTGAGGTGTAGCAACAAGTGTTGGCATCGGATGCTGTCGCACAGGATACTCTGTACATTTAGGATTCTCCAAAAGGCACAGTTCCAGTTTGGGGGTTATGCACATCCACATATAGAGCTATCAAAGGCAATGTTATCAGCCTGGCTTTCACATGTTTGTGTATGAAGAAGGCAACAGGATCTGGTTATTTACAGCTGCAGATTGTTCAATAATAGACTGTGATGATGAAAATCACTGTCTCTACAGAATACGATAACTAGTGTAATTGTCGATTTGGACAGAGTTTAGAATTGCTGAGGAATCAGGCCTCTGGATACACAGTGAAAGATTACATAGAATCAAGATTACCCTTTGAGAATGCTGTCAGGAATTATCATGACCACACTAATTAATGCTGGTAATTCCATCATAATTATGGGTAGATTCATTTTCTGGACTGGCATTCTAGACTGTACAGGAAGGAGAAAGTGGGTGAGTGTCAGCCTGCTGTTCGCTGCCATCTTCCGATTAGATATGGCCAGCTGTGTCAAGCTCTTGCTGCCTTGACTTCGCAGACATGGCAGACTGTGCCTAGAACTGAATCGGAAGTAAACCCTTCCTTGTATTGCTTTTGTCAGGGTATTTTGCCACAGCAACAGAAAAGAAGCTAGGGTCCCTTCTGTTCCACACCAGCACCAGGGAACCTTGGGCACAAAGTCTGCGGACACCCTCAAGGTCCCCACAGGACCCTCCATGGGATCTTAAGACCTCTGGTGAGTGGAACACAACTTCTGCCAGGAGGCAGGTTCGAACACCAGACATCTGGGCACCTCCCCTGCAAGAGGAGAGCTTGCCTGCAGAGAGTACTCTGACCACTGAAACTCAGGAGAGATCTAGTCTCCCAGGTATGCTGATAGAGGCTAACATAATCACCTGAGGAACAAGCTCTAACCAGAGACAACTATAACAACTAACTCCACAGATTACCAGATGTTGAAAGGCAAACATAAAAATCTTACTAACAGAAACCAAGACCACTCACCATCATCAGAATGCAGCACTCCCACCCCACACAGTCCTGGGCACCCCAACACACCCAAAAAGCTAGAGCCGATTTAAAAGCATATCTCATGATGATGGTAGAGGACATCAAGAAGGACTTTAATAACTCACTTAAAGAAATACAGGAGAACACTGCTAAACAGGTAGAAGACCTGCTCATGGATTGGCAGGATCAACATTGTAAAAATGGCTATCTTGCCAAAAGCAATCTACAGATTCAATGCAATCCCCACCAAAATTCCAAATGAATTCTTCAACGAATTAGAAAGTGCAATCTGCAAATTCATCTGGAATAACAAAAAACCTAGGATAGCAAAAACTCTTCTCAAGGATAAAAGAACCTCTGGTGGAATCACCATGCCGGACCTAAAGCTCTACTACAGAGCAATTGTGATAAAAACTGCATGGTACTGGTATAGTGACAGACAAATAGACCAATGGAATAGAATTGAAGACCCAGAAATGAACCCACACACCTACGGTCACTTGATCTTCGACAAGGGAGCTAAAAACATCCAGTGGAAGAAAGACAGCATTTTCAACAAATGGTGCTGGCACAACTGGTTGTTAACATGTAGAAGAATGCGAATCGATCCATTCCTATCTCCTTGTACTAAGGTCAAGTCTAAGTGGATCAAGGAACTTCACATAAAACCAGAGACACTGAAACTTATAGAGGAGAAAGTGGGGAAAAGCCTTGAAGATATGGGCACAGGGGAAAAATTCCTGAATAGAACAGTAATGGCTTGTGCTGTAAGATCGAGAATTGACAAGTGGGACCTCATGAAACTACAAAGCTTCTGCAAGGCTAAAGACACCATCAATAAGACAAAAAAACCACCAACAGATTGGGAAAGGATCTTCACCTATCCTAAATCAGATAAGGGACTAATATCCAATATATATAAAGAACTCAAGAAGGTGGACTCCAGAAAGTCAAATAACCCCATTAAAAAATGGGGCTCAGAACTGAACAAAGAATTCTCGCCTGAGGAATACCGAATGGCAGAGAAACACCTGAAAAAATGTTCAACATCCTTAATCATCAGGGAAATGCAAATCAAAACAACCCTGAGATTCCACCTCACACCAGTCAGAATGGCTAAGATCAAAAATTCAGGTGACAGCAGTTGCTGGCGAGGATGTGGAGAAAGAGGAACACTCCTCCATTGTTGGTGGGATTGCAAGCTTGTACAACCACTCTGGAAATCAGTCTGGCGGTTCCTCAGAAAATTGGACATAGTACTACCGGAGGATCCAGCAATACCTCTCCTGGGCATATATCCAGAAGATGTCCCAACCGGTAAAAAGGACACATGTTCCACTATGTTCATAGCAGCCCTATTTATAATAGCCAGAAGCTGGAAAGAACCCAGATGTCCCTCAACAGAGGAATGGATACAGAAATTATGGTACATTTACACAATGGAGTACTACTCAGCTATTAAAAAGAATGAATTTATGAAATTCCTAGCCAAATGGATGGACCTGGAGGGCATCATCTTGAGTGAAGTAACACAATCACAAAAGAACTCACACAATATGTATTCACTGATAAGTGGATATTAGCCCAAAACTTAGGATACCCAAGATTTAAGATACAATTTGCTAAACGCATGAAACTCAAGAAGAATGAAGACCAAAGTGTGGACACTGTGCACCTTCTCAGAATTGGGAACAAAACACCCAGGGAAGGAGTTACAGAGACAAAGTTCGTAGCGGTGATGAAAGGATGGACCATTTAGAGACTGCCGTATCCAGGGATCCATCCCATAATCAACTTCTAAACGCTGACACCATTGCATACACTAGCAAGATTTTGCTGAAAGGACCCAAATATAGCTGTCTCTGGTGAGACGATGCTGGGGCCTAGCAAACACAGGAGTGGATGTTCACAGTCAGCTATTGGATGTATCACAGGGCTCCCAATGGAGAAGCTAGAGTAAGTACCCAAGGAGCTAAAGGGATCTGCAACCCTATTGTTGGAACAACATGATGTACAAACTAGAACCCCGGAGCTCTTGTCTCTAGCTGCATATGTATCGAAAGATGGCCTAGTCAGCCATCAATGGAAAGAGAGGCCCATTGGACTTGCAAACTTTATATGCCCCAATATAGGGGAATGCCAGGGCCAAAAGAATGGGAATGGGTGGGTAGGGAAGTGGGGGGCGCTATGGGGGACTTTTGGGATAGTATTGGAAATGTAATTGAGGAAAATATGTAATAAAAATATAAAAAAAAAAAAAAAAAAAAGAAATACAGGAGAACACTGCTAAACAGGTAGAAGACCTTAAAGAGGAAGCACAAAAATCCCTTAAAGATTTGTGGGAAAACACGACCAAACAGGTGATGGATTGAATAAAACCATCCAAGACCTAAAAAGGGAAGTAGACACAATAAAGAAAACCCAAATTGAGGCAACTCTGGAGATAGAAACCCTAGCAAAGAAATCTGGAACCATAGATGTGAGCATCAGCAACAGAATACACGAGATGGAAGAGAGAATCTCAGGTGCAGACGATTTCATAGAGAACATTGGCACAACAATCAAAGGAAATGGAAAATGCAAAAAGATCCTAACTCAAAACATCCAGGAAATCCAGGAAACAATGACAAGAACAAACCTATGGATAATAGGAGTACATGAGAATGAAGATTTTCAACTTAAAGGGCCAGCAAATATCTTCAACAAAATTATAGAAGAAAACTTCCCAAACCTAAAGAAAGACATGCCCATGAACATACAAGAAGCCTACAGACTCCAAATAGACTGGACCAGAAAAGAAATTCCTCCCGACACATAATAATCAGAACAATAAATGCACTAAATAAAGAGAGAATATTAAAACCAGTAAGGGAAAAAGGTCAAGTAACATATAAAGGCAGGCCTATCAGAATTACACCAGACTTTTCACCAGAGACTATGAAAGCCAGAAGATCCTGGACAGATGTTATACAGACACTAAGAGAACACAAATGCCAGCCCAGGCTACTATACCCAGCCAAACTCTCAATTAACATAGATGGAGAAACCAAAGTATTCCATGACAAAACCAATTTCACAAATTATCTTTCCAACGAATCCAGCCCTTCGAAGGATAATAACAGAAAAAAAACCAATACAAGGACAGAAACCATGCCCTAGAAAAAGCAAGAAAGTAATCCCTCAACAAACCAAAAATAAGACAGCCACAAGAATAGAATGCCAACTCTAACAACAAAAATAATAGGAAGCAACAATTACTTTTCCTTAATATCTCTTAATATCAATGGACTCAACTCTCCAATAAAAAGACATAGACTAACAGACTGGCTACACAAACAGGACCCAACATTCTGCTGCTTACAGGAAACCCATCTCAGGGAAAAAGATAGACACTACCTCAGAGTTAAAGGCTGGAAAACAATTTTCCAAGCAAATGGTCTGAAGAAACAAGCTGGAGGAGCCACGCTAATATCGAATAAAATTGACTTCCAACCCAAAGTTATCACAAAAGACAAGGGGGGATACTTCATACTCATCAAAGGTAAAATCCTCCAAGAGGAACTCTCAAATCTGAAATTTATGCTCCAAATGCAAGGGCAGCCACATTCATTAAAGAAACTTTAGTAAAGCTCAAAGCACACATTGCACCTCACACAATAGAAGTGGGAAATTCAACACACCACTTTCATCAATGGACAGATCGTGGAAACATAAACTAAACAGGGACACAGTGAAACTAACAGAAGTTATGAAACAAATGAACTTAACAGATATCTACAGAACATTTTATCCTATAACAAAAGGATATACCTTCTTCTCAGCACCTCATGGTACCTTCTCCAACATTGACCATATAATTGGTCACAAAACAGGCCTCAACAGATACAAAAATATTGAAATTGTCCCATGCATTCTATCAGACCACCATGGATTAAGGCTGATCTTCAATAACAACATAAATAATGGAAAGCCAACATTCACATGGAAAATGAAAAACACTCTTCTCAATGATACCATGGTCAAGGAAGGAATAAAGAAAGAAATTAAGAGTTTAATTAAAATGAAGCCACAACATACCCAAACTTATGGGACACAATGAAAGCATTTCTAAGAGGGAAACTCATAGCTCTGAGTGCCTCCCAAAAGAAACTAGAGAGAGCACACACTAGCAACTTGACAACACACCTAAAAGCTCTAGAAAAAAAGGAAGCAAATTCACCCAAGAGGAGTAGACAGCAGGAAATAATCAAACTCAGGTGCGAAATAAACCAAGATGAAACAAGAAGAACTATTCAAAGAATCAACCAAACGAGGAGCTGGTTCTTTGAGAAAATCAACAAGATAGATAAAGCCTTAGCCAGACTCACTAGAGGGCACAGGGACAGCATCCTAATTAACAAAATCAGAAATGAAAAGGGAGACATAACAACAGATACTGAAGAAATCCAAAACACCATCAGATCCTTCTGCAAAAGGCTATACTCAACAAAACTAGAAAACCTGGACAAAATGGACAAATTTCTAGACAGATACCAGGTACCAAAGTTAAATCAGGATCAAGTTAATGATCTAAACAGTCCCATATCTCCTAAAGAAATAGAAGCAGTCATTAATAGTCTCCCAACCAAAAAACGTCCAGGACCAGATGGGTTTAGTTCAGAGTTCTATCAGACCTTCAAAGAAGATCTAATTCCAGTTCTGTACAAACTATTCCACAAAATAGAAGTAGAAGGTACTCTACCCAACTCACTCTATGAAGCCACAATTACTTTGATACCTAAACCACAGAAAGATCCAACAAAGATAGAGAACTTCAGACCAATTTCCCGTATGAATATCGATGCAAAAATATTCAATAAAATTCTCACTAACCGAATCCAAGAACACATTAAAACAATAATCCATCCTGACCAAGTAGGTTTATTTCCAGGGATGCAGGGATGGCTTACTATATGGAAATCCATCAACGTAATCCATTATATAAACAAACTCAAAGACAAAAACCACATGATCATCTCGTTAGATGCGGAGAAAGCATTCGACAAAATCCAACACCCATTCATGATAAAAGTCTTGGAAAGAACAGGAATTCAAGGTCCATACCTAAACATGATAAAAGCAATCTACAGCAAACCAGTAGCCAACATCAAAGTAAATGGTGAGAAGCTGGAAGCAATCCCACTAAAATCAGGGACTAGACAAGAGTGCCCACTTTCTTCCTACCTAGTCAACATTGTACTTGACGTCCTAACCAGAGCAATTCGACAACAAAAGGAGATCAAGGGGATACAAATTGGAAAGGAAGAAGTCAAAATATCACTTTTTGCAGATGATATGATAGTATATATGTGACCCTAAAAATTCCCTCAGAGAACTTCTAAACTTGATAAACAGCTTCGGTGAAGTAGCTGGATATAAAATTAACTCAAAGAAGTTAATGGTCTTTCTCTACACAAAGAATAAACAGGCTGAGAAAGAAATTAGGGAAACAAAACCCTTCTCAATAGTCATAAATTATATAAACTATCTTGGTGTGACTCTAACTAAGGAAGTGAAAGATCTGTATGATAAGAACTTCAAGTTTCTGAAGAAAGAAATTAAAGAAGATCTCAGAAGATGGAAAGATCTCTCATGCTCATGGATTGGCAGGATCAACATTGTAAAAATGGCTATCTTGCCAAAAGCAATCTACAGATTCAATGAAATCCCCATCAAAATTCCAACTCAATTCTTCAACGAATTAGAAAGAACAATCTGCAAATTCATCTGGAATAACAAAAAACCTAGGATAGCAAAAACTCTTCTCAAGGATAAAAGAACCTCTGGTGGAATCACCATGCCTGACCTAAAGCTTTACTACAAAGCAATTGTGATAAAAACTGCATGGTACTGGTATAGTGACAGACAAGTAGAGCAATGGAATAGAATTGAAGACCCAGAAATGAACCCACACACCTATGGTCACTTGATCTTCGACAAGGGAGCTAAAACCATCCAGTGGAAAAAAGACAGCATTTTCAACAAATCGTGCTGACACAACTGGTGGTTATCATGTAGAAGAATGCAAATTGATCCATTCCTATCTCCTTGTACTAAGGTCAAATCTAAGTGGATCAAGGAACTCCACATAAAACCAGATATACTGACACTTATAGAGGAGAAAGTGGGGAAAAGCCTGGAAGATATGGGCACAGGGGAAAAATTCCTGAATAGAACAGCAATGGCTTGTGCTGTAAGATCGAGAATCGATAAATGGGACCTCATAAAATTGCAAAGCTTCTGTAAGGCAAAACACACCGTCAATAAGACAAAAAGGCCACCAACAGATTGGGAAAGTATCTTTACCTATCCTAAGTCAGATAGGGGAATAATATGCAATATATATAAAGAACTCAAGAAGGCAGACTCCAGAAAATCAAATAACCCCATTAAAAATGGGGCTCAGAGCTAAACAAAGAATTCTCACCTGAGGAATACCGAATGGCTGAGAAGCACCTGAAAAAATGTTAAGCATCCTTAATCATCAGGGAAATGCAAGTCAACCATACCCTGAGATTCCATCTCACACCAGTCAGAATGGCTTAGATCAAAAATTCAGAGCCGGGCGTGGTGGCGCACGCCTTTAATCCCAGCACTCGGGAGGCAGAGGCAGGCGGATTTCTGAGTTCGAGGCCAGCCTGGTCTACAAAGTGAGCTCCAGGACAGCCAGAGCTACAAAGAGAAACCCTGTCTCGAAAAACAAAAAAACAAAAAAACAAAAAAAAAAACAAAAACAAAACAAACAAACAAACAAACAAACAAAAAAACAAAAAAAAGAAAAGTAGCTAGAACACAGTGTTCACTTGGAGTAACTCAGACAAGCCAGTTGGGGCAACTGAGAGAAGCTAAGACATGGTGTGCGGTTGTGGTAGCTGGGGTTGCGGTAGCTGAAACACTGGGTGGAATTTTCACATTCAGGTGTCATGCAGTTCTTTCTCTTCTATTCAGTTACTCATTTTTATTGTGCCTAGAATAATGAATTTTTGAGTCTTTTTTTTTTTTTTTTTTTTACAATATCTGATGGTATTTTGCCTTCAGGGAAAGTCTTGTGAAGGCATGTTGATATTTCCCTGAAGAGTAGGTGACTGATTCTTGGAGAGGATCTTGTATATAACAGGTTTTAAAATTCTATAAGTCAAGCCTGCCCACATAGACCTATAATTCCATAGGTTGAGGCAGGGGGTTTACTCATACAAAGACAGCTTTATTGTTGAGGTCTGAGTCTTTTCTTTTTTTCAACTTGACACAAACCTAGACATATCACAGAAGAGGGAATCTTAATTGAGAAAATATTCCCATCATGGGCAAGTCTGTAGGGCATTTTCTTCATTGATTGAGGTGGGAAGGCTCAGCTCTCTGTGTGTGGTGTTACCCTGGGCAGGTGGTCCTAGATGGTATAAGGAGGCAGGATGAACAATCCATGGGGAGCAAGCCAGTAAGCAGCATTCCTCCATGACCTCAGTATCAGTTCCTGCCCTGCCTTCCTTCGATGACACACTGTTAAAAAGGCTGGACATACCGGCAGAAGTAAAAGATGAAATAAACTCCTTCCTCCCCAGCTTGCTCTTGGCTGTGGTGTTTTATCACGGCTATAGAAATCCTAAGACAGACTTCTTTTAATTTAAAATATATAAAGGGTGGGGGGGGGCTTTGGATGTAGCAGTAGAGTGTTTACCTAATATGAGGGAGGCCCTAAGTTCAATACTCACTCTAAAAACAAAACAAACCACATAAGATTTATTTGTGTGGGTGTGACATATGTGTGCAACATATGTGTGTGTGACCTGTGTGTGACATATATATGTGTGTCCACTGAGACCTAAAGAAGACATTGGATCCCTAGAGTTACAGGTGCTTGTGAGTCACCTGATATGGGTTCTGGGAACCAAACTCTGTTTTTGTTTTTTTTTTTTTTTCCCCAAGAGCAGCAGGTGTTCTTCACTGTTGAGCCCTCTCCCCAGCCCTAACCAACAATGTCTAAAACCATATAACCAAATTCCCAATTGAGATTTGTACCACTCTAAGCATTAAAGGTACTGTATGGATCACTAAAATGCCCATCAGCATTTCAAATGAATTTGTGAGTTCAAGCCATATATTTGTGGTTATAGAAACATATGTAGTATATATCACATACACAATTGCACACTAATAACATAAAAAGATAAAACTTTCTGCTTCAATTTCTAAATACCAGAGACTCTGTTCATAGTAGTAACTCACTTAGATTCTGTTAATGTTTAATATTAGTACAAAACATACTACATACAATTCCTTTTTTTCTCTTCTTTTATTCCTGTCTTTCCTTCTTTCCTTCTTTCCTTCTTTCCTTCTTTCCTTCTCTCCTTCTCTCCTTCTCTCCTTCCTTCCTTCCTTCCTTCCTTCCTTCCTTCCTTCCTTCCCTTCTTTTCTTTTTTAATATTTTTGTTTGTGTATTTATGCAGGTGGAGATCACAGGACACCTTACCGAAGTCAGTTCTTTCCTTCCACCATGTGGGGTTCCTGATATCAAGCTCAGGTTGTCAGGCTATCTCGGTAGGAAGTGCCATTCACCTGTCCTACCCTTCCTTTTTTAATACATGGAATACTTAATTATATTAACTAGATAGAAAAGCTAATACTTAGGACTTTAGAAAGATAATTCACGAATGAGGTTCATATACTTATAACAACATATAACTTCAGGCATACTCGATGTATTTTAATCTATTTCTTTACTCTGTTGGCTCTTGCTTCAGTTATCCTGTCTCTTGCTAGGAATCATGTGAAGATGTCACTAAACCCTTCTGCCATGACCACAGTTATCTTTGATTACTTCCCTTTCTCTGGTATGACAGGTTGTCTCAGAGCTGAATTCAAACGTTCAATTTTTACTTAATTTTATAATGTATAGAAAGAACCTAACAGTCAATTTAATTTTTTTAAATATATCTGAAGAGATACTACTTTTAAACATTGAGGGATTAAATTATTTTGTTATCAAAAAATAACCTGAAGCATGAAGACCTGAGCTTGAATTCCCCAGAACCCACATAAAGCTGAACATGGTGGCATGTACCTATAAATCCAGTGCTGTGTGTACAGAGACAGACAGATCCGCAATGCTTGCTGAGAGTCAGTCTAGCCAAACTGGCACGTTTGTAGTACAGTAAGAAAGATACCATAAAAATAAATAAATAAATCAATAAATAAAGTTAATAAAGATCAGGTATCTGGACTTAACAGATACACATACCCATGTGCACATGCATCTTTGCATGCACACATGACCTCATACACAAACATATATACCACACACACAGTACAAACTAAAATAATAGAAGATGTAGGTCTCTACAGGGGTTATTCTTTGATCTAAACTCCAAGGAATGTATTGATTTCAAAGGCAGAATAAGAAACACAGGAACAGTTAAAATGCCAGTGAAAATGACCTGGGACCTGGTGGGAAGGCCAGCCACCTTGGAATGGAAGGTTCTGGCTGGGAGCGCAGGGCTGGAGTCAGTTTCTTGGCAAGCCTAACTGTTAGGCTGAAGAGATTAGATTTCAGAATCGCATCTGTGTCCTTTGCCTCAGCTGCCAAGGGCTCTGCTGTTAACCAGGAGCTGGTGTTATTTCTTTCTGGAAGAAATCCAGGAGTGTGATTAATGCTGGAAAGGAACTATGAGAGTTTGCAGTAGCTAAAGGCAAGATTCTGGGAGCAAAAATTTAAATGGATGGCCAGCAAAAGAAAGTAGTAAACAAAGAGACAGGAATCTATTTAATGCATAAGAATTTACTGAGAGCCTTTTTGTGCCAATGTGAGCATGGTACCAACTATAGAGAACAATGCACGTCCTCAAGTACTTGTGACTGGAGCCAAGGTGGTGGCACATGCCTGGAATCTCAGAATTTAGAGGTAGAGTCAGGAGAAGCAAAGGGTCTAGGCCATCCTTGGTTTCCAACTTTCTATATAGCTAGGAATGCAGCTCAGTTGGTAGACTCCCTATACAGCATGCACAAAGCCCCCAGTAGCTCATAAATGAAGTGTGGCAGAATATGGATGTACGCTTAGGGATTAGGTCAGCATAAGAGACCGTATGTGGCTGTACTATCAGGGTGAGAGGGAGATCAGAAGGTCAAGGGTACCTTCAGCTACATAAGGAGTTCAAGGCTATCTCAGACTACAGACCCTGTCTATAAAATATAAAATGATACATAAATAAATAAAAGTAGGAGTCAGATCATGCTGGTCCCATCTGCAACACTATCATGCAGCTGCAGTTATAATAACTAGTCCATACTTCTATGAGGCCCTAAATGCATTGGTCCTAGCTAGCTCTGCTGTCAGTCACTAAATGTCTAATTAATGTCACTTAATTCCAATTCCCACAATTCCAGCCATGCCACTTTATTGCTTCCCTCACACCCACCCTCCCACCTCCAGCCTTGGGGTCTTTGTACATGACATCCTCTTTCCTACAC
Organism: Mus caroli; assembly: GCF_978045245.1. Classification (NCBI taxonomy): domain Eukaryota; kingdom Metazoa; phylum Chordata; class Mammalia; order Rodentia; family Muridae; genus Mus; species Mus caroli. The sequence continues at coordinate 122,092,776 of NW_028227256.1, forward strand.
TGTTTGCGGTGCCGTTCCAGCATTATTTCCTCAGAGCGTTTTCTTTGGTCTACTCAATCTAAAATTATGGCCTCAACCCCAACACCCCCTCCACAGACACACCACACCACACACACACACACACACCCCTCACCTTCATCCCCACCCTGACACCCCTCCATACGTACCACACACATTCACCCCACACACACCCCCACGCCCCTCCCCACACTAAACACACACAGACTACACATACACAGACATACATGCACACACACCACACACACACCCCTCACCTTCATCCCCACCCTGCCACCCCTCCATACATACCACACACATTCATCCCCCCACACACACCCATTCCCCTCCCCACACTACACACACACACACACACACACCACACCATACACACACATACCACACCATACACACACATACCACACCATACACACACACCACACCATACACACACACCACACCATACACACACACCACACCATACACACACACACACACACACACATATATACACATATACACACACATTACACACATAAACACTGGCACATGCTCTATCTCTCTTTTACTCTTTCCTACTTCCTGTATTCCTTTCCACCTTTATTTCTTTTGTTGTTATTGTTTTATATTTGTGTGTGTGTGTGTGTGTGTGTGTGTGTGAGTAGGCGAGGATGCATGTAGGCACACATGCCGAGGTCAGAGGACACCTTGCAGAGTCAGCTCTCTCCTTCAGTCATGGGGGTTTCAGGCATAGAACTCAGGTCATCAGGCTTGATGACAAGCGTCTTTACCCACTGAACCATCTCATCAGCCCTATTTATTACTTATTGTTGAGGCAGGGTCTGTTTACTTCTGGAGCTCACTAACTGGGCTGGTCGGTAAGCTCCAGATATCCTGCTGTCTCTGCCTCCATCCCCCAGCTCCGAGATTCCAGGTACATGCTACTCAGTCCTTCTCCCGCGTGGGTTCTAGGGATCTGGACTTGGGTCCTCATGCTTGCAAAGTAATTACCTTACCCACTGAGCCGTCACCCTAGCCCCGAAATTCTACTCTTTTTTTCTTTCTTTCTTTTTTCTTTTCTTTTCTTTCTTTCTTTCTTTCTTTCTTTTTTTTTTTTTTTTTTTTTTTTTTTTTTGAGACAGGGTTTTTCTGTATAGTCCTGGCTGTCCTGGAACTTATTCTGGACAGGCAGGCCTTGAACTCAGAAATCCGCCTGCCTCTGCCTCCTGAGTGCTGGGATTAAAGGCGTGTCCCACCACTGCCAGGCCTGAAATTCTACTCTTAAGCATTTAATTATTAACTCACCTGCATCCATATATTGATCCTTGTTCAACTATTTAGACCATCAACATAACTATTATTGTGTGTTGTTTTGAGACAGTCATGTATGTGAGAGATTATCTGAACATGTGCACACAGAAATATGCACACACACTATATTCTTAGTTATGGGTACTATGAAAAAGCCTATAGTCACATAGGAAAGTGAAGGGTGAAGGGGCAAGGGAAGGAAGGAGGGGGAGAGAGATGGGTTGAGACCATCATTTTATACTGAATACACTGAGGTAAACAGCTCTGAGGAAATAATGCCAGAAGGTACCACAAACAGTGTAGGAAAGAGAATGTCATGTACAAAGACCCCAAGGCTGGAGGTGGACATTAACTCATTAATGTTGCTTAATTAAGTAACATTAATTAAGACACTAAGGGACTGAAAGTAGAGCTAGCTAGGACCAATGCATTTAGGGCCTCATAGAAGTATGGATTAGCAATTATGATCGCAGCTACATGGTAGTGTTGCAAATGGGACAAACATGATCTGACTCCTACTTTTATTCATTTACTTATTTATTTACTTATTTCTATTTGATAGACAGAGTCTCTAGTCTAGGGTAGCTTTGAACTCCCTATGTAGCTGAGTGTACACCCTTAAATTTACAGGCGTGTGCTTCCACACTTCATTTATGAGGTGCCGGGGGTTGAACTCAGAGCTTCATGCATGCTACGTTGGCACTCTCCCAATTGAACTACATTCTCAGCCCTGATTGCTATTTTTAGATTTTTCTAGGTGCTGCTCTGGGAATAGTTTGTGTAGATGAAGAATAAAAATGGGACCATCAGAGGCATTTGGGGGGGGGGGCATGGTGATGGGTGATGTTTAGAGCAGAATGTAGGGACAGAGTCTGTGACAGGGCTGAATCCAAGAGATATTTTCAGCTTGAAGTGGCAGAACTTGATGTGCTGGAATGTGAAGAAAGATGGATTACAAAAAGTAACGATGTCCCTGACCTTGTGGTGGAGGGCAGACCCATTTATTAAGATGATGAAAGGCTGCTAAAGGAGAATATTTGGTGTTCAATAAATATTTATTGAATGAGGAACTTAGGCATGTAGTTCCCCAAATGTCTGAAGGCCTGGATTGTATCCCAGCACTGCATAAAATGGGGCCTAAGTGGTCTATACCTGTAACTCCAGCACTTGGAATTAGAAGCAGGAAGATCAACCTTGGCTACATAGTAAAATCCCAGTGTAGGTATGAGCCCCTGTATCAGAAGACAAATCTTAGGGGATAAATCACATAGCTTCTTGTATTATGAGAACAAAAATGTATGTAATGGTCTATAGTCACTTTAGATCATGATAGACTGCTCTGGCTATATAAAAATTATTTTGGACCATAAAAAACATTAAAGATATACAGACCCTTTCAGAGTGTCATGGCAGAAAAACCAAACCAAACCAAGCCAAACCAAACCAAATACCAAGTATTTAAAGAGAAATTGTAATAGTCAGGAAATAAAACCATTTTCATAGCTTGGAGTAAAGGATAGAAAAAAGTGTTAGTTTCCCCCTAAAGACCCCAGTTTCTGTTTTGACCACATTCTTCATTGATCTGCTATTTTAGATGATGAAGAAGAGATGGGCAGAAGATACTGTAGGGATAAGCATTGAACACTCTCCCTTCAGCTGCAGCAGAAAGCTAGAGCATGTCTCCATTCAGGTTTATTAAGAGTAGTATGGGGCCGGGCGTGGTGGCACACGCCTTTAATGCCAGCACTTGGGCGGCAGAGGCAGGCAGATTTCTGAGTTTGAGGCCAGCCTGGTCTGCAAAGTGAGTTCCAGGACAGCCAGGGCTACACAGAGAAACCCTGTCTCGAAAAACTGAAAAAAAAAAAAAAAGTATGGGCTAGAGAGATGGCTCAGTGGTTAAGAGCCATCTGACTGCTCTTCTGAAGGTCCTGAGTTCAAATCCCAGCAACTACATAGTGGCTCACAACCATCTGTAATGAGATCTGATGCCCTCTTCTGGCACTTGTCTGAGGACAGCTACAGTGTACTTAAACATGATAATAAATAAATCTTTAAGCCAGAGCAAGCGGGGCCGACTGGAACAAGCAGAGGTCCTGAATTCAAATTCCCAGCAACCATATGATGGTTCACAACCACCAGTACAGCTACAGTGTACTCATATACATAAAATAAATAAATCTTAAAAAAAATAAGAGTAGTATCCAATGGAGCTTTGCCATATGTTGCTGATAAGAAGGCACAGCCATCATTAACTGGTTTAGTTCCGGCTTGCAGACGCACCATGCTGAAGCCCAACTAAGTAAGCCTGGCTTATAGAACATGGGAAATGTGTCATTTCTGTTCCAGGACATTTTCACTCTTCTTCGATATAAAAGTTGCTTCCTGTAATGGGCTAGCCCAAAGCAAATTTTCCTCACAATATTTTAATTATATTTGTGAATTTTTAATTCCTTTAAAAATAATTTAAATTTACAGAATAGTTTCTAAGACTAATATAATGAACTATGACACATTGTTTCTCTAGATTACCTTGTTGGAACCATCTTGCCACATTTGATTCTCTCTCTCTCTCTCTCTCTCTCTCTCTCTCTCTATATATATATATATATATATATATGTTGTCTACTCCATTATCCTATATCTTTCTACTTGTTAATTGTTTCTATTGTCTATCATCTACTATCCCATCTTTCTTCATAAACTTCTATTGATTTTATTTATTATTTATCTATTGTGGTTCTATGCACCTTGATGATGGGGTTTCAGGATGCTGGTCATGGAAGCAAAACACAGAGGCACTTGGCTACATTCCTTTCTCCCCATTTGGGGTGTCAAGTTTGTGGGACACAACACCTGTTCAGGGGAGGTGAAACACAGCTTAAGATGAGGGCACCAGCTCATGTGGAGGATGTAGCTCTCAAGCTTTGGGGCACCCAGACACTGCTGGGAACCTCGAGGAGTTGGAAATCCAGCTTAGCTCAGAGCAAGTGTCAGGAGCGTGGAGAGGCCTTCTGAGGGAGACTCAGGCAAGGCTCTGTATGATGAAGGCCTCCCCCACCCCACAGTGGTCCTTGAGGAAGCAGACAGTCCTTGCTTCTCCAAACTGTTGATTCATGGTGGAAAAGGATGCATTTGACTTACTCAGGGTGGATAGAGATTAAATACCTTTTGCAGAAAGAAATGTCTGGAGAGGGAAGCTCATTGGTTGACATTTGGAGTCTATCTAGATACCTCATTAGCACGGAGAACTCTAGGCTCTATGCTTCATGACCACTAATGGGTATTGACATCATGTGCTCCAGGACAGGAACTAAGTTGGAAGCAGATTCAAATGCCTACTGTCCTTAATTATGAAAATTCTGGGGGGGGTCCTTAATCTGCTTGACCTTATCAGGTTTTCTCTTTAGTGACATGGTTCCACTCACCCCACTATCTATCTATCTATCTATCTATCTATCTATCTATCTATCTATAATCTTTTTATATAAATCCATCATGTGTCTATCCTGTAGCAATATATCATCTAGACAGCAAATCTATCTTCTATTATATGTATCTATCAATTATCTCTGTATCTATCTCTATCATGTAAATTTGTCAATCCTCTGTCTAGGAATGTACACCAACACCCCTTATTACTGGTTCTCTCAGTACTGTTCTGTTAAGAAGCGGTTGCAGACACTGTAACTCTCTGTCTTTCCTCATGTGGCTCCTATAAACAAGAATATTCTTTTAGGATCCAGAATACTAACAAATACAGTAAACATGACTCAGGTGCCATATTACCATCTACTGCAGAGTCCGTTTTGAAGTTCCAGAAATTGTTTCTGAAATATCCTTTAACATTTTATTCATTTTAATCTACCTTCTGCATATATCTATCATGCACATGTTGATTTGAGTATATATAATATAGAATGGCTAAGTTGACTTGACATGAATGCACTACTTCCTATGACATTTGTGCATCTTTTGTGACAACTAAAATATTAGCAACTTTCAAAACTATAATACATTATAATTAAGCGCTGTCACTATGCTGTACAGTGGCTCTCTCCCGTCCAACAGAAACTTTCTACCTTGGGCCAGCCTCCCCAGATCCTTCTCTATCATCCTAGTAGCCACCGCCCATTCTATGAATTCAACTTTTTTAGATGTCACATAGAAGTAGACTCATGCAGCCCTTGACAATCTATGTCTAAGTGGCCTTTCTCTATATTTTCAGCTTTGTTCATGTCATAAAGGATAAAATCTTCTTGTTAGAGGAATGCTCCTTTTAAAAGTTACTATCCTGCTGTGTATACAGACACCCAATTTCTTTGTGTCTTTTTTGATGAACAAGTAATTTGATTACACATCTTAGCTGTTGTGAATAAAACTTGAATGAACCCAAGAGTGCAAACAAAACGCTTCAATTACCTTTGAATGCTTCATACAGTAATGGGAGTGCTGGATCATACCACAGTTCTATTTTAAAATTTTTGAGGAACCTGAATTCTGCTTTCCAGAATGCTCTCACCTATTCATACTCTCATCAGTGATAAGATGACTTTCTCTCTATACAGTTCCAAAGTTACCTTCTGTCTTCTTAAAAGGATTCATTTCTTAAAAGGATTACATTTTAAAGATTGGTTTACATTTTATGTGTATGACGAATGTTGTTCCTGTATATATGTAACTGTACCACATACATACAGTGCCCATGGAGGCCAGGAGAGGGCATTGACTCCCTAGAACTTGAGTTACAGATGTTTGTGCGCTGCCATGTGGGTGCTAGGAACCAAACCTGAGTTCCCTGCAAGAGCATTACAGCTCTGACTTGCTGAACTATCTCTCTAGTCCCTATTTTCTTTGTATATTAGCTATTTGATATGTGTGAACTCAAGTTTTCAGGCTTACTGTGCTGTTGCTGTTTATTTTTTCAGGGTGAAAACATACATGCTATGATGTGTAGAGGTCAGAAGATAGCTTCTGGCAGTAAATAGCTCCTGTGTTTCCCATGTTATGTTTGAGTCAGCATGTCTCTTGTTTCTGCCATGGTAAGTACTCAAGGCTGGCTGGGCTGCAACCTTCCTGGTGATTCTAGTCTGTCTCCCATCTTGCTGTAAAACTGCAGAGATTATAGACACTGGCCACCCTGATGGGTTTTTACAGGGTTTCTTGTGATTGAACTCAGGTTGTCAGGCTTGTGTAGTAAGTGCTTTTTACCTGCTGAGCCATCTCTCTGGCTCTCACCTGCTTTTAATTTGCATTTCCCTAGTGATTAGTGGTTTTGAGATTTTTTTTTATGTATCTGTTGGGCATTTATGGACCTTGAGAATCGTCTATTCATTCTTCTAGCTCAGCAAATACCACCTTAACTTGATTATAAGTTTTGTTTACATGATTTCCTTGAGGTTGGGCCAATGGGTGCTCCCACAATATCTCCATTTTGCTGCCTAACTTCTAATGGACACTTGATGAAGTCTGCTTTACTCTTTCTGTCTGGGCATGGAGCTCCAGTGGTAGAAAGCTTGCCCATAAATGCCCATGTCTTATACCAAAGCCTATAGGTTCTCATTGCCTACAGATTTAATGTCTAAACTCAGTTGTCTCAAATTCAGATTGCACCTTGGCCTTCCTACAGCTCACCTGACCAACCTGATTTTCATTTGCTTCACCTGTTCTACTCTGCCAAACCAGTTTTATGACTCTCTTTGGACACACCTTTTCCTCTTTCTCATACATTTTTTATTGTCTTAAACAACCACACACTTTCCCCACTACTAACACTGTATCTCCATTATTAAAACCAAGCCCAAGGTTGGTGAGGTTGCTCAGTGTTTGTGGTGTAAAAGACTTTTCCTGGGGAGACACAACACACACACACATGTCTACTCATGCCCGATAGGGAAGCCAAAATAGGTCAAAGTAATGTTTCTATAAAGCTAAACTTGGTAAAACAGTGATTTTCTTTTAGGGTTATTGAGTGAGGAGGTGTTACAGCAGAAGAGAAAACTCAAATGCATTACTAAGAAGCCTGCTCCACAAGGGTAACCACTCACAAAGCTGCAGGATTTGCAGGCAGCACACCAGGTCCCAGACTCTCCTCTCAGCAGCTCAACTGGTCAGTCTCCTCCCCCAGCAGGTATTTATTGCTTCTGTAACCCTGAGGAGGGGCATTCCTGAACTCTGAAAGTTTCATTTTTTCCCTAGACAGGAGAGGTGTGTTTACTTTCTGAGTCTCCTGAACCTTTCCCTCACTTCCTGCCGGGAATGTTTCAACTGGAGGAAAAATTTACGCAACAGTGTTGAGCACTTGGATAGCTTGCTTAAGGCTCTGGGTTCAAGGTTCAATCTTCAGAAACACACACTCAGGACATACACACACACACACACACACACACACACAAAGAGAGAGAGAGAGAGAGAGAGAGAGAGATACACACAGACACATACATATGCACACACACATAAACATACAAACAGAGCTCTCATATATAGGAACATACCTTTACTGATTAGAGATAGCTATTCTATGTACATATACACTACACTACACACACACACACACTCAGAGGCATTTTATTCAGCCATAAAGAAGGATGAAACTAATGATGAGCCTGGGGACCTTAATTTTAAATGAAGTGAGTCAGACTCATAAAGACAAGTATCATAAGTTTTCTCTTATGTGTGGAAGTTAGAGTAAAATATTTATATGCAAAATGTGAATGCAAGAGGGAGATTATGTGGGGGCAGGAAGAAGTCTGGTGGGAAACATGGTAAAAGAAAGGGTAAGGACTGCTGACTATGAGCTAAGTACAGTGATACAGACCTATTTTTAAACTGCCCACAGGTCTTGTTCCTCCAACTTGCCCATAAACATCATGGAATTCATGGTTTTATGAATACAATTATACTTAATACTTTAAGTGTCTAAGGATGTCTCAAGTTTATGACATATGTCACATACCCATTAAACACAGTATATTATATGATTTAAAGAAAATATTGTATAAACAATATACACTTCTAAAAAAATCAGGAATCTTAACCCACTTAATCATTTCTAAGAAGTAAATCAATTAAACTGGTATTTCCCTAGCCAGCCATGTACCTATCATGCTGGTAGGTCCTGCAGGAAATATGATGTTATACAGTCAACATTTGTGAGAGGGTGAATATGCTAACAGACCCTAGCTAGGCCTGTACAGAAACAGGACTCTGACCCACCACCTTCGCAACAACTAAAACACAAAGGTAACAACAATATCTGTAACAAATCAGGTGACCAGACTTGACAAATTATTGCCAGCTTTCCTAGATCTTTCATGCCCGCTAAGAGTAGACCAGAGAAAGTCAATTACATACCCCAGCCAACTTTTTTTTTTTCTTTCTTTTTTTTTTTATTACATATTTTCCTCAATTACATTTCCAATACTATCCCAAAAGTCCCCCATAGCGCCCCCCACTTCCCTACCCACCCATTCCCATTCTTTTGGCCCTGGCATTCCCCTATATTGGGGCATATAAAGTTTGCAAGTCCAATGGGCCTCTCTTTCGATTGATGGCCGACTAGGCCATCTTTCGATACATATGCAGCTAGAGACAAGAGCTCCAGGGTTCTGGTTAGTACATTATGTTGTTCCAACAATAGGGTTGCAGATCCCTTTAGCTCCTTGGGTACTTACTCTAGCTTCTCCATTGGGAGCCCTGTGATACATCCAATAGCTGACTGTGAACATCCACTCCTGTGTTTGCTAGGCCCCGGCATCATCTCACAAGAGACAGCTATATTTGGGTCCTTTCAGCAAAATCTTGCTAGTGTATGCAATGGTGTCAGCGTTTAGAAGCTGATTATGGGACGGATCCCTGGATACAGCAGTCTCTAAATGGTCCATCCTTTCATCACAGCTACGAACTTTGTCTCTGTAACTCCTTCCCTGGGTGTTTTGTTCCCAATTCTAAGAATGTGCACAGTGTCCACACTTTGGTCTTCATTCTTCTTGAGTTTCATGCGTTTATCAAATTGTATCTTATATCTTGGGTATCCTAAGTTTTGGGCTAATATCCACTTATCAATGAATACATATTGTGTGAGTTCTTTTGTGATTGTGTTACTTCACTCAAGATGATGCCCTCCAGGACCATCCATTTGGCTAGGAATTTCATAAATTCATTCTTTTTAATAGCTGAGTAGTACTCCATTGTGTAAATGTACCATAATTTCTGTATCCATTCCTCTGTTGAGGGACATCTGGGTTCTTTCCAGCTTCTGGCTATTATAAATAGGGCTGCTATGAACATAGTGGAGCATGTGTCCTTTTTACCGGTTGGGACATCTTCTGGATATATGCCCAGGAGAGGTATTGCTGGATCCTCCGGTAGTACTATGTCCAATTTTCTGAGGAACCGCCAGACTGATTTCCAGAGTGGTTGTACAAGCTTGCAATCCCACCAACAATGGAGGAGTGTTCCTCTTTCTCCACATCCTCGCCAGCATCTGCTGACACCTGAATTTTTGATCTTAGCCATTCTGACTGGTGTGAGGTGGAATCTCAGGGTTGTTTTGATTTGCATTTCCCTGATGATTAAGGATGTTGAACATTTTTTCAGGTGCTTCTCTGCCATTCGGTATTCCTCAGGTGAGAATTCTTTGTTCAGTTCTGAGCCCCATTTTTTAATGGGGTTATTTGACTTTCTGGAGTCCACCTTCTTGAGTTCTTTATATATATTGGATATTAGTCCCTTATCTGATTTAGGATAGGTGAAGATCCTTTCCCAATCTGTTGGTGGTTTTTTTGTCTTATTGATGGTGTCTTTAGCCTTGCAGAAGCTTTGTAGTTTCATGAGGTCCCACTTGTCAATTCTCGATCTTACAGCACAAGCCATTACTGTTCTATTCAGGAATTTTTCCCCTGTGCCCATATCTTCAAGGCTTTTCCCCACTTTCTCCTCTATAAGTTTCAGTGTCTCTGGTTTTATGTGAAGTTCCTTGATCCACTTAGACTTGACCTTAGTACAAGGAGATAGGAATGGATCGATTCGCATTCTTCTACATGTTAACAACCAGTTGTGCCAGCACCATTTGTTGAAAATGCTGTCTTTCTTCCACTGGATGTTTTTAGCTCCCTTGTCGAAGATCAAGTGACCATAGGTGTGTGGGTTCATTTCTGGGTCTTCAATTCTATTCCATTGGTCTATTTGTCTGTCACTATACCAGTACCATGCAGTTTTTATCACAATTGCTCTGTAGTAGAGCTTTAGGTCCGGCATGGTGATTCCACCAGAGGTTCTTTTATCCTTGAGAAGAGTTTTTGCTATCCTAGGTTTTTTGTTATTCCAGATGAATTTGCAGATTGCACTTTCTAATTCATTGAAGAATTGATTTGGAATTTTGATGGGGATTGCATTGAATCTGTAGATTGCTTTTGGCAAGATAGCCATTTTTACAATGTTGATCCTGCCAATCCATGAGCATGGGAGATCTTTCCATCTTCTGAGATCTTCTATAATTTCTTTCTTCAGAGACTTGAAGTTTTTATTATACAGATCTTTCACTTCCTTAGTTAGAGTCACGCCAAGATATTTTATATTATTTGTGACTATTGAGAAGGGTGTTGTTTCCCTAATTTCTTTCTCAGCCTGTTTATTCTTTGTGTAGAGAAAGGCCATTGATTTGTTTGAGTTAATTTTATATCCAGCTACTTCACCGAAGCTGTTTATCAGGCTTAGGAGTTCTCTGGTGGAATTTTTAGGGTCCCTTATATATACTATCATATCATCTGCAAAAAGTGATATTTTGACTTCATCTTTTCCAATTTGTATCCCTTTGATCTCCTTTTGTTGTCGAATTGCTCTGGCTAGGACTTCAAGTACAATGTTGAATAGGTATGGAGAAAGTGGACAGCCTTGTCTAGTCCCTGATTTTAGAGGGATTGCTTCAAGCTTCTCACCATTTACTTTGATGTTGGCTACTGGTTTGCTGTAGATTGCTTTTATCATGTTTACGTATGGGCCTTGAATTCCTGATCTTTCCAAGACTTTTATCATGAATGGGTGTTGGATCTTGTCAAATGCTTTTTCCGCATCTAAGGAGATGACCATGTGGTTTTTGTCTTTGAGTTTGTTTATATACTGGATTACGTTGATGGATTTCCATATATTGAACCATCCCTGCATCCCTGGGATGAAACCTACTTGGTCAGGATGGATGATTGTTTTGATGTGTTCTTGGATTCGGTTAGCAAGAACTTTATTGAGGATTTTTGCATCAATATTCATAAGGGATATTCGTCTGAAGTTTTCTATCTTTGTTGGGTCTTTTTGTGGTTTAGGTATCAGAGTAATTGTGGCTTCATAGAATGAGTTGGGTAGAGTACCTTCTGTTTCTATTTTGTGGAATAGTTTGTGAAGAACTGGGATTAGATCTTCTTTGAAGGTCTGATAGAACTCTGCACTAAACCCATCTGGTCCTGGGCTTTTTTTAGTTGGGAGACTATTAATGACTGCTTCTATTTCTTTGGGGGATATAGGGCTGTTTAGATCATTAACCTGATCTTGATTCAACTTTGGTACCTGGTATCTGTCTAGGAACTTCTCCATTTCATCCAGGTTCTCCAGTTTTGTTGAGTATAGCCTTTGGTAGAAGGATCTGATGGTGTTTTGGATGTCTTCAGGATCAGTTGTTATGTCTCCTTTTTCATTTCTGATTTTGTTAATTAGGATGCTTTCCCTGTGCCCTCTAGTGAGTCTGGCTAAGGGTTTATCTATCTTGTTGCATTTCTCAAAGAACCAGCTCCTTGATTGGTTGATTCTTTGAATAGTTTTTCTTGTTTCCACTTGGTTGATTTCACCCCTGAGTTTGATTATTTCCTGCCGTCTACTCCTCTTGGGTGAATTTGCTTCCTTTTGTTCTAGTGCTTTTAGGTATGTTGTCAAGCTGCTAATGTGTGCTCTCTCTAGTTTCCTTTTGGAGGCACTCAGAGCTATGAGTTTTCCTCTTAGAAATGCTTTCATTGCGTCCCATAAGTTTGGGTATGTTGTGGCTTCATTTTCATTGAACTCTAAAAAGTCCTTAATTTCTTTCTTTATTCCTTCCTTGACCAAGGTATCATTGAGAAGAGTGATGTTCAGTTTCCACGTGAAGGTTGGCTTTCTATTATTTATTCTGTTATTGAAGATCAGCCTTAGTCCATGGTGATCTGATAGGATGCATGGGACAATTTCAATATTTTTATATCTGTTGAGGCCTGCTTTGTGACCAATTATGTGGTCAATTTTGGAGAAGGTACCATGAGGTGCTGAGAAGAAGGTATATCCTTTTGTTTTAGGATAGAATGTTCTGTAGATATCTGCCAGATCCATTTGATTCATAATTTCTCTTAGTTTCACTGTGTCCCTGTTTAGTTTCTGTTTCCATGATCTGTCCATTGGTGAAAGTGGTGTGTTGAAGTCTCCCACTATTATTGTATGAGGTGCAATGTGTGCTTTGAGCTTTACTAAAGTTTCTTTAATGAATGTGGCTGCCTTTGTATTTGGAGCATAGATATTCAGGATTGATAGTTCCTCTTGGAGGATTTTACCTTTGATGAGTATGAAGTGTCCCTCCCTGTCTTTTTTAATGACTTTGGGTTGGAAGTCAATCTTATCAGATATTAGAATGGCTACTCCAGCTTGTTTCTTCATGCCATTTGCTTGGAAAATTTTTTTTCCAGCCTTTCATTCTGAGGTAGTGTCTATCCTTTTCTCTGAGATGAGTTTCCTGTAAGCAGCAAAATGTTGGGTCTTGTTTGTGTAGCCAGTTTGTTAGTCTATGTCTTTTTATCGGGGAGTTGAGTCCATTGATATTAAGAGATATTAAGGAAAAGTAATTGTTGTTTCCTGTTATTTTTGTTGTTAAAGTTGGCATTTTGTTCTTGTGGCTGTCTTCTTTTAGGTTTGTTGAGGGATTACCTTCTTGTTGTTTCTAGGGCGTGGTTCCTGTCCTTGTATTGGTTTTTTTCTGTTATTATCCTTTGAAGGGCTGGATTCGTGGATAGATAATGTGTGAATTTGGTTTCGTCGTGGAATACTTTGGTTTCTCCATCTATGTTAATTGAGAGTTTGGCTGGGTATAGTAGCCTGGGCTGGAATTTGTGTTCTTTTAGTGTCTGTATAACATCCGTCCAGGATCTTCTGGCTTTCATAGTCTCTGGTGAAAAATCTGGTGTAATTCTGATAGGCTTGCCTTTATATGTTACTTGGCCTTTTTCTCTTACTGCTTTTAGTATTCTATCTTTATTTAGAGCATTTGTTGCTCTGATTATTATGTGTCGGGAGGTATTTCTTTTCTGGTCCAGTCTATTTGGAGTTCTGTAGGCTTCTTGTATGTTCATGGGCATGTCTTTCTTTAGGTTTGGGAAGTTTTCTTCTATAATTTTGTTGAAGATGTTTGCTGGTCCTTTGAGTTGAAAATCTTCATTCTCATCCACTCCTATTATCCGTAGGTTTGGTCTTCTCATTGCGTCCTGTATTTCTTGGATGTTTTGAGTTAGGATCTTTTTGCATTTTACATTTTCCTTGATTGTTGTGCCGATATTCTCTATGGAATCTTCTGCACCTGAGATTCTCTCTTCCATCTCTTGTATTCTGTTGCTGATGCTCGTATCTATGGTTCCAGATTTCTTTCCTAGGGTTTCTATCTCCAGTGTTGCCTCATTTTGGGTTTTCTTTATTGTGTCTACTTCCCTTTTTAGGTCTAGTATGGTTTTGTTCATTTCCATCATCTGTTTGGATGTGTTTTCCTGTTTTTCTGTAAGGACTTCTACCTGTTTGATTATGTTATCGTGTTTTTCTTTAAGGATTTGTAACTCTTTAGCAGTGTTCTCCTGAAATTCTTTAAGGGATTTTTGTGCTTCCTCTTAATGTCTTCTGCCTGTTTAGCAGTGTTCTCCTGCATTTCTTTAAGTGTGTTATTAACGTCCTTCTTGAAGTCCTCTATCATCATCAGGAGATATGCTTTTAAATCCGTGTCTAACTTTTCCGGTGTGTTGGGGTGCCCTGGACTGGGCGAAGTGGGGGTGCTGGGTTCTGATGATGGTGGGTGGTCTTGGTTTCTGTTAGTAAGATTATTACGTTTACCTTTCGCCATCTGGTAATCTCTGGGGTTAGTTGTTATCGTTGTCACTGTTTAAAGATTGGAGCAGAAGCTGTGTTCCACTCACCAGCAGTCTCTAAATCCTGCGGCGGGGGTCGTGGGTAGCTGATGGTACCCCGGTGCTGGTCCAGCCGGAAGAGGCCTGTGGTCCTACTCAGGCCGTTTTTCTGCTTCCCTAACTAATGTAGTCTCTGGTCCCGCGTGCAATTGGATTGGAGCAGAAGCTGTGTTCCACTCTCCAGAAGTCTTAAGATCCTGTGGTGGGTGTTGTGGGTAGCTGGTGAGTGTCAGCTGACTCTGCGCCCCAGCTGCCCAGGTGCTTTTCTGACCGGAAGAGGGTTGTGGCCCTATGTAGGCCGGATTTCTCTCTCCCCAACCAGAGCAGTCTCAGGTCCCGCGCAATTGGATTGGATCAGAAGCTGTGTTCCACTCACCAGCAGTCCCAAAATCCTGCGGCGGGGGTCGTGGGTAGCTGGCGGGTGTCAGGCAACCCTGCGCTCCTGCTACCCTGGCACTGATCCGGCTGGATGAGGCCTGTGGCCCTACTCAGGCCGGTTTCTGCTTCCCTAACTAATGCAGTCTCAGGTCCCGCGCAATTGGATTGGAGCAGAAGCTGTGTTCCACTCACCAGCAGTCCCAAAATCCTGCGGCGGGGGTCGTGGGTAGCTGGCGGGTGTCAGGCAACCCTGCGCTCCTGCTACCCAGGCACTGATCCGGCTGGATGAGGCCTGTGGCCCTACTCAGGCCGGTTTCTGCTTCCCTAACTAATGCAGTCTCAGGTCCCGCGCAATTGGATTGGAGCAGAAGCTGTGTTCCACTCACCAGCAGTCCCAAAATCCTGCGGCGGGGGTCGTGGGTAGCTGGCGGGTGTCAGGCAACCCTGCGCTCCTGCTACCCAGGCACTGATCCGGCTGGATGAGGCCTGTGGCCCTACTCAGGCCGGTTTCTGCTTTCCTAACTAATGCAGTCTCAGGTCCCGCGCAATTGGATTGGATCAGAAGCTGTGTTCCACTCACCAGCAGTCCCAAAATCCTGCGGCGGGGGTCGTGGGTAGCTGGTGGGTGTCAGGCAACCCTGCGCTCCTGCTACCCTGGCACTGATCCGGCTGGATCGTGTCAGGCAACCCTGCGCTCCTGCTACCCTACCCTGCGCTCCTGCTACCCTACCCTGCGCTCCTGCTACCCTACCCTGCGCTCCCCAGCCAACTTTTTTATATGCTTACTTTTAATTAACTGCCCACCTACTCATATCTGCTAATGGCTTCTCAGGTTTAGAGGGCACACCTGCATTTTTTTCCACTTCCACTAAAAGTGTTTTTACTGCCTTGCTTGCTTTGAGTCACTGGCAAATCCACGCAATGCTGGCTATCTGATTGGCTGGAGCAAGCCTAAATACAGGTAGACTCTTTGGCATTTCTGGGGTTCTAGTCCCAAGATCCCATTCAAACCCCAAACTCTGAGGACATTCAAGTCCCACACATAAAATGATACATTATTTGCACAAAGCTCATCTATATTCCCTTTGTCTTAAATAATTTCTCTATTATTTACAGTATCCAGTACAAAGTAAATCTCTGTAGTTTTTTCCTGTGTTTGTGCAGCTCATGAATGTACAAGCACTTGTGCATGTAGGAGGGAGCTTGCATGCCTGGTATATGCAGAGGCCAGAAGAGCATTCTCTTTGATAATCGCCTGAAACTGGAGCTACAGATGGTTGTGAGCTGCTGTGTGGGTGCTGGGAATCTGCACCAAGGTCCTCTCTGAAAGCAAAAGGTGCTACTGAGCCATATCTTCAGCTCCCCATTTAATTTTTGGCACAGGGCATGCCAAATGGGTTATTCTGGCTGGCCAGAGAACCACAGGGAGCTGCCTGTCTGATGCCCTGGCACTAGGAATGTAAGTGTGCTACCTACCACTCAGCTTTTTCTTTTTTAAATGTGGGTTCTGGAGGATAGAACTTGGATTCTTGTGCTTACATGGCAAGTATTTTTTCCCTCTAACCCATCTTTCCAGCAATAGAAACAGTTTTTATATCATATTGCTTAGGGGGAAATGACATTAAGTCTTCACATTTTCAACACTGGTGTAATTTTTCTGGGCATTTTATATCTGTGTCTAGTTAGATCCATGGCATGTAATCTATAGATACAAGGACTGTCAATATCTCTGTTTCTTTGCATTTAGCTGTGCACTTATTCCCATACTTGGGATTCATGGATTTAAAAGTAGGTTCAACTGTCAACATAGAGGCCTAAAGTCTCCGGGCAGAATCATCTGTAGCTTCCTAGGCCTTGAACTTAAATTGTAGCCTTTGAGACTGGTAGACTGGCTAGCAATGGAGGACAAGGCTGGACACACACACAAATTTGATTTTATATTATGGCACAAATAGTTTGGGAGGATTGCATTTTCTAGATTGCATTTCTGGGAATGTTTTGAAAGGTGTTACACTCAATACCAGATGGATCTTAACAAATTATGATAAATTTCACAATTTTCACCTTTTAGAGTGATCAACTCCGGAGAGCAAAAAGGAAATGAATAAAAAGATCAAGCCCATGAAGTTAGGTAAAGCGCTACAAGCAGATAGGAATGGAGACAAGAAAGTGATTCATTATGCTGGAATGATCAAGGGGCAAACGATGCTCAAGTTCACTTAAGAAATAGTGACTACCAGCTTAGTAACTGCTGCTATTCTGCATAATGGAAAACAAAATGAGAATCCTTGTTGTTGTGGAATGAATATTGAAAGCACACCATTGACATTTGGTGGGAAGGGAAAGACAATGACAGGTTTCTAAGACCTATCTCCCATATAATGAAGAGATGAAGCCAGCCAGAAATGGTGGTATATACATGGTGGATCCAGTTACTCTATAGCAGGAAGGACTTTTGAGTCCAGGAGTTTGAGAACAGCCATAATCAGACATTACAGATGGTTGTGATTTTGCCTAGCATATGCAAACTTTAAGTTTGATCCCTAACTCTCTGAAGGAAAAACAAACAAACAAACAAAAACCCCAGGACTTGAGGTTACTAGACTAGACAACAGTTATTTTCCAAGACTTTTAAGTGACTGAGGGTTTAATCTGAGTGAAAATGGGGCAAAAATGCCTGAATTGATCAGTGTCTTAGGATTACTAGTGCAGCGATAAAATGCCATGGCCCATATCACAGTTCGTCATCCAAGGATTCATCACCAAAAGAACTCAATCATGGCAGGAACCTGGAGGCAAGAGATGATGCAGAGGTCATGGGAGATGCTGCTTACTAGCTTGCCCTTCAGGGCTTGCTCAGACTGCTTTCTTGTAGCATCCAGAACCACCAGTCCAAGGATGCACCACCCACTATAGGATGGGTCATCCCACATGAATCACTAATAGAAAAGATGCTCTGCACTCTTGCCTATAGCCGATCTTATAAAAACATTTTCTCAATTAAAGTTTCTACCTCTCAGGTGACTCAAGCTCTTGTCTCGTTGACATAAAAACCCACCAACACAGTCAGGCTGGTGCTGTTGTAGAAAAACCATAGCAGGACCACTGTTCTAGTTACATTCTACTGTTTGATAAGGAGGAAGGGTTTATTTACATGCCTACCTCATAGTTGTGGTAGTTTGAATATGCTTGGCTCAGGGAGTGACACTATCAGGAGGTGTGGCTTTCTTGAAGGAAGTGTGTCATTGTTGGGGTGGGCTTTGAGAAACCCTTCTTCTAGCTTCCTGGATATCAGTCTTCTCCTAGCTGCCTTTGGAACAAGACGTAGAACTCTCAGCTCCTCCAGCACCATGCCTTTCTGGACACTGCCATGCTTCCTGCTTTGGTGATAATGGAGTGAACCTCTGAACCTGTAAGCCAGCCCCAATTAAATGTTGTCCTTATAAGAATTGCCTTTGTCATGGTGTCTCTTCACAGCAATGAAAATCCTAACTAAGTCAATAGTCTATCATTGAGGGATGCAAAGACAGGAACTCAAGCAGGGCAGGAACCTGGAGGCAGGAACTGAAGCAGAGGCCATGGAGGAGTGTTGCTTATGGCATACTCCTCAGTTTTCTTATACAACCAAGGGACCACATGCTCCAGGAGTGGCACTGCTCTCAGTGGGCTGTGCTTTCTCACATCAGTCATTAAGAAAATACGCTAAGGGCCAATCTGATGGGGGCACTTCCCCAGCTCCCTCAGATAATCCTGGATTGTGCCAAGCTGACAAAAAACAAAACAAAAAACCAAACAAAAACAAAAACAAAACAAGCTATCTAGCCAGATAAGCCTGGTTTTATGGAGCAGTCTTAGAGAATTTCCCTGAGACAGCTGGGGGAAAATATTACTGGAAGAGTTAAATTAGTTTTGAGAGTAATGATTTTATTCCACACACAAACACTGTCGCCACTGCCCTTTAGCAGATGCTCTGGGAATATGTAGTAATAGTAGTAGCTCGTATGTAGGTGCTGTCATTTTAAGCAATCCATATTTATAGATGGAGAATCTAAGGCACACTGTAGATAATCCTCAATATTCTATAATAAATTTTCAGAACTAAAACCCATGTGCTGGGTGTGTGGTAGCACATACATTTGATCCCAGCGTTCAGGATGGAGAGGCAGGCAGATTTATGTGATTTCAAGGCCAGCTTGGTCCTCATAGTAGTTTCCAGGCTGGCTAGGGCTACAAAGTGAGATTGTCAAAACAAACAAAAAACCCAGAACCCACTTCTCTCTCTCTCTCTCTCTCTCTCTCTCTCTCTCTCTCTCTCTCTCTCTCTCTCTCTCTCTCCCTCTCTCGTCTCACTATATAGCTTTAGCTGTCTTGTAACTCACTATGTAGACTCGGTTGACCTTGAAATTAAAGCACTGGCATTAAAGGCATATGCCATCATGTATGGCCTTGACTCTTGATCTTGACTGATTCACTATATCAGATGTTAATGATACAGAAAAGCTTGTGCTGGAATAATACGATGTACGGGTATAGCCAAATACCTACTATGTAGTACAGTAACTTCAAATACTTGATACACTATGGCTATGGACTCTGAAGGATACGTTTTTTTTTTCCCCTGTCCTTTTTAAGACCCCCAAGAAGGCACACTTTCTTGGGAGTTGATGGAGCCAGCCAATACTTAGAAAGAGGATGGACCAGATTTTAAACAGGTAAAAACAGACAGAATGTTAGAGTTTAACTGCTGTGAACAGACACCATGACCAAGGCAACAATATAAAGACAACGTTTAATTGGGGCTGGTTTACAGGTTCAGTCCATTATCATCAAGGTGGAAGCATGGCAGCCTCCAGGCAGGCTTGGTGCAGGAGGAGCTGAGAGTTCTACCTCTTCATCTGAAGACTGCTAAGAGAATACTGACTTCCAGGAAGCTAGGGAGAATGTTAAAGCCCACCCCCACAGTGACACACCTACTCCAAGGCCACATCTCCAAATAGTGCCACTCTCTGGGCCAAACTTATTCAAACCACTACAGTATGCTTAATCATTTGTTCTTAACGGAATGACTAAGCAAGTTGTGTTTGTTTGTGTGCAGGAGTGTACAGACAGAGGCCAGAGACCATTAGGTATCCTGCTCTGTCACTCTCCTTACTCCTTACTGAACCGGAAGTGTCTGGCAACCAGCAAGACAGATCCTTCCATCTCTGCCTCTCATCGTGCTGGGGTTGCAAATGTGCACATGACCAAGCCCAGCTTTTTACATGGGCGCTAGGGATCTAAAATCAGGACCTCATGCTTGCACAGCAAGGACTTTTGTCCACTGAGTTATCTCTCCTGTTCCAGCAGTGGGTTTCTCAGTGACTGGAAGTGTTTGATGCCAGGAGTTTTTTAGAATCCGACCAGATCACAAAATGTCCATCTTATTTTTAGTCATAAGACTTTGTAGACAAAGTTAAAAGAGAAGGATGAAACACAGTGACTACATGAGAAAAAAAATATTTCCTTGCCTCATTTGATAAAAATGCTAACAATGCAATTCTGGCTACAGAAGCCTTAAGTCTCGTGTTAATCTAAATATAAATCAGGACCCTGGCCAATTTTTCTATTTTATGGGAGCTTCAATACCCATAAAACAAAAACCCATAGTTAGCATCTGTGGAGGTCTTGCGTCTATGTAGGTCTTATGTGTCACAGGCTGAACTGATTTCTGTTTGAGAATTTATGCATACTGGGTGTAAACATATACCCGAGGCACTCACATGGTTTTATGGTTTTGTTTTTGTTTTTTCTTCCCATTAAAAAAAAAGTGAGGGCCAGGGAGATGAATAACCTGGTGTACAACTTCTAACTGCAAGAATGAAGCTCTAGTTTACGGACAAAAACGTTGTAGGAATCCAATGGGCGCCAAGCTACATTGCCTGATTTTAGAAAGGGCTACTGGAAAATGCTTGCTTAAACTTTGGAGGAAATGGTGCAGTCAGATTTCGCTTCAGGGCGGGGCAGTGGGGAAGTCTGGCAGCCTTGCCAGGGCTGGGCTCTCCCTCTTCTAGACATCCCCGCCTTCTCCTCTCTGTTCTCTTCCTTTCTCTGTTCCTTCGCGCCACAGTCACGACTCCAAGCCAGAAGCCTGTTCAAGGCTGACGTCCACACTACCGCAACATGAACCTGGAAAAGTGTCCTCCCCCGGTCCGAAGTCGCTTCCGGCGTGACGTAACCCGCGCGCCCGCTGACTTTGGGCTAGGGGGCGGGACCGCAGGAGCTGACTGGGCAGGGGCGGGGACTGCCGGGTTGTCTGGGGGGGCGGAGCTCTGGGCTGACCACCCAGGCCTAGGGTATGGATTGTCAACTGGGGGAGGAGGCAGAATCGACGCCGGATGGACGAACTGACAGCTGAGCTTGACCGGTTGACTCACTGAGTGATGGGGAGGATGTCACCCAGTTGGTGGACAAGCTGGGGGCTTAGAGTCTCCAGGATGGGGTCCAGGATGCCCGGAGCGGTTCCTGTCTACCGGGATGCGCGGCCAGGTTCGCTACCCAGGGGCGGAGCTTGACTGGGATCTCGCCTAGCTAATTGGTCGGAGGGCAGCTCTAAGTGGTCAGTAGGTCGGGGGTGGGGCCTAACTGGCTGACGGGCAGGAGGCGGGGCCTGCCGGTTGGCCAGCCGTGGGATGGGCTGGTTTGGCCAGCATGGGCGTGGCCTGGCTGGCTGACCGGCCGGGGGCGGGGCCTGAGCCGCGGCCGCAATCCGGGCCTCCAGGACTCTCGCTGCCAGCGCCGTCCGGTAGCCTGGGTCACTCCCCTCCGTCGGGGCCGAGTGCTGTGACAGCCGCGGCCTTGAGCCGAGGGGCAGCGCAGCTTCTCAAGTTGGGCTTGCTGCGGGGCACGATGCTGGGGTTTGTGCGTGCGGTGTGAGGCGGCGGCTCTGGGCGGCGGGCCGGGCCGGGGCCGCTCATGGTGCCGCCACGACTCCATCGAGGGGCAGGAAGGCCAGGTAGGCGGTGGGCCGGCGTCCGCGGCCATGGAGGACGGGTCAGAGTCCTCACGCCCCTCTCGAGGCAAGAGGCTGGGTTTTCCTCACGTCTTTCCCTCGCCAAGGGGCGGCTTCCCTGTGCCAGCTGTTTTCTGTCGTGACTGGGCGGGTGGGGAGCGAGGATGATCCTGGTTCTCACGTGAGGGGAGTGGACCCTCGCACATCACTTCCTGTCAGCGAGTCGAATCCCCTGGAGATGGGGGGTAAGGACACGCGTGTCTAGACTGCCAGGGCGGATGTCCTGAAGGGAGAATCTAGAGAGTTCTGTTTATGAGACTTCGAGGATCCGTTGACAGCACTCTTCAATGTGCCATATGTGGAATCTTCTCTCTCTCTTTTTTTACCCGCCTGGTACCCAGGACCTCTTTGAGTATAACCTTTTCTTTTTTGGAGGGGGGGTTGGGAGGTGTCAGGTCGGGGACAGGTCTTAGGTATCCGAAACTGGTCTCAAAAAATCACTTTGTAGCCAAGGGTAACCTTGAACTTCTGTCTTCTGCCTTACAGGCATGCACCAGCACACCTGGTTTATGCCCTGGTTCCATTGAACTCAGGGCTGCACGCACTCTACCAACTGAGCGACACGGCTCGCCTGGGGTTTCTTGTTTGTATTTGTTTTGCTGTTATTATTTTGTGATAAGGTCTCATGTGGCCCATGCTGGCCTTGAACTCAGTATGTATTCTGACTGACTTTGATCTTCTGATTCTCCGGTCCGCCCCCTACTTCCCAAGTGCTAGGATTGATAGACACGTGCCGTGCGCAGTGCCCAGTTTGGGAAGTGTTTGGGATGCAACCCAAGAACTCATGCATGCCAGGCAAGCATTGCACTAAGCTACATGTCCCGAGGGTGGCTTCTGTTGCGTACATTTTGATAGTCCTTGAAGGTGAAGAGTGAAAAAGATGGGAGTTTACACTTGAACGCTCCCTAAGCGTTATTTCTGTGGTGCTGTTTTAGGTGGGCTGAATTCTCTACCTCCATTTGGACTGGGATCTGCCCGCTTTGCAGGCATTGCATTTGAGGATCTCAGAGAAGCCCTTGCAACAAGGTAAATTCTCACGTTATCAGTAAAAAGCTGAGACTACTAGCAAATGTCTCTTGTTTCCTTGGGCTGGATTTCTAATTTTTATGTGGTTCTTCTCAAAGAGGCTCTAATGAGATCTCTGTTTTCTAAACTGACAGACTGCAAATGGTTTATGTGTTTATCATGAACCGTGTGAATTCCCAGAGCAGTGGTTTCAGTCAGCGCAGGCGAATGGCCCTGGGGATAGTGGTTCTCCTGCTGGTTGATGTGATATGGGTGGCATCCTCAGAACTCACCTCGGTATGTATTTCTCCACCAATGATGTTGCACTGTGATAGAATTAACATGGACCTAGAGGATTTTGCTAATGATGTAGGATAACATACAGTGTCAAGCTATAGTATTTTCATGCTTCTAACATCAGTATTTTAAATATTGTTGAATTCTTTGTTTTTCTTTGGTACTGAATTAGTGTCATTTAAAGTAAAAATTGACAGGATGCTCTTTGATGTTTTCTGAAGGTACAAAAACTTTGTGTGTCTATATATGCACATGTGTGTACACGTGCCTGTGGAGGCCAGAAGGGGGCATCTGAGTCCTTGGAACTTAGATAATTGTTAGCCACGTAACATGGGTACTGGAGACTAAACTCTGAAGGAATACTAAGCTCTTTGAATCATGGAGCCATTTCTACAGTCCTACTTACAGCTTTCTCACATTTGTAGGGAACATATCTCAGAAGATTTTTTTTAATTACATAAAAGGTGGTTTTGTGTTATTCAAATTGAATTTATTTCTTCATAAATACTGTTTTTTAGGGAACAAACATTGAGGGACAGTAGAAAGTAAGGGTCTGGGTATCTAGCTTAGTAGATTCTTGATACATAAGAATAAATTTGAAAAAGAGTATTTTTGGAAAATAAACATGTCATCAGATTTTTCATGTATAAGCTGCTGTTATCCACATGCATGCACTGCTGAATCCACATTTGTGTGTTCACTGAGTCACACATTTTTATCAAAATCGCAGTGTTTGGCTTCAGTTAAACTTTTTGTTAATTGATGTCTCATTGGGAGTAGTGTGGTACTTTGAGTTTATAAGCTAATTTTACTTTGAATTTATATACTTCTTTTTTGTTAATGATCCTTGTAAGAAGATAACAATTTTGTTGTTTATAGTTTTTAATTACACTTATTTATTTACTTATTTATTTTGATGTATGCATGTGTAAATGTGCCAAGGATTTAGAACACAAAAGTTGTAGATTAAATTCTAATTTAGCAATTTATATCTAGAGGTTAGAAAAGTTATTGAGGCATTATGTTGTATACAGAATATGTATTTTAGGGTGCTTTTGTTTATTCTGTTTATTTATTTGTTCAGAGGGCAACTTGTGGAAGTCTGTTTTCTCCTTCTAGTTTATGGGTCCAGGGATCAAATTCATGTTGTTAGGGTTGGTAGCAAGAGCCATTACCTACTGAGCCATCTGGCTGTCACAACTTTTATTTTCAGAATTAATCACTTAGGCTTCACATATTGCAGTCATAAGGAAATATCTAGGAGGAAACGTATGTTTATAAAATGAAACGTATGTGTATAAAGTGGCTTTAAATGTCAGAACAGACCATTTGATATCCTGGATCTCACATTATAGCTAAGTCAATAGTTGCGGTTATAGCTTGTGAGTAAATAATCTTTTGCCCTTCTGAGATTTGGCTCTGGAATACCACAGACACTTTGCTTTTCACTTGAAAACTATTCTGTAACCTCCTTTTAGATTCACATTCCATAATTTTGCTTCTGAGAAATCACTTTCGTGTTGATGGGTTCCTAAAGCTAACTTTTACATTTTGCAGCATTAAATAAATTGTTTTGTTTATCCGATAAAAAGCTTTAGACGGAGACTAGGCTTGCCTTTAGATCCCAGTGCTCAGGAGGCAGAAGCTGGCAGGTCTCCTTGAGTTCCCACAACAGCTTCGTCTGCATAGTGAGTTCCTGCCCACAGTGAGACTCTGTCACCCCGACTCCTGCCCTACTCCAAAGGAAGGATTTAGAACATGGGAGCAGTAGTTTTATTTTAATTTAGCTATATGTATATATATATATATATATATATGTCCAAAAGTTAGAAAAGTTATTGAAGCAGTATATTGTATGCAGAATACATATTTTAGGGTGCTTTTTGCATATTCAGTTTTTAGTATTTTCTCTTGACAGGTTATCCTTGTGTAGCCCAAGCTGGTCTGGAACTCACTATTTAATCCAGGCCATTTCCTCTTACATACTGGGACTCTATAGTGTCCCACTGTCATTATACCTCAAAGAGCTAGAAAAGAAATTAGGATTTAAACACATAACGTGCTTTAGTGAAAAAAATTACAAACTTGTTATCTTAGAGTATATAAAAACAGGTTTAAATCTTCAGTCAAGTAAACATACCAGACTTCAGGACAAAGTGCTTGCCCCATAAGCAGAACAACCAGAGTTTGGATCCTTAGAAACTATGTAAAAACCAGACAGGTGTGGTGGCTTCCTGTAATTCCAGCACCCAGAAGACAGAGGCCAGGGGTCCCAGGGATAAACCGGCTAGGTAGACTAGTTGGAATTGGCAAGCTGTAGGTTCAGGGAGAGACCTTACCTCCACAAATAGTTAGGAATGGGGAAAGCCACGGAATATCAGCTTCAGACATCTGCACACACACCTGTGCACACAAGTACCTATCCACATATGCACACCGCAGACACACTAGAGACATACACATGAAAAGGGGGAGACTAAAATGGTGTAATAAACCTCATGACTCATCGCTTTAACAGTGGTCAGTCTTTCTAATCTTATCAACTATGTTCATCCCAGGTTTCCTGGAATAGTTTATGCAAACTCTCACTACAATCATTTTTTTCCCTACTTACCTCACTGGAAATCACATTGTTTTTATTTTAAAAGCATAATTGCTGCTGTTACTACATCTAACAAAATGAACTATCATTTATTAAAATCCCATGCTGATTAGTTCATAGTCACGTTCTTCCTGACGTATCAGGGTCACACACACACACACACAACCCAGTTAGGCTTAGATCCACATGACTTTTGTTGCACCTTTCTTCTGTGTGCCACTCCCTGTTTGCTTTGCCTTTGTGTATTAGAGAAATTAGGTCATTCGTCCTGGGAGACACCTCACCTCCTTGGTCTTGCTCATTGTTTCCTTAGCCTGTCACTTAATTTGTTCTTCCACTTCATATAAAATAGAGTTAGGGCTTGATGTAGGTTCATTTCTTGGGAAAGAATATCTTGGTAGTATTGGGTACTTTATGACATCAGGACAGGAGGCATATAATGGCTGCACAGCTATTTTGGGTGATGCCATTGGATATAGTTCAGTAGATAGAGGTGCTTGCCACTATGCCCAACTGCCTAATTTTTATCCCAGAGACCCATGTAATAAACCAAGAGAACCAACTACTACAGGCTCTTGGCTGACCAGTACCAACACACACACACACAATTAAAAAAGTAAAATTCACCAATGGCTAGCCTAGTCTCCTCAGTGAGTTCTAGGTCAGTGACAAACCATGGCTTACACAACAGATATGATCAAAGATGACACTGGGTCTTGTCTTCTGGTCTCCATGTGCATGTGCACACACGTGTCTACCCACAAACACATGCACCTACACACACAGAGAGAGAGAGAGAGAGAGAGAGAGAGAGACAGACAGACAGACAGACAGACAGACAGACAAAGACTTCTATAACCCTATACCCGTTCTTTTCTCGCTTTGGTACTTCCATGACCCCTGAAACCCTTGTGTGATACTTAGTACATGTCTTCATGTATGTGTCTCCCTCAGGAGCTGGGAAGACTGCTTTAGCTTTCTTTAACCTCTAACACAGATACTCCTGCATAATAGGTTCTCAGTAGACTGAACCCCACCCCTGCCCCTTTTTTTAATGGTTGTTGCTGCTTCATTTGACAATATTACCTCTGTGTGCAAGGCACATACAGCATTCAGAGATGGACTTCATGTCTTGTTTTCTTTGGCCTTTCCTACTCATATGGACTTCTAAGAGTTAAAGATGCCAGGATGGAGACAGGTAGCAAGATTTTAAACCTCTTAAGGTTGTTTGTGTAACATTTCTCTCTACAGTATGTCTTCACGCAGTACAACAAGCCATTCTTCAGCACCTTTGCGAAAACATCCATGTTTGTTCTGTACCTTTTGGGCTTCATTATTTGGAAGCCTTGGAGACAACAGTGTACAAGAGGATTTAGAGGGAAGCCTGCTGCTTTTGTAAGTGTTCAATTTTGTCTGTTAAGTATTTTTCCGTTTAGTGGTAGATCAGTTTTCTTAAAGTCAGTTAAGTGTTCATTTGAGTATGTGATGGTAGACTATTAAAAAAAAAAAGCCAGATAGTGGTGGGGCACACCTTTAATCCTAGCACTTCAGAGACAGGCAGGCAGATTTCTGAGTTTGAGGCCAGCTTGGTCTATACATCATGGTCCAGGACAGCCAAGGCTACAAAAGAGAAACCTTGTCTTGAAAAACCAAAAACCAAAACCAACATCCCCCCTCCCTCAAAAAGACAACAAACAGAAGCTATTTGTGACAAAATTTGTTTTATTTTTAAGATGCATTTTATTTGTGTGTGTCTGTGAGAGAGAAAGAAACAGAAACACAGAAAGACAGAAAGACAGAGAGAGACAGAGACAGAAGCAGAGAGAGAGAGAGAGAGAGAGAGAGAGAGAGAGAGAGAGAGAGAGAGAAGAAGAAGGAGGAGGAGGAGGAGGAGGAGGAGGAGGAGGAGGAGGAGGAGGAGGAGAAATGCATACATTTGTCAGGTGTCCATGCACAGAGGTCAGATTCAGGTGTCCAGTCCCACAGAGCTGGATTTAACAAGCACTTATGAGAAGCCTTACTTGTTAATCGGTGCTCAGATCTGAACTCCCATCCTCACAGTTCTGGAGAAAGCACTTTTAACCAGTGACTGACCTCTAGCCTATGTTTAAACATTCAAACATAGTCTTCCAACTTGGCAGTAGAATATCTTGTAAGGAATCAAAAGTGTATGTCACTTTCTGTCCCTTTTGTTTTGATATCTTTGAGTTGTTAATGATTATTGAAGTAGACTACATCAGTGTCTAAGGAGAGGATGAAGAAAGGAATGCATACAAAGAGTATCTAATGTCTTTAGCCATTTGCAGTTTGGGTGAGTCATGTAATGAGCTGTAAAGTGAACTGAAAAATGAAGCAATTCAGTTTTATACATTAAGTGAAAAATTTTTATTCAGCATGTCGGATATTTGGCCAATTAAATAACATTCTTCATGGATGCTTTGTAAAGTGCTCATCCACAATGTTGATAAATATGGCAGTGTATGTAGCAACTTACCTCTGTGTAATAGACACCTTACACTTTTGAGAAGGGTATTAAACTGTCATTTCTATTCATTCTTTAAAAACAATTTCTCTTTCCACTCCTGTAGTAAATATAAGTAACATCAAATTTTATCTATTTCCTTTTCTTATTATTGTAAAATATATGTTAATATCAAATTTATTATTTGGACCAATATTTCATGCACAGTTTAGTGGCACTAAGTGCTTTGCTGTGCACTGTCAATCTCTAGGACTCTTTTTGTCATTCCAAATAGAAACTTTGTGCTTATTAAATAAGAATCTCTAATCTCTCTAACCTCTCAAATACCCTCTTATATACAGTTTTATTCGAACACAGAAAAGGGAAAAGCATCCCTGGTCTTCCCTTCCTAGTCACTAGTAGCTATGATCTACTTCTCTGTTAGTTTCTGTGGGCTTAAATAGTAGTTTCTTGGTAGAGTGGCAGGGTTATGAAGTGGAACTGTACTTTCACAGTGTTAAGTAGCTCTACAGTATAGGCCAGTTCCTAAGCTCTGTTACACGCTAGTCTCATGTCACTACTGGGGGTTTCTGTCTTCTTTCACTAACTCACCCATCTTTCTCTGCCTGTCTGAAATATTGCAGTACTGTAATGAAAGGACTTGCTGTGCTTTTAGCCTTACATGACTCACTGAGCTTTTAATCCAGGCTCTGCTACTTTGATGAAATAGCCAGCCTCAATTTCTTCATCACGAAAGACAAGATGATAAGATCTACTTTGCATGGCTGCACCTTTGGCATTGGCTGCTATTATTGAGAACAATAGATGCACAAGTTTATTCTGGACTTTAGTTTGTGTTCATTTGATCTCTCTGAATAGCCAGGCGTGATGACGAGCTTCCATGAGTTTGATGTCCTGTTCTCTGTGTTTAGTTTGCAGATGCTGAAGGTTACTTTGCTGCTTGCACAACAGATACCAGTATGAGTAGTTCTTTGGTAAGTGCTGCCTTTCTCATCCAGCCATAGCGGGCAGAGCCCAGACAGCTCTGATGCTACCCTCCTTATGTGAGAGATACAGCTCTGCATTGTGTGCTCTCGGAGGCAATCACTTTGACACTTCCTTTCCTTAGGGAGACTGAGGGGTTAGGGGTAAGCAGGACAGGCCTCTGAGGTGAGAGGGAGTGGGGAAGCTAGCTCCAGAAGGAAAAGAATAAAGCCCAGGTCAGGCCTGTGTTTCTACCAACTTTCAACTTAATGCTTATTTTAAATTATTACCATTAGGAAACAAGTACTGAACACTAAGGAGAGCCGATTGTTCATTCACTTATTCTACACTGTTTCTTTGCTTGCTTTTAACACTTATGTAATTATGTTTGTGTGTGTATGTGCATATGTGTGCCACAGCGTGTATGTGGAGGTTGGAGGATAGCTTTTGGGAGTCATTTATCTGTTTTCACCATCTGAATTCTGAGGATGAAACTTACGTGGTCATTACTTGCTGAGCCATCTCAGTGGCCCTTCTAGTACAAGTTTTAAAATATGGCTCTTGTGTTATTGTTGTTTGTTTATCTGAGTTTTAAACTATGTTGTGTGTCAAACAGATATACACAATCCATTTGTGTGAAGATATTGTGAAGCCTTTATGAGACTTGGAGAAAAAGCTGTTTGTTGTCTGAGATCATAAGTATCAGTAATATAACGTAAAATCATTTGCCTTGACTAAGGAGAAAGAGAAAGACATTTTAACTGTTTTGTAAAAACTGATTGGTAGCAGATTCTCCTTCCATCTTTTAATCATTTAAAGGTTTTCAAGAATTGCTGATTTGGGATTCAGGTGGTAGCTCAGTTGCTACAGTCCTTGCCACACAAGCATGAACACCTGAGTTCAGTCTACAATGCCTATGTAAAATGCCAGGTGTGATAATAGGAGTTTGTAATCCCAGCACCGAGGGGCAGAAACAGGAAGCTAGCTGCAGCTTAGTGACCAGCCAGCCTAACGAGTGAGCACCAGGTCCCAGTGAGAGAGAGTTCAAAAAACCAGATGGACAGCACCTGAGAACTAGCAACTGCCATTGTTCTCTGACCTCCACACCTGTACCCACACAGACACAGACACCCCATACCTCTACCCCATACCTCTACCTTGAATCTTATGTATGGTAAAATAATTTGACAAATACAGATATACTATATCTTTGACTATCTGTTCCTCAGTTGCCTTCCCCATTAGTCTGCGTGATTCTTGGGGGGAGAAACTTGGTTTACTCACCTCCGTTCATGGGACTTAGAACAGTGCCTGTGTAGGAAGTGCTCAGAGTTATTTTGTTTGGTTTGTTTGTGGGGAGAGGCAAGGGTTCACACTGTTGCATGGGCTGCCTCAACGTTCCTTCCTCTTCAGCTGCCCAGGTAGCAGAGCATCCCAACACAGAGTGCTATGTATGTATGTTTGAAGAATGAAAAGAGGCAGAACATTTGCTGTTGCCTAAAAGAGGCTGATTTTTATGATACAGAGGTATTAGATGTCAGAATGTGCTAAAGTTACCAATTTTCACCTCTAAACTTTAAATTTTATTATTATTATTGTAGTAGTAGTTGAGGGAGTGTCGAGGCACATGTGTGTGTGCATGGGGAGCTTAGAGGACAATTTGGAGGAGTTGGTTCTTCCCTTTTCCTGTAGATTTCAGGACCTGAAGCACTCTTATAAAGGACAACATTTAATTGGGGCTGGCTTACAGGTTCAGAGATTCAGTCCATTATAATCAAGACAGGAAGCATGGAAGTATCCAGATAGGCATGGTGTTGGAGAAGGAGTTGAGAGTTCTACATCTTGTTCAGAAGGCAAACAGGAGAAGATTGGCTTCCAGGAAGCTAGGAGGAAGGTCTTAAAGCCCATCCATAATGATACACTTCTTTGAACAAGGCCACACTTCCAAATAGTGCCACTCCCTGTGCCAAACATATTCTAACCACCACATTAGACTTACACAGGAAGTACTTTGGCCTGATGAGCTGTGTCAGGGCTGACATTTCTACTTTAAAATGGTTCCTTTGTGTCCCTGTGCCTATGTGGACTGGTTGAGTTTCCTTTCCCAGTTTTTGGGGGAGTGGTGCTGAGTAGATAGGTGTGCTGGGAACAGCCAGGTTGTGATGGGCCCTGTGTCTGCGTGCCTTGCACTTAAAACTGCCCAGTTAAGATTGGTTTTGGATTTTGCTGCTTATGTTTGTTTCTGTTTACATTGTGTTCTAGAGTGAACCTCTTTATGTTCCTGTGAAGTTTCATGATCTCCCAAGTGAGAAGCTCGAGAGCACAAACATTGGGACCGAAAAAAGTGAGTTACAGTTAGGGTTCCATGCTTGAGAGTGAGTGGAAAGTTAGCTTCCTTAAAGCCACTATGAGTTCACTGAGCTCACATGGTGTCTTGACTTGTGTGTGGGTTGACATGGCCTTCAATCTTCTGAAGTTTGACTGCATTGTGAATCTGATACAATATAATTTCTGTATTAATTCAACTGGAAATATTTTCCAAACTCCATGGTTTCTTCTTTTTCATCATTATCAATATATCATGTGAAAATATATTATATGAATTAACACATTTATATGGATGAATATATATTCATGTGAATGAGTATGTCTACCTATACATATATAAATTATGTATTCATTTTCCTTTGAGACAGGATCTCATGTAGCCTAGGCTAGCTCAATTGTACCATGTGCCAAGGAGGATCTTGAACTTTGGGTGGCCCATCTGTGCAACCTGAATGTTAGGACTATAGGCACATACTGTCATGCTTGGTTTAGTCAGCACTGGGAATGGAACCCAGGAACCCAGCTAGTCAAGTACTCTATCAACTATCAGTGGAGCCACAATTCCAATTGTGTGTGCATGTGTGTGTGTGTACGCACACTTTCTATTTATTTATCTAAATGAGCAGTATTTTCACAAATAAGTCCTCAAATACCCAAATACAATATAAACATTGTAAGAGTTTTGCTAGTTTTGTGAGTCTTTTGGATTATTTTGGTTGTTTTTATTTTGTTTTTTTGTTTGTTTGTTTGTTTTTGTTTTTTTGATACAGAGCTTCTCTATGTGACCCTGACTGTTCTTGGAACTTGCTGTATAGACCAGGCTGGCCTCAAACTTAGAGATTTACCTGCCTCTGCCTTCCAAGTGCTGAGATTAAAGGCCTGTGCTACCACCACCTGGCTCTGTGAGTTATTTCAGTAAGTCAGCCTCAATATAAGGCACAGTGTTCGCCTGTTGCTTCCTTTGCAAGGCATGAGACTGCAGAGAAATGTTCTGAATGCTTGCCTAGGAAAACAGTTCTCACAAATTAGCTAGCCATGAAGAATAATCAAAATAATGATTTACTGTAAATGCTAAAATAATAAGCATAGTAAAACCCTGAACCAGGTGGCCATGTATATATACTACTGTAAACCTTTTGTAGGGATTTTTAATAATTTAGGCTGTTTACATTTTTTTTTTTTTTTATTTTCTAGACAGGGTTTCTCTGTGTAGCCCTGGCTGTCATGGAACTCACTCTGTAGACCAGGCTGGCCTCGAACTCAGAAATCCATCTGCCTCTGCCTCCCAAGTACTGGGATTGAAGGCGTGCACTACCATGCCCAGCCCCTCAGGCTGTTTAAATTTTTAAAATTACTTTTAAAATTTATTTTGTATGCCTGTATAGAGACCAGAGTACAACTTAAAAGAGTCAGTTTTTTCTTTCCACCATGTAGGTCCTGGGGAATCAAACGCAAGTCATCAAACTCGTTGGCATGGCTTACCCACTGAACCAGCTTGCTCATCCTAGTTAAACTCTTTAAGACAGCTTATAGATTAAACCATTTTTTCCTATTAGTTTTTTTGACTAAGCAAAGTTGCCCCAGGTAATAATATAACTAGTATTTTTATTGTCTTACCTTTGATCATAAGTGAACAAAATAGTCAACATTTATGATGAAATTAAACATTCTGTTTAATTTCAAACCACCTTATTTAAGATGGTGCACATAAACATTCTGTTTAATTTCTGTTGGATCTGAGGGTTCATTTAATGTTTTGTATTGTTTTCTGTTTTAGCTCCCAAGAAGTCCCGTGTAAGGTTCAGCAATATCATGGAGATTCGCCAGCTCCCATCGAGCCATGCGTTAGAGGCCAAGCTCTCTCGGATGTCTTATCCCAATGTGAAAGACCAAGAATCCATACTGAAGACTGTAGGGAAATTGACTGCAACCCAAGTAGCAAAAATTAGCTTTATTTTTTGCTTTGTGGTAAGTGTCTTTTGAAGATTTACTATTGTTGTGCATGTGTGTGCTGTGTGGGTAGGAGAGCGAGGGGTTGCTATAGCGTGCATGTGGAGGTCAGAGGACCCCTTGAGGAAGTCACTTATGCCCTTCCACATTTGTGTGTGTTCTGGGATTGAACTCAGGTTGTCAGGCTTGTATGACAGTGCTTTATCTGCTGGGCTGTCCTGCCCTGCTTCCTTTCTTCCTTATTTAAGATGGTGCACATACCAGCAATGCAGCATTGAAATGTAAGACTACTAGAGTTCTTGATAGTTTTTTTTAACTGCTGTCTGGAACTCTGGGGTGTTAAAATATCAAACTTAGTGACTACTTCCCATACCTCAAAGAATTATAAGTTAAGGTTGGGAGAGAGTTGAGAGGTAAAGTGCTTACCTTGTGAGCACAAGGAGCTGAGCTCCCATTGCTGGCCCCTGTAAAACAGCTGGGTGTGACGCTGCACACATGTAACCCTGGTGCTAGGGAGGCAGGGACATGGATCCCTGGGCTCAGGGACCAGCTAGCCTGCTTACTCAGTGAGTTCCAGGCCAGTGAGACAGCCTGTCTCAGTGAATGAGGGACAGCACCTGAGGAAAGACAGGCACAGCTCATGCCTGGCTTCCATGTGCATATGTATAAGCAAAGTGCACCACATAATAAAGATATTTTAACCCAGCAGTCCTAGAACACAACACCTGCATAAACACACAGCTGCATGTGCACACAATTTGTTACCCTTGGAATTTATCATTGCAGGGGTAAGTATGGCCATGCTTAGCTTCTTTACATGAGTGTGGAATCTGATTTCAGGTCCAAAGGTCTGCAGTGTAAGCACTCTCACCCACTAACCCATCTTTCCAGGGTCCCTGTGGTTAAATGTAAGACAGTTTCCCAAAATTTGAATTTAACAAATGTTAAAGTTGAATTAATATTCAAGCTCTCCTTTACCTTTTTTGCACACACACAAAATCTCTGAATGCTGATTTTTTTTTTAAAAAAATATGTTTGTGTGTATGTGTGCATATATGTATGAGCAGTGTGTGCATGTGCTTGAACACAGAAGACAGTATCAGATTCCCTGGAGCTGGAGTTACAAGAGCAACAAGTGGTCTTAACTGCTGAGCCTTTTCTCCAGCTCTGAATACTTTTTATTTTTATTTATTTATTTATTTACCAACTTCCATTAGTTTTTTCTTGTTGGTGGTACTGGAGATTGAACCCAGGATCTGCATGCTAGACAAGTTCTGTTTTTAAAGTTTTTTAAATTATTTATTTATTTATTTATTCTTATTGCAATTTAATGTAAATTGTCTTTTGAGACAAGTTCCCACTAGCATGGGCTAGTCTTCAACCTATGGAACTTGTCATCTTCCCGATATTGAATGCTGGGCTCACAGGTTTGTGCCACTGTGTCTGGCTTAGAGTCTTCAGAGATTCAGATAGCAAGATCTTAGGTATGACTATTAATGCTTGTTTTTATTTTGGGGCCTGAGATTTTTTTTTCTCAAAGAACAGTTTTGAAACCACGTATGGGGACTGGAGAGATGGCTCAGGGTTAAGAGCACATGCTGCTCTTGCAGAGGACTAGAGTTTAGTTCCTAGTGCCTACAATGGGTGGCTCACAAACATCTGATTCCAGTTCGAGGGATCTGACATCCTCTTCTCACCTCTGCTGGCACTGTATGCAAGTTCCCACACCCTACCACAGATACACACATATACATATGATTGCTCTTGTTAATCTAAAAACAAAAACAATGGGCTGGTAGATGGCTCAGAGGTCAAGAGCACTGGCTGCTCTTCCAGAGGTCCTGAGTGCAGGTCCCAGCAACTACTGGTAGCTCACAAACATCTGTTATGAGACTGCTGCCCTCTTCTGGCCTGCAGGCACACACACAGGCAGAAACTGTATACATAATAAATAAATTACTCTTTAAAAAAAAAACCTCATATAATAACAGTGCTTACTTAGGAGGGTTGAGGAAGGGACTGTAAGTTGGACTGACAGATATTGACAGGTATAAATATATTTCATGAGGTTTCACTTTCTTTTTTTCTTTGTTTTTTGTTTAGTGGTTTTTGGCAAATTTCTCATACCAAGAAGCACTTTCAGACACACAGGTTGCCATAGTGAATATTTTGTCTTCAACTTCTGGTAAGAAGTGTGTCTTCAGAATCTGCTTTATAAATGGATGCATGTATCACTAGTGATATTTGGTTTAGTTCTGCTGTAGATTAGTTAGTATAACTAATGTTTTGCAGGGGAGGGGGAGGGGCTGTTGCTGAGACTCTTCCTATTTAGCTCTGGCTGTTACATTGTGTAGACAGGCTGGCTTTGAACTTGTGGCAATCCTCCTGCCTGTGCCTGTCTTCCAAGCAGGGTTACAGGTATGGTTCATGTATAACCATGTTTGCATGGTTATAGTTTACTGCCTGAACTTTAAACTATTGGTGACCCCTCAAGTACTTCATGGTTCTGAGTTTGGCTATTGTTCTGTCTGTTCAGTGCTCAGATCAATCCTGAGCCTGTGCACACTTAGCATGCCTGCCGCTCACTCTCCCATGAATACATGGCCCTCTGGATTTTATCCTGAAATGCACAAACATTTTCTAGGTTTGTGCTTGCTGGGCATGTACCCTGCCTTGACTCCCAGTGGGGTTTTTTGTTTGATTGTTTGTTTGTTTGTTTGTTTGTTCGGTTTTTGTTGTTTTTGTTTTTTATGACAGGGTTTCTCTGTGTAGCCCTGACTGTTCTGGAACTCACTCAGTAAACCAAGCTGGCCTCGAACTCAGAGATCTGCCTACTTCTGCCTCCCAAGTGCTGGCATTGAAGGCCTGCACCGCCACACCTGGCCCTCTGTGGTTTTTGTTCTGCAGCGTATGAAGGGTTTCTCTCCTAGCTCCCCTGATGGTAGTCTTACTCCTAGTTTTTCCTTTCCAGAGATCCTTTTCTAGATCCTTTTGGTTGAATGCTACTGCTTATTTCATATCTAAAACTTGCACTCTAATGGGGGTTTTATTTTTAACATTGACTCACCTTCCAAATCTGGAAGATAAAAAGTATTTTTGAAGCTGTAGAAATAACCTTAGAACGTGGGCATGACTGCGATGAGGTCATGGAGTTACTCTGCAGGCTCAACTTCATACTTACTAGTTTAAAAATAAGTAGGCCTATCCTTATCTGTACTGCTGGAATAAATGTGGCTTAGTTTAGAAGCTGTTCTTAATCTGACATTTGAACATTTCCACTTAAGTCAATGCAGTATCAGTTGTTTATAATTGAAAAACAATTAGTTTAAAAGTTAGGAAGGTACGTGTAGCTCTGCAAGGTGGTAGACAGCTTTAGTCTCAGCACTTGGGAGACAGAGGCAGGTATATACATCTACATGAGTTTCAGGTCAGCCTGATGAGCAGAATGAGTTTCAGGACAGCCAGGACCTCACAGAGAAAACTCTGTCTCAAAGTTACCCTTTGTTTTCAAACCAAACCAAAAGAAAACAACAAAAATTTCGGTGTGTGATTTGCTCATGTCACCCTTGGTATTAGTGATGAGGAATGTGAGTAGCAAGTAATCTTACCAGCATCTCCTGTCCTTCTCTTCCTCCCTGTAGGACTTTTTACTTTAATCCTTGCAGCTGTATTTCCGAGTAACAGCGGAGACAGGTTTACCCTCTCTAAACTATTAGCTGTAATTTTAAGGTAAGAATAACATATGCTAGTTTACTCTGCTTAGAAATATGGTATTTGGACTGGAAAGATGGTTCCGCAATTAAGAGAGCTTACTAGGACAGTCATGAGGACTGGGGTTCAGATTTAAGCACCCATGCATCAAACTGACCATTCCACAAAGCCTATAGTGCCTTCTTTAACAGATCCAACCCTCTCTTCTGGCCTCTCATTGCACACAGGCATGCATACCTATAAATATATGCACACATACACTTAGGTAGACACAAACATAAGTAAGGTCTTTAGAATATGATGTTGGAACAATTTAATTTATGTTGTAATGGAGAAGCAAAGAAAGATGAGACCAAAGAAGGCTTTCTGTGGACATGATGCTGTTTAGCCCTGTCTAGGGTAGCTGGAGGGAAAGATCTCAGGACAGCTGTGGTGCCCATTCACTGGTTCTCACTGATGGAGACACTACTAAGTATTGGACTCACGTTCACATTTAGCCGTGAATGTAATCATCAGTTGTCTGTCTCCTTTCCTGACACAAATCCCCCTTTTATGTTGTTTTCTCTTTGTTCTTTTCTTCTAGAAACCAAATTGAGTCTTTCCCAGTTATTTTAGCCTGTAGTGATCTTTCACTTTCTGTTTAATTCATCTGGCAGTTTTATCTCAGGGCACAGCAGCCACATTGTTAATACCTACATTTCAGTCTTTCATATGTAACTGTGAGCTGGTTTCTCCTGTCTTCTCTGCTGGGCTGTACATTTTTAAAGGCTAAAACTTGGCTTCATGGTCTGTGTGTTGCCAAGAGCCTAGCAGAGGGCTTTTCCTGTAGATAGTGCTCAAAGGAGATGCTTTACTTTGACAAAGCTGCTATTTTTGGACAATGAGACAGCAAAAGAGGTAACAGAAGCACTTAATGATGAAACTGTTTCTTAGCAGTGGTAGCTGAGACTGAGTCAGAGTTCTGCTGCTTCCCCTCTGCCCTGCTGCAGTTAGGAAAACCATAGCTTTCTGCTTGTTGTAAAGTTTGGAGCAGTGTCTATAAAGTATCTGAGGGACTTGAACTTGGCAAGTGTAGAAGACTGATCACTCTTATTGTATTGTATATTACAGCTTGTGGACACAAGGGATTGAGGTTGTTTTAGTGATACTCTGGTTGACCCAACTAACGTACATTTAGTCTTCATAACTACCATGGATATATTCTTTTGTATGCATGACTAGTGTTTTAACCAAACATATCTTTGTATTTTGGAAATATAATACATTTTTATTGAAGAAGTAAATGAGGTTAAAATTTTACCAGAAATATATGGTAACTTTTAACAGTACCATGTGATACAAGTTTTCTTAGTATCATTGGATAAAGAAGGGAATGGATATAAAATGCTGAACTTGGAAGTACTTTGAGAGACTATTACTTCTTGTTAAAGTGGGTTAAGAATGGAGACTAGGAAACTAAAGTCAGCTGCCTACCAGTTCTTACAAATAAAGTTTTATTAAAACCCAGTCATTTTCATTCAGTTGCTTATCATCTGTGGCTGCCATGGGGCAGTAGAGTTGAGAGAAACCACATGGCCCACAAGTCAAAAGTAGTTACTCTCCGCCCTTTAAAAAATGAAGTCTGAGCTGTAGTTTAAGATAATTGAAACTTATTTTGTGTGTGTAATCTTACTTTTAAGAAAACTCTAACAAGCACTATTTAATACTATTTTGTTTTGAATTGACCTCAAACAATGAGATTGAGGTGGTTTTTTTTTTTTTATTGCACATAGAGTCTGTTATAGCACAGCCTTGAAAAACATTTGATGAGCTCAGAAATCTTGCTGTCTGTGATCCAGTCCCACTTCTTTTACTAGTTTTGAGATCTTGTACATTATTTTAAAACCTCTTGCCTGTTCCCTCCTCTGCAAACTGAAGATCACAGTAGAATTTGTCTCATGGGACTGTTATGTAGACAGACAGATGAGATCAAACTTCTAGACTGTTTCAAAGAACAACTTGTGCTCAGTATATTTAGGCACCTTCATGGCACCAGCCTCTGGATGGAGAAGTGGTTTCTGTTATATTGTGGGAACTGGTAAACAACAGCTGACTCTATTCCAAACAGTGGTCATAGCAGGCAATCTGATGCTAAGAGTAGAAGGATCCAGTGTAAGGAGTGTTCTCTTTAACTTCTAACCACAGTAATTCTATAATTGGATAAGGGAAAGGCCTCTTCTTTTTTCTACTGCTCCTCAAATGTGTCAGAATCCTTTGGGTAGTAGACAAGAGAATTGCACTATCTTTTAAATTTGCAGCATTTTCGTTTATTTGAAAAAATATATACACAACTAATAAGCTCCCCAGAAGTCAGAAGGCCTTGCAGGCTCTTTGAAGACCAGAACCACTCATCTTGTTCCCACACATTTTGCTCATTCTAGATTCCCAACAAGTAAGTTAGATGAATCAATGTTCTCTGACTTCTCAACAGCTCTCAGGTGTCTTCCTTTTGCCCATTAAAACCATGTGGTTAACAGGACTGGCCAAATGTGTAAGACAGCCTTTCTGTTTAGGTTTCACCTGCAGGAAGAGTGCCATTTCTAGCTTTATATGGGTTTGGCTTATTTCTCTCTCTGAAGGAAGGCTTGGCGAAGGGATGACCAGTTATCCCTTCTCCCTAACTAAAGACATGTAAGCATGATGGATTCCGGGGCCAGGCTGCCTGTGTTCCATCCCTGTTATGTGGTCTTTGTCAAGACACCTTACCTCTTCGGGCCTCAGTTTTCCCATGCAAACTGGGCTGTTAGTAAGAATTCCTTCCTGTAAGTCATCAGTGTTCATTTGTGAGGACTGGCTGTCCGTGCAGCTCTACTGTACTGTGCTGATGAGCTCATGAGCACTCATCAATGAAATCAGTAAGTTCTCAGACAGTTTTACCTGAAGTTAAGATGGATTCTTAGTGTTTAATCTTGATGATTAGTCTCTTAGGAGCTTACTATTTTGCTCATCATTAATGAGTTTTGCTCTCACAGCATTGGAGGTGTGGTGCTGGTGAACCTGTCTGGGTCTGAAAAGTCTGCAGGAAGAGACACAATAGGTAAGAACCTAAGTGCTCTGCTGCTGCATCATTTGTGCAAGCTGTGTGCTTACTGCAGTGCATGCAGATACAGCACACAGCGTGGGCACTAGCAGGCACTTAGCTTTATTACATTTATTCCGTGTGTGTGTGCACGTGTGTGTGTGTGTGTGTGTGTGTGTGTATGTTACACATCTTACATGTGGTGGTAAGAGAACAACCTATAAGAAATAAGTCTATCCTTTCACTGTGGGCCCCAGGGATTGAATTCAGGTTTCCAGGCTTGGAAGCAAGCACTTCTCTACTGGCTGAGGCACTTTGCTGACCCAGTAACAGGGTCTATTTTTTTTCTTATTTTCTTTCCTTTGTAAGTGATACAAAAAAAAAAAAAAAAAAAAGGCAGTTAATAGAATACTTATGAGCTTCAACCAAATTCTCCATATGTGAACTTATATAACCACAGAGCAATTACAGAAATCAAGAGTTAACATTACCTACTAATTTTCTCATCTACTTTTGTACCTTTCATAAGCAGTTACTCCTATACTTTACACTTAATTTTGATATGAACTATAGACCCATCTTTCACATAGCCATAATTTCCCACAGTGTTTTTTAGTGGCCTGGAATCATTTATTGATTTTTATTTGGTTTTCTTGGTTCCTAATGTTCTTTCAGTAGGAGCCCTAATGCAGTCTTACTTGTCTTCTATGACTTTGACGGTTATGTCAAATTATGAGTGTACAGCTCATTCATCTTGTACAGTGTTTCTCCATTTGAGTTGGGTTCTGTCTAGAATTCTTTCTAGTTAAATTGATGATGTCCAAATCGGTAGTAATATCATGACAGTAATATTTCCTGATGTGACTGATGTTGCTGCATTTTCTCCGATAACCCATGACATTGCTTTAACTTTTGCTAGTGATATAGGTACTAAAATAGTGTCTGTCAGGATATTCCAGGGCAAGGTGACTAATTGTTGAAGTAGTAAGCAGCTTGTAGGAGATACTTGGAGGTTAGAGAAATATCCTGTTGTCATACTATTTTTTAGAGAGTTGTAAGTATTATTTATTATTTAATCACAAGTCCAATAATTTGCAAACACACTGTACTAAGAATATAGATTTGCACAAAATGAATGTGGATAGAAAATAAGTCCCTATATCTTCAAAGTAGAGTAAGAAGTCAGACTATAACTGATTTAATTCCCTAATCTAGGACGGTCTTCTCTTTTTGAAAAATTCATTTATTTATTTTATATTATTATTATTTTTACTTATTCATTTCACATCCCGATCACTGCCCACCTTTTGGTTACCCTCTGACACAATCCTTTCTCCATTCCCCTTCCCCTTCTCTTCTGAGCATGTGGGGTACCCCCTAGTTATCCCCCCCAACCGTGGCATATCAAGTGTCTGTGAGGCTAGGCTCATTCTCTCCCACTGAGGCCAGACAAGGCAGCCCAGCTAGAAGTACATATCCCATGTACAGGCAACAGCTTTTGGGATAGCCTCTATTCCAGTTGTCGGGGACCCTGATGAAGGTCAGGTTTTACATCTGCTACATATGTGTGAGGAGCCCTAGGTCCAGCGTGTGTATGTGCTTTGGTTGGTGTTTCAGTCTCTGAGAGCCCCAAGGGTCCAGGATAGTTGATTCTGTTGGTTTCCCTGTGGTGTTTCCATCCCCTTAGGGGCCATAATCCTTCCTCCTATTCTTCCATAAGAGTCCCCAAGCTCCAGTCACTGTTTGACTGTGGGTGTCTGTATCTGTCTGAGTCAGCTGCTGGGCGGAGCCTCTCAGAGGACAACATCCTGTCTGTAAGCATAACGGAGTGTCATTAATAGTGTTAGGCTTGCCCATGGGACGGGTCTCAAGTTGGGTGGGTTGGATATTGGTTGGCCATTCCCTCAGTCTCTGCTCCCTCCCTTGTGCCTGCATTTCTTACTTTTATCCACTAGTTTTTTTTTTTTAATCCACTAGTTTTTACATCTACTCTTGTTCCTTTTCTTAGCAGTCACTATTATAGACAACATTGAATTTTGATCCACTGCCTACATTTAACAAAACCAAAGGTAACTAGAGCCCAAATTAGTTAACTTCTCTAGATATTTGAAGTTCATAGAATAGAGCAATGTTTTCCAAACTCTTTGTGGTTACTGCCTAGTCACCTATGCTTTGACCTATATCTCCTCTTTCTGACCCAGAGTCACTTTGTGTATGTAAAACACAATATGCATTTGTTTTTTGAGTGCAAGATTTTGTTAACAGGCTTTAAAATTTTTGATAATAATAAAAAATAGACTTAAATATTGTTCTTCTGTGTAGCTTAAACTATTGAGTGTGGTTACTTGGCACATTGTTGAATTGTTTTTGAAGGCTTATATAATGGTCACTGAACTCGAGTTAATCAAGACAGAGAATAATTATTCACACACTGTGAGATTCACATTATATTGTACATTTTCAACCAATTATACGCATTCATGTTTGTAGTTTGTAAAACTTGGTTTAAAATAAAATATGAGAATTATAAAATAAAGCCACTAGAGAAGAAATTAATGACATATTTTAACCTTTGTTTGCATATATGGTGTGTGTTTTGTGTACACGTGGGTGTGTATGTGTAACACAATGCTTGTGTGGAGGTCAGAGGACAACCTCAGGTGCTGATCCTTGATTTCTTCCATGTGTGTGATGGGCTTTTTTGTTAGTTGTCACTGTGTATGCCTGGCTGCTGGCTTGTAAACGTCCTGGGAGTCTTGTCTCTGTCCCCCATCTCATTGCAGGAGTTCCGGGATTAAAGATGCAGCACCTCTATGTCTGACTTGATGTGGGTCATGGGCATTCAAACTCATGTCCTCAAGCCTGTGGGCTCTCTCCCCAACCCACAATACTGTAAACATTAGTAAAGGCTACATTCTCTAAAGCAGAAGACAAATCAGTGGAGACTTAGCAGAGTAGAAAGTGGTGGCACACGCCTTTTACTTTTTTAATTAGATATTTTCTTTATTTACATTTCAAATGCTATCCTGAAAGTTCCCTATACCCTCCCCCGGCCCTGCTCCCCTACCCACCCACTCCCACTTCTTGGCCCTGGCTTTCCCCTGTACTGGGGCATATAAACTTTGCAATACCAAGGGGCCTCTCTTCCCTGTGATGGTCAACTAGTCCATCTTCTGCTACATATGCAGCTAGAGATACGAGCTCTGGGGGTACTGGTTAGTTCATGTTGTTGTTCCACCTATAGGGTTGCAGACCCCTTCAGCTCCTTGGGTGCTTTCTCTAGCTCCTCCATTGGGGGTACTGTGTTCCATCCTATAGATGACTGTGAGCATCCACTTCTGTATTTGCCAGGCACTGGCATAGCCTCACTCGAGACAGCTATATCAGGGTCCTTTCAGCAAAATCTTGCTGGCATATGCAATAGTGTCAGGGTTTGGTGGCTGATTATGGGATGGATCCCCGGGTGGGGTAGTCTCTGAATGGTCCATCCTTTCGTCTTAACTCCAAACTTTGTCTCTGTAACTCCTTCCATGTTTTTTTTGTTTCCTATTCTAAGGAGGAATGAAGTATCCACACTTTGGTCTTCGTTCTTCTTGATTTTCTTATGTTTTGCAAATTGTGTTTTGGATATTCTAAGTTTCTGGGCTAATATCCTCTTATCAGTGAGTGCATATCTAATGACTTCTTTTGTGATTGGGTTACCTCACTAAGGATGATATCCTCCAGATACATCCATTTGCCCAAGATCCCAGCACTTAGGAGGCAGAGGCAGGCAGATTTCTGAGTTCGAGGCCAGCATGGTCTACAAAATGAGTTCCAGGACAGCCTGGGCTACACAGAGAAACCCTGTCTCAAAAAAAACCCAAAAAACAAAAACCAACAACAAACAAACAACAAACAAATAAAAACAAAACCGAACAAGAAACAAAGAAAGAAAGAAAGAAAGAAAGAAAGAAAGAAAGAAAGAAAGAAAGAAAGAAAGGGAGAAAGAAAGAAAGGGAGAAAGGGAGAAAGTAAGAGGATGCTAGAGGAAGAGATGGGACCCTATGGATGTAGTGGTGGAGAATCTGTGTGTTCACATGGAAGGATGGAAAGAAGAAGGTCAAGCAGTGGGTTAGAGGTGGAAAGAAGCACCTGTTAGATTGTACAATAGGATGTGTCAAAGGGGTTCAAGGTAGAGCAGCTGTTTCTCACCTTGTGAGCTGCTGGAGGCCCAATGACCCTTTCACAGAGGTCACCTGAGACTTAAGAGGTCAGAAAGTACAGATATTTACATTATGACTTATAACAGTAGCAAAATTACAGTTATGAAATATCAACAAAGTGGATTTATGTTTGGAGGTCACCACAGCATGAGGAACTGTGTTAGGAAGGTTAAGAATCAGTGATGTAGAGAAAAAAGGAAGTGTGTGCATCAAAA
The DNA here is from genome assembly GCF_978045245.1 of Mus caroli. Lineage (NCBI taxonomy): Eukaryota > Metazoa > Chordata > Mammalia > Rodentia > Muridae > Mus > Mus caroli. The sequence goes on from NW_028227256.1 coordinate 122,137,501, forward strand.
TAAAGACGAACTGTTACTTACCTGACTTTCACTGTTAGAGTGTGTGTGGTTATTAGGTCTCCAAGGCAAATGCTTTTGCTTATATTTGTTTATCCATTCAGTCCCTTCCTACCCTGCGGGAGGATCTGGATGGAATGAGTTAGTTTTTGGTTTTCATTTGTGCATGCTCATTTCTTTACTTAGTATCAATGTATTATCAAACTCTCAGTATATGTAGTAGGATATGTTGAATGAGTTCATGAATGGAGGCAACAGTTTAAATCATGCGTTGGTTTTTACAGGTTCCATTTGGTCCCTTGCTGGAGCTATGTTCTATGCTGTCTACATTGTGATGATCAAGAGAAAGGTAGACAGAGAAGATAAACTGGATATTCCAATGTTCTTTGGCAAGTACATGTTTAGCCTTTTAGGCTATTTACTTGACCTTATAAATCCATAGGTCATTCTTTGAGAGAATATGGAGGCATTTTTTTCTCCTCCACGTGATTTTATTTTCTTAATATTATGGATTCCAGGCTCTCTCACTGAGCTTTCTGGAGCTCACAATTCAGCCAGACTAACTGGCTAGTGGGTCCTAGGGAGCCATGCCTGCATGCCCGCAGAGCTGAGCATGCAAGTGTGCAGCGAGGGCCTGCTGAGGATTCCACTCAGGCTTGAGCAGCAGGCACTTTACTGGCCAAGCCAGCTCCCCAGCCAAACTGCAGTTACCAGTTACCAGTGCTTGGTGTTGTATTTTCCTGCTATTGATCTGTTTGTAGGAACCGATAGTCAACACACCTGCTCCAATTGAGCAACTTACCGAAGCCCCTTGGGGGCTCTCATGTTTCTCATAGTGTTGCTAAGTTTGGAAAATTGAAGTCAGTCATGATTTTAACTTGTCTCTTTTCTCCTCAGGTTTTGTAGGTCTGTTTAATCTGCTGCTCCTGTGGCCGGGGTTCTTCTTACTGCATTATACTGGCTTTGAGGACTTTGAGTTTCCCAACAAAGTGGTACTGTTGTGTATCATTATCAACGGCCTCATCGGAACAGTTCTGTCCGAGTTTCTGTGGTTATGGTAGGCTCTGTTATTTCTCCTGCAGTTCAGTCATTGTCAGTGTACTGACTTTCGAGTAGTTTGGACATTTCTGGGTCTTTGGAGTTCTGATGGTTCCTTCTGTGTACTTCCTTTCCACATACATACTTGTAATTGAATATATTTACTCTAATAGAGCACGGATGGACTTTGATTTTAATTTTTGTGGGCCCATTGCAAAGAGAACACATAGAAAGAAGCTCAAAAGTGTCTGTTTAATAAATGCATGAATACAAATATATGAATGAATACTCTTTGTTCCCTTCTGCCGCTGTGAGAAAACCCTGAGCAGAAGTGACCCAGGGCAGGTTGCAGCCCAACACTGAGGAAGTTGGAACAGGTTCTCCCCTTAATCATCAGTTAAGACACAGGCCAGTCCAGTCCGATTCAGACTCCCTCAGATGACTCGAAGCCAGCAGTCAAATGACCCTTTTACAGGAATCACATATCAGATATCCTGTATGCTAGATATTTACACTACATTTCATAACCATAGGGAATTAAAGTTATCAAGTTATCAACGACATAATTTTATGGTTGGGTGTCACTACAATATGAGAAACTATGTTAAGGGTCATAGCAGTAGGCAGGTTGAGAACCCATGCTTTAGGTTGTATTAAATTGACAGCAGAAGCTAAGCAGGACAATACAAATCATTTAAATTGGTAAAAATGCTTTCAAGGTTTTGGTTGACATGTATGGAACTGTCAAAAAAATAAAGGATTTTTATTTTTAAAGTGCAGATTTGGGGGCTAGGATGATGGCTCAGTTGATAAGTTCTTGCTGCATACATGAGGGTCTGAGTTTGGATCTCTAGGCAGAGTGGCATGCATCTCTAACACTAAAATGGGAGCACAGAGATGGAGTCAGCCATGGAACCTGTTGGCCAGCTAGCTTAGCTGAGCCAGTGAGCTCTAGGTTCAGTGAGAGAACTCGTCTGGAAAATAGGTGAAGAGGGAAACGGAGTGGATGGTGACCCCTGGCTTACACGTGCACACGTGTGTACATGCCATATAAAGAGTAGTAGTATACAAATGAAAGTTGCCGTGGAGGAATGGACATCCAGACATAGAAGCTGGGAGTGCCAATGTGATTCCTGGATTCTTAGTGGACTCTGGGATTGCTTACTTAGGGAGGAGAGTGGGCATATTTGGTTGTTCAAGGGATTTTGTTGTTAAGTTTATATTCAATACACTGCAAATGAATGAACCAGATCTAGAAATCATGAATGAATTAACTTGGGATGGTAGCATATGTTACAATTTTTTCTGTTTTAATGACAGTAAGTTTAAAGTAGGTTTGAGCTCAGCATCCCATATGGAGTTTGTGAGACTTCCATTATAGTCTTAGATTTAGTGCTGTTTCTCAGATTGAAGATTTAAGAGGTGGGCCTTGTGGCACAAGCTTATCAGTTTCTTAAAGTTGATGTGTGATTTCAATTTTAACAGTGGTGTTTTGGAAGCTAGAGAGATGTCTCTGTATTTAAGAGTGCATACTGGTCTTGCAGAGGACCTGAATTCAGTTCCCAGCACTCATTGCCTGTAACTCCAGCTTCAGAGGGATCCCACATCCTCTTCTGGTCCCTAAGGATTCTGCATTCACATGTAAAAATGCACACATATACATATAATTTAAATTTTATTATTTATTTATTTATTTATTTATTTATTTATTTATTTTTGGTGTTTCGAGACAGGGTTTCTCTGTATAGCCCTGGCTGTCCTGGAACTCACTTTGTATACCAGGCTGGCCTCGAACTCAGAAATCCGCCTGCCTCTGCCTCCTGAGTGCTGGGATTAAAGGCGTGCGCCACCACGCCCGGCTTAAATTTTATTTTTTAATCTAAAGAAAGATAATATGGTTTTGTTAGGTATCAGCACAAAACTAAAAACTCTGCTCAGTAATATTTTAAATTATTGAAATATAAACTATATATCCAAAGTTGAATAATACATGCAAGCCTATCTCATAAATAGTATAAAGCACCCAGAAGACATTATAATTCCATGTTTGTGTTTTTTTGGGGGGTGGGGGGTGTTGAGACAGGGTTTCTCTGTATAGCCCTGGCTGTCCTGGAACTCACTTTGTAGACCAGGCTGGCCTCGAACTCAGAAATCCACCTGCCTCTGCCTCCCAAGTGCTATGATTAAAGGCATGCACCACCACACCGGGCTTCACGTTTGTGTTTTTAATAGTCAAGGACAAGCTTTGGAGTCTTTTTAGTCATGTCACATTATAGAACAGGAAATGTTGGCTAAGTTTGCTCAGTGGAATTCTCTTATGTTTTCAAGGTAGAAGTTATGCTTCCTTTCTTCTTTTCAGGGGCTGCTTTCTTACCTCATCGTTGATAGGCACACTTGCACTAAGCCTTACGATACCTCTCTCCATCATAGCCGACATGTGCATGCAAAAGGTAAGTTCACGAGATACTGCAGGATGGAACTAAGGAGAGCTAGTGATAGTTAAGGGGTATGTCAGTACTAAGGGAGGCAGACGTGGACAATGTGTGATGCCTTTCTCCCTAAGAGAGACTCTGGTATATAGAAACATAAATAGTAGGAGCTGAGGAGGGGGCTTCACAAACTTGAGGACTGAGCTTGACCCCCAGAATCTATGTAAAAAAAAACTGCTGGGAGTATTGTTGCATGCTTGTAACGCTGGGGAAAGTGGGGGCAAGAGGAATCCTGGGGCTCACTGACCAGCCCACCTAGCCTCAGGGAGAGTCCGAGGTCAGTAACAGTACCTGAGGAAAGACAGCCATTGACCTCTGGCATCTACAGCCATGGGCATACCATGTATCCAAGTACACCCACACCCACAGCCACATGACTTAGGAGTTGTTTTCTTTTCTTTTCTGGCCTTGAACCCCAAAGTTCTGGAATTAAAGGCATGTGACTCCATACCCTGTGGAAAAGGTTTCTTTCGTGCTTCTAAGGGTGGTGGAGGAGAGAGGTATACCTTTGCCTAAAGCTGTGAGGAAGACAGCCACTTAACTCTGATTTGGATTTTGAATATTTTAAGTCATAAGTAATCATAGTGTACAGCATGTGTTACATTGATACAATTTGGAAAGGGAACTATTTGAAAGTTACAAGGTTTATAGTATGTTCTGATAGCCTTATTTTAATGCTATTTTTCTTTAGGTCCTTCTATAGCTCAAGGATAAAGGCAAAATACTCTTTGTGATGTGTATATTCATTATTTAAAAATCATACTGTAGAGCTAGAGAGATGGCTCAATGTGATGAGCACTTGCTGCTCTTACAGAGGATTTGGGTTCAGTTTCTATCAGGCAGTTTACAACCAGCTCCAGGAGATCCAACACCCTCCACTGGCCTCTACCAGCAACTGTACACACCTACACTCAGGAGCACACATATACACATACTAAATAAATCTTTGCAAAACAGTTCTGTGCTGATATTCCTAGATTATTAGATGTTCTGGTAATCATTCAAAAAATGTTATAGCATATCAGTACTGCGATATCTAAATGCAGGCTTCTTAGTTCTCTTAATGAGTACTCCTGGGTGAATGTTCTGCGGGTCACTTCACCCCTGTGTGTATATACTGTGCAAAAGAGGCTGCATGTTAAACACTGTTGGAGGGTTAGTTTTTGTGTTTTCTTTGAAAGCCTTCACCAAACACATCAGTCTCATGAAACTTTTCTGTTTTAATGGTGGTGTTAAATGGGCCAGCACGTGCTTTCCAGTACAGGGAGTTTTGCCTGTGAAAACTCTCCTTTATTTCCTTTCTTTTCTGTGCACGTGTGTGTTTGTATGAGCACGTGTTTGCACATGTGTGTGTGCTCATGTGGAGGCAAAGGGATAGAATTGTGTGTTGTTCCTAAGGTGCTATGCAACTATTTTGAGACAGCCTCTCCCAGGACCCTGGGCCTTTCTAAGTACACCAGTTGGCCAGTGGGGTTGAGAGATCCTTGGGTCTCCACTGCCCAGTGCTAGGGAAAGTGTGCACCACCTTGCCCAAGATTTTTATTTGGGTTTTTGGGATCTCCAGAATTTTTATTAAGATTCAAGGGATCAAATTTAATTCTTCATGCTCATGAGTCAAGCACTTTTTTAGCCATCTCTTTTATTCCCTATCTTTCTTTGCAATTCTCAGAAGAGGACAAACGCATCTTCCTTATTTAGCAAATGGAGTGGCTATTGCCTTTTGTACACCAGGTCACCAGTGTGTCCCTCATCAACCTCAGGACTCAGAGCAGGCTGCTTAGAAAGACATTTTGGATGCTTTAGTTGGATCTAGACACTAAAGTTGTCTTAAACAGTTTCACTTGGTATTAACCTTAAGAACTATAATGTAACACTGTGTTAGCACAGCTGTAACATATCAGTGTTTATTTTCAAATGTGAAATTTTGAAGATGGTGTGGGAAATTGAGGAGTAAAACTCCATTTGTGATCAGGGGATGACCATGACAGAGGAAATGAGCATCACATGGTGTTTGACCCAGAAACTCCATTGGTGGATACTCCCCTTCTCTGGGCAGCATGCCCAGTAACTATTGGCATACCTTTGTTGCTTTCCTTTTGCCCATCTTTCTTTTTAGAGCATTAAGTAATGCTATTGGTTATTTAGGCAAATAGAATTGTAAATTAATGTCCTGAATCCTCTTACATAGTAATACTTTATAGCATATTATCAGTCTTTATCCTGTCTTCTTTGTATTTTAATGTACATTGAAGGTAAAAAATTGCCTTAATGATAATTTTGAGGTTTTATTTTAATCTTTTGTTTTAGGTGCAGTTTTCTTGGTTATTTTTTGCAGGCGCTATCCCTGTATTTTTTTCATTTTTTATTGTTACTCTCCTATGCCATTATAATAATTGGGATCCTGTGATGGTAGGAGTCAGAAGAGTTTTTGCCTTTATATGCAGAAAACATCGAATTCAGAGGTATGTTTTATCCCATAATGTTTTTAAGCTTGTGTGTGTGTTTGTGTTTATTCATTCATTTGTGTCTGCATGAACCTACATGTGTGTATACATGCATGAGCAGGGACCAGAGGCCAATGTCAAATGTCTTCCCTAGTCACACTCCACCTTAGTTTCTAGTGTTGTACTGGTACTGGCCAGTTTGGGTAGCCTGGACCAACTTGACTAGGCTGCTGGCAGTGAGCCCCAGGGATCCATCTGTCTTGCCTTGATTTTTTTATGTGAGTTAGGGAAGATTGACTTTATGTCCTTATGCTTTGGGGCAAGTACTTTACCAACCAAGCCATCACCAGCCCTTGTTTTTATTTTTTGTTTGTTTGGTGTTTTGAGCTATAATTTTACTTTGTAACCCTGGCTGGCCCTGAACTCTTCCTGACATTCTTGCCTTAGCCTATTGAGCATTAGGATCACAACACAGATTTTCTGTGTTTGCATCTGGGTGTAGCTGTGCTTTTCTGTAATCTCAGCAGCTCAGGAAGATCAGTAGGATTCGGAGATTGGAGCCAGCTTGGGCTACAGAGGGAGTCTGTCTCAAAGACAACAGTGATGGGTTAGCTCAGTGAGTGCAGAATTACGACAGTGGCTTTAGGGATTTTGCCAGGAATTGTTGAAAGAATAACTTATATAACTCATATTGTATAAAGAGAAAAATATTCTTTTGGATCCGTACGATAATGAAATAACTTCTCTACTGCTAATTTTTAGAAAGGAAATTCTTGGTTCACAGATAAAACAAGAATTAGTGATGGTCTACAATTAATTTAAATGTAGAAAACTGGTTTGGGTGTAGTTCATAATAGAATATGTTAACACTGTCTTTATCTCTTTTCTAAGTTTTTTTTTTCTTTTTTTCTTTTCTTAAGAGAGAACACCTTTGAATTGTGCTTCAAAAACATGAGGGAAACGATTGGTTCTACCACTAACTGTATAGTGACCTCCTAGCTTTAGATAGGGTAGTGGGACAGTTCTGAGGTTTCCTTTTAGTTTTAAAGCTTTGTTAACTGTTGCCTTTTTTCTTTAGAGTTCCAGAAGACAGTGAACAGTGCGAGAGCCTCATTTCTATGCACAGCGTTTCTCAGGAGGATGGAGCTACTTAGCTGCTGTGGTCTGTAGTCCAGGTGTGTATTTGAGCCAGCACTGGTGTTCTTATTCTTGAGATGTCCAAATGTGGGGCAGGCCTCCTCCCTCCCTCCCTCCCTCCTTCTCTCTCTCCCTTCCTCTCTTCCTTCCTTTTTCCTTTTTTGAGACAAGATCTCTCTATGTAGCCTTAGCTGGGCTGGAACTTGCTGTGTAGACCACACTAACCCAAAGCTAAAGAGTTCTACCTGCCTCCTACATCTAGTGTGTTGAGATTAAAGGTGGACCACACCACACCCTATGCCTGCCAGACATTTTCTCGAATGAGTTGCTTGAGGTGGCTAAAGGTGCTTTAGTCTCTGGAGTCAAACCACTTGGGTTCCAGGTCTCCAGATTCTTCCATAGCTGGCTCAGTGATACTTTGGGAGCTTCTTGGTCTCTTTGAGCCTGTTTCCTTGTTTGGGAAATGCATTATAATAAAACCATCTTACAGGTATTGAGTTCAAAGTATCACAATGGTTCCTTTTTCAAATTAGATAGTGAGTTCTAAGTCATTTTGTCTGTGTGTGTGCACGCATGCACACATGCGTTCCCCCATGTGCATGGATATGTTTATGAGTTCATGTATGTGGCCTCTGGCCAGAGGTTGACATCTGTTGACTTCTTTATTACTCTTAACTTTATGTTTGAGAGTCTCTCGCTGAATCTGGAGCTCAGTGGTTAACTAGCCTGGCTGGCCAGCAAGTCCCGGGGATCCTCTGTCTCCTTCTCCCAGCCCTGGGATTACAGGTGTGTGTCGCTGGGCCTGGCTTCTTATGTGGATGCCTGGGATCTATGCTCGGGTCCGCATGCTTTAGTAGCAAACACTTCACCAGCTGAGTCATCTCTCCAGCCTCGTATCCCACTCTTCTTTATGCTAGATCATTTATCTAATTATGTACTTTAGAAAAACATTTTTCTCATTATAGAACTAAGAAAAATAAAATACTTTAGAGTGAATCGCATCTTCTCTTCCTGCTCCCTTCTGTGTGTGTACTTGACTGTGTGTATGTGTGTGTGTATATATTTTATATGAGTGGTAGTGAGCCACTTTTGTTAATGTTTCAGAATCAGTTTCCTACTTTAATTTTTAAAGAATTAGTGCCCTTTATATTTCTTAAAAGACTAAGAGCATACATGACAGATTTTAGCTGATTAGCAGTCTTGGAATAAGGTCAGCATATCTTTGGTAGGTACAAATCCAATTTTATTATTTAGAATAGGAAGCTCCAGTAAGTTCCTGGAATGCTGGAAATCCCGTCCTTTTATTTTGGGATATCCCTAGACACTTCCTGCTGAAATGTTTCATGATTGTGTCTGGACTTTCCCTCCCCACCACAACATCCTGCAGCTCTTCCAGCTTCTAGCAATTGCTTGGGCCTTGTGGCCTAGTTATTATCTGCAAAGTAAATTTACCCCTAAAGCTACTTTTCTTGACTTTATGCGGTTGTATCTTTGCACACAGTCTGAGGTCTACCTCTGCAAAGCTAAACAAAGCAGTCTCCCCTCCCTTGGCGACTCTGCTCACCCCCAAGAAATCACATGGGGCCCACAATATAGCTGGGAACAGGTGGGCCACCAGCCTGTGGGCTTGTGCCTAGGTACTGTACAAATAAATAACTGATTTTTTTTCCAAGACTTTTTTGTTAGCAAATATTAGTCACATGTAATAATGCATTTCATGATGGCATTTTCATACATGTATGTAAGGCATTTGTATCATATCTGTTCCTTATTACTCTTTCCTGTCTCTCTTCACTCCTTCTGAGCCTCATCCTCTTCCAAATTGGTGTCCTTCAACTTTGTATGCTCCTTCCTCCCCACCCCAACCCCCGTGTGTGTGTGTGTGTGTGTGTGTGTGTGTACTCTTCTTACAGGAACACTGGGGTGGGGGTGGGGGGGTTACTTTGAGAAGAGCATGAGCAACCTCCCTGTGGCTTCAGCAGTGAAGAAAACATCTCTCCCTTCCTTAGCAACCTGTAGGTCCCCAGGAAGGAGTGGAATCAAACCTTAACTGCCTGTGAACTTGCCTGTCTCTTTATAGATCATTCTCCCATTTCTTTGCTTGTCTGTCCAGCTTTAGGCATTCCAGGTGACAAAACTTTTCACTAAGACAGATGAGGATCTCTGCTCCCACCCCACATGCTTGCCTCTCAATTGCATGTCATTCTAGCCAGAATGGAGAGGCCAGTCTCCATCATCTGATAGAGCATGATAACACTTGTCATAAACCCAGCATTCGGGAGGCAGATGCAGGAAGAGTTGAGGGTCATCCTTCACCACATAGTGAGTTTGAGGCCAGCCTGGCTACATGACACTTTATTTCAAAGGAAGAAAAAAACACCAGCAACAAAACAAGTAGAACTTTCCCACCACTTTTGTATAGTTGCTGCATAATTTTGGATAGATCTATATTCTGTGTTTATATTTTTATGATTAAATAAGATTTGACCACATCATTAAAACCCTACCTGATATTTTCTCTAGAACTTCTCTTGCTACTGTGTTTAGAGAATAAACTTGTAACGTCTTCTGTTGTATAAAATACAGGAAACTTATCTGACTGCATAGCTAGCATTCTGTGTGCTGTGAGCCAGATTCCTGCTTTCTGCTGCTCCCTTCCCACTTTCCTACTGAAACATTTAGTTCTATTTCTTTACAGCCACCAAGACTTGATTGCTGTTGCTTGATCTTCTCCTTTTCACTTAGTTTCCTTCTAGTAATACTTGCTCTTTATTGTCTGCTGACTTTTTAGTGAGGTGTGGGAATCAGCTATGCCGTGTTTCAATTAAAAATAATGGGGCTGGAGAGAGGCTCAGGAGCTGAGAGTGCATGGGCTTCTTTTAAAGATTCTGAGCTTGGTTCACACATATCAGGCAGTTCACAACTGCTTGCAACTGCAGTTGCAGGGGTCCCATGTCCTTCCTGGCCTCCTTGGGCACTGCATTCATGTGTACACACCCAGAGAGAGACGCACAGATAGAAGTAAAAATCTACATTATAAATGAGTGTACGCATAGTTATTTACAGCTTCTTAGTGCTGTGGCATTATTATAGGTTGTCTTTCCCTGGAGTGCTTGTGGTTATTCTCAGAGTCACAGTCAAGCCCACCTCACCCAGGTGCTGTGTCAGTAGCTGGAAAAATGAGACAGAAAGTAGAGATTGAGAAGACTGGAGGAGGTAGAGCATCATTGAGTGGCCTAGAGTAGAACCGGCTGGGAGGAGGTGTTGCCCTACAGAGCACAGTAGAAAATGCCAGAATAAAACCAAGTTCTGAACACAGTTCTCACATAATGGGGTGTCAGACCTGCCATTGCCTGAAACTTACCTGAGTTCCTAATGTTTTTTTACATTTATTTACTTGATTTTGTGTGTGTGTGTGTGTGTGTGTACATGTGCATACTACCACAGTATGTGTTAGGAGGTCAGAGTCTAATTTGAGGGTCTTGGATCTCCTTTCACATGTGAGTTTCAAGAATTGAACTCAAGTCATCAGACTCAGTGGCAAGCCCCTTTTTCCCCAGAGCCATTTTGTTGGCCCTGTCCTGAATTCTAACTCAAGTTCAAGCACCAATTACTTGAATAAATATGTGTGTTGTGTGTAATGGGTATTTCGACTTCTCAGACTCAACAGTATAGAAATTAAGATGATGTAAATGATTAATAACCATTTTCTGTATCCTTTTATTTTTAGCTTAATGGAACATTCTACAGTGAAGAGACGATCTGGCAAGTTCTTTGTAGAAGTGTTTCAGTGCCTAGTCTGAACAGGAGCCGTTTCAGTTCTTTGAAACTCTATATTTTCCACACGTCTGCTTCATTTTCAAAATGAAGGATGTTTCCTGTAGGTTTTGTGCAGTCCACTTGCTCTAAAGGACCAACCTGCCTTACGTATCAGTTCAGTTCCTGAAATCAGTGGAACTATTCAAGGGACGGAACTCCTCTGGAGACTCTGTTTAAACATACTTTTCAGTTTCCGAGAGACCACCTAAGTAAGATGACATTTCTGACAGGTGGGTGCCAGTCTGCACTGCCTGCAGTGAGTGCAGGTTCTGTTTTTGAGTTTGGTGGTTTGCAAAGTAAGTACACCGAAGAAATGTTAGTTAGTGGGACAATACGTTCACGCAAGGTTGGTGGTGCTTTAGAGATGGGCGAGTGTCTGAGAGGACCTGCTCGGAGCACACTGCACTCTGTGATCCTCCCTGGTGTCTGGTGCCTTCTATCTTAAAAAACATGACAAGTCATAACAGTTTTAAAGGGAAGACTTGTAAACTGGAAAATCATGTATTCCTAAAGGCTGTGTAGCTATAAATTAGTTGAGAAAGCTCTGTTTCATTTAGAGTTTTAAAGGAATATTCTCTCTTCAATTAAGAAATTTTCATAATGGAATGGTTTAAATTGAAGTGATAAAGAATATTATTAGAATAAAATGTTTGTATATGTATTTGTGTATTAAAGATGTATTGAGTAATTTTGTATTTTTTACATATAAATGTGCTAAATTACTCTAAAACTGGGTGCTGCTTCCTTAAGTAATCTTACTTTTCCTAAGTAAATTTAAATGCTTAAAATAAAAAAAAAAAAAAAGGCAAGGAAAAACTCTGCTTAAGCGATGACATTTGATTTCTTTCGTCCTATCATTATTACATCGTGAGGCTGGGAGTTATCTCGGTTGGTAGAGAGCTTGCCTGATACAGCTGAAGCCCTGCTTCCATTCTCAGCTTGCATAAACCAAGTGCAACAGGTGTATTACACTTGTAATCCCAGCACTCAGGAGGCAGGGGGATCAGGACTTCAACAGCATGCATCTACCTAGAGAATATAAGGCCAGCCTTGGACAGTGAGATACGGATCCAAAAAAAATGACAAAATACTCCCAACTGTGACTCCTAAATTGAGACCTTGGGCACACTCGGCAGTGTGTGTGCTGGAAGAGCTCCTGTCAGTGAGGACTCTGGCTCCTGCTTAATCAGAATTAATTCCTGTTTCAAGCTTAAGTAACAATCATTCTCTGAATCTCTTAATGAATCTCAGTTTTAAAATTCCCTTTGCAGAGTTGCACTTTATCCTGTTCACATTCTTAAAATTGGTCTGCTGTTACCCTGAATCTAAAAATCTAGCTATCTTTTTGCTTAGTTCTGAGACCTCTGGGTTATATTAATTTAAATATCACACAGCTGTGTTGCTCACTTGGGCCACCAGAAATTCTTATGCTAAAACTAATGCTGGTTGGCGGAGTGAAAGCCATACAAAGGAAGTAGAGGCTGGGGAGATGTCTCAGCAAAGTGCTTGCCTTGCTAATAAGCATGTGGGTTTGAGTGCATCTACAGAACAGATATAAAAATAGCTCTGAGTGGAGTTGATGGAGACAGGAGGACCCCTGGAGCTTGCTGGCCTGGTTAGTAAGGTAGGAAGACCCTGACTCAAAAAGCACTTTGTTGTGCCAGGGACATGACTCCTATTACTGCACAAGCCTGAGGATCAGACTTTGATCCCAAGAACCTGTATAAAACAGCCTGATGTGGAGATCTGCCTCTGTAATCCTAGCACTCCTGTGGTGAGGTGGGAGGTAAAGACAGAAGAATTGCCAGGAAGCTGCAAGTCTAAAGTATCTAGTGCAGCAGGGTTAGCAAGCAACTTCTGAGGGGTGTTCTCTGATCAGCACACACAGTCTGGCTTGTGTGGGCGTGTACACATAAAAAAATAAAAAACAAACAAACAGGATATTCAGTGCCTGAGGAATGGCAGTTGATAGTGGCCTCTCACCTACACACATTCCTCACATGTACACACACACCCTCAAGGCAGACATGAATACATGCGCACGCGCACGCACACACACACACACACACACACACACACACACACACACTGTGGATTTCTGAGGAATCTTTTAGAACTTATGTGAAGAAGCCTGTCAATTGCTCAAAGACTAATTCTGACTGGTTATTATCTCTACCTGTAGTTTTCTGGGTTTTGCTATCACAGTTTACAAAGATCTTCAGCAGTTTCCAGGGTGAAATGATTGAGACCATTGGAGCAAAACTCAACTGTCAGATGCTGATCTAAATACAGTGGACAGAGTGGGTGGGCTCGTGCCTCATAGATGATCACTGCCACCTGGGATTTAGCCTCAGCTGAGGGCTAAGCCTCAGCTACCATGAGGGATGACTCTGCAGCAGGCCCCTAGAAGGAAGCACCACTGGACTGGTGAATATTGGGGTGAATCACTGCCCCCTTTCTCCCTTATCTGCCATCTTCCCCGCAAGTTTTTTTTTGGGGGGGTGATTTATTATGTTTAAAACTGATTTATTCTGGGTCATTTTATATGTGTTTATAAGCTATCATTCTCATCTTCCTCTCCCTCTTACTCTCCTCTTAACCCCACCAACCCACCTTCCCACGCCATCCTTCTACCAAGTTCCTATCTCACTGTGAGGTTTTTTGCTTCATGAGCCACTGTGAAGCTCTCTACTGACTCACAAGTAACAAGTAACTTCTCAGTGGCTACGTCACTAATGACAGTGACTTTATTTTCCCTAGCAGCCCTCTACTGCTACTATCTACCCGACCCGGTGGAATAGGGCCCCAGGAGCCCCTATCCAATCTAGGACGACAGTAGAACCTTCTCAGTAGGGCTTAGGTCCCCATGCAAATGCTACTGAATAGCTTTACAGCAACAGGTGGGTTCCCTTTGGTGGAGACAGCCTCCAATGCAGCCAGAGTAGTTAGTCTCCCCCTTAATGGCCACGTCCTTATACTCCGGCGGGCATATTGCTTGGCAGGTCTGTCTGTAGCACATAGGGTCCACAGCTGAGTAAGCCTGCTGATGACTTTTCTCCCCAGAGCTCGCATAGCACATGTAGTACTATGAAAGCTAGCCAGCAGGAAGGAAGCTTTCAGCTTAGTTCCAGCAGGATTTCCTCCAAAGTGTGTGGAGTGTTCAGCAGTAGGATCTTCACATCTTCTTCAGGTGGGAAGTATTGGCTCATGATGAGCTTTTAAAATATGTCTTGCTGAGCCCTAACATTAGACAGTGGCCAGAGAAGCCTCCCTGGCTCAGCTTCAGACCACCAGTGTCACTCAGCAGCCACTTCTGCTGGTTCCTGCATTGATGGCGATGCCACCTCCCATCCTGGGCACCTGTAAAGACTCCACATTTGGATAGGCCATCTCTGTAGGTTGTAGGTACTCTGGAATGCCAGGCCAATAGTGTATGTGACAGGACCCACACCTTTCTCTGGTTCAGTTCTGTTGTGGCTGGCCTAGCTGTTGACAAGAAGGTGGTTATGACTCCAACCCTGATGGCCCATGACTTCTGGACCAATATGTAATATGTAATGTAGTCTTAACTGAGGTCAGGATGTCTGAAGAACCTACTCTTTCCTGCTTTCTGCTTCAAATGGAAGCAGCCCATTTTTCTTATGTGGATATGTGTATATCTGTGTGTATATATATGCACATGAGTGCAGTGCTTTTGGTCCAAAAGAAAATGTTGATTTCCCTGGAGCTGGAGTTATAGGTGGTTGTGAGCCACTCAGTGTGGGTGCTGAGAAATGGACTTGGTTCTTTGTAGGAGCAGTATGTGCTGAGCTGTCATCTCTCCAACTAAAGGTGTCTATGCTGTGGCCTCCTCCTCTAAAACCCACCCCCTGCTTCCTCATTGCCTCCTTATTCCTCTTCTTTGGACACCTCTTTCTTCCCTTCCTCCCATTCTTGTTCTTTTTGTTGTTTCGAGGTGGTCTTATTACCAAGGTAGTCCCAGACTCACTGTCTAATTAATTCTGTCCTTGGAATTCCTAATTTTCCTGCCTCCGTTTCCAAAGTTCTGGAGTTACAGGTGTGTGCTTGGACTCTGATTTGCATTTTAGGACTTGTCTCAAAAAATAAAGTGCTGGAAGTTGGGTACTGTTATCTGTATACCACCTACTAGGGAGACAGAAGTAGGATCATTTGAACCCTGGAGTTGGGAGCTGGTATAACATAGCAAGACTCTATTTCAAAAACAATAAATACATAAACAAATATCCTAGTTTGCTATTATGTTGTTGCAATAAAGCATTCTTACCAAAAGCAGCTTGGGGGGAGAAGGGAGTTTATTTCTGTTTATAGGTCACAGTCCATCATAGAAGGAAGTAAGGGAAGGGGCTCAAGGCAGAAACCCAGAGGCAGGAACTGAAGCAGAATCCATAGCGGAGTGTTGCTTACTGGCTTTCTCCCAGGTTCATACAGCATAAGTCCATTGAGTAAGGACTTTACCACTCACAGTGATGTAGAGGAATTTTAATCCAGTAACATGGCTACTCTAGCAAGGGATCACATTCTTAAAAATCTGTATGTTCAGGCTGGAATACACACACACCTTTAATTCCAAATATTGTAGGTAAGGTTAGTTGGTAAAAGGAAGCAATCATGTTTGAAATTGATGTCTAATTGAGGGGCAGACAAAGTGGTAAGTCATAGAAAGATTTGACAGAATGAGTCAGAGATAGGATATGCCCAACTCTCATGAGACTAGCACAGGAAAGAGGGACTATTTAAGAGCAGCACAGGGAGATAAGTCAGTCAGCTGAGAGCCAGTACAGTGAGTGCAGTGCAGTGCAGTGCAGTGCAGTGGAGTTGAGTTGAGTTCCTTTGTGAGTCCATGCAGTTCAGGGCAGGTTAGCAGAGGCACTTGTACCAGAGAATGAGAAGGAGCCAGAAGGTTAGAGAAAATCTCCAGAGTTAGTTTGAGGCCAAGCAGAGCAATTCAATGAGAAGCTGAGAGAAGCTAGATTGAATCAGTCAGCTTAGCGATGAGTTTGAACCAGCCAGCCAGAGTTCAGAAAGAACTAGAGAGGATGAGCTTATTCAGCTGTAAGCCTCCAAGATGACAGTTCCATCAGGAGAATAAAAGATATTTTCTGCACAGTGGACTGGGTCCTCCAATCAATTAGCAATCAAGAAAATAAACCACAGGCCATCCTGATAGAGGTACTTCTTTAGTTGAGGGTCCCTCTTCCCAGGTTTGTCAAGCAACAAATAAGGAAGGGAAGGAGAGAGGGAGGAAAGAAGGCAGGCAGGCCCTGTGATTATAGAGATTGCACTGTAGACCTTTAGAAGTGGTAGGGAGAGGCCAACAAGATGGCTTGGTAGGTAACGATATTCATTACCAGGTCAGTGAAAGAAGAGAACTGACTCTCACAAGTTGTCTTCCTACCTCCACTGGTGCACCATGGTACACATAAATAAATAAATAAATAAATAAATGCAAAGAAAAATGTTTTAAATTAATGATGGGGAAAAGTCCCATTCAAGTAGCAGCTAATGCTCTCCTCCAACATCAGCCTGTAGTTAGTTTTCTGAAGCTCAACATACATAAGAATCTCTCCTTTTCTTCTCATACATAATTAATATCTCATTATTACCTATTGTGTCAAATTATGGTCCTGATGGAGACAGTGTGCTTGTGTCTTGGTTTTGAGGTTTTTGATATATGCATAGGCGTGTACACATTTGTGTAACTGCACATGTTGTAGATGGAAGCCAGAATTCACAGTAGATATGACTCTCTGCCTTCGTTTTTAGAAATGTTCTTTATTCACTTGTCTCTGTGTGTATGTGCATGCCACGGTGCTTGTGGAGGTCAGAGAATACCCTCTGGGAGCCTGCTCTCCTACTACAGATCCTACGAATTAGTGTCTCCATGGGCTGAGCCATCTATCCAGCCTCTATCATGTTTTCTGAAACAAAGTCTCTCACCGAACCTGGAGATCACAGATTTCACTTGGCTAAGCTGTCTGGCCAGGGAGTCCGAGGGTTCTTCCAGTCTCTGCATCCCAAGCACTAAGCCTGTGGACATAAACCACTATGCCCAGCCTTTTGTAATTGGAGGGGATCTGAACTTGGTCTTCATGCTTATATGACAAACACATTATAGATTGAGCTTCTGCCCCAGAAAGTGTGTTTTGTCTGGAAATTTTCAAGGTTAATGATAATTGTAACTTTGTTGGTAACAAAATGGAAACGAGGCAGTGTCAGGAGAGCGTGGATGGATGTGTCTAGGAGCTTGGGAGGTCATTTGGTATGTATTGTGCATCTGTGTTTCTCCTTTAAGTAAACTTTAAAGTGTTTATTGAGATACTGGCTTCTGTCAGCCTGGCATAATGAATTCTTCACATTAAACTGATCTTTGCCTGGCAGCTGATGGATAGAACTCATTGTCTCAGTAGAAGTGAGCTCACAAGGTTAAGTGCAAATGTTCTCAGAGGTGTCCAGCCCTGTCTCAGGAAGAATGCTAATGTCCACTTTGATATCAGTCATGCAGGGCCGACTTGGGGTTGGAACTTTCTAGAAGCCACTTTTCTCACCACGTCCATAGCACCCAACCTTGGCATGCCTGCTGAACAAATGAAGTGTCCCCAAAGGACACAGGAGCCAATTAGGAAACAATGTTCTCTATAATCTTATTAACAAATGAATTAAAGCCATCGTCAGCCTAAGCGTTATTAGCTGCTGCCATTTCTTTCTATCCTTTCAGAATCTGCTTTGTTAGTGAGTAGTATTTCTGGAAGAATTTGAAGAGATAAGAGATGAATATTATCTGACATTTGTGGAGTTAACTTATACCACAAAATATTGTACAATATTGTACGTTGAGTTTTTAATGGTGCCGTGGCATGGGTGACCTGGTCAATTTTTAGATTTATAGGATTTTAAGTTAGAGCATATGTCTCCAATTGTATTCATAGTTGCTTGGTATACTCAAAATTCCCTTTACCGAATTAAGGGGACTTTAATTACCTTCTGTCTTAGTTAGGGTTTTACAGACACCATGACCAAGGCAACTCTTATAACAAATTTTAGTTGGGGCTGGCTTCCAGGTTCAGAGGTTCAGTCCATTATCATCAAGGAGGGAACATGGCAGCATCCAGGCAGGCATGGTGCAGGAGGAGCTGAGAGTTCTGTATCTTCATCTGAGACTGCTAGCAGAATACTGACTTCCAGGCAGCTAGGATGAGGGTCTTAAAATCAACGCCCACAGTGAGACACCTACTCCAACAAGGCCACACCTTCTAATAGTGCCACTCCCCGGGCCAAGCATATTCAAACCATGACACCTCTCTCTCTGCCTCCCTCTCCTTCTTCCTCCCCCAACCCCTCTCTCATTCATGTTGTTTCTGTGTATGTGAATGCAAGTTCACACATGCCTTTGATCTCCGAAGATGACGTAGCTAGCAAGAGTACTTGGTTTGCAAATCATGAGGGCCAGAGTTGAGATCTCAGAACCCTTAAAATGAACTGTGAGTATGGCGAATACCTGTTATCTCAGCTTCAAGGAGGACCAATAGGGCTTGGCACTAGTGCACACGCACACACACACACACACACACACACACACACACACACACACACAGAGAGAGAGAGAGAGAGAGAGTTTTAAAAGTCTTCCTTTTAAAACCTGAGCAAAGAGGTTATACCAAATGCAGACAGGCCATTAAAATGTTAATTCATTTTATTAGCATAATTTGAAATATCTGGTAATAACAAAAATAAGTTAAATAAATGCCAGCATATAACACAAGGTAGTGGTTTACCTAGCATAGTCTAAAGTAAGCGCCTGGGCATGGTTTACCATTAGAGGTCAGCCAATCCTTGTGTAGGATGTGTACATTCAGATCACAGTCCTTGTTGTTTATATTTATATGTATGTGTGCATGTCTGTCCATGCTATCTGTCTGTGGAGGCCAGAAGAAGGGATCACTTCCCCTGGGAGCAGTGTTACAGGCAGTTTTGAGCTCCCCGATGTTGGGGCTGGAAACTGAACCCTGGACCTAATGATTGAGCAGCAAGCACTTGATTACTGACCATCTTTCCAGTCTCTCATCCTGCTCATTTTTGTGAAAGTTTTCCTTAATGTATGAAACTAAGGAAAAAAAAAATCTTAAAAGGCAAGTTGTTTGACCTTATACAAAATAAGTGATACTATGCTTTTGCTAAAGTAGTGGTTATCAATAGGCCATACCCAGCCATGTCACATCCCAGAACGAAGAGGACAAGTCATACGTATGCATGCATATATGTTTATATGTGCATATATGTTTATATGTGTGTATTTGTGTATGTGTATTTAGAATGCACACACATACTATAAGCACCTCTAATTTATATATGTACTGAAAATGCATACTGCTCAGTACTAGTGTCCCCTTGGTTGACTTAATGAGAATTACAAAGCAAAACATGACAAAAGCTGATTCCATGATTAAGCTGGATGATATAGGTTCCCAGTTCACTCCAGCATTCCATGACATGAGGAGTGTCTTGTATACAGAAAGGATTTTAAGGATGAGGAAGTTTTCAACTGGGCGTAGTCTGATGGGTTTGAATAGATGTCTCTTCTATGCTCCTGTGTTTGAACCTTTGATGCTCAATTGTCCTACTGTTTGGGAAGATTGTGAAACCTTAGGAGGTGGAGCCTCACTGGAGGAAGTGGGTTACTGGGGGGTGGGGCTGGAGGCTTCATAGTCCCCGCCCACTTTGCCTTCACTCTCTGCTTCCTCAGTGTGGAGCAATGGGATCGGCCAGCCCCCCTGCTCCTGCCAAAATGTCTTCCCGGCTTCTTTCCGTGTCTTCTTTGCCACGGTGATGACCTGTATCTCTTGGGACTGTAAACCCAAATAAATCCCTTCTTCCTTAAGTTGCTCTTGTCGGGATATCATATCACAACAAGGGAAGGGAAGCTAAGACACGGTCCAATTTAATTTTCTTTAAATGTATTTGATCAGCGAGCTCTTGTTCTTTTGCTGTCCTGTGCAGAGATATTTCCATCCCAGAGAACATGACTTAGAAAAAAACGCTGACTTAGTGATTGACAAAAAGCCGGATGTCTTTCTGTTGTGTGTGTCATTTGAGGTTTTGACAGTAGGAATGATTCTCCTCCTGAGATAATGAGGAATCTGAAGAGACAATCCATTTCTATAGCTCTCTCAGCAGGCGTGGAGTGCTCTGCAAAGCAACTTTCAGCCCCTAATATGTACAAAGCATCTTTAGTTTGCAGTAAAATGCCATGTAGCATAATACTGATAAGCAGTCCAAAAGTAGCATCTCCCATCCTTTTCAAATAGACTCAAAACAGCTGAAGCAGCTTCCCAATTAAGCCCAAAATGTCTGGGAGGGCATTGGGTTGTTAGAAGCAGAAGGGAGTTTTATAAAAGTCCCAGCTACTGGTCATTGGGAATGAGGCTCCCTTTGCTGCTGGAATTCTGTGCACATTTGTTTTGAAACTGGAATTAGAATTAATTGAATCTGAAGTGTTACGTGGGGATGTACCTTTTCCTACATGTAAAAAACATAGGCTAGATAATTCAGTAAGAAATGGAAAAATCATTGTCCCATTGCCCTTAAACTAGAAGGCTGGCTAATTTAAATAATACAGAGCCCTGAGAGAGATCATTGGCAATCCTGGAGCACACAGGATGAGCCTCTGCTCTAGGTTTCCCACTGGTACCCATTAAATCTGGATTGATGGCTCAGTGGGTAAAGGTACTTGCCACCAAACCCTGTTGCCCTCAGTTTGAGCTCTTAAGACCCACACGAGAGGAAAACAGTCTCCCACAGGCTGTCCCCTGACTGTCAGAAGTGTGCTGTGATAAGCATGTCCACACACATAGCCTCACACAATTAATCTTAAAATTAAATCTTAAAGAAGACTTGGAATATTCAAGGGAGAGCAAGAGATAAAGGTGAAGGGGGAAAAGGTTATTTATTTATTTATTGGCAGATGAGCTCTCATGTGTAATCAGGGAAAGGAGGGGAGAGAGACACACAGGGAGAGATAAACAGAAAGATAGACAGAAACCTTGGGTTACCTCTGACTCACTAGGCATCTTTTCTATTATAAATAACATTACCCACCTCTCAGTTCTGCTTGCTCAATGGCTATGGTAAATGTTCTTTGAAATCTACCTGTACAAATATTATGTGTATACTAAATAACAGCTCTTGCATTGAGAAAGGTAATTGAATTCAACACATCTGTGTAGGGGGAACACGTATCAGAGAAGCTTTGGGGAGTCCCTCAGTGAATGGCACATGCTTCAGTGTCAAGGGATGGATGCTCTTGGAGATGCACGTTGTACAAAAACATACGAAAACGGCAACAGTGAATGGGTTGCAGATGTTGCCTTGGAAGTTGATCCAGAAGAGGGGGCATTCTCAGCCATCATGGAGAAAGAAAGACTGCATGAAGAACAGTGGTTCTCAACCTTCCTAATGCTGTGTCCCTGTAATACTGTCCCTCGTGTTGGAGTGGCCCTCAGGCATAAAATTATACCCACTGCTACTTCATAACTAATTTTGCTTCTGTTAGGAATCAGTGTTTTCTTATGGTCTCAGCCACCCTTGCGAAGGGGCCGCAGCCCTCAGGTGGAGAACCACTAATCCAGAAGGTGACATTGAGTAGACACTGAAGGTGAAGGTCGGTTTTTGAGAAGTCCAGGGGAGAAAAAAGCAAACAATTTTGTAAAACTGGGCAGGTCTGTGAGGTCCTAGGGGCAAGGTGTTTTGAACTAGAAATACAAAGTGTTAGGAGCTGCGGTGGTTAAAGCTGACTGTCAACTTGAAAGGATTTGGAACCAAGGACCTTCGGGGATGCCTGTGAGGAACGATCCAGTTTGTATGCACTGAGGTGGGGAGAATCACCCCAGCTCTGGGCAGCACCATATCCATGGACTCTGAACTGAATAGAAGAAGAAAGTGAGCTAAGCACAAGAGTTCACCCCTCTGCTTTCTGACTGTGGAGGAAGTGTGAGCAGCCGCATCACTCCTGCCGCCGTGCCTACCCCACCATGGTGGATTGTGCCCTCAAACTAGGAACCAAGATAACCTCTTTGTTGGTCTGGTATTTTCTCACAGCAATACAAAAATAATGGATGTAGAAAGCAATAGAAACTAGTGTTGTAAACTGTGAGTGTTGGTGTCAGCTTGCCTAGGCAGACTTAGATGTAGTATCAAAAGCTTTTTGAAGCTACAGTGGCACCTTGGTTTCTTTCTCAAATTACCCTGCATACTGCATCCTCTTCTGTTCAGCCAGCAGCTCTGTTCCCTGGTGTCTGTCCTGCGTAATCTGAAGAAACAGCTGTGTCTCAGATGCCATCAATACTGGTGAAAGCACAGTATGGGACAAGTGTGCCAGTGCCTTCCTAGAGATAGCCTACATCACTGATACAAACAACAACTCGGTGGCCAAAGCCAGACATGGCCACACCTGTCCTCAGTGGGACGGGAGACATAGCCAGTCTTTAAAGAGGAAGGGGATGTAAAATATATTGAATAATTTCCCCAAAGCCTTGAAGGCAAGAATGAGCGTTTTGCACTAATTATTCACAGGGTTACAAGCCACGTGTGTGCACGCGTGCACACACACGTAAAAGAGACAGAGATACATAGACACAGGCAGACAGACAGACAGACAGCACACACACACACACACACACACACATACACACACACACACACACACAAGTTTTCATTGTTGGCTCTAGCCCTTCAGAAGATCTTACTCACAAGCCCCAGGAATCTGCAGTTTGAATAGGCAGGCAGATGGATAGTGTTTAGACTGTCTCATCCACAGATCTTAGTTTAAGACCTGGAATTGTGAGATCAGTGGGACTGAAAATGGTGGCTGAGCTGGGGTAGTGACTGGGGACCCAGCTGGTCACTTAGGAGTGCAGAAACTGAGGGCCATGGGCTACAGGGGCGGCAGCAGCCTGGGGACACTGCAAGAGGAACAGAGGTGGGTTTCTGGAGGGATTCTGGTACAAACAGCCAAGCAGTAGGGCAGTGAAGGGCGCAAATGCCAGCAGCTGAGATTAAGAATGTCACAGGATGGTCTTGCTCAAGCAAATAGCTTTCCAACCATGCTCACACAGTCAGCTCTAATTAAATGCAGTGGGGCACGGCAGCAACAAAAGGAACATGAAAGTCAGTTGGGGGAGGGGTGGACTGGAGAGATGGATTAGTAGCTAAGAGCGCTTGCTCTACACACACACACACACACACACACACACACACACTCACTCACCTTTCCAAGGCTGGAGAGGGAACACTGAGATCTTTAGCAAAGGACAGTCCTCTCCATAGGGGTTGACAGTCCCACTAAAACTTGTTTGCCTTTGGCCAGCAGGGGGCGCTATGGCAGCACGGATGCTGATGGTTGACTAAACTGCAGAATCCTGCAGGCTGGGATTATTAGCCCGACCCACAGCACAGCATTTTGAGCGCTTCATTTATTACTTTTATAGCCATGAACCTTCAGAGGAGGAACTTTTAAGGTTTCTTTTTAATTATTAAGGCATCTAGGTTTTTTCTGAAGTGCCAATTCCGATAGTCAAAAAGAAATTAATTTCACAGAGTTTAAGGGAATTATTGCCCGTTTATTGACTTCCCTTGAGGCATATAGTGGCGATTAGGAAAGTAAGGAGAAAAACCCAGGAAGAGAAAAGTGGATGGTGGCCACGGCAGGAAGGAGGACTACTGTGTCACCCTGGGACCCTTCCTGTTGCATTTTTTCTATTTTTATACATCTTTACTTATTAAAAACTTTTAAGATTAAAAAAAAATGCTTAGGTATGTGTATCTGCCTGCAAAAGTCAGAAGAGAGTATCAAATACGCTGGAGCTAGAGGAAGAGGCAGTTATGTGGAGCCCAAAGTGGGTGCTGGGAACTGAACCCAAGTCCTCTGCAAGAGCAACAGCTGCTCTTAGCTGCCAACCCACGTCTCCAGTCTGGTGTGTGTGTGTGTGTGTGTGTGTGTGTGTGTGCGCGCGCGCATGGGCACACGCACCCATGTGGAGATCAGAAGTCAATTTTCAGTTAGTTCTTTCCTTCTACCGAGTAGGTCTTGCAGGTTTGGCAACAAGTGCCTTTATACTCACTGGGTCATCCTGCCAGGCCCTGCTCACTGGACCACCCTGCCAGCCTCTGCACATTGTGTTTGCTGCCCAAGTGATTTCTAGAGGGAGTGTGCTCCTTCACTTTTGTACCCGTAATAATACATGATAGTTATTTCTCAACACCTCTGAAAACATCTGTATTGCTAATCTTTTTAACATTTGCCATTCTGAGAGGGAATTACAGGAGTTGGGAGTAGTTTAAACTTGCATCTCACTCCTGGGAGGATAACACTTTTTCTTACTTAAATTTTATTTGTATGGGCGTAGGGATGAAGCTCAGTTGGTAGAGCGCTTGCTCGCTTAGCATGCATAAAACCCTGATGTGTGTGGAGGCCAAAAGGAAATCTCACACATATTCCTCAGGTAGCATTCACCTCATTCTTTTGTTTTGTTTTGTTTTTTATTAACAATATTTTTATTAGATATTTTCTTAATTTACATTTCAAATGATATCCCGAAAGTCACCTGTACCCTCCCCCCCACACACCCGCTTCCTGGCCCTGGCATTCCACTTTACTGGGGCATACAATCTTCATAAGACCAAGGGTCTCTCCTCCCATTGATGACCGACTAGGTCATCCTCTGCTACATATGCAACAAGAGACACAAGCTCTAGGGGTACTGGTTAGTTCATATTGTTGTTCCACCTATAGGGTTGCAGACCCCTTTAGCTCCTTGGGTACTTTCTCTAGCTCCTTCATTGGGGGCCCTGTGTTCCATCCAATAGATGACTGTGAGCATCCACTTCTGTGTTAGCCAGGCACTGGCATACATTCGCCTCGTTCTTATGAGACGGCATCTCTCACTGGCCCGAGACTTACCTAATAGTCTAGGCTGGCCAGTCAGCAAGACTCAGGAATCCTCCTGTGTCCACCCCCTCAGCTGACATGCCTTTTTTTTTTTTTAATGTGAGTTCTGGTGGATCTAGTTCATGTCTTCTGCATGCAAGGCAAGCACGTTACTGACTGAGCCATCTCCTCAGTCGGACTTTATTTTCCATTAGGACATCCCAGCATGCTGAAGTGGCATATCATTGTGATTCTTGATTTCTGTTGTTCTTTTATGCCTAGGATGGTTTAATTTTAAGTGCTATCTTGATTGGGCCACATAGATAGGTGGTTAAATGTTCCTTTCTGGGTGTGTCTGTGAGGATGTTCCCAGATAGGTGAACACCAGAATAAGTGGATGGAAGGAATAAAGGGTTTCCAAGGGTATGTGAGGTCATCTAGTTTATTGAAGGCTTAGATAGAGTCTAAAAGCAGAGGGGGCTTGAGCTAATTCTGCTTGACCCCTTGAGCAGGGGCTTCCTGATTCCCGGGAAAGGTTCTCACACCATCAGCTCTTCGACTCTCAGGAGTTCACACTGTGCTGACTCCAGCCTCTGAATCTCTAGTTTGCTCATAGTTCATCATGGAACTCAGCCTTCATCTTCAGCAATCGGGGAAGTGAGCAGACAGGCCCCACTGGTTCTGTTCCTCTAGAACCCCAGCTAATATGACAGTGATTATGTCTGAATGTGACATGTCTCCCATAACACTCAGCATTTGACCACTCGTCTCCAGGTAGTAACTGACACCGCTCTGAAAGGCTCTAGAATCTTCAGGTGGTAGAACCTTCCTGGAGGAAGCGAGTCACTTGAGTTTTATAGCCTAGACCTACCTTCTGTCTTAAGATGCAATATGACCAGCCAGGTTCCTGTGCCCGTGGCTGTTGTTGTGCCATTCCCACTACAAGGGAATTATTTTAGACATAAAGTTCAGGGCTGATGGTCCATCTATTGTCAGGAGGCCTTGAGGTCTGTGTTTGCATTTCTCTAATGACCCTGAATGCTAAGTATTTTTTTTTTTCCTGAGCATATAGGCTATTTCTATGTAATTCTAGGAGAAACACTGACTGAAGTTCTTTGATCATTCCTACATTCAGTTATCTTTTAGTTGTTGAATTCTGGTGCTTCTTTGTATATCCTGGGCACTTGTCTCCCCGTGTGTGCAGGATTTAATTCATAGAGACGACTGGATGATGAGAAGCCAATGCCTTCAAAGGGGGGAGGGGACACACCACATCACAGGGCCACAGGGGGCGTGGAGCACCAGTCTGGGAGAGAGGACTAGGTAGGAGGCAGAGGACTCTGCAAGCAAGGTAGGGCAGGACAGAGCAAATAGCCAAGGAGAAGCTAGCTTGAGTAACACCACTGGACATCAGGCTGGCCTGATAGCTGATACCCTCGGATGATTTAGAGTGATATTGGTTTAGGCAGTTCTATGAGAAGGTGAATAGTGGGCCAGCCTTTGTTCTGCACTTGAAGGGAGTTCCTGGGAAGCTGAGCGGCAAGGGCTGTATGCATTCTTTGGCTGCTAGCTCGATCTGACTCGTGGCTACAGAGTAGATGGGCAAAATCCAAGAAAGCACGGAGCAGTGCCCTGACATCTGTTGTGGTTCCACTATGTTGCCGTGAGTAACAACCTGAGCAAATGCAGCTCAGAGGAGGAAAAGGGACTCTTTCAGCTTGCAATTCCAGACCACAGTCCATCGTTGTGAGGATGCGAGGTCAGAATTCAAGGCACAAACTTGAAGGCAGGCCTGCTTGCTTTTCCATACAGCACTACCTTGGAAAAGAAACTCATGTCACAGCAAAAGCCATCCAGTGGGAACTGTGGAGGATGCTGGATACAAGCTAGCTCTTCAGGCCAGCGTATTCTCAACCAGCTTTCACGTAGAATTCAGAACCATCTGCCCAGGGCACTGAGCCTATGGGGATGGCTCGGCCTCCTGTATCAATTAGCAGTCAAGGCAATGCCCTCACAGACATGCCCACAGGCCAGTCTGATGTAAACAATTCCTCAGTTGAGACCTTCCTTTCAGATGACCCTAGGCTGTGTCAGATTGACAGTTGAAGCTAAGCAGGACAACCCAGAACAGATGGAGCCCTGGCTGGAGCACTGGCAAACATGGTCTCCTATTAGGTAGGTTGTCTTCACTTTGGTACACAAAAGTTTTAAACTTTCATGAAGTTTATTTCATCTGCTTTCCATTTGACTTCTGGCCTTTTCACATCATCCCTAGACACCCATTGTAAAAATCTAAGACAATGAAGACTCATCCCTGTGTTTTCTTGTAAGCATTTTATCACCTGGTTCATGCAAATAGGTCTCCGTTCCTACTTTGTGTGATGGATGGGTGGGTCTCTTGAAAAACTTCCACAGAGGAGAGAACTAAAGGCAAGGTCTATGAAGAATCAATGTGCTGATTGCCGATCACAGGTTCACACCCTTCCCAGTTCTACCTCAGGGAATTAATCCTGCAGATGCGCAAACAACACAGGTAGAGACCTTCATGCCTCCATACCCTGAGCAAATACATGTTTATACTGCACATACACACCATTACACATGCACACTCTCTCTCTTTCTCTCTCTTACACACACATATACACACACTCTCAGTCTCTAGCTCTCTCTGTCACACACGCACACACACTCACAGCCTCCTGTCGAGGGAAAAGGCAGAGAAGGAAGACAAGAAAACAGCCTTCCCTGGTTATCACATGACTACTGACACACTTCATTACCTGGCTCCTCGTGGCTACTAAGGCACTAAATAGTCACAGCAGAGCTGTGATCTATGCCACAGATCAAAGCCTCAAACTGGTCCCCAGGAAGCTGAACTAATGGCCCTTGCTTCGTTCACCCAGGAATGAGCAAACATCACACGGAAGGTTTGGACAACTGGAGTCTCAGTGGAGAGACGCTGTAGAAGTCCTCTCCCTGGAGGATGACAAGTCTGAGGGACGCTGTGGCTGCTGTCCTTCCAGTGAGGCACCACACACTTCGAATTGCTGTCCTTGGGCGATGGGGCACAGGAGCCTTTGAGGGGAACACCTTTGATGTGCAACCTCAGATCTGTCTTGTAGCTCGGGGGTGGGGGGAAACTCAGATACAGATGAAACCTTTGTCACCTGCAATTGACTCTTGGCACATTTGGAAAGTGTGCCCTTGCCTTTAACTGGTTCTAAAGCTGTCCGCCTTGACATTTCCCACCAGCCCTTAGGAACATGGATGCAGTTTTAGCCAGCCTTTCTGAAAGGACACTTTTTCTCTCTTAATTCTCCAGGAAAAAAAATCATTTGGGGGCTGGGAATGGTGGTACATACCTTTAACTCCAGCACTCAAGAGATAGAAGCAGGTGGATCTCTGTGAGTTCCAGGCCAGCCAGGGCTACACAGAGAGACTATGTCTTAACAGCAACAAATTGTTTTGGGGTCAGTAAGTTGGCTCAAGCAGGAAAAGCTACTACAAAGCCACTAAGCCTGACAACCTGTGATTGATCCCCAAACACACTCCTCTGACATCCACCTCTGCACCATGGCAGGCACCCATGCAGCCATTTATGCAGAACAAACTAAAATGCTATGCAAATTAAAAAAGAAAAAATTTCAGGGACCTATGCTATAGTTTTGTGGGTAAAAGTTGCTACTGAGTCCTATGTGCTGAGTTCAACCTCTGGAATCCATGTAAGAACAGAGTTAAAGAACAAAGCACCTTCTAAAGGTTGTCCTCTGACTGCCACACTCACCTGCATTCACAAATGCACCCCCCAACACACACACGCACACGCACACGCACACGCACATGCACATGTGCACACATGCACCCAAATTTAAAACTTTTGGGGGGAGAGCCGAGGAGATAGCTCAGTGACTGCAGTACTTCCCTTACAAGCATAGGGACTCACTTGGGAAGCAAGCCTGTGTATCTATGCCAGCCTCAAAATTCTAAAAGAATACAGTGCTATCAGCCCTGATAAAATCGTAGTTGAATGTTGTCATAAATCTACTAGATATTGCTAGGTAAACATACAAATCAGTTGAGGATTGCCTTCCGTCGGAGTGCTGGGTCCTCTGAGGATGTGGTAGCAGATGCCCTTGGAGGCCAGACTCCTAGGTCTTGGATCTGGTCCTGACCACTCACTTAGCCCCTTGGTGCTTTGGTTTCCTCCTTTGTGACTAGAAGAAAACAGCCATGCTCATCCCCTGTCCTTATCAAGAGGATTGACTTATAAAAAGTACCGAGGGGTAACCCATTCCTGGTACTGGTACTTCTTTTTGAGTTGGTACCAAGCAGGACATGTATGATTACCCCAAATCTGAACATCCTTTGGCATGGGTTTCTCATCATTGGCCCAGCTTCACCACTCTCATCCCCCACCATCTGGGGCTATGAGGCACAAGGTACGGGAGAACGTGTATGGCTGGTAGGACCAGTAAGGACAGCTATTCTTGAAAGAAAGAGAGCAAGGAGACAGAGAGCCCTCTTGGGATGGGCAGTGCCAAGAAGTGCTACCCATACTGGCCTGCATCTGACACTTTCTATTCTCATGGTCTCTGCCCTCCACAGTAGCCTGTGTCTGACACTTTCTATTCCCATACTGTCCTCCTGGTCCTGCTCCCCTTCTCTCCCCTCATGTGCATCTGTTTTCTCCTTTCTTCACTCTACATGCTTGTACTGGCTAGTTTTGTGTCAACTTGACACAGCTGGAGTTATCACAGAGAACGGAGCTTCAGTTGAGGAAATGCCTCCATGAGATCCAACTGTAAGGCATTTCCTCAATTAGTGATCAAGGGGGAAAGGCCCCTTGTGGGTGGGACCATCTCTGGGCTGGTAGTCTTGGTTCTATAAGAGAGCAGGCTGAGCAAGCCAGGGGAAGCAAGCCAGTAAAGAACATCCCTCCATGGCCTCTGCATCAGCTCCTGCTTCCTGACCTGCTTGAGTTCCAGTCCTGACTTCCTTGGTGATGAACAGCAATGTGGAAGTGTAATCTGAATAAACCCTTTCCTCCCCAACTTTGCTTCTTGGTCATGATGTTTGTCCAGGAAAAGAAACCCTGACTAAGACAATGCCTTCTTGCTATTTTCCTAAATTTCTGTTTCCCCCAAACCATCTTCTTCAAACATTCTAAGGGATACTAAAACGTGTCATCTCTGGGGAGCTGGAGTGGTGAGAAGCAGGAGTTTTCATGTATGGCTTTTCTTTCTTTCTTTTTTTTTTTTCTTTTTTCTTTTTATTAGATATTTTCCCTATTTACATTTCAAATGTTATCCCTTTTCCTAGTTTCCCCTCCAAAAGCTCCCTACCCTTTCACTCTCCCCCTCCTCACCAACCCACCCACTCCCGCTTCCTGGCCCTGGCCTAACACTATATTGGGGCATAGAGCCTTCACAGGACCAAGGGCCTCTCCTCCCATTGATGGCCAACTAGGCCATCCTCTGATACATATGCAGCTGGAGCCATGAGTCCCGCCATATGTTTTCTTTGATTGGTAGTTTAGTCCCAGAGAGCTCTGGAGATACTGGTTAGTTCATATTGTTGTTCTTCCTAAGGGGCTGCAAATCCCTTCAGCTCTTTGGATACTTTCTCTAGCTCCTTCATTGGCAACCCTGTGCTCCGTCCAATAAATGGCTGTGAGCATCCACTTCTGTATTTGTCAGGCACTGGCAGAGCCTCTCAGGAGATACCTATATCAGGCTCCTGTCAGCATGCATTTGTTGGCATCAACAATAATGTCCAGTTTTGGTGGTTGTTTATGGGATGAATCCCCAGGTGGGGCAGTCTCTGAATGGTAGTTCCTTCAAGCTCTGCTCCGAACTTTGTCTCTGTAACTCCTTCCATGGGTATTTTGTTCCCCCTTCTAAGAAGGACCAAAGTATCCAGACTTTGGTCTTTCTTCCTTCTTGAGTTTCATGTGTTTTGCAAATTGTATCTTGGTATTCCAAGCTTCTGGGCTTATCAGTTGGGTTTATATCATGTGTGTTCATTTGTAATTGGGTTACCTCACTCAGGATGATAACCTTCAGATCAATCCATTTGCCTAAGAATTTCATAAATTCATTGTTTTTAATAGCTGAGTAGTATTCCATTGTATAAACATACCACATTTTCAATATCCATTCCTCTGTTGAGGGACAACTGGGTTCTTTCCAGCTTCTGGCTATTATAAATAAGGCTGCTATGAACATAGTGGAGCATGTGTCCTTAGTACATGTTGGAGCATCTTCTGGGTATATGTCCAGGAGTGGTATTGTGGTATTGCTGGATCCTCTGGTAGTACTATGTCCAATTTTCTGAGGAACCACCAAACTGATTTCCAGAGTGGTTGTACCAGCTTGCAATCCCACCAACAATGGAGGAGTGTTCCTCTTTCTCCACATCCTTGCCAGCATCTGCTGTCACCTGAGTTTTTTATCTTAGCCATTCTGACTGGTGTGAGGTGGAATCTCAGGATTGTTTTGATTTGCATTTCCCTGATGATTAAGGATGTTGGACATTTTTTAGGTGCTTCTCAGCCATTTGGTATTCCTCAGTTGAGAATTCTTTGTTTAGCTCTGTACCCCATTTTTAATAGGGTTATTTGATTTCCTGGAGTCTAACTTCTTGAGTTCTTTGTATATATTGAATTTTAGCCCTCTATCGAATTTAGGATTGGTAAATCTTTTCCCCAATCTGTTGGCTACCTTTCTGTCTTATTGACAATGTCCTTTGCCTTACAGCTTTGCAATTTTATGAGGTCTCATTTGTCAATTCTTGATCTTACAGTACAAGCCATTGATGATTTGTTCAGGAATTTTCCCCCTGTGCCCATATCTTTGAGGTTCTTCCCCATTGGGTGCGGCCACATGGGCCAAGATGGCGCCCTGGCCGTCATGTATGGCTTTTCATATGGTACCGTGTTTAAGGTCACACTGCAGTTGTCTCTCTTTACCTACATTCCACTTTCAGTGGTCTCAGTGTCCATGGCTGACCATGCTCAAAAAGATGAGCTGCAAAATTTAAGAAACAAGCAATTCGTGACTGTTTATTGCCTGACATTAAACGTGATGAAATGTCATGTCGCTCAGCTCTGCCCTGCTTGGGACATGAGTCATAGCATTGTCCAGTGCATCCTTCAGCTGTCAGTCATTTCAGTAAGAGACTGGCAGTTGGGGCACTGCAGTCAGACTACCCTTGTTTAATTGATAACATCCCCAGGTCATAAGAATTCTGCTAATTTTATTATAGTATATTATTATAATTATTTTATACATTTACATATATAAATACACATATTTGAAGAAAAAGAGGGACACACATGCACACACACACACACACAGAAAGAGAGAGAGAGAGAGAGAGAGAGAGAGAGAGAGAGAGAGAGAGAGAGATATTCAGTATGTAGTTTGAGGATGCCCTTGAACTTCTGATTCTTCTGCCTCCACCTCCCCCGTGCTGGCATTGTAGTAAATGCCCCACCATGCTGAATTATGCTATACTGCAGAGGGCACCCAGGGCTTATGTATGCTAGGCAAGCATTCTACCAACTGACCCATAGCCCCAGCCTGTTGTTTTATTTTCTGTTATTGTTATTATTGTGCTAATTAATAAATTAAGCTTTACCATAGGCACATGCAGGATGGTTTTACACACACACACACACACACACACACACACACACACACACAGAAAGAGAGACAGAGAGAGACAGAGAGAGACAGAGAGGGACAGAGAGAGACCACAGTATTCAATC